>NC_135626.1:27985000-28610000 GCF_053574225.1 Canis aureus
GTGGGTTTCAGTGGCACCAGGCTGGATCAGTCAGAAGAGAACACAACTCTTGAACTCAGGGTCCTGAGTTTGAGCCCCACATTGGGTGCTGAGATTACTTACATAAATAAACTTTATTTTTATTTTTTTTAATTTTTATTTATTTATTATAGTCACACACACACAGAGAGAGAGAGGCAGAGACACAGGCAGAGGGAGAAGCAGGCTCCATGCACCGGGAGCCCGACGTGAGATTCGATCCCGGGTCTCCAGGATCGCGCCCTGGGCCAAAGGCAGGCGCTAAACCGCTGCGCCACCCAGGGATCCCCATAAATAAACTTTAAAAGAAGAAGTGGGGGATGCTTGGGTGGCTCAGCGGTTTAGTGCCTGCCTTTGGCCCAGGGTGTGATCCTAGAGTCCCGGGATTGAGTCCCGCGTCGGGCTCCCTGCATGAAGCCTGCTTCTCCCTCTGCCTATGTCTCTGCCTCTCTGTGTCTCTCATGAATAAATTAATAAAATCTTTAAAAAAATAAAAATAAATAAGAGAAGTGGATTTTAGTGAGGTGTCTCCCATGAGCTTAGAAATACGTTGGTCTTCTGGTAGTTATATAAGTAAAATTCACTCTCCTACTGAATATGATTAATTATATAGTGGAGTAAAATTAAAGGACCTTCTAAAAATGTGTGACCTAACAGATATGTGGAAATAACCTGAAAAAGTACAGTAAGGAGGAGGGTGTATCCTACCAGATACAAAGGCATAGTATAAAGCTGCAATAATTAACAGAATATGGTATTCACATCAAAATGGAAACCTGGGGGATCCCTGGGTGGCTCAGTGGTTTAGCGCCTGTCTTCGGCCTGGGGCGCGATCCTGGAGTCCCAGGATCGAGTCCCACATCAGGCTCCCTGCATGGAGCCTGCTTCTCCCTCTGCCTGTGTCTCCGCCTCTCTCTCTCTCTGTGTACTCTCATGAATAAATAAATAAAATCTTAAAAAAAAAAATGGAAACCTGTTCCTTTATAGCTCCATCCCCATCCCTTTTTGTTGCCAATATTATGAAATTGCATTGTTATAAAAATGTGACCCAAAACATAAACTAATAATTTTTTAAATGTATTAGTCTCTTAAATTATGTAAAAAAAACACCAAAATTTGGAGTTACAAACCAAAGTTACAGTAACACTAGCTTTTATACTAATAACTATTTGCTTTCTTTAAATGTATTCATCTCTTAAATCATATAGAAAGCAAAAAGTATAGTTAAAAACCATTGTAACTGTTGTAACCAAAATTGTCCATGTACCAAAATCTCTTTATTAAGATCCTTATTTTTCCATATAGCTTTGAGTTATTGTCTGGTGTCCTTTTATTTCAACTTGCAAGACTCTTGAGCATTTCTTTTTTTTTTTTTTTTCCCCCTTGAGCATTTCTTTCAGAGTAGATCCTAGGGGTCACAAACTCCTTCAGCTTTTGTTTATCTGGGACTCTCTTAACTTATTCCTCCCATTTGAAGGACAGCTTTGCTGGATATAGGATTCTTGGTTGATGAAGTTTTTCTCTTTTAGCACTTTGAGTATATTGGCCCACTGTCTTCTGGCCTTCAAAGTTTCTGATGTTAAAGAATTATTATGTTTGTGGTGGGATGCCTGGGTGGCTCAGCAGTTGAGCGTCTGCCGTCGGTTCAGGGCATGATCCTGGATTTCTGGTATCGAGTCCCGCATCGGGCTCCCTGCATGGAGCCTGCTTCTCCCTCTGCCTGTGTCTCTGCCTCTCTCTCTCTCTGTGTGTGTCTCTCATGAATAAATAAATAAAATCTTTAAAAAATTATTTATGTTTTGGAGCACACTATGTGTAAGAATGTAACTTTGTCACAGCAACAGCTAAGAGGGTTGGGGTGAAGCTATAAAGGAGAGTTTTTGATTGTTATTGAAGTTAGGCTGGTATAAATTCAAATTAGAGTATTATAAGTTTAGGATGCAAAATGTAATCCCCATGGTTACCACAAAGAAAATAGCCATGGAAAATACACAAAAGAAAATTAGAAAGTAATTTCCACATTTCACTACAGAAAATAAACTAAACACAAAAGAGACCATAATGTGGGAAATGTAGGGCAAAAAAAAAAAAAGTTATAAAAGCATATAAAGGGACGCCTGGGTGGCTCAGCATTGAGCATCTGCCTTTGGCTCAGGGTGTGATTCTGGAGTTCTGGGATCGAGTCCCACATCAGGCTCTCTGCATGGAGCCTGCTTCTCCCTCTGCCTGTGTTTCTGCCTTCTCTCTGTGTCTCACGAATAAATAAATAAAATCTTTAATAAAAAATAAAACATAAAAAACAAATAGGAGGGATCCCTGGGTGGCGCAGCGGTTTAGCGCCTGCCTTTGGCCCAGGGCGCGATCCTGGAGACCCGGGATCGAATCCCACGTCAGGCTCCCGGTGCATGGAGCCTGCTTCTCCCTCTGCCTGTGTCTCTGCCCCTCTCTCTCTCTCTCTCTCTCTCTCTCTCTGTGACTATCATAAATAAATAAAAATTAAAAAAAAAAAACCAAATAGGATAATGAAAGAAGGTAAGGCCTTCTTATCAGTAATTAGTTTAAGCATAAATGAATCAAATTCTCCAATCCAAAGACAGAGATTGGCAGAATGGATAAAAAGACATAATATAATTATATGCTGTCTATGAGAGACTCACTTGAGATCCAAAGGTACAGATTCAAAGTGAAAGGATGGACAAAGATATTCCATGCAACTAGTATCCAAAAGAGAGCAAGAGTGGCTATACTAGTATCAAAGTAGACTTTAAATCAAAAAAGGTTATAAGAGGTAAGGATTATATATTAATAAAAGGTTCAATAAGGAAAGAATATATAACAATTATATGTATGTACTTAATGACAGACCACTAAAATATAGGAAGCAAAAATGGGCAAATTTGAAGGGAGAAATAGGCAATTTTGTAATAACAATTGGAGACTTCAAAAATCCACTTAAAATAATTGGTAGAACAACCAGACAGAAGAGAATTAAGGAAATAGAGGAGTTAACACAAACCAACTAGATCTTACAGACATACACAAACTCTGTACTCAACAGCAACAGAATACATATTCTTCTCAAGGTATACATGGGATATTTTTTAGGATAGACTGTATCTTAGGCCATTTGAGTCTCAATAGATTTCAAAAAATAGATATCATAACAGGGTATCTTCTTTGACCACAACAGGATGAAGTTAGAAATTAACAATAAATGGAAAACTAGAAAAATTGTAAAATTATGGAAATTAACACACTTAAAAAGAAAGATTATTTTAGAGAGAGATGGAGTCAGTGAGTGCAGGAGGGGAAGAGCAGAAGAAGAGGGACAAGCAGACTCCATGCTAAGCACAGAGCCCAATATGAGGCTGGATGCCACGACCCTGAGATCATGACCTGAGTGAAAATCAAGAGTCAGATGCTTGATCTGAACCAACTGAACCACCCAGGCACTCCCATGCTTTTTAAAATATATATTTATTTATTCATGAGAGAGAGAGAGGCAGAGACACAGGCAAAGGGAGAAGCAGGCTCTATGCAGGGAGCCTGATGTGGGACTCGATCCAAGGTCTCCAGGATCAGGCCCTGGGCTGAAGGCAGTGCTAAACTGCTGAGCCACCCAGGCTGCCCTTTTTTTTTTTTTTTTAAAGGAAGATAATTATTTTACTCCAGGGTGCTTTAAAGATTTATCTATTTATTTGAGAGAGAACAAGAGAGAAAACGTTAGTAAGGGGAAGGTCAGAGGGAGAAAATCTTTAAGCACATTCCCTGCTGAATGTGGAGCCAGATGTGGGGCTCAATCCCAAGACCCATAGATCATGACCTGAACCAAAACCAAGAGTTGAACACTTAACCAACTGAGCCATGCATGTGCCCCTAAATGACACACTTTTAAAACAACCAAGGGCTAAGAAAAATCACAAGAAAATTAGAAAATACTTAGAGATGAATGAAGACAAAAACACAATGTACCAAAACTTAGGGATGCAGTTAAAGCTGTGCTAAGAGGGAAATTTATAAGTATAAACACATTAAAAAATAAAGATCTCAAATAACTTAACTTTACACCTTAGGGAACTAAAAAAAATAATAATAAATAAAAACCAAACTAAGCCCAAAGCTAGCAGAGGAAGGAAATAATAAAGATTAGAGCAGAGTTAAATGAAATAGAGTTTATAAAAATAGAGAAAATCAATGAAACAAAAAATTAATTCTTCAGAAAGATCACCAAAACTGACAAACCAGTAGCTAGATAGGCTAAAGAAAAGGGGAATACTCAAATTACTAAAATCAGAAAATAAAGTAGAGGGGGATGCCTGGGTGGCATAGTTGGTTAAGTGTCTAACTCTTGGTTTCAGCTCAGGTGTGATGATCTCAGGGTTGTGAGATTGAGCCCCACATTGGCTCCACGCTTAGCACAGAGTCTGCTTGAGATTCTCCTTCTTTTTCTGGCCCTCCCCACTACACACCTTCTCTCTAAAATCTTAAAAAAAAAAAGAAAATGGAGATATTAATACTGATTCTGGGATGCCTGGGTGGCTCAGTGGTTGAACATCTGCCTTTAGCTCAGGTCGTGATCCCAGGGTCCTGGGATCGAGTCCCATATCAGGCTCCACAGGGAGCCTACTTCTGCCTCTGCCTGTGTGTGTGTTTGCCTATCTGTCTCTGATGAATAAATAAAATCTTTAAAAAAATTAAAAAGTATACTGATTCTACAGAAAAAGGATTGTAAGGGAGTGCTCTCAACAATTGTATGCTAATATATTGGATAACATTGGATGAAATGTACAAATTCCTAGAAACACAAAACCTGCAAGACTTAACATGAAGAAAAAATCTGAATAGACCTTTAATTAGTAAGGAAATTGAATCAGTAATAAAAAATCTCTCAAGAAAGAAAAGCCTGGGCCTGATGGCTTCACTGCTGAGTTCTACCAAACATCTCAAGAGGAACTAATACCAATCCTTCTGAAACTTTTCCAAAAAATTGAAAAAGAAACACCTAAAATATTTAATTTGACAGAGAGAGAAAGAGAGTAAAAGCAGGGTGAGTGGGAGAGGGAGAAGCAGGCTCCTCACTGAACAGGGAGCCCAATGCAGGGCTTGATCTCAGGACCATGGGATCATGACCTGAGCCAAAGACAGACATTTAACTGACTGAGCCACCAAGGTGCCCCAAAGAAACACTTTTTTTTTTTAAGATTTTATTTATTTATTCATAGGGACACACAGAGAGAGAGAGAGAGAGGCAGAGGCACAGGCAGAGGGAGAAGCAGGCTCCATGCAGGGAGCCGGACGTGGGACTCGATCCAGAGTCCCCAGGATCAAACCCCAGGCTGCAAGCGGCGCTAAACTGCTGCGCCACCGGGGCTGCCCAAAGAAACTTTCTTTCTTTCTTTCTTTCTTTCTTTCTTTCTTTCTTTCTTTCTTTCTTTCTTTCTTTCTTTCTTATTTATTTATTTATGATAGTCACAGAGAGAGAGAGAGAGAGAGAGAGAGAGAGAGAGGCAGAGACACAAGCAGAGGGAGAAGCAGGCTCCATGCACCGGGAGCCCGATGTGGGACTCGATCCCGGTTCTCCAGGATCGCGCCCTGGGCCAAAGGCAGGCGCCAAACCGCTGCGCCACCCAGGGATCCCAAGAAACACTTTCTAACTCATTCTGAGACTGGCATTACTCTGATACCAGACAAAGACAATCACAAGAAAACTACAGATAAGTTTCCCTTAGGAACATTGATACAAAGATTCTCAACAAAATGCTAGCAAACAGAATTCAGCAGCATAGTGAAAAGAATATACATCATATCCAAGTGGGATTTTTTCTGGAATGGAAGGATGGCTCAAAGTATGAAAATCCTAATATGTCCTGTTTTGATATGCTACAATGTAATATGTGACATGCCACATCAATAGAATGAAGAGGGAGGAAAGTATCATCATTTTAATTTGATGCAGAAAAAACATGACAAAATCACCCTTTTGTGACAAAAACACTCTACAAACTAGGAAAGAAAAGGAAACAATCTCATGATTAAAGCCACGTGTAAAAAACCTATGGCAAATATACTCAGTGGTATTAAAAGCCTGAAAGTTTTTCCTCCAAAATCAGAAACTAGAGAGGATGCCTGCTTTCACCACTTCTACTTAACAGTACTGGGAAGTTCTAGCCAGAGCATTTAGGCAAGAAAAAGAAATAAAAAGTATCCTAATTGTAAAGAAAAAAGTAAATACAGTATGATGCAAATGCAGATGATATGAATTTATTATGTAGAAAACCTTAAAGATTTCACCAAAAAACTGTTAGAATAAATGAATTCAGCAAAGTGGCAGGATACCGAGGCAATGTACAAGATTCCATTGCATTTCCATACATGAACAAGGAAAAATCTGAAAGGGAAATACAAAAACATTTAATTTACAGTAGCATCAAAAACAGTAAAATACTTAGGAATTATTATTTTTTTAATACTTAGGAATTAACCAGGAGGTGAAACACTTGTACTATGAAAACTATAAAACATTGCTGAAAGAAATAAAAGAAGACATAAATAGAAACACACCCCATGTTCATGTCATGGAAGACTTTATATTGTTAAGATGTCAAAAATACCAAAAGCAATCTATAGATCCAGTGCAATCTCTTTTCAAAATCCCAATGACTTATTTTTTGCAGAAATAGGAAAACCCATCCTGAAATTCATATGAAATCTCAGTGGACCCTAAATAGCCAAAGCAATCCTGCAAAAGAACAACAAAATTAGAGGACTCGCACTTCCTGATTTAAAAACTTAGAAAGCTACAGTAACCAAAACACTGTGGTACTAGTGTAAAGACAAACATATAGATCAATGGACTAGAAGAGAGAGCCCATAAGTAAAACTTTGCACATATGGTCAAATGATTTTTGACAAGAATGCCAAGACCATGGAGAAAGGATAGTCTCTTTAAAGAAATGAGGTTTGGGAAAATTGCATATATACATGCAAAAGAATGAGATTCTTATCTAACATTTATCTAACACCATATAAAGAATTTAACTTAAAATAGATCAAAGACCTAAACCTAAGGCCGAAAACAAAACTCTTAGAAGAAAATATAGGACAAAAATTTTATAGCATTTGATTTGGCAATGATTTCTTAGATATGACATCAAAGGTACAGGCAACAATATAAAAAGTAGACATGTTGGACTTAATGAAAATTTAAAATTTCACTATCCACAGAGTAAAAAGGCAACCCTTAGAATGGAAGAAGTAAATCACATATCTGATAAGAATTTATATCCAGAATATATAGATATAACTAAAATGCAACAACAAAAAATAATCCAATTCAAAATTGGACAAAGGACTTGATTAGACATTTCTCCAAAGAAGATATGTGAATAGTCAATAAACACCTGAAAAGATGCTCAACATCACTTATTATTAGGGAAACTACAATGAGATACCACACCTCATGTTCTTTAAGATGGCTATTATGGAAAAAACAGAAAACAAGTATTGGCTGGAATGTTTTCAAATTAGAACCCCTGTGGCACTATTGATGGGAATGTAAGATGGTATAGTTATTGTGTAAAGCCGTATGGTGGTTCCTCAAAAAATTAAAAATAGAATTACCATATGATCCAGCAATATATTCCACTTCTGAGTATGTACCCAAAACAATTGAAAGAAGAGTCTCTCAGCAGATCTTCCTACACAAATGTTCAAAGCAGCATTATAGCTAAAATGTGGAGCCAACAGGTTCCATAAAAGGATGAAGGGGTAAGCAAAATGTAAGTACAATGGAATATTGTTCAGCTTTAAAAAGGAAAGAAATTCTGTAATATGTATAACATAGGTGAACCTTGAGGACATTATGCTAAGTGAAATAAGCCAATCACAAAAAGAAAATACCATATGATTCCACTTATATGAGTTACTTAGTCCAAATGCTAAAGACAAAGTATAGTAGTGGTGGTTGTCAGGGCTAGGGTGAGGGGAGAATAGGGAGTTACTATTTAACAGGTATAGAGTATTTGGGATGATGAAAAGGTTCTGGAAATGGATAGTGGTGTTGGTTCCACAACATCGTTAATGTACTTAATGCCAATGCATTGTACATTTAAAAATGGCTAAAATGGTAAATTTACAAGATGAAAAGGGGGGATAGATGGTGATGATGTTTGCATAATGGTGTGAATGTATTTAATACCACTGAACTAACTATACACTTCAGAATAGTTAAGATGGTAAATGTTATGTAACATAACAATTTTTATAAATTATGGAACAACCTAAGTGGGCTAATTAGAAATTGTGTCATACAGTCTTACTGATACAGAAATGTGTCCATGACATATTATTGACTTATGCTAGTAGGTACATTACGACCCCATGAAAATTATATTAATAAATGTCTATATGTGATAAATGCATACATATCTAGAAAGATGCTTATGAAAGTAGTAAAATGGTCATTTCAGGTGATTTCAACTTTTTATAATTTAAGCTATTTTCAGTTTGGAGAATAGAAGGGTGTAGGAATACTTAAGTTAGTTGGAGGCAAGACTGTAATGTCTTTATACTTAAGTAATCATAAATGTAGTCAATTTTATTAGGACTTACTTGAAGAAAAACTGCTTAACAGAAAGGAGTGGTTAGTGTAAAGCATAGGAAAATGAAGTTTTAGAAGCCAGACACGGGTTGGATGCTCAGCTAAAGCATTGTGGGTGGCTGTATGAGGGGTGCACCAGGTATGTCTAGTGCTTGTGACAGGTGTTGCCCTCTTGTGGATCATAATACTAACTTCTTGATCCAATTCCATGTTCACTAAGCAACTTTTCCTCCTCTTGAAGTTGATCTGTCTATATATAGGGAGAGAATGACCTGGCTTTCCAATCAGCTCAACAGTTGATTGAGAGTCAACATTAGAAAGATTGATTCTACATAATCTATTGCTACATAAAAAGTCACCTCCAAAACTTAGTGACTTGAAAGAGCAGTAACTATTTTATTTTATTTATTGAATGAGAGTGAGAGGGAGCAAACATGAGCAGGAGTGGCAGAAGGAGAAGCAGACTCTCTGCTAAGCGGGGAGCCCTACTCAGGGCTCAATCCCAGAACCCCAGGATCACGACATGAACTGAAGGCAGATGCTTAACGACTGACCCACCCAGGTGCCTCAGCAATAACGAATTATTGCCTCTAACAGTTTATTTTTATTTTTATTACTTTTTAGAGATTTTATTTATTCATGAGAAACACAGAGAGAATGGCAGAGACATAGGCAGAGGGAGAAGCAGGCTTCCTGCGGGGAGCCCGATATGGCACTTGATCTGGGGATCACGCCCTAAGCCGAAGGCAGACGCTCAACCACTGAGCCACCCAGGCATCCCTTTAACGGTTTTCTACATGTCAGGAATTCAGAAGTGGCTCGACTGGGCAGTTGTTGCTGAGGGTCTCTTCTGAGGTTGCAGTTTGATGCATTTCCAATTTGGCTCACTCACATTACTGGCAAATTGGTCTTGGCTGTTGACTAAAGACCTCAGTTCCTTTCTACCTGGGTCTCCCATTGTGTGTCTTCACTACATGGCAGCTGGTTTTCTCCAGAGTGAGCAATTCAAGAGACCAAGGCAAAAGGTACAATGTCATTATGATCTAGCTTCAAAAGTCACATACCGTTGGGGCACTTGGGTGACACAGTCGGTTAAGTGTCCTACTCTTTGTTTGGGCTCAGGTTGTGATCTCAGGGTCTTGAGACCGAGCCCTGCATTGGGCTCAGCACTTGGTGCAGAGTTTGCTTGGGATTCTCTCTCCCTCTCCCTTTGTCCCTCCTGCTTGTGCTATTTGAGAGAGAGAGAGAGAAAGAGAGAGGAGTGCTAGCTGGCAGGGAGAGAATCCTCAAGCAGACTCCCTGCTGAGCACAGAGCCAATGCAGGGCTCAATCCCAGGACCCCCAAATCATGACCCTAGCTGAAGACAAAAGTCGGATGCTCAACTGGCTGAGCCACCCAGGCACCCCTAAATAGATAAATCTTTTTAAAAAAATCACATACCATCATTTTTGCTATATTCTGTTGGTTACAGAGGGCAAGCCCTGACTCAGAAGGAGAGGGGACTACACAAAGATATGACTACTAGGAGGTGAGAATCATTGGGGGTCATCTTGGAGACAGACTACCACAGAGCCCATCAACCAAGGGACCATCTCTGGCAATCCTGTCCCTTGCTATATGCCTTCCATTCAAAATAAAACAGTTTCATATCGCTTTTACACCTGTCATCACATTTTGTCTTCATCATACACCTGCCTGTAGGAAAAGCAAGAGAATTGAGGGAAGATCACCCTCAAAGAACCCACCTGTGACTCAGGCATAGATTGTTTCAAGTTAGACTCAGGCATAGACTGTTTCAAGTTAGACTATTTATGATGAGGAAAATATCAAGATTGTGTTTTTTGCAAAAAATTATCCTTCTGTGCTTGCTTTTTCTGAAACTAAAGACTGAAAGGAAAATGTATATTTTCCCCAATATTAAGAGAATACAATTATTCAAACAACTAGGCTGATTTTAATAAGATCAAAAAAGTGATAAACAGACTTAATGTTACATATTAATGGGGAAATTAAAATTCGCTCTCCGAAATTTATAAAAAGAAATATAATCTTCCCAGACAAACAAATAAGCATTATAAGTCTCATGGTTAAAGATTATATATCAATAAGTTATTGTATTGAAAGTAGAAACTCAGAGGTGCCTGAATGGCTCAGTTGGTTAAATATCTCAGCTCCTGATTTTGGATCAGGTCATGATCTCAGGGTTGTGAAATCAAGCACTCCCATCAGGCTCTGTGTCAGGCTCCATCAGGCTCCACACTGGAATTGGAGCCTGCTTAAGCATCTCTCTGGCCCTCCCTCCCTGTCTAAAAAAACAAAAGAAAGTAGAATCTCATAGGAAAGCTTTATCCAAGTCAGCCAGTCTCAATTTTATAACAATAAGATATCAACTAAGTGTAAATAGGAAACCTCTTCACTTCAATCTGGTTTACCTTCAAGATGTTTGACATGTAATAGGATGCAAAAATTCTCAACAAGATACTGGCCAATAGGATCCAACAGTACATTAAGAAAATTATTCACCATGACCAAGTAGGATTTATCCCTGGGACACAAGGCTGGTTCAACACCCGTAAAACAATCAATGTGATTCATCATATCAGCAAGAGAAAAACCAAGAACCATATGATCCTCTCATTGGATGCAGAGAAAGCATTTGACAAAATACAGCATCCATTCCTGATCAAAACTCTTCAGAGTGTAGGGATAGAGGGAACATTCCTCGACATCTTAAAAGCCATCTATGAAAAGCCCACAGCAAATATCATTCTCAATGGGGAAGCACTGGGAGCCTTTCCCCTAAGATCAGGAACAAGACAGGGATGTCCACTCTCACCACTGCTATTCAACATAGTACTGGAAGTCCTAGCCTCAGCAATCAGACAACAAAAAGACATTAAAGGCATTCAAATTGGCAAAGAAGAAGTCAAACTCTCCCTCTTCGCCGATGACATGATACTCTACATAGAAAACCCAAAAGTCTCCACCCCAAGATTGCTAGAACTCATACAGCAATTCGGTAGCGTGGCAGGATACAAAATCAATGCCCAGAAGTCAGTGGCATTTCTATACACTAACAATGAGACTGAAGAAAGAGAAATTAAGGAGTCAATCCCATTTACAATTGCACCCAAAAGCATAAGATACCTAGGAATAAACCTCACCAAAGATGTAAAGGATCTATACCCTCAAAACTATAGAACACTTCTGAAAGAAATTGAGGAAGACACAAAGAGATGGAAAAATATTCCATGCTCATGGATTGGCAGAATTAATATTGTGAAAATGTCAATGTTACCCAGGGCAATATACACGTTTAATGCAATCCCTATCAAAATACCATGGACTTTCTTCAGAGAGTTAGAACAAATTATTTTAAGATTTGTGTGGAATCAGAAAAGACCCCGAATAGCCAGGGGAATTTTAAAAAAGAAAACCATATCTGGGGGCATCACAATGCCAGATTTCAGGTTGTACTACAAAGCTGTGGTCATCAAGACAGTGTGGTACTGGCACAAAAACAGACACATAGATCAGTGGAACAGAGTAGAGAATCCAGAAGTGGACCCTGAACTTTATGGGCAACTAATATTCGATAAAGGAGGAAAGACTATCCATTGGAAGAAAGACAGTCTCTTCAATAAATGGTGCTGGGAAAATTGGACATCCACATGCAGAAGAATGAAACTAGACCACTCTCTTTCACCATACACAAAGATAAACTCAAAATGGATGAAAGATCTAAATGTGAGACAAGATTCCATCAAAATCCTAGAGAAGAACACAGGCAACACCCTTTTTGAACTCGGCCATAGTAACTTCTTGCAAGACACATCCACGAAGGCAAAAGAAACAAAAGCAAAAATGAACTATTGGGACTTCATCAAGATAAGAAGCTTTTGCACAGCAAAGGATACAGTCAACAAAACTCAAAGACAACCTACAGAATGGGAGAAGATATTTGCAAATGACATATCAGATAAAGGGCTAGTTTCCAAGATCTATAAAGAACTTATTAAACTCAACACCAAAGAAACAAACAATCCAATCATGAAATGGGCAAAAGACATGAACAGAAATCTCACAGAAGAAGACATAGACATGGCCAACATACACATGAGAAAATGCTCTGCATCACTTGCCATCAGGGAAATACAAATCAAAACCACAATGAGATACCACCTCACACCAGTGAGAATGGGAAAAATTAACAAGGCAGGAAACAACAAATGTTGGAGAGGATGTGGAGAAAAGGGAACCCTCTTACACTGTTGGTGGGAATGTGAACTGGTGCAGCCACTCTGGAAAACTGTGTGGAGGTTCCTCAAACAGTTAAAAATATACCTGCCCTACGACCCAGCAATTGCACTGTTGGGGATTTACCCCAAAGATACAAATGCAATGAAACGCTGGGACACCTGCACCCCGATGTTTCTAGCAGCAATGGCCACGATAGCCAAACTGTGGAAGGAGCCTCGGTGTCCAACGAAAGATGAATGGATAAAGAAGATGTGGTTTATGTATACAATGGAATATTACTCAGCTATTAGAAATGACAAATACCCACCATTTGCTTCAACGTGGATGGAACTGGAGGGTATTATGCTGAGTGAAGTAAGTCAGTCGGAGAAGGACAAACATTATATGTTCTCATTCATTTGGGGAATATAAATAATAGTGAAAGGGAAAATAAGGGAAGGGAGAAGAAATGTGTGGGAAATATCAGAAAGGGAGACAGAACATAAAGACTGCTAACTCTGGGAAACGAACTAGGGGTGGTAGAAGGGGAGGAGGGCGGGGGGTGGGAGTGAATGGGTGACGGGCACTGGGTGTTATTCTGTATGTTAGTAAATTGAACACCAATAAAAAAAAAAAAAAAAGGATTAAAAAAAAAAAAAAAAAAAAAAAAAAAAAAGATGTTTGACATGTAATATTCTTCTACTTTTATCTTTTTCTGTAAAACAAGATACAACGGCTAGCCAAGTGTTTTACAATCTAAAACTTATGTCAGTAGCTTGAGGTTTCTCAGTCTATTAAGATTCTTGTTACCTTGTATTGGTTTTGGTTTAAACGTTGTCTTTTTAATCAAGATGAATTTAAAGATTCAGAAACAATGAATCTGACCATCATATAACCACGATGACCCTTCAGAGTCAATAGTGGGATGTGGATACGGTGGAGAGAAACCTGTGAAAGAGAGAGAAAGATGATAGTGTCTCTCATCCAAAATGGTCATCCAAGATGCAAAGGCACCTTCAAATCAAGAAAGAACCAGAGTCCATCTAATTAGAATAGCTGAGAGGAGAGGATTATGAGAAAGGACATTAACATTTGTTATACCTACCAGACTTGGTTTTCAGATGAAGAAACCAAAGCTCAGAAAAATCAAGTAACTTGTTTAAGGTGTACAACTAGTCATTTATGACCGAAACCAGTGACTAACTCCAAATCCTTCCTACAATCCTACACTCACTCGTGGGCCAAGAATGTAAAAATTTATTATTTGAGCAATCTGGATTTTTTTACCTCAGAGTCAACCAAACCACCTCTGAAACCTGGAAGTGTTTCCAGGTGCAGTTCCAAACTAACTTGGGGGCAACTTTGTACTTTTTATTAAAACTGGAACTAACAGAGTGATTGAGTTGAGTAGCCATGCCTTAGTAGGATATTCAGGCTGATTCCTCCTCTGGATGAATCTGGGAATTCCTAGAATCTGGGGAGAATAAGGGAAAGTCTGGAGCCTTCTCCAACTAGGAAAATCTGGTTTTGCTAAGAACTTGGTCCAAGACTTGGTGGTATCAACTCCAAAGACAAATCCTCAGTTTCCTTGCAGTTACTGCTTGAGTTTCTCTGAAGACTTGTGGCTGAAGGGGTGTCTGGTAGGCTCAGTCAGTAGAGCATGCAACTCTTGATCTCAAGGTTGTGATTTTAAGCCCCACACTGGGCATGGAGCCTACTTAAAAAATTGTGACTGTATGCCAGGATATTTAGTAGGAAGCTCCTTCCTCTATGACATCACAAGGCAGGTAGCTAAGGGGACTATTTGAGACACTCTTAGATTAACAGTCACTTTCGTGGGAGTATAAGAACAGCAGCTTTTAAAACTGAGCGTAAATATTCAGACTTCATTAGGACTCTCAATATAGCCAGCCAGTAAATCATGGGATCTACCCAGAGAAGCTCAGTGTATCGGACGGTCAGGACTAATAAAACTGGGTCCAACATAGCAGTTTCAGCACCAAAAGGGTCTGAAGATACTAACACAACTCATCAGCAGGGACAAGGGTACTTTCTTGCCTCGAGCTCACGAAGTGCTGCAGCCCCGGTAAGCCCTCCACCACATCGAAGATCAGAAGCTGGGCATCTCACCACTTTCTATCCAACATCAGACTATCCTCGATCTGTCTCCCCCCAGTCAGGGCCTGGTCTTGCTGGAACATCCATCCCTCGAGGAAGTGAGACTCGATCAAAATTAGAAACATACCGCCATCCCTCTCCTCATCGAAAGACCCAGCAAACTCAGACATCAGCTTACCATACTGTCCAGATGCAAAGGAACATTAGTCCATGCAGAGAGGAATCAACACGAAAAGGGGGTGAGAGCAAGCCAGGGCGTGACATCAGTAATCGCTATTCATTGACCCCAGATGCCAAATCCTCTCGCCGGTTGAGTTTTGTAGACCAGAAGGATAACTTACAAATCTTACAAGAAGAAGACCCACCCTCCAAGGTCCAGTACCCACAAGGAGTCAGAGTTCCCCGTAGGACTTTGGCTTGCCCAAAGGATCAAGCAGTCCAAACTGAGCCCATCCGAAAGATTTTGACTGCTACCGAGATCAGATCTCCAAAGAGACCCTCTAGCCCAGAGCATAGCAGTGGCCGTGTCAGAGCAGACTCTCGGACAGCCCAGAGAAGGATCCCTGGCCAAGAGTATGAAATGAATCGTCTCAGCTCAATCTATACAGAACCCAAGGCTTTGCATAGGAATATGAACTTGGAATCATCCCTCAGACTCTCTGTCCTTAAGGATTTAGATGGTGGACACCGAGTTTCTCTGCATCCAGATCCTGAATCTATCCACAAGCATTCTGTCTACACTGACACCAAGCCCTCCCCAAAGATCTTAATATCATCAGAAGTAGAGTCCAACATGAAGTCCTCAACCCGAGGAGACAGCGAGGTTGGCCGTAGGGTCACCATCTCCCCAGAGGGACAGTTAATACACTCAGCTTCCCATGTGACATCTCGAACAGCGTCTGAGAGCCCCCAAAAATCTATATTTGTCACTCCAGAGCACAGCTATAAGCAGCACCCCCAAAAGCCTTCAGAATGTGTCTCCATGTCCCCAGGACCTGCACTCAGGTATCCAGAACCCTCCCAAAAGCCTTCTGTCCATGCAGAATTGGAACTGACCCCTCGGCCCTTACCCCCTCGGTCCTTACCTAGGTATGGGCCTGATTCCTCATGGTGGACCTTACTCAATCCTGAAGTTGAAACACCCCAAAGCCGGCCAACAACACCTGATTTTGAGTCTAAGTCTCCTCCTCCCTCAGATCCTTTATTGTCCTGTTTTGAAATGGACTTGAGTCCTTTCTGTGAGGAAATGATGTTCCAGAGAGAGAAAGCAAGTCCATCACCACCACTAGCACCAGCAACACCGCCACCACGGTCATCGCCAAAGGAGTCTCCAAACAGGGCCCCATTGAGGGAAGCACCACAGGCCCTCAAGTGCACCTCCAAACAACCCATTCAAAGGTTTAGTGCTTTCTTCTTGGGTATGTGAAGAAGCAGACTGCCCAGGTGCAGTCCCAATTTAAAGTGAGGTGGGACATTGGGGTGGGCAGGAAAGGCCCCTTCTTCATTCCGGGCCTCAGAGCTGCCCTCCTGCCAGTGCTAAAGCTAGTCCCATCCCTGAGCCCATTGGTCATTCCTTCCCTGCCAGCTTCTCTGAGCTCCAAGCTAATGACATCGGTGACGATGCTTGGGCCAGCATCAGGCATTGACTCTTCAGGCAACGCTGCTTAACCTTTCAATGGAAGGTAGTAGAGAGTGGTTTGCAGGGTGGGAAGTTCTTCCCAAGAATGGAGATGAAGAACTGAGCTGGGGTGAGGGCTGGTAAGGACAAGTAAAGAAAAGAAAATTTTCAAGTAAATATTTTGATGACAAAGTGGAGAGACGGTGGGCATAGATACGCTAGGATCCAGACTTTGAAGAGGGGAAATGCATTAATAGTGGCACAAAGAGGGTGGAGAAAAGGGAGGGAGGAGGTTAGTCCTAGACTGCAGGGGCTTCTTGGAGAGGGTCAGGGGCTGAGGGCACGTCCTGGGGGAGAAATGTGGAGCTAGAAAAGGAGAGGTTAAGTCATGGGGGGAGGGATATACATCCCACAGAGTGACAAAAAGGAACAATCTCTTACTTTCAGATGTCTCTGAGGAAATGTACAATCGTGTCATCTGGTGGCTAAAAGGTCTGTGCTCTTCCCTCCTATGGGTCCATTGTTTTGGGAGGCAGGAGGTTTTGGGAGGCAGGAGGACAGGTGGGAAGGTGACTTCTTTGTATCTATAGAGCTAGGACTATCAGGACCGTCTATACTGGGGGTTTGACTTGAAGGAGCAGAGGTACTTCTTACCTGGCCAATAATTCCACCATTAGAGTCATTCCTTTGGGATTTGGAACCTTCCTCATTTTCAAGAGTCTTCTTTCAATGGGAAGTAGTCACTTCTGGAATGGAGAACAATTTAAGCCCATGCCTTTCAGTTTAGTGAATCTTAGTATCAAAGAGTTCCTGCTTTGAATGTTGTAGCCCCAAATATGCTTTAGTCTATGAGCGTGAGAGGGGCCAGGGTTCTGGATTAGGAAGTTCCTGGGGAGGAGAGAGCCCTGAAAATGCAATCCAGTCCCAACCAGCATAAGCCCTTTTGAGTGACGGGCATCAAAGAGCAGAGAAGGGCATCCCTGCCCCTCAGAGGGAGCAAAGCTCTATAAAGTTGGGGTTTAATAGAATATGGACTCTGGAGTTAACGGTATTGGGTTTGAGCCCTGTACTATTTTCTCACAGTGACCTTGGTTAAGTTATTTTATCTTTCCAATAATTAGTTTCCCTGTTAATGAGATCAGTGGCTACCTCTTAGGGGTACTGAGTGAGCCCTCAGTAAATGATAGCTTTTGCTACCACTTGCACTAGGAAGGATGTTGGGCTAGGTTATGCCAAAGTCCACTGAACATCTTTAGTAAAATTCTCTTCCCCTCCTGTTGGTACTCTCTGAATTCCATTTGCTGCTCCCTGGGAATGCCTGACTACTACATCTCCATTATGACAGATGAAGAGGTAAGAACACCCCTGGGAATTTACTTCCATTATTCCCGTGCTCCAAGTCCCTTATCCAAGTCCCTCTCTTAAACTCTCATGGAAGTAGGAATGGAGGGAGACAGACAGAACTGCTTCCTATGGTTGGGCAAGTTGTTCACTGCACAAGGGACCTAACAGAGAGGGCACGTGGGGGCTAAAATCTAGCCTGTGTTCCTCTTGCCACACTATGCACCTGTGCAGCTGCATCTCCACAGAGCGAGATTTGCACGAAGGCACTATATTAGCTAGTTGCAGCCCTGGAGAGATGATAAATCCTGCCAAGTGCTCTGTGAGAAGGCTGTCTGGGAAGCCATACATTGGATCAGTCTCTACTTGGCTTTCCTCTCTCCACCCTAGGGCACTCCAGAAAAGGAACACTTTTCTGGGTTACACACTTTTTGAGTCCTCAACTTGGAAAGGCACAAGGTAAACTCTGCTTTCGGCAGCCCTGTGTCCTGAATTTGGCAGAGTGTCCTGATTTCACAGTGCATTGTTCCTATAAGTTCTTTCGTTCTTCTTGGCCCATGTTTCGTAAGATAGTCTGAGCTTTTCCTGACTCTATTCTTTCTTTCACCCTATCTCTTCCTTACCCAAAGCCTAGAATGGCTTCTAATGGGTCCCTTCCATGGGCTAGCCCAGGATGGACAGTTAATTACAGATAGAAAACAAACAAGGGAGGTGGGGGCAGCACAGTCTGAGCTCAGATAACGAAACAGCTGAAGGAGAGGTGCCAGAAATGTGGCTGTCACCCCCTCTGCCTTGGGCTTCTAATTTAGTCCTGTGCCTTGAGCTCAACTGTGGGTGGGAACAACTACTTCTGGAGATTACCTCCATGCAAGACTGTAAACCTTTTCTCCCTCTTCCCTTCCTCCCTTCCTTCCTCCCTCTATCCCTTACTTCCATAAAAAATTTCATTCAGATGGCTAGCACTCTGCTAGGCACTACTGGGGAAAGCATTGAAACCTCAGAGCATACACATTCTTTGGCCATGAGAAACTTACCATCTGGTTGGGAAGATAAGACATGGACAGGAAACATTTAAACAACAACATGAAATAGTTTGTGCTCAAATGTCCAAATAAATACAGCATACTGAATATGTGCTCTTGCAGGATCTTAGGAGAGGGAGTCATCAGGGGATGTGTGTGTGGGGGGGTGGCCAAGTTACCCCCTCCTTCTCAAAGCCAGGAGTATCTTAACAGCTAGCCCCTTGCTCACTCCTTTGATACACATATATACCTTTGGGAAGGGGTTAGTGTGTTCCCTCATTCAGGATCTGATGATTTTGACTGAGTGAGTTGCTCCCTGTTCTCCCCCACCTTCACCCCCTTTCTTGGTGCATCTTGTTTTAGTTTAGGAAGTCAAAAGCCTTGGCAGCAGGACAGCTCCTTCCCCAAAATAGCTCTTATCCTGTCTCGATAATTGCAGCTCTCCAGCCCTGTTCAGCAGCAGGGCTGCTCCTCAGAAGCTGGGAAGAGGAACTGAGGAGGGACTAGCTGGGGCTGTTGGTCTTCTCTGGCTCTTTGGAAGTGGGATAGCATGGAGGAGAGCCAGGGACTCCTCACAAAGCATGATAGTGCTAGGCCTTCCCCAGCCTGTCTTCCAGGCTGCATGGCCCACAGCCATCCCACAATTGAGAATCTGTGGTGCTGGTGTTGAAGGCCTCTGGTTCCTCTGATCTGGGAATGGTTGACTGCAGAGTCTGTACCAGATTCCATTCCTGGCAGGAATTCTCTGGTGGCCAGCCACAGCTCCTGGCTCATGGATGGCAGCATGTTTCTTGTTGAGCTTCACAAGCCCCTTTGGGTCCACAGCTGGGGACAGAGCCTGATTCAACCATTTCTCTCTTAAGTGTCAGTCTCCTCCCAAGTGGCTCCTCAAGGCCCTTTTGTCTAAGGGACAGGGCTTACAGATGCTTCTCATCCTTGGATGGGTACATTAGGGGCTGGAATCTCCCCAGAGAAGGTTATGCTGGGCTGAGGGATGCATTCCTAATGGTTTTGTTTTTGATATCAGAACTAGCAGAAGCTCAACAGGAAAGTCCTGCCCTATGGTGTCAACTCGGGCTGTCTTCTCACACGGCCCTGGGGAATTCCTTGGAATAAAGCAACTCTTGATGGGAAGGGCTACAACGCCCCTGATGGATGGGACTGCCTTGGCTCTGAGATCCTTGTCCTTAAGGCACCTGACCTACTTGCCCTTGAAAATGACTTCTTGGGCTGTCAGCAGACAAGGTGGTTTACTCCCTTCTATCTCTATCAATTATGCAAGAAACCAACTCTGAAAAACAGGCCAGGAACTAGGAGAGGTCAGCTCAGTGATACCTAAGGCAGACTTCGGTGTCTAAAGTGACATGTCATTTAGCCTCTGAGGATAGTATGGCCAGCTTCCTATTGGCTCTTGAGCCTTGGGGAAGTTGTGCTCCAGTAGACTTCCTTGACAGAGAAAAATCCAGAGTCTAGGAGCTATTCAGGAGTGCTCTGCATTCATGGGAATGTTAACAGAAAATGGGCTGTTTGAAAGGAATCCTAGAACCATCTTTCCCACTCCCCTCATTTTCTCTTGCTTTGTACAGAGGCTTATAATTGAAAAGAGAGGGGAATTGAAAGAATGCAGCAGAGCTGCTGAAAATGGGACAGGGCACCTCGGGAGGCTTTTCATAGCAGCCCGACCCCTGCCACCCAGCTTCTTTTCTTGTCAGATGGTGCCTTGTTCATTTTCAGCTACCATGGGCAGTGAAGTCCAGAGCTGGATGGGAGGCTGGTAACTTCTGACCCACAATTGCTATTTTGGGGACAGGCTAGGTTGACCAACTAACTCATCAGGGTTTGCCTGGGATGTTCCTGGTTTTAGCATCCTGTGTCCTGGGACCCCTACCAGATCTGGGGAAACTAGAACAAAGGGTGACCTGACCCTAGGACAGGCTATGGTGCAGACTACCTCAGCAAAAGCCACTGGAAGCATAGGGCAGGGGAATGATATCCTGCCTTCACTGTGAGCCCTGAGCAGATTGCTCTCTCTGCCTATGAAATGGGGACAAAAACTCCTATGTCTCTCCCTTGGGCTTGATGGCAGAACAGAGGCCAGAATCCCTTGGTTTTTTGTTCTTCTCAGAATGATCCTACATATGGAAGAATCTGCCACATTTATTTTGGACTCGCGTGTATTTCCAGAAGCTCCTTGGTTTCCTGCCTGGAACCCATCTCCCACATTGTATCTTGCTGTCAGAGTAGTTTGGTGGTGTTTGAGATGGTAGGTTTTTCAAGTAAGAGAAGAAATAGTAGATCTGGGTAGATTAGGGAGCTTGACTTCAGAGGGCAGGGAGCATACTTGGGTGAAGAAGAAAATCTAAAACAGAAGCCACCCTGACAGCTGCTCAGCCACAGGAAGGTTATCCTGAGTGACAGAAATGACCATGTCCCTTTACCCTTCTCTGCTCAGCTGCCTTTGGCCCAGCTGCCATGAGGGGAGAGGCAAGAGACAGCTGCATCTTAGGGGCTGAATGAACGGCTGAAGGAAGGGGACAGAATGTGAGGCAGTTCCTGAGAGAAGCTCAGGCTCTGACACTGAAGGTGGGAGGACAGGGCTGGCCAAAGTCACTTCCTTGACACATCCACTACAGGCAAAGTCATTTAACTTGAGGAATCTCCAAAATGGCTGTTTTTTTGGGAATTTGGCTCAGTAAATCTGAAATCAAGACCTGTTTTCTAGAGGTGGAGTGCTGTTTAGCTAGAGAAGGTGACTCTACAGTTGGTGGCAGCATGGTCGTTCCAGTGTCACTTTAGTCTAAGGCTCTTTTCCCATACCTCTACACCCATGCACATGCACATTCCTAATTTTTTTTGGGGGGGGGGAGGGAAAGCATTTGAAATTATCACAGTTGACAATATTGATTTGGTGTTGATAATTTTCTCATTAGCCAAAATAATACCTGCACTCATTTTAGTGGCTACACCATTGTAAGTATGTTACTGTAGTGAATCTTTATAGCAACCTTATATGAGGTGGATTTTTCCTCCCTATTTCACAGATGAAGAAACTGAGGCTCAGAACTGGCTTCTCAAAACTGAGAGCACTTTAGGGAGCATCCTGCCCCAGGATTCACACATGGTGTAGAAACCCTTTTACCATAGCCACATCTTCCTGGAAAGTAACTTCTAAATATTTGAGCAGTACCTTCGGATATCACAAATTATAAAGGGAAGGACATTTGTGTCTTTGCATGTGAACTATGAGGCTGGGGGGTGAGTATGAGCTGGTAAGCAGCCAGAATGAAGGGCAAATTATGGGTCAGTGAAGCCCAGAGCCTCAAGGCTTGTCTGTGCTCCAAAATCAGAATGGAAAACTAATCAATGAATCCTTTCAGTCAATTAATATTGATCAGACACCTCCTGGGGGCAAAGGCCTGGTCATCCAGGAGGACATTATGTCACATGTTCACTGAATTAAAACGAGTAGAAATTAAAATAGAAGACATACTCCCTGTCTTTGAGGGGCCTGTGGTTAGTTTGGGAGAGAAAAGTATACAGGCATGTCACTTGAAAGGGTGTGGACATCAAAGAACAAAATAAAGTCCAGTGAAATGAATTAGCAAAGCTTCTAGCATGGAAACACCTGGAGAGTGAAGTCCAGGGAGACACAAATTTTGACTCTGAATAATTAAGACCTTTGATAACTTACTACCCAAAGATTGAAGGGCAGTGGAGTTGAGTCAGTGAGTTTTTAGCCATGGGAAGTATTTAAGAAGAAGCGGGAGGTAAGGTGGGGGCTCTTGAAGGGGGAGTCATACTCCAGTGCATGTGTAAGTCCCTTCCATCTCTCCCACGCCCTGCCCTACTGCAGAAAAGGTGTTGGAAAGGCCCTCTGGCTGGCTTCTAGCACTTTGCTGCTGCCCCTCGCCACAGCCATATAGCAGGTGCAGGAAACACAGTGCTCTCTGGCCTTGCCGCCCATGTTTCATGCCTGCCCTAGGATTATGGGCAGGGGAGGGGCTTAGGATATTTTGGTTTCTTGCCACAGACCTTTCTGGACACTGGCTAAGTTTCCTTGACAAACACAACCCAGTGCTAGCCCTTTGACCCCACTAGGGCCCTCTGACTATATCATCAGTGACTTATCACCTCTGGAGGAAGGAGGTACAATTAGTTCTTGTACCACTTAAGAGAAAGTCTGCTACTGAGAGGCAAAAGTGGCCTTTGCTAGTCATACAGACTGAAATCCTGATTTCCTGTGGTAATCACTATTTATTCTTGGCTTTTGTACCTGGGCTTGGCTTGGCCCAAGTGCAGCATCCTGGTTTAGTTTGGTGCCACACAACCTTTACTCATGGCAGGAAAGATCCAATGGAGAGGACCAGGAGTTTTTTCACACAGACCATGTTGGCCTGACTTAAGCAGAGGGAGACTTGGGTAGCAGGCTGGAGGTGTGTGCTCATCTGAGTGTCTCAGAAGAGTCCTGTTTTGTGCCAAACCAAGTGTCTACTCCCCAGACTCTTGGCCTGAATACCCTACTCTCGGAGTGCCTGGGAAATTGTACTCTAGTCAAAGATGTCAATTTCCGGTGGGGTTGTGATTTCTAAGGAAGAGTCCAGAGTTCCAAGAGCTGCAGGGACACTCAGGAAAGGTTGGCCAGGCCACGTGCTAACTGGAGTTGGGGAGGAGCACTCAGTGGTCTGTGACTCACACAAGGGCTGCCATATCTTGCCCCTGCTTCTGAGTAGGTGTCAGACTCTCTTTGCACAGACACAGATCACAAGAACTGGAGTGGTGAGGAGTCCAGTCCTATCTTTCAATGGGGGAAGCAGAGACCCAGGGAGGGGAAGGGATATTCAGGAGTGAGATAATCACCAAAGCTGGCATGGGGTCCTAAGCGTAGGCCAAGTTCTCTCATAAATCCAGAGTGTGGCAGGGTTAGCATGGGAGGTTTGTGCAGGTGTAATGACTCAAAGTCTGCCTTTAGCTTTTATTTTGCCCAGCATGGCTTCTGCTGGGCCTGATGCAGTGATTACAAAGGTACTGTGAGCATCAAGACCCTAAGAGTCTGGGGTTTAGAGATAAGTTCCATGGTCCCGGGCCTCTCATAGGGGCTCACTTCCCTCAAATAAACTGGCACCAGCATGCCTCAGGGCACACAGGGCTCACTGGGGCCTGGGCAGCAGGTGCCAGAGCAGAGCTGGGATTCCAACTGCAGCTGAGGATGAGCTAGCCGAGTTGCTTTCTGAGATGTGTCTGTGTCCACACTTGGACTACAGCCAGGACTAGGGGGGTAGGGAGAGGAGGTGGTTACAATTATGGAAAACAAGGCTTTGTGATGGGGCCTGTCTTCCTTGACAGGCTTTCTTCCCTTGGCCCAGCACCCCCAGCCCAAGCCATGCAGAATGCCAGTGGAAGCACCCAGGAGGCAGTCTTATGAGTGCATACATGAGTACTAGTAGCCTACAGCTAGTTCTCAACAGTGGGGCTTTGTTTGATGTTTGGATCTGATGGCAGCATCTGCTGCTACTTCTGCAGCCTTCCAGTGCCATTGGTTTTTCTCTTAAGAAACTCATGTCTTTCTTTTCCTGAGTATAGTTTCAGATCTCTTGATCTAGCCCAGGCCTTTTCTAGGAACCTCTTTATACCTTCAGAGGTTTTCTCTTGTCTGAGCCAAGCTGCTGGCTCCTATCCTAGTTTAATCTGCTCATTTTCTGGTGTGGGAACTGAGGTTTAGAGTGGTAAAATGAGCTGTCCAAGCTCATCCAGCTAGGAGGGTTTCTCTTCAACGTGCTAGCTTATGAATTCCCTTGATTTCTTTAAGCAATTGTACCCCGCCTTCCATCCTTCAGTCCACCAGTGCCAGATATTCAAGAACATCTCCAATAGCCATGCCATGTTTTCTGAGCCTGTTTTCATCTGCATACCTAGGCCACTTTCCCTCCCTCTGCTAAGTTCTAACTTGATCCCAACCATAACCATTAGTCACAGATCAGACTGAAATAGGATAGGCAGCCTTCTGGCTCTTCTACCAAGAGGAGAGGGTTATGTTGTGGGCCTCAGTTTTGTCTAAAGTGCATTCAGCCCAGTCAGCCTGCCCTGGGGGAAGGCTCTTGGGAGTCAGGGAGAGGTATGCTTCTGGAAACGTCCGCAGAAACTTGACCAGCTCAGACCAGTATTAGCTCAGGAAATCCCTACCAACTCTAAGCATCTACTTCTCCCTCACTGCTGATGACACTCCTGAGCCTCTAATGCCTCTAAAGCTGCTGGAGCATCTGTCCCCACAGCATCTCACCTGCTTGTCCAGCATAGACTGGCTCAGGCTTGGGCTGGCCTCTCCAGAGGCCCCCCCCCCCCCACTTTTCTTAGCTCCATAAAGGCCACTAGGCCTCTTTCCTTCTACCCTTCCAGCTGATGATCCCTGGATAATTTATGCAGCAAATCCTCTTTAATCTTTAATCTAGGGTGCAGCAGGAAGGGAACCTCTTGTCTCATCTTCATAGCTTGGGTAAAGGTAGAGAACATCTGACGTTCTACCTTAGGAGGTGTGGAGTGGGGAGGGACAGTCCGTTAACTTGGACATCAGCTCGGGTCATTTCTGGAAAACCTTGGGTAACTAAGGGTTTCTCTCCCAACTCGTGGGGCAAACCCCCTCTCCTTCCAAAGACATTTTCTCCTAGGGATGCCAGGTGGGCCTTTCCTTTTTGGGAATTTGCTCAAACACCCACTGTGATGTACTGCCTGAAGAGACCACTCTTAGGGGCTGAGTAAGGAAGAGCCAGGTGACTGGCGCTGTCCTCAGCGCCTCTGCACACCCTGCGCTTCCCGGAGTCTCGGGCCGCTAGATCCACCCCGACCCGCCACCCACCACCCACCACCCACCGCGGGCCGCCCGCACCCCAGCAGGCGCCAGCGATCTGAGGGCAGGCCCCGCCCCAGGGCCGACTCGTCCCGCCCCCGCCGCCAGGCCCCGCCCCCGGCCGGTCCGCACTCTGGGCGGCGGGCGGGGGCCGGCGGTCCGGCGAGGTCGGCTCGCAGCTCCCGCCGCGGGTCGCTCGGGCGCTGTCCAGGAGGAGCTGGCCCGGCCCGGGCTGCAGCCATGGTAAGGCGCGGGGGCGCGGGGCGCGGGGCGCGGGGCGCGGGGCAGGGCC
This sequence comes from Canis aureus, assembly GCF_053574225.1. NCBI lineage: Eukaryota > Metazoa > Chordata > Mammalia > Carnivora > Canidae > Canis > Canis aureus. The sequence goes on from NC_135626.1 coordinate 28,011,090, forward strand.
GGGGCGCGGGGCAGGGCCGGGGCGCGGGGCAGGGCCGGGGAGCGCAGGGCCCGCTGCTCCCGGCGGCTCCGCGGGGACCGGCGGCGCCGCGGCCAGGGCTGTGCGGGGCGGGAGGCGCTTTCTCCGGCTGCGGGTACAGGCGGGCACTGCTGACGGACGGCGCCGCGTCGCCGCTTCCAAGTTTCTCCCTCTGATCCGAGCAGCGACTAAGCGGGCCCGGGCCCCGGGGTGCTGCGGGTGTTCTTGGACGGAGGGGTGGGTTGGTGAGCGGAGGGGGGCCACCCCCCCGCCCCACCCCGGCCAGCAGAGACGCGCATGTTGGGCTGGGGAGGGCGCGTCAGCGACAGGCGGAGGTGAGGTTCCCCCACCCTTACCTGGGTCAGCTGTTACCTGGATGACCCCTCCTCACCCACCTACCCTGGGTTCAGGGGCCAGTATCAACTTCCTTTGGAAAACGCAGAGAAGGCCTGCAAACACTGCCTTTTTCCCCAAGAGGGATGGTGAGACGCTTGGGCCCTCCTTCCTGCAGCCTGGCAAAGAGCAGTTCCTAGGCTCTTCCCACTGTGCCCTCTGCTTGGGGACCCCTGAGAGGGCAGCCCAGTTCACCATCCTACCCGTGGGATCAGGTATATCCCTCTGCCTCTGAGACAGGAACCATGGGGAAGCTTCCTTCTGCTGCATCCTACACTACCCTGCTCCCAAACCAGGTTCCTCTGCAGTAGTGGGGGGTGGGGGAACTCATCCCTGCCACCTGTCTGGAGGAGAAATAGTAACCCCAGCCAGCCTCCGGAGGCCCCCAGGTAGGAAGTTTTGATGTCTGACTGTAGGGGTTCCAGCTCTTCTCCTGCCATCCTTGCCAGAGCCTGCCACAAACACATTATGCTGGATGTCAGGGCCTCCAGGCGCCATGCCAGCCTCTCCTCCCAGTTTGGAAGCCCCCCAACCCTTGCCCTTCACATTGGGAGGCACAGGCTGTTTACAGAAGGAGAAAATCCATGACCATCCTGTGGGGCAGGATATTGGCTGTGGGCAGCCTCCAGAAGGAAACTCCCTGGGCCCACTGGAATCAGAAGCTTCCAGGTCTGGAAAGGCCAACCTTTTGGGCTTTTGTCTTTCAAGCTGTGTCCAGGATGAGGCCCAAGCCTTGGCTAGGAAGTCTTGGTGACCTTGTGACCTTCTCCAGAGGGGGGTTCCTGGGAGAGGCCAAGTGGTGCTTGTCTTTATCCCTGCCCTGCTTCTCCCCACATGGGTATGGATACACTGATTGTTCCAGTGATAGAAGCCTGAAGGAGCATAGTGCCAAGCCCAACAGGGACCAAGAGGGGCTTTTTCTGCCACACACTAAGTTCAGTTCAGCTGAGGTCATGGTGCTTTCAACTTGGCTGAAGCCACCCTGTTCCCTTCTAATTAAAGACACCCCACTATTGCTAGAGTCCTTAGCTGTAGGCCCTTTAGGCCTAGTTCTTAGGCTGACTGGTTCATGTCCAGCCAGACTCCTCTAGAAGGGGTCTCTTTCTGAAAAGAGATCAGTGTCCCAGCTACTTTGGAGGTCGGTGGGTACAGTGGGGAGGGCTCCCCAGCCCAGGAGCACAGTGGGGTTTACATGGGAAAGGAATGACAGGTCAACATTAATAATAGTCCTGTGACTTGAAATGTACCTTCTCTCCTCAGGTTCAAAACAGCTTGAGGTATCTCTCCCCAGCCTTCCTGGGAGGCAAGGCAGGGCCATTCACAATTGGACATTGAGGCCCTAAAATTAAGACAATATTCAAAATCACAGAGGATGTTTCTCACCAAACCAGAAATACTGGCCTTCTGACTCCATGTGCATACTCCCAGCCAGATCCCTCAGCTTGTGCTTGTCTCCCACCTAATTGGCACTTCTGAAACCTCTGGGATGCCAGCCTCCCTTTGGCCGGAACTCCTGCCCCTCAGAGACCAAGTGCTAATAGCTCCTCCACTGATTCTCTGGAAGCAGTGGGGTGATGGAAGTGATATAGGTCCCCATGAGTCAGAGGTCAGGTATCCTATGGTGGGAGGAGTCCCTCTGTGGTTGGGACTGTGCAAGGGAATATAGGGGCAGATTTCTGAAGACAGTAAGGTTCTCTGCTGGGAAAACACAAAAGGACAAGGGAAGAAAAGCAGGGCTGTTCCCATGAGAACATATTTCCAGGGGATTATAAGACCTCCTACCCTACTTCAGCACTGCTTAACTTTAGTTAAGGTGAAAGAGATTGGATTCCTTTGGGTGTGGAGTCTCATGGGTGGGTGTTCCCAGGTACTGATGGGCCAGGTCACCTTGGGGACAGCTCATGACCCTCTGGCAGGCCTCGGTGTCCTTGGGGGTTCATAGGAGAGGCCAGGTTGATTAAGAGCCTGTGCTGCAGACAGACTTGGGAGGCTAGTGCTGTGCCCACCGGGGTAGGCAGCGGGCAGGCGTCATGGGATAGCCAATCAGAGTAGGAGGGGACTGCAGAGAAACAGAGTGATCCTGCTGCAGCTGAGCTGTCCTTGGAGGGTGGGAGCCAAGGGAAAGGGAGGAGGAGGGGGTGGGGAATGACATTCCACAGGCTTTTTTGGCCCCTGACAGAGACGGGCGGGGGGGGGGGGGGGGGGGGGGGGGGGGGTCAAAGAGAAAGGGAAAGGAGCAAGCCGGGAAGCTGGATTACAAGAACATCGAGACCAGGCTGTTTCTGTGTGTGAGGAACTTTGCCTGGGAGATAAAATTAGACCTAGAGCTTGCCGCCAGGGTGTCCGAAGCGTGGGACATGGACCGTTCACTGGGATGGCAAGGCAGTTCTGTCCCTGAGGACAGGAATGAAGCTGGGGTAAGGTACTACTCTGGGAGATGGGGGGACCTGACCTGTCTTCCTCCTTCCTTGACTGGGATTGGGGCTCAAAGTCAAAAAATAATTTGGTCAGTGTCAGAGCTGAGGGTGGGGAGGGACAGATAGAAGGTGAAGACCCTAGTGTCCTGACTCCTTGTCTAGAGCCCCTGTGGGCTCCTTTCTGCTGATGAGCAGCCAGGACTGGCAGGGAACCCAGGAATGCTGGGTTCCTGGTGACTATTGGCAGACTGGGGATGGTAGGGTCCCCATCAATGCCTTCCTTCCTCCTTTAACTGTTGCCCCTGTGCTCAGTGCCCTTGGGGAAACCAGGTGGAGCACAGTCGTCTTCCCTCTTTCACCAAGACCAAGTGCTGGGTCACTGTGGGGTTATTCAGAGAGGCAGGATTTCCTGGAATTCCCCAGACTTTAGCTGCCAGAAAACAAGACCTGCGGCACCCCCCCCCCCCCCCCCCGCCCCAGCCCCATCTCTTCTCTGTTGCCATACAGTTAATTGTCCAAGCTGGGACACTTTTGAGAGTGAAAAGGAAGGGGCACAACTAATCGTGATGCTAGGACAACAAACTAAGATGTATAGTTACTGTACTGGACCCCCCCCAAATATTATGGATGAGACAAGCCTGTTAGGCTTGGTCCCTAAACTTCCACATGCTGGTTCTAGTTTCAGGCTAAAGGGCTTCTCTCCTTCCCTCTGTCCAGGTGGGCCCTGGAGACTATGGCTACAAGCAGGTGTGGGGACTTTGAGGTGACAGCCTGGAGGTAGTTCTTAAGAGACTTCCCCACAGCCTCTCTATCTCAGTCCCTTCCCTCTGGCATAAACCTGGCAATGGGCATGTCTGCCTCCCTCAATTCTTCCCTTTGTAAAATGGGGACCTGCAGAAGACTGTGGCCATCTTCTCTCTCCTGGCCCTCGCCGGGACTCCACAGTGGTCTGGGATAGCCCCCACTGGCTTGGCCAATCCCCAGAGAGTGAGTCAGCCTCTGAAGCAGGCCCTTGTCCATTGTCTGGAGGTGGCATGTGGGTATTGTGAGGCAGAGCTGAGCCCAGCAGTGCCAGGCACTCCACAAAGGAAGCTGGCTCCTAAAGGAGAGGGAAAGTTTTAGGGTCTAGAGTTGATGGCAGGAGTGAGGGGAAGCAGCCTCTCTTCCAAGTTGGAGATGGGGGAGCGGGGACAGGTGTCTACAGAGCAGCCAGCCATTCTTTGCCCACCAACCCCTGTGGTTCTCGGTTTAGTCCACATTCCCCCTGGCACTGCTGGCTGAAGCTTACTCCAGGCAGAGGTGGCAAGAGACAACTGATGGGTGCTTCCTCTTATCTCTCCCTCACAGTTAGGGGCTGCCAGCAGCCTAGTGTCCTCCTGTCCTCCCTCACTGGGTCCCTCCTGGCTCCCTTCCACCTTGCACTCAGCCTCCACTGTCAGGTTTGCCCTTCTGTCCTCAGGCCGCAGCACAGATTCTGATGTGGCACAGTGTCTGGAATAAGGGGGGTGTCAGATCAGCTGTACTGAGCTCTTTGCAGTGAGCCCTGGGAAGGGAGCACCCCCAGTAGAGTCTGTACCTTGGTCCTAGAGCTCACAGACCTGCAGTGACAGCGGGCACAGAGCCCCCTGCTGGCTTTTGATTTACCTGGGCTAGCAGCTCCCTTCAACCCTCCCTTCTTCCCTCCTGCCCCTGCCCCATTCTGACTTGACTGTCTGCACTCCCCTTGAATCCTGGACCACGTCCTCCTCTCAGCTCTAACGCCTCTATTGCTCCCCCTTATTTAGTCTGACTTCCTGGCCTTTTGAGCAGTCCCTGGCCCCTGACTTGGCCAGACCCCCAGGAAGGGCAGGGCGGTGAGCACCTTGTTGAGAGGGAGCATCAGGACTGGAGCTACTCAGATCCCAACAGCAGTTGCAAGGACTCTGGGGGCTGCCCAGGGCTGCTCCTGGATCCTGGGGTCTTTCCTGGCATCTCAGCTGGGGAGGCACAGGCGCAGGTGAGGGAGGGATGGTGAGCACTTCCTCAGGCTTGGCTGCTACTGCAGTTTCTTTCCCTTCTAACCACAAGTGCTTTCCTCTCTCTCCCTTTTGCCTTCTTTGGTCTTCCTCCTTCATTCTTCCCTTCATGGCACCTACCTACCTGCCCCACCCCACCCTCCGACCCTCAGATCAAGCGCTTTCTGGAGGACACGGATGATGCAGAACTGAACAAGTTTGTGAAGGATTTCCCAGGAAGCGAGAGCTGCCACCAACCAGAGGCCAAGACCTGGGTGTCCAGGCCCCAAGTCCTGGAGCCAAAGCCCCAGGCCTCGGACCTCTGCCAGGATGACCTGGAGTTCAGACCCCCCTCATGGCCCCAGCCCTCTGACAGCCAGCAGTACTTCTCTGCCTCGGCCCCTCTCAGCCCCTCAGCCCGGCCCCGCAGCCCGTGGGGCAAGCTTGATCCCTATGACTCCTCTGAGGTAGAGCCTCCAGCCCTGCCTTTGCCTTTCAGTGGGCTGGTGCAGGAAGACCCAGGGAGGGAGCAGAGAGATCCTGAGTGTATGTGCATGTATGTCCTGTGTGTGTGTATAGGTGTGTGTACACGCATGCATGCATGTTGAGCTGGAGCCTCTCTGTCTTGTGTCAGCCCCAGCTCTATGGTGTTGACCCCCATGTGCATTGGAAACTATTAGGATCAGGAGCCTAGCTGGTGGCCCCGGATGGGTCCTCTGAGGAGTCTGCCAACGTTCCTCTAGGGCTGGGGCAAAGACCTAGGAGGGAGACAGAAGGCTGGTGTTAGGTCCTGGGGCCCCTCCAGCCTCTCGCTAATGCACTCTGTCTTCCTGTCCATTAGGATGACAAGGAGTATGTGGGCTTTGCGACCCTCCCCAATCAAGTTCACCGAAAGTCCGTGAAGAAGGGCTTTGACTTTACCCTCATGGTGGCAGGTAGAGCAGGGGAAGGGCTGGGCTGGGGAGGTGGTGTCTCCAGTAGGGATGGTATATATATGGGGAGGGGTGGGGTGGGTTAGGAAGGGAAAAGCAGCCAGTGGCGGTATCTTTTTGCAAAATAGCCATGAACCATGAGTGGCGAAACGTGTATATGTAGGGGGTGGGGAGTGTTGAAATGGTATAAAGAACACTTAACCAACAGTTTTCTAATATTTGCCTTTTTCTATGTGACCTTGGGCAATCTCTTTCCCTCGCTGGGCCTCATTCAAATAAGAAGGCTGAACAAGCTGTTCTCTCTGCTTCCTTCCAGCTCTAGAATGCTGTGGTTCACTTGTCTCTTCCCAGTTAGATAAGAAAGCAGCTCCCACCACACCTTGTTCTAGTGGGGTTGCCTCTTGGCTAAAGCCCGTATCTTCTGCTCTCTCTCCCCCATCAGGAGAGTCTGGCCTGGGGAAATCCACTCTTGTCAATAGCCTCTTCCTCACTGATCTGTATCGGGACCGGAAACTTCTCAGTGCAGAAGGTGAGGAAAGAAGCAGGGCTTGAAGAGAGGCACTGGAAATCAAGACTCGTGCCAGAGCCTGGGGGCTGGGGCCTTCCCCAGCAGATGGGAAACCGTGGCTTTCTAGAGGGATTGGCGGCATCTCTCCATAGGCCTATCTAGCCTGGCAGCCCACCAGCCAGCTCCCTAAAGATTTGGGTGCTGGAGTAGGGCAGGGACCAGAATCCTCCTCTCTGAGTGAGTCTCTGACCCCCAAAGGATTCCAGGAATCCAAGAAAAGAGCCTGCAGCAGAGAAGAGGCTGGGGCCAGAGCCAACAGCCACCGGCATTTCCTGTGTTGGGAAATGTGCTCCTTGCTGGTTCCCAGAGAACAGGCCCCCAGGCAGCCTGGGGTGGGAAGGGGGGCAGTGTGGATGAGGCAGTCTGGGCAGCAGAGCTGGTTGGGGTGGGCTGTTTGTCCTGACTGGGCAGGTCCTTGCCCTTGCCCTGGCCTCAGTTTCCCCCTTCTCCAGAGCGGATCATGCAAACTGTGGAGATCACTAAACATGCAGTGGACATAGAAGAGAAGGGTGTGAGGCTGCGGCTCACCATTGTGGACACACCGGGTTTTGGGGATGCAGTCAACAACACAGAGTGGTATGTCTGACCAAGCACAGCCCCAGCTGCCCCCTTCCATTACACTCTCTCTCTCTCTCTCTCTCTCTCTCTCACACACACACACACACGAGTGGACACATAGGCACAGACATAACCAGAATTGTCAGGAAGAAAGTTTGTGCCCTTAGTGGGTAGCTGTCTCCTCTGGAAAGTGAGAGGGAAGGAGTTGGATTAGATGTTCTTTGATGTCCTTTCTGACTCTGACCCCAATTCTATAATGGGGTGAAGGTACAAGATAAGAAAGAAGAGCCTCAGAAAAACAAACACATGAAAACACGTAGCACAAGGCCTGACATCCAGTAGGTGCTCAATAAATATCACCTACCCTCCTTCCTTTTCTTTTACCAGCAACACTTTAGGTGCCACAAACTTTTTCTTTTTTTTTTTTTTTTTAAAGGGATGAGAGTGCATTGAGGGAGGGCTGAGGAGGGGAAAGAAGAAGCAAAGGGGAAACAAATGGGTTGAGCTTGGTTTAAACTCCAGGCACCCTCTAGGCTAACTGCTAGAAAAGGCAGCTTTATCCGTACACCATCATTCTTGGCTTTTTTTTTTTTTTTTTTTTTTTTTCAGGAACTGGAGGGATGCTTAGATAATTGTCAGACCTAAGTGAGTAGATGAGAAGGAGAATGAGTGATAAAGACAGGAGAAAAGGTGGTGCCTTTGATGAAGTTAGGCAAGGGGTGCTAAGACCACTAGACTGAATTCAGATCTTGATTCAGCATTTAGTAACTGTGTGGACTTGAGCAAATGACTGCATTACTGTTTCTTTAGCTGGAACATACCGGTCATATCACCTTGCCCAGGTGATCTGAAAATCACCCCAAATGGTGCATGAGAATGTGCATTAAAAATGAAAGTAAAGAGCTGTTTACGTTACACTAATGGGTTTTAAGATTATAATTGCAGCACCAGTGTGGGACCCCTTGTTGAAAGTTATGAATTTCAAGATGGCCACAGAAGAGAAGCAAACCAAGCATGGGCCCTTTTGAGATCAGGGCCCCATGCTGACTGCATGTGGCACGCCCAGAAAGCTGACCCTTGGGTAATTGCCTCACAGATGCATTAGACTCTTACAGACCTTTCTGTATGTGTGTTTGTTTGTTTTATTGGCCTAGCACATGGATTCATCTTCAACATCAGGGTCTTAGCCTTGAGTCGAGCGCCATTTCTTCTTATATTATTGCCCTGGCACTGTTCTGGCACATGGTGGTCTCCTTTTTTTTTTTTTTTTTTTTTTTTTGTATATTTTTTTATTGGAGTTTGATTTGCCAATATAGCCATATAGCATAATACCCAGTGATTATGCCAATATTTGCCATATAGCATTATACCCAGTGCTTATTCCATCAAGTGCCTCCCTCAGTGCCCGTCACCCAGTCACCCCCACCCCCCGCCCACCTCCCTTTCCACCACCCCTTGTTCGTTTCCCAGAGTTAGGTGTCTCTCATGTTCTGTCACCCTCACTGATATTTCCCACATGGTGGTCTCCTGATGGAAATATTCCTGGTGGATTGAGGTGGCCTCTGTGTCATCATTGCTAAGTATGTCTCAGCACCCTGGGCTTGCCATGAAACTCTACCCCAACCAACACCTGGTTTCTACTGTAGCAAGTATCATCCCCTCCTTCAGTCAATCTACTTACCTCCTCTTCCCTTCCCTAATAATAATATTTGCTTGGCATTTCACAGTACACAGTGCACCTCTACATATGCTTATTTAGTAACCAGTAGGAGTTTATTGAGCATATACTAGGTGTCCAGCCAGTGCTGGGCATTTTAAGGGACACAGAATAAGTATGAATCATCCTTGTCACTGAGAGGCTTATGGTCTAGTAGTAGGGGTAGGAGGAGTGGGGGCAGCAGTTCTCTTACATGTGGGTCAATCAACTTAAGTTAGTAAATAGGTCAGGTAATGTAGCAGCAAGCATGTTGAAGAGTCAGAGGCCAAGGGCTTGAGTGGGGAGAATTAGCTCGCTAAAATGATATGGATTGTCTCCTAGATGCTATAGATTTAGTTCCTTCGTGTATGAAGTGAAAGTGATGATGCTTATGTGTCCACCTATCAGGGCACCTATCAGTGAGGATGAAACTAAGTAACAGAAAAGCAAAAAGACTTGAAAATTGGGAGTTCTTGAATATATATGTACACGATTTGACTGTGTGGTGGAGAGAAGGGGAGAGCAGTCAGTGTATATTGATGTACACTGGAAGGAGTGAAGAGATAGTTCTTAGATATGGCCTTGAGGAGGATAGGGTGGTTCAGAGGGGTGGAGCAGAGGGTAGGACCATGAACAAAGGTTCTGAGGCTGGACTATGAACCTGACTAAGGGCTGCCCTGGCTTCCAGTTGGTGTTCACTTGCAGGTACCTTATTCTTATTGGTTTGTTTGGTCACCTAGGCCTTTTCCTCTCATCAAACTAGTATTTATTGAACTTTGTGCTCAGTCTGATTTTCTAGTGGGGCAAGTGAGATACACCCGTCCCACCCAGGTACCACCCTGCAGATGTAGTAAAGCAAGCCAGGGAATAACAAAGTCTTGGGAACACTGCTTAGGGCGTGGGCTACTCTGTAGCCCCAGAGCTCATGAGGCAGCCCCCACTCCCACAGTTTCTCTGCTTTTCTGTCCCTGCCGCAGCTGGAAGCCTGTGGCAGAATACATCGACCAGCAGTTTGAGCAGTATTTCCGAGACGAGAGTGGCCTGAACCGCAAGAACATCCAAGACAACAGGGTGCACTGCTGCCTGTACTTCATCTCACCCTTCGGCCACGGGTATGGTCCGAGCCTGAGGCTCCTGACACCACCAGGTGCTGCAAAGGGAACAGGCTGAGAGCACCAGGGCAGGGCTGCCACCAGCAGGTGGTCACAGATTCCTGTTCCCCAGGCTCCGGCCACTGGATGTTGAATTCATGAAGGCCCTGCATCAGCGGGTTAACATCGTGCCTATCTTGGCTAAGGCGGACACACTGACACCTCCTGAAGTGGAGCGCAAGAAACGCAAAGTGAGGGAAGCTGGTGGGGGGAGGGGAGCAGGTGGGCTTCTGGAAAGGATGGGGTCGCCAAAACTGTGGGCCCCTCATGTGTTTGTCAGATCCGAGAGGAGATTGAGCGGTTTGGAATCAAGGTCTATCAGTTCCCCGACTGTGACTCTGATGAGGATGAGGACTTCAAATTACAGGACCAAGCCCTAAAGGTGGGGCCAGCCCAGGGCATCCCTTTTCCATTTTGTTTCTTCTGGGCAGAAGAGGGAAGTCGAATTCTATTTAAGGGGTGGGAGAGGAACCTGGTTTCCTAGAGTGAAGCAGAGAAAATAAAGATGGAAAGGAACAGGTAAGAATGGGGGGTACTGACAGGCCCTCCCCCCACTTCTTCCAGGAAAGCATCCCATTTGCTGTAATTGGCAGCAACACTGTGGTAGAGGCCAGAGGGCGGCGTGTTCGGGGCCGGCTCTACCCCTGGGGCATCGTGGAAGGTAAAGCACTGAGCTTGCGACCAGGGAGTCTCCTTGCCCTCAGTGGCTCTCCCCATGCTTCTGGCTGACCCCTAGCCTTGCCATGCAGTGGAAAACCCAGGACACTGCGACTTTGTGAAGCTGAGGACAATGCTGGTGCGTACTCATATGCAGGACCTGAAGGATGTGACGCGGGAGACACATTATGAGAACTATCGGGCACAGTGCATCCAGAGCATGACTCGCCTGGTGGTGAAAGAAAGGAATCGCAAGTATGGCTAGCAGCCAGGACAGAGCTGGCCGGGAGGGGGTCCCAAGCACAGCCTTGGATGAGAGAAAGCCCTTCCTTTGTTCTTCTACAGGCCCTGGACTCAATCCAAGCAGGTGCCAGGGTCCCCCTAGCCTTACCAAGCCCCCTTTCCCATTCCCTTTAGCAAACTGACTCGAGAGAGTGGTACTGACTTCCCCATCCCTGCTGTCCCACCAGGGACAGATCCAGAAACAGAGAGGCTGATCCGAGAGAAAGATGAGGAGGTGAGAGCAGTATGGGGTGGTAGGGATTGACAGTATGGAGGGTCCCTGCTTAATTATAAACGTTCAGTATTTCTTGGTTTGGGAATAGGAAGATCCCTGGCCCTGGTACCTTCCTGGGTCCTGGATTGGTGGATTGATTGTTCTACCTGGGTCTCCATCACATATCTGGACTACCATGCCCATGCCCAGGCTAAGGGATAAGAGTTTGGGGGCACTCCCCTAACACTGTAGGACTCTCTAAAAGGCCCCATTTTGCTATGTGTGCCTGTTCCAGCTGCGGCGGATGCAGGAGATGCTGCACAAAATCCAAAGACAGATGAAGGAGACCCATTAGTTTTCAATCCTGGATATTTAAATCTCCTCTTTGTCCTGCCCAATGCCGGCCCCTCCCAGCACCAGCTCTGCTCAGTCCCCTGCAGCTACTGCCACTTCGCCTTACATCCCTGCTGCCTCCCCAGAGACTCAGAGGAAATAAAGTTTAAGAAATCTATAGCTGCCTTCTGGTGTCACTGTATCTTTACCACCTCCTGGGGACCAAGAATATCCTAGGACCCACTTTTGAAAGGGTGCTGAAGTCTGGCTTTTAAGTAGGAAAGGGGGAAAAGGGGAAACTTTTCCTCTTCTATGCCAGGGTTCAGTCTCTGCCTAGGATCCAAACTGGCCTCTCCATGGTACTGACCACATCTATCCTGCCCCTCTTATCTGGGGCCCGATCCTCTCTCCCATCTTTTCCATATACAGAATTTTCAATTCTATAGAAGCTTTGGATCTAATATCTGCTCTTGGTAAAACATGGTATTACCTACATGCAGCTTCCTGACTTCCTATTTCCCCTGATTTGGGGAAGGGTATATACAGAATTAAGCTCTGCATTCTAGGAAGCCTGTAATAGAGAGCCCTGAACAAATAGTGAAACCTTTGTGATCATCCAACACTATAGTAAGTGTTGGAAATGAGCAAAGTACAATCGCTGCCCTGGAAGAGCTCAATATTCCTGTAACAAATATAAAGCATCTGCGAGGTTGCTGGAGTCAAAGCTGTGAACACGGGCAAAGTTCCTGTTTTGCTGGAATTTCCCAGCTGTAGTAAAGTTCCAATGTTCAGTAAACAGACACGTGAAGACATCTTGGCCCCGGGGCTTGGTATTCAAAGCCTTCAGGCCAGCTCCCCAAGTGAAGCTAGCTGTTCCACGCTAGCGATTCAACGGTTCTCCATTGCTGCCGCGTTGGTGGTATCGCAAGGCCACGGCGACCTCCAGCGGCCACCGTCCGCCACGCTGCCCGCTCTGGTTCCCCAGAGGGGAGAGAGGAAGGGAGGAGCGAAGAGCGGAGTCCTGTTCCCACTCTCTTTACCGACTAAGAGGTGGCAGCTGGCTAGTGGTAATCTGAGGCCCAGATTAGGGCTGACGGCACCACGCAGGTCCTGAAGGACAGCAGGGTCGGTTCGCTGATGCGAAGTAAGGGTTGGAAGAACCCGTCACGACGCAGAAGAGAGGACGCCCTCCCGCCTCCAGTCGAAGATCGAAGACCGAAGACACAGCCTCGCGCCCAGGCCTCCCTCCTTCTCAGCCTGCGGGGTCCTTTCTCTCCGGGTTTGGGACGAGATGGTCGCAGCGAAACCAAAACTGGAAATGGATAAACAGGTGCCACCGGGGACCTTTTTGAGAACTACACCCCAGGCGTGGTCGTCGCCGGAAGTGGCTGTGAGGCCTGTGCCCCTGCAAGGCCCCGCCTCTAACTGCGCTACCAGTAGGCGACAGCCACCCCCACTTCCGGCCCCTGGAACTTCATCCAGCAACCCCCCTTTTGCTGCTCTCTCATTGGCTGCCGCAGGGACGCGCTGTGATTTCCCATTGGTCGAGCCTCCTCTCCGGGCCGTGCCTCCTCCTTCCAGGTACTGTCTTGTCTTCCGTCACCCGATAGGCTAAAGGCTGGGAGGGCGTCTGCCCAACTGGACCAATGAGCGGAGTGAAGAGTGAGGGCGGCGGCTGCGTGGCGGGGGCAGGGAGGGACTTGGTGTGGCTATTGGCCAGGGCGGGCACAGACCAGAGATACGATTGGTTGGGGAAAGAGGCACTGTGGTGGGGTCGAAGCTGCGCGGCCTCGGCAGCTGGGGAGACGGAAGTGGTGAGAGCGCGGCCTCGGAGGGTCGGGCGGACGCCGCCTGGGTGAGTCACCGTGCCCCGTGCACTGCCAGTCTGGGAACCGCAACGACCGCATCTTGCCCCGCCCCTCCTCAGCCCCTCCGGCTTACATGGGCCCCGCCCTCTGTCATTCGGGGCCCCGCCTCCGAATCTTTAGGCTCCGCCTCTAGAACCTGGACACCTGGGCTCTCCTGCCAGCCTGGCCCGCCCCCCGGGACCAGATCCCCTTGGTCCGGGAGCCCTGGGCATCCCAGGCCTGGTCCTTGTCCCTCCTTCCCTCTTTCCATTTCCCTGAGGCTGCGTGCCAGTGGGCGGTGAGGTAGCACCTTTGGTCTGCTTTTTGCTGGCTCCCCCGCGAGGAAGGGTGGGCTGTGATCAGGAAGGCGGGAAGGCCGGCAGGACCACAGATGGAAGCTTTTATCCCCGCAGCCTTCTGCAGGGCGCTGCTGGACCGTTCCTGAGCTCGGATAGCGGGCATGAGGGAAAGTGTCAGTAAAACCTGGGCCTGGCTTCCTAAGTGGGCCAAGGAGGCCTATCCTGAATTTCTGTTGCTTGGGCCCAACTGACAGGTATTGTTCTGAGGCCTGGGCTGGCCTGATACTGTCACTGTAGTGTGGCCTCCTCCCACATACCTGCTTCCCACTTGGTGTCATATACGTTCAACAGGACCTATTCAGTCCTGCTGCCCAAAGGCATTCTGCTCACAGGTTGTGGTTCCCTCCCTCTTGTCCTCTGCTCTGGACTCTGCCCCCAGTAAACAGGTCAGGTGGGTGCTACTCCCAGACTTAGAGGCTGGCAGAGCATTCCTGTGGATTCATGTCCCTCCAAGGCCAGAAGTAAGTCCTGGTTGGGCAGCCTCTCTTTTCAGAGTTGGCAGTCTTGCTTTCCCCAAAAAAACAGTGTTTGGAGTGTTCTTCTCTTTCTGGTCTGGAAATCAGGACTCTTTGAGTTCTGAATAATCTTGGATGACACTCATTCCTGCCCCAGAACTTTGTGGCCGACTCCATGCCCTGCAGAATTACTTGTTGCCTTCTTCCCATGTAGCTCACATTGCCTCTGTCTGGCATGGGGACTTGTGGAGAGGCTGGATTCTCTGTGAAATTCTCTGTAGAGGTTAGGAGTAGATGTGTGTCCTTTGCTGATTCTAAGGTAATGTTAATGGTGCTCTTTAATCTTATGTTTCTCTGTTTTCTTATAGTAAGAAGCAGGCAGCCAGGACCCTCACCACAGTAGAATGGTGAGTATTCTCTTTCTTCAGACCCTTGTGATTTCTGTAATCTTTCTTTCTCTGTGAAGCTGCCCTGCCCCTCCTGGACCTTGAGCTCCATGCTACTCTGTTCAGCCTCTAAATAAGTTCATCTGTCCTGGAAATAAATTAGGGTTTCTTTAGATTGCAAAACACCAACCAGTATACAGCATTGGGACAGGAAGCCTCTGGAAGTCTTTTCTTGCACGTGCTATGTATGCCATACCTTCCTGATACTCCCACTGGCTCTCTTAACCTTTCATAATGGCCCTTCTCTTGCTTTTTTGGGGGGGGTCCCTGGTGGAAGCTCTCTGCTCTGGTCTGGAAAACCAGGCCTCCTTTATCTCAAGATTTTCCTACTTCCCAGTGGGCTTCTTGAATGTTGTTGGTGCTGTATCAGGAGTGACTCCACCAAAACAGTGAGGCTTCTCCAGCTCTAAGATACCGCTTCTTTTAAGCTACTGCACTCAATACCTCACTGGATATATAGCAGGATAGCAGCCTCAAGGTGCCCAGAATATCAACTGGGTTGGTACAGGGGATGGGAATGAGGGGGATAATGATTCTGTCCACCTTCTGAAATACCATTCTGTCACCTCAGGTGAATTCAGGGAACTCCTTACTTAACCCCCGAGAACTAGGAGGAGGAAGCAGTGAGAGAAAAAGAGAGTGGAGAGTTGCAGGCCCTGGCCCATACCAGGCCCTTGCTCTGGCTGTATCTTTTCCGTTTCTTCATGTGTCCCTTGTGCAGGTTAAGGAATTCAGTTGGTGAGAGGACTCTCTCCTTCCTTCCATAGGCATGTGGGGATGTGGTTCTGGTCTTGTCCTAGAAAGCCTCCTGGTCTTGGTCCCCACCAACTGGTGGCCGCTTTCCTTTTTCTCCTCTGCGACACTCCAAAAAGACCATGGGCTTCCTTGTTAGCCTACTCTAATTTTGAATCCTCACATCACCGCTTAAATAGCTTAGGTAAATTGTATATTTTCTTTCTGTGCCTGACCTTTCACCAGCAAAAAAGGATAAAGCTTAATTCTTGGGGAGTTGAAAGGTTTTAGTGATGTAATGTTTGAAACATGCCTGGCTCATAGTAGATGCTTAATACAAAGTCAGGTTTTCTCCTATATCCCCTTGTCCCCCAAAGCCCTGGTTTCTGAAAGTTTCCAGGCATACGAAGCATGGGGTTCCAACCAGTTCCTTCTGTGACTCTTGGTGACACTTTGAGCCTCACTGCTCCTTATTCCTTGGCCCTCTACCGTACCCCCTCTATACCCTACTCTTGGGTTTCGGGTTTTGTTTTTGCATAGCTCCATAGTTTTAGTTTTCTCTTTCTCAGCCTAAAAAAATTATTCTCCAAGAAAGATGTTCTTACCCAGACATCAGAGGATGTGAAACAAGGGGAAGATGGAGCTGACGGAGTAGGGTTGGGTGGGGGCCTTGGAATAAAAACACTCAGAGAACTCCCCTTTCAGGAGTGTGGAGCGACCAAGCTGGCAAAGACCAGTGTCCGATCTACGGGGCAAAAAAGGGAGTGAATTTAGTGACGTCAAGGGGTTGGAGGATAAGGACACTGATGGACAGGGGTATGGTGGGTGGTGGTTTTGTAGGGAAGGGAGGAAGCCTTGAAACTGTAGGTGAGCTTTACCTTGGGAATTCGGAACAGGTACTGGGGGAACTCAGAGTGGGGAGGGCATGGGGACAGGGTGTGAAAAGGGAGTTGTGGGATGGCTCACCCGGGAAATATGGGAAATGAAAAGATGTAGGAGGTCTTGCCTTACCCTCTCACGCGGTCTGGGGGCAGTCCCACAGCGTCCCCGGAGGACGCCCTCGCACCGGGTGGAGGGGCCGCGAGGAGGGAGGAGTCTGGAGCCGTGGGCGGGGCCGCGAGATCCGCCCCACACCCCCGCCCTCCCCGTGCGGCCTGGGGCGCTCCCCTCGCCTGGCTCCCCTCCCTTCCGCGCTCGTGCCTGAGGGCGGAGCCGGGCTCGCTCCATTGTGGAGAGGAGGGGAGAGGCGCGCGGGAGTCGCGCCGAGGCCCCGCAGCCAGGGATCTCGACTCCTGGCCGCCGCGGCTGCACCTGGCGGGCCCCGCAGCCGGGATGCGGCGGGCGCCCGGCACTGGCGGGCAGCGCAGCGGCTCCGGGGACATGTGCGCTGGCCCAGACCGCCCGCGACCATGAGCCTGACCGCCCGCGTCTCCTGCTCCATGCTCAGCTGCTTCGTAAGTGTTGGCCTGGCCGGCGGGGGCCCCGGGGGGTCCCAGTGCTTGCTGCACCCGCAGCCCCGCCCAGGGCCAGCCCTTGCGATTCCGAATTTTAGCCCATCCCCCTTCCCATTGCCCCTGCCAGGCAGCGGAGGGGGAATTCCCTTTTCTTTCTTGAACTTGCTTTCATCTTCGGGTGCCGGGGATGATGGAAAGCCCGGGGTGGAAATTCTGTGACCCATCTTGGCCCCGCCGCCGCTGCCCTTGACTGCAGATCTCCAGGCCCCGCCCTGCAGGGGTACATCCCTTTCCCTCCGCCTCTCCATCTTGGTCCCACCCGCCGCATCCTTGCTGGGGGATGTGGGATGTGGCTGCTCAGGGATGTTAGGGGGCCAGCTGGCTAGCACGGGATGTCTGAGCTGTTTCCCTGGCTCCAGTCCCCTCCCCCTTCCAGCACTCCATACCTCACCTGACACGCCAGTCTTTTCTCCTTGACTGTCCCCCAGACAGCCTCTCTTCTCCATCTTCCCTGCCTCTGCAGGGCTCCGTACCTCTGCATCATTCCCAGCCCTCCCCTCCTCCCCCCTCTGGCTTCGTGCTCCTTCCCAGCTTCCCCCATCTGTCCTCTCCTGTTCCCACCCCTCCCTCCTTACCCCACCCTCACCACCCCCGTAGCTGGCTGCCAGGCCTCCTCTCTCTCCCCTGGCCTTCCTTGGGTCTCCTGGCTTCTCCCAGGCCCGTGGATCCCCTCTTCACCCCTTCCTGGTGGTTGGGAGAGGAGTTACTTCTGCTTGCTATGGGTATTCCTTAGGAATTCCCCTCTCATCAGCAGGCAGGGCAGGTTGCTTGGCAGGTGATAGGGGCTCTTTAGCAGTGTGAACCTAACTGGAGGATAAGCTCGGGTTCCAAAACACATCCTCCTTTTGAAAGCATCCATGAAGGCCCTCTAGAGGCATGGGACTGAATCCCCCAACCCACTCCTCTTTGTCTCCTTCACCTATCCGATTGGAGTGTCTGTGGCCTTCGGTGCCTGCTTTCCCTCCTGTCTATAAGCAACATCTATACCTGGTTCCTTTTTCTCAGGGCAGCACTTCCTATTCCCACTTCTGTCTTACCCTCACTTTTTTTTTTTTTTTCTTTTTCTTAGTTTTCTCTCTTCCTCCATTTGGGAAATTTTGGGTCTATTTAGTTCTGCTGCTGTTTGACGAATACAGATTCCCAGTTCCTCTTTGGCTTAATAGGCTTCAGTACCCCCTCCACCTCACCCTCCTACCAAGCCTGGCCTCTTGTCCATCCTTTGGTGACCAAACCTTTATAAGTGTGTGTGGTGTGTATGTAGGTTTATTGAGGGGAGGGGAGCAGAATGAGGTCTAATGGGCCAAGTGGAGCCTGATGACTTAGGCCTGAAGCCTTCCCCACAGGGTGAGGAGGGGCCCCCCAGCCTGGAGTACATCCAAGCCAAGGATCTGTTTCCCCCCAAGGAACTAGTGAAAGAGGAGGAGAATCTGCAGGTAAGGAGGAGTTGGGGGCTCAGGGTGGGTGGAGCTCTCTGCTCAGTTAAAAACACCTTTCCCTCCCTCCCTTCAAACAACATCTCCAAGGGATCTAGTACTGGGGCTTTGGCTTCCTGTTTCCGGGTCTCTAGAGGGAGGGGAATCTGTGTATGTGCATTATGGAGCTTTGGCCCCAGGGAAGGAAAGGCAGCTTTCCTGTACGGCTGTTGCCTGGTGCCGCTACCGTGGAGAGGACTCTTCTGTTTTTCCTTGGCCCAACTTTTCCAGTGGGCATCCCACAGGTCAAGGTTGGGGAGGGGGATGGAGGGGTGACTTACTTCTGGACTGAAGGTCCCTCTGCCCCTCGACAGGTGCCCTTTGCAGTGCTGCAGGGTGAGGGAGTGGAGTTCCTGGGCCGGGCAGCCGATGCCCTAATTGCCATCTCCAACTACCGGCTGCATATCAAGTTCAAAGATTCTGTCATCAACGTGAGTTCCCGTCTTGTTCTCCCACACCCAAGGCAGAATCCCTGCCTGGTTCACAAGTGTGAGTGCTCCAGTGCTGGACTTGATCATGTCTCCAAAAAGTTGGGGTGCCCTTCTTTTCAATAACTTTTCATTTTCCTGCTTCCTTCTCCTAGCTATAGGTCTTTCTGCCTCTCTTATTCTTCCTTCTCCTCTTCTCTCTTTCCCTCACTCTGTTGCTCACCCTTGTAAGGGGTATAGCGGCATTGTTGGAAGAGTGCCAGTTCCCAACTGTGTGACCTTGGTTCGGTCACCCAACTGAGGCTCTATTTCCTCCCTCATAATTTGGTGTGAAAATATCTGCTCTGCAGGTTTCTCATGATTATTATTTAAGGTCGCATATGTAGAGGACCCAGCACAGTTATCAGGCACTTAACTGGCCCTCAGTAAATGTTGGTTTCCTTCCTCATATTGCTGCATCAGCATCTAGGCTGAGGTGGGCATGAGTGATGAGAGTGGGGATCTGAGCTTTAGTTTGCCTTTCCTCTGAAGGTCCCCCTCCGGATGATTGACAGCGTCGAGAGCCGTGATATGTTCCAGTTGCACATTGCCTGCAAGGACTCCAAAGTGGTGAGGTGAGAATAGTGTGGATGGACTCACATCCTCTGGCCCTAGTCTTACCCGGACCTCTCTGATATAGGGTTTTTCTGGAGCAAGAAGAAAAAATACTGCTTCCCTTTCCCCATTTGGGAGAAAATGTAGAAGCCCTGTCTAGGTTGGGAGGTCAATTTTACTAACCCACAGTATTTTGACCTGAGTAAATGCGGATAAAGCAGAGCTCGTGGAGTTATCATAGGGCTTAAATTGGATAATGAATGTGAATGCACCTAGGATTGGCATAGAGCACTCACATTATTGTTGGTTCATTTATTAATTCACTTAACATTTATTGAGCAGTCTACTCTATGGCAGACTGTTATAGGCACTGGGGATACAGCAAGAACTAATAGAAAAATTTCCTGTCTTCATGGAGCTTATATTCCAATGGGTAGATGGCAGCAGTAAATAATGAGTAAAATATGTTAAATGATAGTAAGTGTAAAGGTGAAAAATAAAGCAGGAAGGGGGATATGGAGTGCTATGGGGGTAAAGGTTGTAGCTCTAAACAATAGTATCAGAGAAGATTGCACTGACATTTGAGTCAAGACCTGAAGTGACCATGTGGTATTTGAGTGAAGAGGGTGCCAGACAGAAAGAACAGTGAGTGCAAAGGCCCTGAGGTAGGTGTTATGCCTAGTGTATTAGAAGAATAGCAAAGTGGCTAGTGTAGCTGGAGTGGAGTGCAGGTAGGTTATAAGATCTGAGAGGTAAGGGGGATGTCAGGGTGTCATAATGACAGGCTTTTACTTTGAGGGAAATGAGAAACCACTGCAGGGTTTTCAGCAAAGGAGAGATATGATCTGATTAATGTTTTATAGAATCCCTCTGGCTGCTATATTGAGAAGAGATACAAGGGGTTCAGGCGCAAAGACAAGGGCAAAAGCAGAAGGAATAGTTAAGAAGCTATTGTAGTTAGCCAAGTGAGAGAACACGGTGGCCTGGCTAGGGTTCAGATTGGTGGAAGTGTTTAGATTTTTGAAGGTAGAGATGACAGGATTTGCTGACAGATTGGATATGAGAGAAAGAAGAGTCTGGAATGACTCCAAAGAACATTAAAAGAGTGTCCAGCTTAGAGTCTGTCATGTACTCGGGTCTGTAGGGATTCAGAAGGAGAATCGCACTGGTCTTCCCTTCAAGGAGGTTGAGGTCTGGTTGCTAAAGGAAGATTCAACAGTGACAATTTGCTATGGAAAAACTTAGTTTAATGCTCTAAGCATATTAAGAATCAGGGAGGAAGGGGTCTGTAAAATGGAGTGGGCTGGGAAGGCTTCAAAGAAGAGGCGGTTCAGAGTATCAGTAGGATGTGGTTTGGCCCAGAGGAGGCGTTATCAAGTGGAGTGAAAAAATAGGGAGTCCGGAATGGTGTGAAAAGGACTTCCTGCCTGAAGCAGGAGTCATGAGAAAACATGGAGTAGCAGACATTCAGGGATGTGTAGCAGAGTTTAGATCTGATATAAGAAATGGTAGTGCCCCTTTAGAAGGGACAAGTATGTCCCAAGGACTAGAGTTCTTGGGAAAACAGTTGTCCAAAGGTAAGTTCTCTTGGGTGTTGGCCAGTGTCCCTGGCCCTCCCCAGGGACTCCATGCCTTACCTCCTGTTTTATTTATTTATTTATTATTATTATTTTTTCTTACCTCCTGTTTTAAAGCAAGCCTCTCCCCGCAGCCTTCTTGTGGCCTTGTTTTTGACCCTCATGGCCCCAATGGAAACCTGCCTCTTGTCTCACTCTGTGGCTTCTTGCCTGGCAGGTGCCACTTCTCTACCTTCAAGCAGTGCCAAGAGTGGCTCTCACGGCTAAGCCGGGCCACGGCAAGACCTGCCAAGCCTGAAGACCTCTTTGCCTTCGCCTACCATGCCTGGTGCCTGGGCCTGACTGAGGAGGACCAGCATACCCACCTGTGTCAGCCAGGTAAGGCCAGGCTGTTTTATTTGGGAGACTTCATCTCTCTTGGTTCTTAACCCTCTTCCACCCATGGACATGGTGCACTTGGATGCTGACAGGCAGGCATGGGGACTGTGTTGCAGGAGAGCACATACGATGTCGGCAGGAGGCTGAGCTCACGAGGATGGGCTTTGATCTGCAGAATGTCTGGAGAGTCTCCCACATCAACAGCAACTACAAGTGAGAGGGCAGGGGGTGGAGAACCAAAATACCAATCCAGACTTAGACCTTGCGGGGCATAGGCCCTGGTTCTGTAAGATAGGATTCCTGGTCTCTCTTCCCACAAAGCCATCCCTGGGGATCTTGTTATTACAAGTCTTGGATCACACTTGGTGACCCCATCTGGTTTCTCCGCAGATTGTGCCCCAGTTACCCCCAGAAGCTGCTGGTTCCTGTGTGGATCACAGACAAAGAGCTGGAGAACGTAGCTACCTTCCGCTCCTGGAAGCGGATCCCTGTGGTTGTGTATAGGTGAGGGGTAGGGGATAGGAAGTAGGGAGGACACTTTTTATGCAATAATAGTCAGAAGTGGAGATTTTGCCTGGTTGACTGGGAATTGACATCCTGCAGGAAATGAAATAATTTCAAATCAAAAACTGCCACAGCTTTTTTCTTTTAAAGATGAGGCTTTGGGAGATCACTTTACTTTTTTTTGGAGAATGTGTGTTTGTGTGTGTGTGTGTGTGTGTGTGTGTAAAATGTTGCATTAACGTGTGTACAATGTTGTGTGTGTAAATTGTTGCATTAGAGCAAGGATTGGCAAACGATTGCCTGTGAACCAAATCCAGCCTGTTTTATGTACAGCGCCTAGTGCTATGAATGGTTTTTAATTTTAAAAAATTTAATTAATTTAATTAATTAATTTTTTTTAAAGATTTTTATTTATTCATGAGAGAGAGAGAGAGGCAGAGATACAGGCAGAGAGGGAGAAGCAGGCTCCATGCAGGGAGCCTGACACGGGACTCGATCCTGGGTCTCCAGGATTAGGCCCTGGGCTGAAGTGGCACTAAACCGCTGAGCCACCCGGGCTGCCTGGTTTTTACATTTTTAAAGGGTTAGTTTTTTGGTTTTTGTTTTTAAACCAAGAAGAAAGAAGAATGTGTGACAGTGACATGTGAAGCTGAACATTTATTGTTTGTTTCTTTACTGAAAAAGCTTGCCAATCCCCTGCACTAGAACATTGTAGCTAAAATAGTGTGAGACAGACAGTAGCTATGGGGTTTGGAGCTGTTCTGCCCTGGGCTAAGGCTTGTTCTCCTGCTGGGTGTCTGTACCTGGAGCAGGTGTTGTGCAGATTTAAGAAGTCAGGGTCACCTTGGCAACACAGAGATCATTTGAGAAATGTGTAAACTATAAACTTTGTAAACTTTGTTTACAAAGACAGAACTTTGTAAACTATAAAGCCCTCTAGATATGTCAAGGGCTTTTGGTTGTTATTATTGTGACCTGGGTGAGCTGGTAGCCCCTGTTGGCTCTGGAGATCTTGGTCTGGCCTCCTGAGGCCTTGGTAGTAGGCCTGGGGCGGGGGTGGGGTGGGGTGGAGGGGGCTGCAAATGGCGAGGGCATGATGGTTTCTTCCATTTTGTCAGACACCTACGCAATGGAGCTGCAATCGCCCGCTGCAGCCAACCTGAGATCAGCTGGTGGGGCTGGCGCAATGCTGATGATGAGTACCTGGTCACGTCCATCGCTAAAGCCTGTGCTCTGGACCCGGGGACAAGGGCCACTGGGGGCCCCCTCAGCACTGGGAATAGTGATGCCAGTGAGGCATGTGACACTGACTTCGGTAAGGTATTGAGGGTGGTGCGGGCCCCCTGGAGAGCAGGTTCCCTCCTTGGCCTCATTGGCTTTCAGAGAGCCCCCAGTGAGAGGATGGGAAGAAGATGACTTAGGGTGCCAGTGTCTCTGCCCTTTGGGAGGCTGTGGGGGGACGAGGATCTCCAGTTGTAAGTTCTTTTCTTTAGAAAGAGAATGTTCCAGCGCAGGGTGAGGCTGGGCTGGCTGACCCAGGGTCTATTCCCTGCTGTGTGTTTAGATTCCTCCTTGACTGCATGTTCTGGAGTGGAGAGCACAGCAGCCACCCAGAAGTTGCTGATCCTGGATGCTCGATCCTACACAGCGGCAGTGGCCAACCGGGCCAAGGGTGGAGGCTGTGAGTGCGAAGGTATCGCCATTAGCCCAGTGTCTGTAACCTGTCTGTGCTCTCGGTAGCTTGAGTGAGGAAGGGCCCGGGGGCAATTTGCATAGTGGAAAGAGCCAAACAAACTTGGCTTGGAATCAGGACTCTGCCACTTAACTATTGATGACTCCTTTGCTTGATCTGTCCAAATATTATTGTCTTATCTGTAGAATGGGGATGATAATAAAAATTATGGGCATAGCGCAGCTACTATATATTGAGAGCTTACTATATGTCCTCATTACTGGTAGTACCGTGACTATCATTTGTCAGTAATATCCTTATTATTGTTAGTGTATGGCACCTGAGCATCCAGAGCAAAGTGGTCTGCCCTGCTTGGGAAGCCTGGCTCACAGGGACCACTCTTGTCCTGGATGCTTGTTTCTAGGACATGTTCTTACGCTGTACCCTCCTCTGTATGTCTACAGAATACTACCCGAATTGTGAGGTCGTGTTCATGGGAATGGCCAACATCCATGCCATCCGGAACAGCTTCCAGTACCTCCGGGCTGTGTGTAGCCAGATGCCTGATCCCAGCAAGTAAGGTGGTCCCTACCTGCCCCCAGTTCCATCTTCACTCGTCTTGTCTTCACTCAGTTCTTCTAGTTCTTACAAGAGGAGATAGGGAGATGGGAAGTGTGGAGGTACAGGAGACCTGAGGGCCTGTTGCAGTGGGCCAGTTCTAAGAGCACTTCTTCTGCTTCTCAGCCAGCACTTTGGAATAGCCACAGTACACTGAGTTTCTTTGGTTTGTCCTACCTAAAGAACACAGAGAACTGGGGAAAGAAAGGATGGCTCAATGTACATGTGATGCTTCCCATTCCTCGCTCAGTCCTCAGTCTCTTGAGTGCCTCAGGTCTTGTCTTCTTTACCTTCCTGCCAGATATCTCCTGGCAGAAAGGCCATGGCTGGACCTCCTGGCTTCAGCCCTCACTAGGGACATCATTAGGAGAGGCTGGCTGTGGGTGGTAGAGAGACCATTGGAGCCTTAGCGCCCTTGGGGACAGACTCAATTTCTGCTCTCGTGTAGCTGGTTGTCGGCCCTGGAGAGCACCAAATGGCTGCAGCACTTGTCGGTGATGCTCAAGGCAGCTGTGCTTGTGGCTAATACCGTAGACCGGGAAGGCCGGCCTGTGCTCGTGCACTGCTCTGACGGCTGGGACCGGACGCCACAAATCGTTGCCCTGGCCAAAATATTGCTGGACCCATACTACAGGACGCTGGAGGTATTGAATGGAGTTGGGTGGGAAAGAACAGAGGGAAAGGAGGTGGGGAAGGTGTTGGGCCCTCAGAATCGGTCTTGGGGATCTTTCAGTAGGGGACATTGGTGGCTTTGAGTCTTCTAGCATCAGTTCTGCCCTCCTCTGAAGCTACCAGCTCTCTGCTTTGGGCATCCCCTAGGGAGTAGCACGCTAGCCTTTCCAGAAAGGCCCTATACTTATCCCCTTTTCTGCAGGGCTTCCAAGTTTTAGTAGAGTCTGACTGGCTGGATTTTGGTCACAAGTTTGGAGATCGCTGCGGCCACCAGGAGAATGCAGAGGACCAAAATGAGCAATGCCCTGTGTTCTTGCAGTGGCTTGATTCTGTTCATCAGTTGCTCAAGCAGTTTCCCTGCCTGTTTGAGTTTAATGAAGCATTCCTGGTGAGTTCTGAAGCCTGTGACCAGGGTCGGGGTGGGGGCGGAGGAAGGCGGCCCAGGCTCCCAGGTGCAAACTGTCTTGGCCCTCTAGGTAAAACTGGTGCAGCACACGTACTCCTGCCTCTATGGCACATTCTTGGCCAACAACCCCTGTGAACGAGAGAAGCGCAACATCTATAAGCGGACCTGCTCTGTGTGGGCTCTCCTGCGAGCTGGCAATAAGAACTTTCATAACTTCCTCTACACACCAGGCTCAGACATGGTAAGTCTTGTCCTGTAGGTGCTGCTTGGAGACCTGCAGGGAGAATGGGCTGAATCAGTGGGAGAGAAGGCAGGCTTAGAGAAGGAAGAGGGACCTGGAACAGCTCACAAGACACTAGCACGGGGCTGCTTCCCTAGGTCCTGCATCCTGTGTGTCACGTCCGGGCCCTGCACCTCTGGACAGCTGTTTATTTGCCAGCATCATCTCCATGTACACTTGGGGAGGAGACCATGGATCTTTACCTTTCCCCGGTGGCTCAGAGCCAGGAGTTTTCTGGCCGCTCTCTGGACAGGTAAGAAGAGTCCTTCTTGCTCTCTCCTCCTCTCCACCAGGAAGGCAATGGTTGCTTTGTGCCTAACCTAATATTCTCCATCTTTTATGAGATATTTAAAGACTTTTTTTTTTTTTTTAGATTTTGTTTATTTATTCATGACAGATATATATATATATATATATATATAGAGAGAGAGAGAGAGAGAGGGAGGGAGAGAGGGAGAGAGAGAGAGGCAGAGACACAGGCAGAGGGAGAAGCAGGCTCCATGCCGGGAGCCCGACACGGGATTCGATCCCGGGACTCCAGGATCATGTCCTGAGCCAAAGGCAGCAGGTGCTAAACCGCTGAGCCACCCAGGGATCCCCTTTTATCAGATATTTAAAAGCAACTTCTTGCCTCAGTTGAAGGAGAAACTTGGCTCAGGACTTGTGCACTCTGTGTGTTTTCAAGGTCCTCTCTTAAGATAAGATTGGTTACCTTCTTTTCTGGAGCTGCTATCCTATGTGTCATAGCCAGCAGGGGAGAGGAGAACAAAATAGAAAGGACTATTTCAGGAAGGTTTGTGGGAATGGTCTTGATTTAGGTATACTGATAGAAGACATTGGGGTACTTGACTATCTTAGTAGTGACCTTTGCTATGTGCACCAATAGCTTCCAGAAGCATCTGATTCTCAGGGAAGTGGGTTCCCAGAAGGGGGTGGCCTTCATATTCTCCCTCAGAAAAACACCAGAATTGAAAGGCAGACATAAAAATTAATCTTCTGACTAATATTTGGGGGTATTAGAATGAGTATTGGTTAAAGAGTAATGCATGTTCCTATTTTTAAAAAGGCTGAACAATGTAAAAGTAGAAAATGAAAGTCTGGGGTGCTTGGGTGGCTGAGTGGTTGAGCATATGCCTTTGGCTCAGGTCCTGAGGTCCTGAGATTGAGTCCCATATCAGGCTCCCTGTAGGGAGCCTGCTGCTCCCTCTACCTATGTCTCTGCCTCTTTCTCTGTATCTCTCATGAATAAATAAATAAAATCTTAAAAAAAAAAAAAAAACCCACAAAACCAAAGAAAATGAAAGCCCTCCCTCTCAAATCCTTGTCCCCATAGGGATCCATTGCTAACATTTTGGTGCCTGTCCTTCTAGATGTTTATCGCTACATAGATATAGCCACACTGTCACACTCTCGTGTAGAAGCATTTTTGGGGCATCTGGGTGGCTCTGTTGGTTGAACTTCCGACTCTTGATTTCAGCTCAGGTCATAATCTCAGGGTCATGGGGTCGAGCCCTGCATTGGGCTCTGTATTCAGTAGGAAGTCTGCTTGAGATTCTCTTTCTCTCTCCTTCTGCCCCTTCCCTCCATGCTTGCTCATTCTCTCTCTCTCTCAAATAAATAGATATATCTTAAAAAAAAGAAACATTTGTAAGATACAAAAACAATCATATTTTGCATACTGTTCTGCAAGTTGTTTTTCCCATGTTGTAATAGGCTGTCACCCCCTAAAGCACATATAAACCTGTTTTATTGCTTTAGTGGCTGCATTTAACAGTCTAAAATCAGAGTGTAGCATAATTTATGTAACCAGTTTCCTATTGCTAATTTAGGTGATTTCTGGCTTTTTACAAATATCATTATTGGGAATGCTATAATTAACATCCTTAATTATATGTATGTTCTTAAAAACAATTGTGGTAAAATACATATAATATTTACTATCTGAACCATTTTTAAGTATATAGTTCACTAGTATTACCTTATATGTGTATCTTTGCATTTGTGTTAATACTTTTTTTTTTTTTTTAATTTTTATTTACTTATGATAGTCACAGAGAGAGAGAGAGGCAGAAACACAGGCAGAGGGAGAAGCAGGCTCCATGCACCGGGAGCCAAACCGCTGCGCCACCCAGGGATCCCTGTGTTAATACTTTTGCCAGATAAATTCCTAGAAATGAAAGTTAAAGGGATAGGTACATTTCAAATTTCGATCTTTGTTTATTGGTGGAAGATTCTTAAAGTTAAAATATAACTTAAATTGTTAGTTAAGGGGATCCCTGGGTGGCTCAGTGGTTTAGTGCCTGCCTTTGGCCCAGAGTGCGATCCTGGAGTCCCGGGATCGAGTCCCGCATCGGGCTCCCGGCATGGAGCCTGCTTCTCCCTCCTCCTGTGTCTCTGCCTCTCTCTCTGTGTGTGTCTATGACGAATAAATAAATAAATAAATCTTAAACAAAATTTGTTGGTTAAATATTATAAAGGATAACAAAAACCCACCCCTCTAAATTATTGGTTTTAGAATGTTGAGTCCATGGTCAAGGGCTCACGGATAGGCTTCAGGAATTCTGTGATTTCTTCTTTCCTAAACTATGCAGAATTTGGGTACAGGTTCGTAAGTTTACTTTTCCAGGGAGAGGGTCCAGAACTTATCAAATTATCAGTACATTCTATCACGTATTTAAAAATCACTCCCTTAAATTAGTATCTAATTTTTCCCATTTAAAAAAAATATTTTATTTATTTATTTAAGAGGGAGAGAGAGAGCATGAGCCAGGCAAGGGGCATTGGGAGAGGGAGAAGCACAGCACAGCAGGGAGTCCAATGTGGGACTTGATCCTAGGACCACAGTCAAGCTGAAGTCAGATACTTAACCGACTGAGCCACCCAGGTGCCCCTAATATCTAATATTTCAATTCAGTAAATGTTTCTTTAATACCTATTAGTTGCCTAATACTGTACAAGTTTGTGGGCGATACCAAAGAAATAGAAGATATTGATCCTATTTAGGATACTTTTTTTTTTTTAAGATTTTATTTATTTATTCATGAGAGACACAGAGAGAGAGAGAGGTGGAGACACAGGCAGAGGGCTGTAGAGCCCGACGTGGGACTCTACCCCGGGTCTCCAGGGTCACACCCTGGGCCAAAGGCGGTGCTAAGCCGCAGAGCCACCCGGGCTGCCCTATATAGGATACTTTTAAAAAGCTGTAATAAGACAGATATAGGACAACTAGAGATCAGTTCTAAGCATCTAAGCAAATAAGAATATGTGTAGTTCAAAGCTATTGGGAGAAATGAGAATTTAGAAGGAGGTCATTTGGTGACTGTTTACTTAGAGAAGTTTTCTTTCTTTCTTTTTTTTTTTTAAGATTTTATTTATTTATTCATGACACACACACACACAGAAAGAGAGGCAGAGACACAAGGCAGAGGGAGAAGGAGTCTCCATGCAGGGAACCTCATGTGGGACTCGATCCCAGGTCTCCAGGATCACACCTTGGGCTGAAGGTGGCGCTAAACCGCTGAGCCACCCGAGCTGCCCACTTAGAGAAGTTTTCATGGAAGACCTGGCAGGAGCCTTGGCTACTTGTGTCTTTAGCATCTGGCTCAGGGCCTGGCACATAATAGGTGCTTTAGTAAATAAATGCTTAAATGAACAAACGAATGGAATGAAGGGAGTTGTGAGCTTGGTAACAAGGTAGTGGAGAGGGGTCCAAAGGAATTTGATAGGGGCACCTGGTGGCTCAGTCAATTAACCATCTGCCTTCAGCTCAAGTCTTGATCCTGGGATGGAGCCCCACATCAGACTTCCTGCTCCGCGGGGAGTCTGCTTCTCCCTTTCCTTCTGCCCCCCACTCGTGCACTCTCTTTCTCTCTCAAAATAAATTAAAAAATCTTTAAAACAAAACAAAACAATTGGTTGCATGAAAGATAGTTTTTTTTTTTTTTTAATTTTTACTTATTTATGATAGTCACAGAGAGAGAGAGAGAGAGAGAGACACAGGCAGAGGGAGAAGCAGGCTCCATGCACTGGGAGCCCGCTGTGGGACTCGATCCCGGGCCTCCGGGATCGTGCCCTGGGCCAAAGGCAGGCGCCAAACCGCTGCGCCACCCGGGGATCCCGAAAGATAGTTTTAAGAGCAAAAGTACCTCTCCAGAGCTGGGAGGGACTAGAAAGGGGCCATTTTGAGGAATAGAAATGAATACAGGATAGTTCATTGAAGGCTTAAATATTACCCTGAGTTTATTTTGATTCACTTGTCAATAGTAATGCACTGTAGGAAGTCATTGTGACCTGGTGACAATGGGATTTCTGGAGAATGAGTCAGTGCGGTGGGTAGTTGGAAGCACAGAGATCAGCCAACACTGTTGTAATTTAGATAGAAGAGTTTGGAAAAGAGAAAGGATTAAAATCGGAGACTTTATAGAGAAGGCATTAGCAGATTATGGAGTGACTGAATGTGGGAGGAGTGTAGAAGTGTAGAGTAGAGGGTGCCTGTCAAAGACAGGTCCTAAGTCTCTGAGTTTAGAAACTAGGTGGATATTAGTACCAACTGAAAGACATTGGGAAGTTGAGAAGACAAGTCAGTTTGGGCAGGAGGAGAAGATACAGGCAGGTTGCGATTGATATATTATCAAAGGCTATAGGCCTTTGGAGAGTTGGATGGAGATAGATTTGGGGGACCAAGTAGTATGCAAAAAAAAAAAAAAGCTTTAACAGCTCACCTGACTTAACCTTTGGTTCTCTCTTTCCCTAGATCAAAAATGTCCTGCCCTTTTTAATTTTTACATTGAAGTCCCAACACACACACACACACACACACACACACACAAAAAGAAGTCCCAACACAGTCTGCTATCCTCAGCTCAAATCCTACTCTCTCTATGTAGCCTTCCCTGACCATCCTAGCTGGATGGGTTGTCTTTGTTCTAATCTCCTCAGGCATTATTTTCTCTACCAGCATTATTATTATTATTATTATTTTAAAAGATTTTATTTATTTATTTTAGAGGGAGAGAGAACATATGTGAGCAGAGGGATGGGCAGAGGGAGAGAGAGAATCTCAGGCCGACTCTGCACTTATTGTGGAGCCCAACAGAGGGCTCCAACCCATGACCCTGGGATCGTGACCTAAACCTAAACCAAGAGTCAGTTGCTTAACCAACTGAGCCACCCAAGTGCCCCTCTGCCAGAATTATTGATTAATTTTTTTGTGCAGGTAGGAATCAGCTGTGGAGGATGGCAGGTTGTTGATATTGTTGAATTTGGGTCAAGAATACATGGGAAGTCTTTATATTTTTCTACTTTTGTATGTCTGAAAGTTTCCATAATAAAAAAGTAAAACAAAAACCCAAGTTAGCTGTGGGTACTTTTTAAATATACAGATATCTGGTTCTCACTCTTCACCATTCTTATTCACAGGTCTTAGATGGGCCTGATTGTTTGTAGATCTAGAAGACTTATAGGAGCCCCTAATGTATACCAAACATTGAACCCTACTGATCTGTTTCATTCAGTTGATACCTAGCAGTGGACACTTGATGTTAGATTTTAAGCTCGTTTATTCATTTCTCAAATTGTTTGGGGGGATCCCTGGGTGGCTCAGCAGTTTAGTGCCTGTCTTCGGCCCAGGGCATGATCCTGGAGTCCCAGGATCAAGTCCCACATTGGGCTCCCTGCATGGAGCCTGCTTCTCCCTCTGCCTGTGTCTCTCATGAATAAATAAATAAAATCTTTAAAAAAAAATTGTTTGATTGGTGCTAGGGATTCAAATCAGAGACAGAGCTGCCCTCAAGGCACTTTCATAGCAGGAGATAAACAAGTAAACAGGAAGTACAACAATATGGGAAGTACTGAGCAATGTGCTTTGCAGTGGATTATTTTGTTTAATCTTCACGATGGCTTTAAGAGGTAGGTACCATTACCTGAGGGAACTAGGCTTAGAGAAGTTAAGGTTGCATAGTTAAAAATTTGCCAGGCTGGGATTTGAGCCCGGGCTATGGGACTCCAGAGACTATAATCAGCACCATTGCTATTGCCTTCCTGGAATTTCATACAAAACAAACAAACAAATAAATAATCAAAATTGATCCCAAAAGTAAAATCACACATAAAAATATTTAAAAAACATATTAAGTTTCAAAAGCCAAACACTTAAAAAATCAGCTGTATTTTAACTCAAACTTTGAGGGATTTTTCTGTATGGGTGGAACTGACCAAAGCATCTGGAAATAGGAGTCTAGTTAAGTCTCCACTGTTACCTGGCAAGTTTCCCTGAAGCATTCATTGTTCTAAGGACTTTTGAAATGTGTTAAAAATCAGACATTCTTGAAAATGTCTGTTACCCGTTTGGTGTGCATGAATGCCTCTAGAACTCCTGAGTGCTTTATCCTAGGGGAAGTTTCCATGGTGACTTAGGACTCCAAACATACACTGCTGCTAAGTTGGTTGTAAAAGGCTGTCTTGGTTACTACTGTGAGGAAGGGATCATTTATAATAAAGAAAGGAGTAAAAATGACAAGTTGTGAGTGTAGTCTTAGTAAGTTGGTTGTAGGCCGCCTGTAGTTTGAATCCTCATAGCATCTCTATAAGGTATAATTTATGATAATCATTTTATAGGGGAGGAAATCACGTCTAGAAGGTTAAATAATTTACCTGTAGCTGTACGGCTAATCAGTATCAGAACCAATATCATCTAGCTCCAAAACTTTTCCTTCCTACTGTGTGTGACAGAGGCAGTTGGTTGTGAGATTTATGATTCAGGTGTAGTCCTGGTTGGTATTGCAGATATAGAGGGCATTGAAATAATGGGAGTGGTTGAGATTGTCCAGGGAGATTGTGTAGGGTGAGGACTGATAAAAGCTGTGGATGGATCCTGGGTTCTGAAGGACAGAGCTCATGTCCTTCGCTTTTTGCACAGTAAACTTGTTGCAGTGAACATTGGTTCTTTGTAATCTAAAATGTGATTTCTTATGAACTCTGGCTTTGATGTTGCTTTGATGGTCTGATTCTATATATTGGAGATGGCTCCCATTTACTGACCTGGAGATGTTGTGTTTGTCATTCCAGATTACCTAAAACCAGATCTATGGATGATCTGCTTTCTGCCTGTGACACAAGCAGCCCCCTGACCCGCACGTCCAGTGACCCTAACCTCAATAACCACTGTCAGGAGACCAGAGTAGGCCTGGAGCCCTGGCATAGCAATCCTGAGGGATCAGAGACCTTTGTGGAATCTGGGATAGGAGGTCCTCAGCAGACCGTAGGAGAAATAGGTCTTCCTTCCTCTCTGCCCAGCAGCCAGAAAGACTACTTGAGCAATAAACCTTTCAAGAGTCATGGAAGCTGTTCTCCAAGTTACAAACTGCTTAGTACTGCAGTGCCCCAGGGAATGAAGAGTAACGTCTCTGATCCTGAGATCAAAGTCCTAGAAGAGACTAAGGAACCAGCTCCAGACCCTCCTGCCTCCAATGAGCTGAGTAGGACTTTAGATGGCACGGAGGAGCCACCTGAACATTGTCCTGAAAAAGAAGCTGTCAGTACACTCTCTGAAGTTGTTTCCAACAAATGTAATGGAGTTTGTGATTTTCCCGAGTCTTCCCAGGACTCCCTTACTGGTGCCCCCCAGCGGGCCTTGCTAGATTCCATGCTAGGTGTGCCCTTCAGATGCGTTCCAGATCACAGTCTGGGCACCCTTTGTAGCCCACTGAGTGCTACCTGCCAAACTCCTCCAGAGCCAAGCACTGACTTCCTCAGCCAGGATCCCCCAGGGTCTGTGGCAAGTATCTCCCACCAGGAACAGCCTAGTTCTGTGCCAGAGCTGATTCATAGGGAGGAATACACTGGCAAAAGAGGGAATAATAGGAATGGGCAGTTATTGGAAAATCCTCGCTTTGGCAAAGTGCCATTGGAATTGACCCGAAAGCCAATTTCTCAGAGCCAGATCAGTGAGTTCTCTTTTTTAGGATCCAACTGGGACAGCTTCCAAGGGATGGTGACTTCATTCCCAAGTGGGGAGACCACTCCTCGGCGGCTGCTTTCCTATGGCTGTTGTAGCAAGAGGTCAAACAACAAGCAAGTGCGGGCAACAGGGCCCTGCTTTGGGGGCCAGTGGGCTCAGAGAGAAGGGGTGAAGTCACCAGTCTGTTCTAGTCATTCCAATGGACACTGTACTGGTCCAGGAGGAAAAAACAACCGGATGTGGTTTTCCAGTCATCCAAAGCAGGTCTCCGGCACAAAGCCTGTTCCACTGAGCTGCCCTTCTCCAGTGCCTCCTCTTTACCTGGATGATGATGGACTCCCCTTTCCCACGGATGTGATCCAGCATAGATTACGGCAAATTGAAGCAGGGTACAAGCAAGAGGTGGAGCAGCTACGTCGACAAGTGCGTGAGCTTCAGATGAGGCTGGATATCCGTCACTGCTGTGCCCCTCCAGCAGAGCCCCCTATGGACTATGAGGATGATTTTGTAAGTATTCACTACTGCTGTCCATCCATTTGTTTATTTATCCAGCCTTCCATCCACTCAACATTTATTCATTGGGTACTTGCTATGTGGCACTGTGTTAGGTGGTCGGGCTATAGGATGAAGGACATAGTCTCTGCTTTCAAGGAGCTCACAGTGTATTGGGAGAGATAAGCAGACAACTAGAATGATGTTCTTAGGTGTTACCATGGAAGTAAGTATCAGGTATTGGGGGCTGGGGTGGAGTGAAGGCTTTCCTGAGAAGAAAAGTTTGAGTTGAGTGCTGAAGAATTTGTTATTTTTCACTAGGTAGACAGTGAAAAGGAAATACGATTCTCAAAAGCATGGAGGCAATAAGTACTCCAATGGGATGGCTTGGACGAAGGGGTAGGGGTTTGTGTGTGTGTGTGTGTGTGTGTGTACACGTGCATGTACAGATGTGCTGGGACCATTAGGGAGGGAGTTGGGTAGTGAGGCAGGAGCTTATATTGGAGAAGTAGACAGGGATTGGAAAGGTCAGCTTGAGATCCCTTCTTGTTCTACCCTCAAGGCAGCAGAATTTTTGGCCACTATCATGATCAGAATTGTATTTTAATAATACTCCCCTAGCAATAATGTGTCAAGTGGATAAGGCAGTTGAAACCTAGGTTGGGAGGCTGGTTAAAATGTTTTGGAATAATCCAAGTGAGAAATGATGAGGACTGTCTAGGCTTCACTGTGTTGGGAGCCCTACAGTTTGGGCACAGAATTCTTGGGGAGCTTCTAGGAGTCACCTTCTTGGCCACAATATCCTATCATCAACACAGATACTTCCCTTCCTCCTGTTAAGACATTCCCACTTGCCTGCCGCTCACTTGCTGGGATGAGATGGTCAGGGCTAACAACTTACTATTCAGGGGTAATGGTTTAAAACAGGAGTCAGTGAACTCTCTTTGATAAGGGGCCATATATTAAATACTTTAGACTTTGTTGGACATACAGTCTCTGTCCCACCTGTTTGACTCTGCTGTTACAGTATAAAAGTAGCCAAAAACATACATCAGTAAATAAGTGTGGTTGTCTTCCAATATACCTTGATTACAAAAAAGGCAGTGGACTAGATTTGGCCTGTGGGCCATAGTTTGTGAACCCTGGTTTAGAATGTAATGAGAAATATCGCCACACTGTGATAAAGTATATTGGTTAAGAGCATGGATCTGAAGGCAAAGTTCAAGTCGACCCTTGAACAACTCAGGGGTTAAGGTGCTGACCTCTTGTGTAGTCAAAAATCCACATATAACTTTAACTTAACCACAGGTAGCCTACTGTTGACCAGAAGCATTACTGATAATACAGTCAATTAACATATATTTTGTATGTTAGATATATTGTATGCAGTATTCTTATAGTAAAGTAAGCTGGAAAAAAGAAAATGTTATTAAGAAAATTATAAGAAAGAAAAAAATCCATAGTAATGTACTGTATTTCTTGAAAAGTATCTGCACCCAAGTGGACCCATGCAATTCAAACCTGTGTTGTTCAAGGATCAACTGTACTAGGTTTAAATTTCAGGCTTATTACTATCTCTTGACTTTCTCAGGGCTTAGTTTCCTTATTTGTAAAATAGGGATGATAATAATAGTACACATCATAAGATTCTTGGGACGAATTAAAGTTCATGCATGTAATGTACTTAGAATAGTACCTGATGCACAGTAAACAGTAAATGTTAGTGATGGTGAAGATGGTGCTGAGATCTTTGCCTTTTCTTCAGACATGTTTGAAGGAGTCAGATGGCAGTGATATTGAAGATTTTGGCTCTGATCACAGTGAAGACTGCCTTTCTGAAGCAAGCTGGGAACCTGTTGATAAGAAAGAGACTGAGGTATGTGCAGGCGAATGCATACTTACATGAAGCATCGAGTCCTCATATTTCTCAGAGACGAGTGGCACGCTATAGATGAAGCTCTCTCCTAGATGAATGTCTTTTTAGACAAGTAGTGGCCAAGTAGAAAGACAGATCTTGTTGATGTCTCCTGGGATGCTTTCCTTGCTGCAGTGTTGCGCTTCCACTTGGTTGACAAGGACCTGGAATTTTTCCTTGTGCCTTCTGTTAGGTGACTCGCTGGGTTCCAGACCATATGGCATCACATTGCTATAACTGTGACTGTGAATTCTGGTTGGCCAAACGAAGACACCACTGCAGGTAAGATGTTCTGTATGATTCTGTATGGCTCATAAAGCAGTGACATACACGTATGTAAGCTAAACTGAGTTAATCTGAAAACGGATATATCTTTATCAGGATAATTTTTTTGTTTTCGTCCAACTGTTCTCTTTATTATTCATGTAAGGCCTTTGCAAGTGTTATTTCTTCTCAGTACACAGGCATTTCTGATGAACTCTTCTTTGTGCTTTGGCAGAAATTGTGGGAATGTGTTTTGTGCTGGCTGCTGCCACCTGAAGTTGCCCATTCCTGATCAACAACTCTATGACCCAGTTCTCGTCTGTAACTCATGTTACGAACACATCCAAGTATCTCGTGCCAGGGAACTCATGAGCCAACATCTGAAGAAACCCATTGCTACAGCTTCCAGCTGAATGCCAGAGGAGATGACCTGTCCAATTTTAGCAGGTTTGAAGGGAGGATCTGCTTCAGGTGTAGTTTTGAAGGTTCCTTGGTGTGGTGGCTCATGAAATCACAGAGCTCAAAGATACCGTCTTGAGAAATCCTCCTTGGTACCATGAGACTGGAGCAGAGGAATTCCAATTTGGCAGGAGGTCTTAACTGGTGAGACCCTCACCTTGGGGTAATGGTCCTGGATCCAGACCCAGAGTCTGGAAGCTTCATTTGAGTTGGTGACTCCCGCTTTTCTCCTGGGGGGGGATGGGGTGGGGGGTATGTGTGTCACAAGATGATGATTTCATAAATACTGCCTGATGATGTGTGCCCCAAACAGCAATAGAAAGGCATATGTATAACCAAACTCCAAGTGATAAACAGATCCATCTCTCTTCCACCTTGAAAAAAAGCAGATTCTAGTATATAAGATAGGAATTCCTATCCTATTTGAAATGAACTATATCCTGTTCCTCTGTGCTCTGTATCTGTGCATGAAGGCTCAGTCTTTAGAGGCACTCCCTCTAGTTGCAGTAGTTCTGTCTTTCTGTGGAGTTTGGGTTAAAGATTGGTTCAGCAAGTGGAGGTTTTGCTGTATTTTTCACTTGGCTCATTAGCCAGCATCAGTGAATATTCAGTTTAGAGGGACAGTTCCTAAGGAGTGAGACACTTTTGGGAGCAGAGGAAAACTCTGCTTATGTTCAGTCCGGGCAAAAATCAGTTATTTTGAGCTGTGAAGGCAGTAGTCGTGGTTACTCAGTGGCAGCTCTTGAGGTATGCACTGTGAGAAATGAGAAGGGAAAAGCAGAAATGATCCTTGTCAAATATTTTCTGATTGTGCCCTGCTCTTTGCGCCTGACTTTTCCTAGTTGTCCTGGTGCTAACACAGGAGTTACACCTTGATCCTCTCCTGGCATGAAAATAAAACAATGGTTTTTTTGTTGTTATTGTTCCACGGCCCACTTCCCTCATGTTGTCTTTCCCTTGGCTGCTGCCTCCTCTGGGTCACACTGCTTCTTATCCTGAACACTTGACACCTCAAGGGTAGAATTTAGCATTTGGTTTTTACCTCCTAGAATATGCTGTTTGGTATGTGAGGGTTTCAGTACAAATGCTGCTGTCTATTTCTGTGCACTTAACAATGGAACCCAAACAGAAGAGAATAAAGCCTTGATACCAAAATTGGGGGAGAAGATGTGTCCATTTGGACCAAACATTGTTTTTCTTTGTTTTGTTTCATCTTAATATGTACCAGTGGCACTTAACCAAAAGATACAGTGATATAGCCATGTACTGTGGTTGGGACAGATATAGTCTCCTTGACCTGTAATGAAACCACTAGTATTTCCTTTATACATTTTCCTTAATCCATTGGTGTATAAAAGGTAAATTACACTTAGGCTTATCCTGTTTTAAAACTATGGTAGCTGTCTGTCTAACTGCTACTTTAATGTTGCTTCCTAGAAAAAAAAAATTCATTTGAAAATAAAGAGGATCTGCATTTAGAACAAGAATTGTTACTTGTCCTGACCTTTCCTTCAGTCCTACAGAGAAGCATCTGTGCTTTTATACTTGTCATGGATGTAACCTAAAAAGTTTTGGCGTATTTAGGTCAGCCTAGCAGAACTTTTTTTTTTTTTTTTTTGTTTAAATGGAGTTGAATAATGGAGATTTGTGTCTGGGAAATTCCTGAGATCATTGAAAAAGTAACAAACTATTCCTTGTCTCTGATACATAAAATTCTCCTAAGCATTTTCTCAATCATTAAAATTTACTGCCAGTTTCGAGTGGCTTTTTAATTAACTTGACTTTCATTGCACCTCACTCTGCCCATTTTCAGGGGGAGTAGGATTGGTAACATTTGAGGAGACTGTATCTTGTCTACTTTGTGTGGCTGTTTTGAGGGACTGTCCCATCAGTAAACATACTGCATGGCCTTGGAGAGAGACTCTGGGCTCGTGGCTCAGAGGTATTCATCAAATACTCCTTTCAGAGCTCTTGTGGGTGTAAGTGACATGATGTGGCCAAAAATCCAAACTGTGCAGTTGCGTTGTGACAAACATGCAATGTGCTGTAAAAACTCAATACAATTTAAATAAAATCTCTATATTAGTGCTGCTTTGTTGGGTCTTTTTATTCATTTTAATTTCTAAGAAAACTTAATCATTTTTCTTTGATTAAAATGTACTCCTTCCTCCCAGCCCTTTCCATTTTAAAAAGTTATTTTTTTATTTATGAGAGACAGAGAGTGAAGCAGAGACACAGGCAGAGGGAGAAGCAGGCTCCATGCAGGGAACCCGACGTGGGACTCGATCCCAGGTCTCCAGGATCAGGCCCTGGGCCAAAGGCAGCGTTAAACCGCTGAGCCACTGGGGCTGCCCCTCTTTCATT
Source organism: Canis aureus (assembly GCF_053574225.1). NCBI lineage: Eukaryota > Metazoa > Chordata > Mammalia > Carnivora > Canidae > Canis > Canis aureus. The sequence goes on from NC_135626.1 coordinate 28,049,708, forward strand.
TTTAACAGCTCCTGCTACATTATTTATTGATCGGACAGGGGTGTATCCTTATGGATACTATAGAATTCTGTCCCATCTCATGTGAGGTTTGTTTCTGTTTAATGTCTAAGGTGGCACCAGCTGGTTGACCAGGCACACAGGATTGTATTCAGTCTTCGGATTCCCTCCTCATAGGCCTCTCCGTTCTCATCCTGCCTCGAGTAAACCTGTACTGAGCCAAATTATTGCCCTAAGAGGGTCTATTTAAAAACACATAAAATGTTACTATGTAAAAGGTGAATTTGTTTCCGGAGGATACCATAGCCCCATCGCCATTTTTATTTTGGAGAAACAAACAGTTTAACTGTTAGTTTACACTTAGTTTATAGCTACTCAGATTAGAGAGTTGGGCCCTTTGTTCTCCAGAATGGCCAACTTTGAATCGCGAAGTGCACACTTTGGGAATTCTAAATCCCCCACACGCTGGCTGAAGTGATAAACAGGAGTCTTGGTATTCCTGGCCGGATAATCGGGCTTATCTCTTCGCAGGACTGAACGCGACGTGGAGGGCAGCGGCTCCTCCCAAGCCCGGCGGTTTGGGGACGGCGGCGAGGGAAGGCGAGCGGCCGCGGCAGCGCCTCACGCTGCTGCACGCGGCGGGGCTCGACGCGGCGTCGGGCGTGCCCTGCGGCGCGGCGTCCAGGGGGCGGGCCGGCTCGTGCCGCGTCCGGCCGCGCGGCGAGAACTCGAGGCCCCATTGGCCGCGCTGCAAGGCGCGGCGGGGCGCTCGTGCGCCAACGGTCCCAGGGTCCGCGGCGGCCGGGCACAGGCCGGAGGGGGCAGGGCGCAGCGAAGGCCTGGCGAAGGGGGAGGGGGGGATCGAGAACGGGGTGGGAGAGCCAGGCTTGGCGGGGCGAGGCCCAGAGCCCGGGTGGGGGCGATGGAGGAGGCGCTGCTCTCCACCCCCATCAATCCCAACAACTTCCCCGCCAAGCTGTGGCGGTTGGTGAACAGTCCCCGGTACCGCTCGATCCGCTGGGACGGTCGTGGCGAGGGGCTGCTCATCGACCAGCCGCTCTTCGAGGCCGAGCTGCTCAGCCCGCCCGGGGCGGGGGCCGGGGGCGGCGGCGGCGGGGGCGGCGGCGGCGGCGGGGGCGGCGTTGGGGGTGCCGGGGCCGGGGCCGAGCCCGAGCTCTTCAAGACCACCAACTTCACCAGCTTCATCCGCCAGCTCAACCTCTACGGCTTCCGCAAGGTGGTGCTGGGCGGGCCGGGCGCGGCGGGGCCCGGGCCGGGACCAGGGGGCGGTGGGCCGGCTGGCGACGGGCCGCTCCACCACTTCCACAGCCCGCACTTCCGCCGCGACCAGCCACAGCTGCTCGTACACCTCAAGAGGCTCACCAGCGCCAACAAGGCCAAGCTGGCGGCCGGCCTGGAGGTGCCCTGCCGGCCGCCCAACCGCTTCCAGAGGCTCCTCATCACGTCGGCCTCGGCCTCGGCCTCCGCCTCCGCCTCCGCCTCCACCTCCCCGCTGCAGCACCAGGAGCCACCGCCGCCCGCGGGGCCCCGGCCCGAGCCGCACGGTGAGTCCTCCTTACCTGTGGCAGGGGCACATGGGGCGTCAGGGAGCAACCGCCACCTCCGAGGGCATCTCGCACAGCCAGCCCCTTGCTGCCGTGCTTCCCGAGAGGTAGGCCACGGCACCTCCGCGGTTTCCAGCACCCCGCTTCCCGCCACTACCGCCCCGGGAAAGAGGCCGTGGGCTTCCGGCCCCTTCTGGTTACTTGTCCGCTGGTGGCCGAAGGGACCTCTGCTGAAGGCTTTCTGCTGTTCCCGGCCCCTCCTGAACTCCAAGCCTCCATAACCACTTACCTTCCCGAGACCCCGGCCTTACCTTGAACATCTAGAATGAATAAGTAGCCCTTTGTCGAAGCATTAGGTTGGGAAAAAGGGTCTCCTTTGCACTAATGGGAAATGAAGCAGAGTTACAGTAGAGGGTAAGCGTATGACGGCCAAGGTGGGAAGGAACCAAGTCACGGCCAGGAAAACTTAGGACGTGTCTACCAACCACCTTGAGTGGAAGCATGTCCTTGAAGAGACAGGCCATCCTCCTGACACATGACTCACTGACACATCCGAGAAATCTTATTAGAGATGTCCTTGACAGTACTGGTAGGTTCCAAGGAATGTATGGAAAGGCCGACATTGTTTACGTATCCTAAGAGTGAAAACATAGTAATATATTTAATTGTTTATAAGATATTGTTCGTGCTTACAATGAACTGGCTAAACGTTTCTTTCATTGTAACTAATTAGAGCCGATGTTTACCTAAGGTGTTATGGTTAGGCAAACACTAGGCAAAAATGGTTCTCATTACTGTCAAGTGTAGTTTAAGAGAATTGTAGAAAGTTCACATTTGCAGTCTTTGAATCTTTCACTCTACACTTTTCAGTATTGAAATAACTTTGTATGAATGCGTATTTACTAAAAGCTCAAAAATTCTCTGTGATAGAAAATTGTTTTACAAACTTGATTACTGATGCTCTTCCCCGAACTCTTCCAGGAAGGTGAGGGTGGCCACATTCCTTCCCTCTGTTTAGAGCCCATGATATGAGGCAGTATTCCAAGACAGCAACTGGATATAATAATGAGAATTCATTCTTTGCCTTCAGTAGAAACATTTTCACCATGTTAATTTGGATTTAACATAATATGTAAGGATTATTTTTCAGATATGGGAAACTTTAAAAATATACAAATAAAAGTAACGCTTTGTTCAGTTTAACCGAGGCCCAGGGTTATGAATGAGGAAGCATTTTGTTCATTTGGAATTTAGAAGATAAGAGATCATAAGCTTGTGTGTCTGTGGAGTTTAGAAGATAAGGGATTAGGTTAGAGTTCTAGCAACAACTTGGAAAAATAGCAGTGGCATAGGAATGTTCTAAAGGAATTCTAAAGGAATATTAAGCTACTTCCATGTGATGGCCATTGATTTTGGTGGGGAATTAAATGGGGAAAGGCAATGGAGATAATAACATGGCATCCATTTGGCAGAATCTCTGACATGGATATTTGTTTTTCAGGTTGTGTATCTGGTGGGCATAAGGAGAAAAGACTGGGAAGTGTGTTCTTGGGAGAAATAGGATAACCACTTCAGAGAAACATATATATGTGAATACATAAAAATAAGGTCTTGCTCACTTTTTTCATTTCTCCGACTTTCTTTCTCCTCACCTATGTTAAACCGAGTTGTATTCTAAGGATAGAGTCTATTTTATTTTTATTTATTTAAAAGATTTTTATTTATTTGAGAGAGAGCACAAGCAGGGGGAGTGGCAGAGGAAGAGGAAGAAGCAGATTCCCTGCTGAGCTGACAGCTGGCAGCTCCCAGGCCCCAGAGATCCTGGCCAGAGCTGAAGGCAGACTGAGCTACACAGGCACCTCCCATAGAGTCCATTTTAATTAAAGAAATACAGGGGCTGCCTATGGTCTGATTTTCTTCACTTATAGTTCATTTGGTCAGCATTTTAAAGATTATTTGTTGAATAACGTAAATTTAATTCATACTTTTGCAGTATTGGTAATACACCAATCCACATATAGCTAGATTATTGTAGTTTTCATGTATTTACTTTTTTCTTTTCTTTTCTGTTCTGTCAGTTAGTGCAGAAGGTATGTCATTTATGGATTGTCTACACCATAGGCTTGGTTCACTAGGGAATTGTCTTACTGGTGTGGGCAGGATATAATTCTATGTTCAAGAATACTGGGCCAGCTTTGCTTTAATTCTATGTTCTAAGCCCTTGGCTCTTTATTTCTCTTTATATAATTTTTATTCTACTTGAATCTTTCATTAGTTAAACCTGATTATACTGCTGCTTCTTAGTTTCCACTTGTGTTTACTGTGTTCTACTTCAGCTTATGGTTTGAATACTTTTTTTTTTTTAATAATAGAATCCTTTGTTTTAGTACCTACTTCTCTTATCTAGATCCATTGAACTAGCTGTCTTGTTCACCTTTCAGGAATGTACTTGATAAGAAATATGAAGATCACATGTTTTTCCCTTTTTTTTAAGTCCACTTTTGTTATTTTGTTCTTAAGTGGCAATTTATTTTACAATATTTGTTAAAACTTTCTAAACTAAGTAACAAGTCTGAGCAATAGTACATAATCTGTTTTAGCCTGGGGATAACAAGCTCTCAAGAGTCAAGTTTTGGGCAAGATGCAGGTTTTTTCCTGGGAATTGATTAGCTCAGATTCATTCATTCATTCATTCATTCATTCATTCATTTTAAAGATTTTATTTCATGAGATACACAGAGAAAGCAGAGACATAGGGAGAAGTAGGCTCCCTTGGAAAACCTGATGGAGAAGCTGAGGGAGAAGTAGGCTCCCTTGGGAAGCTTGATGGGGAACTCGATCGATCCTAGGACCCTGGATCACAACCTGAGCCAAAGGCAGACGCTCAACCGCTGAGCCACCCAGGCGCCCCTCAGATTGATTTATATAGAAGGAATAGGATTTTTAAAAACAAATCCATTGTGCCTTGCAATTATGGATTTAAACTTTGCCAAATATATCCTAAAGATGTTGTGAAAACATATAGGTGATAGTCTGTGAAGTTGATCAGAATAGAGCCCTATGAGATAACCCTTAACAATAAGAGCTGAAAATGTTTTAGTTCTTTATTTTATTTTTTAAAAAGATTTTATTTATTAATTCATGAGAGACACAGAGAGAGGCAGAGACACAGGCAGAAGGAGAAGCAGGCTCCATGCAGGGAGCCCGATGCAGGACTTGATCCCGGGACTTCAGGATCATGCCCTGGGCCAAAGGCAGGTGCTAAACCGCTGAGCCACCCAGGGATCCCTAGTTCTTAATTTTAAAAAACAAATGTAAAGGAATACCCTTGTAATGCTATCAGTGTTCTTATGTTAGCAGCATCTAAAAATCTATAAATATTTGGCTGTCACTCAGAGATTGTGACAGAAGTTGAATTTATATTTTAATTTGAGAATTCAAAGAGAATTCTTTAAGTAGCTGCTTAAATTATTGACAGTCTGCAAATTCATTAATAGCTTAACTCTAAAGAAGGTAGAAGAAGGGTTAGCTATTACACAGTGTACCAGTATGTAGTTTTAACATGTGAAGGATCCAAGGAAGAATCAAGTGGTGGGTAGTTTTAGACTTCAGAAATATCTGTTTTAAAGAGCAGAAAATATTTCTTTAGGTCTTAAAAGATTGCACTGGTAGTTCAAAGTGTGTATATGTATGGAATTGCTAGTCAAATACTATAAAAACTATCTTTTGTACTTCAGAGGAAAAGAAGAAACGCAGTTTTTAGGGGGTATATATGATTTGAATACAGTCTTCTGAACTAAGATTGTTTTTCTCCATTAGATTTAGACCTCTTGATTTCCAGGGCTTTAGATTTGTTTGTATATATATATGTATTTGTCTTGTTTTTGACATTAATGCTTTATTCCTTTATTTTATTTTTTATTTTTAAAAAATATTTAATTTATTTATTCATGAGAGACACGGGGAGAGAGAGAGGCAGAGACACAGGCAGAGAGGGAAGCAGGCTCCATGCAGGGAGCCCGACATGGGACTCAGTCCTGGGTCTCCAGGATCACACCCTGGGCTGAAGGCGGCGCTAAACCGCTGAGCCACCAGAGCTGCCCTGCTTTATTCCTTTAAAAAATTTTATCATTTCTAAGAGTGTGTTTTATGAAAATTGACTTGACTCAAACAGTGCCAAACCAGAATTTATTCCTTTAAAAAATTTTATCATTTCTAAGAGTGTGTTTTATGAAAATTGACTTGACTCAAACAGTGCCAAACCAGAAGTGGTTAAGAGTGCTCCTAATGCTTTATTTTTTTTTCTTGTTTCTTTTTCTTTTCTTTCCTTCTTCCTTTCCTTTCCTTTCCTTTCCTTTCCTTTCCTTTCCTTTCCTTTCCTTTCCTTTCGAGAAAGAGAGAGAGAGAGAGACAGAGAGCCTAAGGGGCAGAGGGAGAGAGAAGCTTAAGGAGGCTCCACACCCAGTGCAGAGCCCGAGGTGGGGCTTGATCTCATGACCTTGAGATCATGACCTGAGCCAGAATCAAGAGTCAAATGCTTAACCAACTGAGCCACACAGATACCACCTCTTGCGTTATTCTTTAGAGGAAATTAAACACCATAGAAATAGAATGAAAGATGCATAATACATTGAATGGGTTTACAATTTAAATATTTGGTAAAGTAGGTCTTTGAGTGTCATCTTTTACCATGTAGTTTAACAGATGAGCAGTACATAAATTAGACTTTCCCTGTTTTATAGATTGATTTAATGAAATAAATTGAAAGGAATTTGTGAACCACATAATTTAATACACAACACCCTTCCTGGGAATAAATTAGCTTAGCTTTATGTTCAAGAATTACAGTCTGAAAAATAAGTTCAGTTTGCCACGTGTATATTTTCTTTTTCCTCATTATATAGAATTGCCCTTTCTCTCTCTTCATCACCTTCACTTTTTAATTCCTTTCTACTTTACTAGGTGAGAGAAAGCAAGTATCAGAATCCCTAGGACTGGGTATGTGGATTTTTAACAAACTCTCCAGGTGATTTCAGATGTAAGTCCATCTTTGAGAGTCACTGATATATAGGAAGGGACTCTACTAGAGATACTCTGAAGAAAAAAAGACCATGGAAAATTTTGATTAGTTTAAGAAAGGAAGAAAAGAACTGAGTCAAAGTTTTCAAGCCTGACTTTTCGGCAAAGATTATCATAAAAAAAAAATTCTAAAGGGAGTAAAGAACATTAACTTTCTTTTTGGTTTGCATTATAGTTCTTATTTGATCGATACTTATTTCTTGAATGTATATTGTTGAGTGTCTACTTTCGTGCCTATTATTAAGATTTCTAAATGATTTGAAAGATTGGAATATCTAAAACTTCTATGAAGTAGTTTACAGGTTGGAAAAATCTGGGTCAATCACTTGAGGTAAAAAGGTAAGATGACTGAATCATTTATAAAAGGCTTTGAATATTGAATTTGACTTAACATTTGATTTAGTATTAGGGTTTGGCTACTTTGTCTCTTATGACAATAATACTGAGAAACAAGCCAAAGTTTATTTGATTACTTTTTAAAGCAGTATGTGTGCAATGTTGTATTCTGGATTCTCAGCTTGTTTTTACCAGAACTAAATTTCTGTTGTGTTAAAAATGGCTGAGAATTCAAAATATTCTTATTTTGTGACTTTTGGTTTACTAATTCAGTGGTCTAATGTAAAATTAGTAAATATGCTCTTCCTTTTTTTATGCAGGACCAGTGGCTGTTGGACAATTCCACCGGTCATTCCGGAGAGATAGTTTGTCTCCTTACTCCTATGTATCGACTTCATCCCACAACCACAGTACTTTCCCTCTGAAAGGTTTAGATCGGACTCCGATTCCTCCTAGAACATGGCAGAACTCCCTTGGAATGCACCCAGGACAAGTGGAAACGTCTCCCACTTTTTCAGATAAAGGGGTTCCATTTCCTGTACTGCAGAGGTTTCCAACTGAGGTTACCTATACCCTGCAGCCAAGTGCCACATCTGTACACGTTCAGCAAGGTCCTCAAACAATGGTCAGCTCCTCCCAAAAATATAATAACTACACACCCTCAGCGCAGTACTCCCAAGCTTACTATCCAACAGGTATGAAAAATTCAAGTTCAATAGCTTCTCTTAAAGTACTTTATTATAAACATTTATATTTTTAATGCATTTCTGCATGCTTAAAAATAGGAATACTCACCTAAGAAACGTCAAAGAATTCTCATCAGGGCATATTTTTAAGCGATATGTAAAATTTCATTGTGTTCTTAAGGATTATAAAAATTCTGTTGAGTACGTAAAAGTATATGGTTTCTAGTGAAACTTTGGTATCTTCGAAATGTGTCCTAGTAATGAAATTAGAACATAGTACTTTGGGACCTTGTTTTTAACTTTGCTGTTGGTGCAGCATTTTATTTCTTTTAACAAAAAATTATATATATGTTACAGTTGACCCTTGAACAATGTGGAATTGGGGAACTGACCCCCCATGCAGTTGCAAATCCGTGTATAACTTTTGACTTTCACCTAAACTTAACTACTAATTGCCTGTTCTTGACTGGAATCCTTACCTCCGATAACAAAGAGTTGACTAGCACATATTTTGTATGTTATATGTATTAAGTACTGTATTTTTACAATAAGCTAGAAAAAAGAAAATTTTTTTGATTTCTATTATGATTTTTAAGAAAATCATAATAGAAAATACATTTATGGGATGCCTGGGTGGCTCAGTGGTGGAGCACCTGCCTTTGGCTCAGGTCATGATCCCGGGGTCCTCAGATTGAGTCCCACATCAGGCTCCCAGGAGGGAGCGTGCTTCTCCCTCTGCCTATATCTCTGCCTCTCTCTGTGTCTCTCATGAATAAATAAATAAAATCTTAAAAAAAGAGAGAATACATTTATAATACTGTACTGTATCAAAACAACGTGGACCCACATAGTTCAAACTCATGTTGTTCCAAGGTCAACTGTATATACTGTATTTTTTAATGTTATAGGTGAGATTATATCATAATGAAATTTTAGTATCTCAGTAATGAAGTTTTTTTTTGTTTTGTTTTTTGTTTTTTAAAGATTTTATTTATTCATGAGAGACACACAGAGAGAAAGACAGAGAGGCAGAGACATAGGCAGGAGAAGCAGGCTCTTCACAGGGAGCCCGATGTAGGACTCAATTTCCGGGCCGGGGATTACGCCCTGAGCCAAAGGCAGACACTCAACCGCTGAGCTACTGAGGTGTTCCAGTAATGAAGTTTAATTAAAAAGCGTAATATCTGTTAAAACTAAATTATATTCTTTGGGTAGCCCTGGTGGTGCAGCGGTTTAGCACTGCCTGCAGCCCGGGGTATGATCCTGGAGAACCAGAATCGAGTCCCGTGTTGGGCCTGCTTCTCCCTCTGCTTGTGTCTCTGCCTACCCCCCTCTATGAATAAATAAATAAAATCTTTAAAAAATTTATATTCTTTTAGTAAAAACTCGATGGTATGTTTTGACAGTGCAGTCCCTGCAGTGTTAATCCCAGCCAACAGAACTGCGGAGTAGCAGAGAGAACCTGACCATGACAATTGACCTAGACCTCAGCCAAGGGGCATTGGAGATATACTGTAAATCTCAAGCCACTGATCAGAAATCCTTATGATAGTGACCCTCTGTTTAGCTTCTTGGGGGAAGAGAGTGTCTTTTGGGAGGGGTGCAGTTTTGCAAGATAATAGCCTTAGCTTTCCATTCAAATGTTATTTTCAATTTTGCAGGAGCACCATATAGTCATGGTGTGTTTCATCATGCAGAGTGCTTTAATACTGAGTGACAAAATGGGGCAATGGAAATAAGACAAGGGTCAAGGCTTTCAGAAAAGACCAGAGAGAGAAGAAAGAGGGCATTCCTGTGTTAAGACCCTAGGAATAGGGGATCCCTGGGTGGCTCAGCGGTTTAGAGCCTGCCTTTGGCCCAGGGCATGATCCTGGAGACCAGGGGTTAAGTCCCACATCAGGCTCCCTGCATGGAACCTGTTTCTCCTTCTGCCTGTGTCTCTGCCTCTCTCTCTCTCTCTCTCTCTGTTTGTCTCTCAGGAATAAATAAATAAAATCTTAAAAAAAAGACGCTAGGAATATTAATTTTCTCAAATATGTAGATCTGGAAGCTATCTCTAATGGTATTTTGTTAGACCATTTCTCCCTGGCAGGAGGAAATTAAAAGCTAAAATAAGTGGAAGGAATGTAAATTCAATAAGGGAATAAAATAACGTGTTGACTTTTACAAGTTATAAATCTGGTAACTTGTTTGTAACAGGACTCACTATTTTCTAGCTGTAATATCCAACTGTATTCTCTTATTGACTTACTGCATTCTACCTAAATATAGCAGTAAAAGGGATTGCTTTATTTTCCCAAAATATTTAATATTAAAATAATAAGAGTTTTTTTTTTAAGATTTTTATTTATTTATTCTTGAGAGAGAGAGAGAGAGTCAGTCACAGACACAGGCAGAGGGAGAAGCAGGCTCCATCCTGGGAGCCCGACGTGGGACTCGATCGATCCCAGGTCTCCAGGATCATGCCCCGGGCCAAAGGCAGGCGCTAAACCGCTGAGCTACCCCGGGATCCCATGTTAGAAGTTTTAGATCTTGGGATGCCTGGGTGGCTCAGCGGTTAAGCCTCTGCCTTCAGCTCAGGGTGTGATTCTGGGGTCCCAGGATCAAGTCTCACATCGGGCTCCCTGCGTGGAGCCTGCTTCTCCCTCTGCCTGTGTCTGCCTTTCTCTTTCTGTGTCTCTCATGAATAAATAAATAAAATCTTTAAAAAGTTTTAGATCTTATGTATAGTGACAAATAAGGTCAGATTTTTATTAATGAATAGTTTAATTCAACATTATAATAAACAGGTTAGACATTAATATCTAGATTATAATTTCAGCTATATTCTAGGTACGCATAAAATGTATATACACATATAGAGAGAGAGAGTCTGTGTCTTCCTTATACTTGCTTTACATTCTGTAGCCCATCAAGATAATACCCCTATCTCCCTTCCTTTAACCAGTAAGTGTTTCTCTTTTCTAAACTTCCTCCAAAACCCCCTCCTCAAACAACTAGACTCAAGCTTCTGGGGAGTTTGTTTGTTTGTTTGTTTAGCTTCTGGGGAGTTTAAATTTGGAACGACTGCAGCAAGAGGGTTGTAGAAATGTGCTTGACCTTCTAGTTTGTAATTTTGGAGGCATTTTCCTACGGACATATTAAATATGGTGGTTAGGTTCTGTATTAGTATTAGTTGTACACTTATTGCTGTACAGGTAGCTGTAATCTGATTTAGGAGCCAAATTAACCTATATGGTGTTTTTTTTTTTTTTTAAAGATTTATTTATTTATTTATTTATTCATGAGAGACACGCACACAGAGAGAGAGAGAGAGAGGCACAGACACAGGCAGAGGGAGAAGCAAGCTCCATGCAGGGAGCGCAGTGCAGGACTTGATCCTGGGTCTCCAGAACCACATCCTGGGCTGCTCTGTAATGTTGTTTCTATGGGAAAATGTATTTCAAGTCCCAGATAATCCTCTTAGAAACACTTGGTTCTAAATTTTATGAGAAGCACTTATGTATTACATACCAGAAAATACTACAAGTAGTATTTATAGAAATACTACTTGTTTAATTATTATGATTTAGGGTATGTTACTTTTAAAATATTTTATGTTAGCTTGGATGTAAAATTATAAATTAAAAAGTGTTTCCAAGAGTTCAAGGTAAGGACTAGCAAAGAGATATTCAAAGAACAAATAAGTACTGCTGATGTTTTGAAAGCTTACAGGGCATGTGATATAGAATCATGTTTATCTTTATTTTTGTTTTTTCGTCTTTAATAGAGATAATTGAAATGACTATAACACTTCTGAGGTTGTAAGAATAAGAAATGTCATGATCTCATGATGATTATCAAATACATAGAGTGGGTCTATGATATTCTGTAATAACCAAAACTTCTTTGAACATTCTGAAGTACTATATAAGTAAAAGGTTGTGTTGTTAAATACAAAAGACTTGCTTTGGAAAAGAAAGTGGCATAAAAATACTGTAGAAGTATTTGATTGTTCCAAATTTTAGGTGAAGGAAGCAAAAAATGAGCAATTTAACCAATATTTAGCAAGTATCTGTTTATGAAGCACATTACAAATGACTTTTCCAAAGCTAAATGGAGTATCACTCCCAGGGGCAGGATAATAATCACTCCCAAATCCAGCTTTTAAAGTAATATTGAAGTAACTAATTTTGGAATAATGGTCATCTAATCCTTTTGGAGAATTGGAGGTTTGGATCAAATTCTAGTAAACAGCAGCACTTGACTTCATTTAAAAATTATATTGATAGCAAATTTGGATCTGGTCTTCAGATAGTCTAACCAGTAAATTTTGAATGTTATGTAATATTTTATAAATTAATTTCTCTAGTAAAGCCAAAGATTGAGACTGGAAAATTGTTGTGAGATTGACTCATAAAATGACTCCTCTGAATCCTTGCTTACATTTGTCATTCCTCTCTTGAAGCGCATATTTTCTTTGCCTAGCACACTACGTGTTTTCCACTCTTACCACTCCTTTAAAGACAGCATGTTTTAGATCCAGTATTGATTGACTCTTTTTAGTCTTGCTTTATCTTGGGTTCATTTTTCCCCTCTCTGATGTTAATTATGTAGCAGTCATTATGGCCAAGCATTGTTCTGAGAATTCTCAAGTATCAATTCATTTAATTCTCACAACAACCTTCCAAGATTAGAAATGTAATTATCCTCATTTTATAGATTAGGGAATTGAAACATGACTAGTCAGAGGAAAGCTGAGGAATGAACCCAGGCAAATTGACTGAAGAGTCCATTCTTTTGGCCATTGTGCTCTGCTACCTGCCTGCCTCTTATAACAGAGAGGGCTCTTTGTTTTATCTTTTGAGGTACTCTTTCCTGGTATGTCTCTTCCTAGGGTAAGTTACTCCCAGATAGGATAGATAACAGAAAATGACTGCGAGACCCACCCTTCTACTGGTGGCAGTGGGATTACCCTGGATTGTTGACTCACCCTACCCAAGCAGTGAGAATGTACTCTCATGGCTAGAGTGGGAAGTCTGGTTTGGGCCTCTGAGGAGTGGGGCTGCCTCTATTTCTGTATAACCCTCTACCTAGTGTAGTGCTCAGCTGTAATGATTCCCTAGTAAGTAGTCTATTGAACGGAATGAAATAATTCTAGTCTCCACTTTGTAGTTAATCATTCAGTGTGCTCTTCAGTGGATTATTTCATGACACTCCCCCCTCAATTTCCCTTCCTATAAAGTGGCAATAGTAGTTCAAGTCAGAGATTCAGTGAATTTAATGTTTGTGAATAGGCTTTATAAAATTGAAAACACTATTTACATGGAAAGGATAAAGTATTTTAAAAGCTGTCTTTAGGGGATCCCTGGGTGGCTCAGCGGTTTGGCGCCTGCCTTTGGCCCAGGGCGTGATCCTGGAGTCCCAGGATCAAGTCCCGGGATCAAGTCCCGCGTCGGGCTCCTGGCATGGAGCCTGCTTCTCCCTCTGCCTGTGTCCCTGCGTCTCTCTCTCTCTCTCTCTCTCTCTCTCTCTCTCGCTCGCTCTCCTAAATAAATAAATAAAACCTTAAAAAAAAAAAAAGCTGTCTTTAAATTGGACCTACATAGGGGAATCCCTGGGTGGCTCAGCGGGGAATTCCCCTACATAGGGGAATCCCTGGGTGGCTCAGCGCCTGCCTTCAGCCCAGGGTGTGATTCTGGAGTCCCAGGATCGAGTCCCACATTGGGCTCCCTGCATGGAGCCTGCTTCTTCCTCTGCCTGTGTCTTTGCCTCTCTCTCTCTCTCTTTCTCTCTCTCTCTGCCTCTCATGAATAAATAAATAAATCTTTTTTTAAAAATGTATTTATTTATGATAGTCACAGAGAGACAGAGAGAGAGAGAGAGAGGCAGAGACACAGGCAGAGGGAAAAGCAGGCTCCACGCACCGGGAGCCCGATGTGGGACTCGATCCCGGGTCTCCAGGATCGCACCCTGGGCCAAAGACAGGCGCCAAACCGCTGCGCCACCCAGGTATCCCAAATAAATAAAATCTTAAAAAAAATAAATTGGACCTACATAGTAACATCTGAAAGTCTAAATACAGTGATTTGTAAGAATATACAACTTCTGTAAGATACATATGCATTTATTTTTTATTGAAAAGTATATATATCATTTTTAAAAATTATTCTTACTTGAATCTTGGGCAAAAAGAATTGCTTATTATTGTGGATTTTGTTGTTGTTGTTATTTTAAGTAGGTTCCATGCCCAGCGTGGAGCTCCATGTGGAGCTTGAACTCACAACCCTGGGATCAAGATCTGAGCTGAGATCAGGAGTCAGATGGTTAACTGACTGAGCAACCCAGGAGAGCCCCTTTACTGTTTTAAAGTACATTTGGATTCTAAAGATTCTATTTTAGGCTTTTAATTCTATATAGTGTTCATAAACAAATACAGAACCTGGAGTTATAAGAGCTCTCCAATGTTGCTGTTCTTGTGCTCAGATAGCCTCTATTGTTAGTTTCTTTGAAAAGGCCTGATTTTGTTCTTATGGAAGGAGGGACTTGGCATAAATACTCCAGGAGTTTTCTTTAGCTATCAGAAGAAACCAAGCAAAAGCACAATTATATTTGCCTTTCTTTTTATTGAGGTAAAATATAAGTAACAAAGTTTACCATTTTAACCATTTTTACGTCTACAGTTCTGTGGATTTAAATACATTTACATTATCGTACTAGCATTACCACCTTCCATCTCTAGAACTTTTTCATCTTCCCCAACTGAGACTCTATACCCATTGAACACCAGCTTCACATTCCCCTCTCCCCCTGGCTCCTGGCAACCACCATTTTGCTTTCTGTCTCTATGAATCGACAACTCTCTGAAACTCATATAAGAGGAGTCATAAAGTATTTGCCCTTTTGTGATTGGCTTAATTCATTAAGCATACTGTTTTTAAGGTTCATTGGAACTATAGCATGGGTCAAAATTTCCTTATTTTTTAATGCTGAATAATTTTCCATTTTATGTACCACATTTTGTTTATCCATTCATCTGTTGATAGAAACTGGGTTGCTTCCACCTTTTGGCTATTGCGAACAATGCTGCTGTGAACATGGATGCACAAATATATATATTTGAGTGCCTATTTTCACTTTTTTGGGGTATATTCCCAGAAGACCTTTACCTTACTACAAGTGAGAAAGTGTGGGGGTTCTAGATGTATAGTAATTTATCTTGAAGTTAAATATACTATTAGGATGTTTTTCCTGTTGAGCATTTATATTGGGCATTTTCTCACCGTTGACACTGTACTATTCCAGAGTAGATTCAAGTCAAAAACATTTTAATTCTATATTTGAATTACCTCCATAGGATAAAAGAGTATGAACTTGTTTCTTGTTTTCCTAACCCATAGTGGGAATGAAAATTTTTGCTGTTAAGATAATTTTTAGTACTCCTCGATTTTTTTAATTACCAGAATTGTTTACAAAAAATGTCATTAGCTCTTATATTTACATTTGAGATAGAATTCTGTCCATTATTACCAGTTTTTCATTCTACATGCAGTTTATGCCTTAAGTGACTACTACCCTCAGGAAGACCATGGAAGATCTCTATGCAGATGAATGTGCCTTAGAATATAGTGATAAACTGAGTTTTATAAATGCCATTGCTTTCACAATGCTTTCATAATATACACTAGCTTAATTTGTCATGTATTAAAGCACAGAGTTGCATTTCTAGAGTTGTTTTTCATATTTAGCAAACTTACTAGTATCTTACTTTGTTCTATTTTGTTGACTATACAAAGTAGGGCTGCACTGGTGAGGAAATAGCCATTGAAGAATCTTTTTGGATTATCTATTCATGTCCCCCTTTGCAGGTAGCTTTCCACTTTCCATTTGTTACTGGACACTTAAAAGGATATTCACATTTTGCTATTTCTTTAGATACCAGTATGGTCAGCTATATTAATATACTCTCTGTTGCATATTTTACTTTATCCAAGAAATTTACTTTAAAGTACACTTTTACAGGTATTTAAAATGTGTAAGCAATGGAATCAGAACAATATTAAGAAAAATAAACCTAGCACTTTTTGTTGATTTATTTGTAATGAAATACTATTTCATGGTACCCTGAGGAGTGAAAACCTACACCTCCTGACTGAAATCTTTTCCTGCCACTAGGGGGCTAGGTTTTCCTTAGCTGTTAAAACTAGAAAAATGTCCTGTTTTTTTTCAGTTTGAGCATACACAGCAGACCCCTCCTTGATGTTTTCCTTTTTGGGTTTAAGTTCTTTCCGGGATATTTATGCTTTCAAATATTCTGGGAGATCAAATTCAAATCCAAAACACTGAAATTGTATATCTGAATAATCTCCAGAGGTTTTTTTTTAATAAATTTATTTTTTATTGGTGTTCAATTTACCAACATACAGAATAACACCCAGTGCTCATCCCGTCAAGTGCCCCCCTTAGTGCCCATCACCCATTCGCCCCCACCTCCCGCCCTCCTCCCCTTCCACCACCCCTAGTTCGTTTCCCAGAGTTAGGAGTCTTTATGTTCTGTCTTCCTTTCTGATATTTCCCACACATTTCTTCTTCCTTCCCTTCTATTCCCTTTCACTATTATTTATATTCCCCAAATGAATGAGAACGTATAATGTTTGTTCTTCTCCGATTGACTTACTTCACTCAGCATAATACCCTCCAGTTCCATCCACGTTGAAGCAAATGGTGGGTATTTGTCATTTCTAATGGCTGAGTAATATTCCATTGTATACATAAACCACGTCTTCTTTATCCATTCATCTTTCGATGGACACCGAGGCTCCTTCCACATCTGGGGCATCACAATGCCAGATTTCAGGTTGTACTACAAAGCTGTGGTCATCAAGACAGTGTGGTACTGGCACGAAAACAGACACATAGATCAATGGAACAGAATAGAGAACCCAGAAGTGGACCCTGAACTTTATGGTCAACTAATATTCGATAAAGGAGGAAAGACTATCCGTTAGAAGACAGTCTCTTCAATAAATGGTGCTGGGAAAATTGGACATCCACATGCAGAAGAATGAAACTAGACCACTCTCTTTCACCATACACAAAGATAAACTCAAAATGGATGAAATATCTAAATGTGAGACAAGATTCCATCAAAATCCTAGAGGAGAACACAGGCAACAAACACCCTTTTTGAACTCGGCCACAGTAACTTCTTGCAAGATACATCCATGAAGGCAAAAGAAACAAAAGCAAAAATGAACTATTGGGACTTCATCAAGATAAGAAGCTTTTGCACAGCAAAGGATACAGTCAACAAAACTAAAAGACAACCTACAGAATGGGAGAAGATATTTGCAAATGACGTATCAGATAAAGGGCTAGTTTCCAAGATCTATAAAGAACTTATTAACCTCAACACCAAAGAAACAATCCAATCATGAAATGGGCAAAAGACATGAAGAGAAATCTCACAGAGGAAGACATAGACATGGCCAACACGCACATGAAAAAATGCTGCGCATCACTTGCCATCAGGGAAATACAAATCAAAACCACAATGAGATACCACCTCACACCAGTGAGAATGGGGAGAATTAACAAGGCAGGAAACCACAAATGTTGGAGAGGATGCAGAGAAAAGGGAACCCTCTTACACTGTTGGTGGGAATGTGAACTGGTGCAGCCACTCTGGAAAATTTTAACTCAAAGAGTTAAAAATAGACCTGCCCTACGACCCAGCAATTGCACTGTTGGGGATTTACCCCAAAGATACAGATACAATGAAACACCGGGACACCTGCACCCCGATGTTTATAGCAGCAATGTCCACAATAGCCAAACTGTGGAAGGAGCCTCGGTGTCCATCGAAAGATGAATGGATAAATCTCCAGAGGCTAAAGTGTAAAAACTTGTTTATTACCCTAACCTATTTTGGAAGTAGTAAGAGCCTTTGTGGCCGTCTTAGTAATGTCTGGCTTTTTAAATCACTGGAATTGTTAAAATGATGTAAGTCAGAAAATATCAATCCTTACATGTGTATCTACAGTAGAATTCTGTCCATTATTTCAAATTTTTACTTCCATATGCAAAATTTAATGGCTTAAATTGCACATATTAGAAAAAATTATTTCTAGTATACCTTTGTGAACTGACATTTTAAAAATCAGTAGTCAATAGACAAACATTGCAATAAATTTTTACAGTTCTTAGGCTAATTTACTTTCAAAGATTACAGATTAAGATTGTTTAGTAATTTTATTAGCATACACAAAATATGAAAAATGTGGATATAGAAAGTTGTCACCTTATGATAAAGACAACTTAAAAATATTAAATAAGTGGTGTTCCAGTAAAATTAAAATGTTACATTTTAGGAAAAGGGATGGTTAGGGAAGTATTGTACATTAAAGAGCATGTGCTTTAAAGTTTGATTGCTGTCACTGTCACTATTAGCTTTTTGACTTTTAGCAAATTATTTAACATCTCTGAGCTTTAGTTTCCTTATTTTTGTAAAGTAATGTTAATACCTCATTCAATTGTTGTTTGGATTAAATGAAGCAATATATGTAAAGCACCTAGTACTGTGCCTGGTAGGTGCTCAATAAATGTCATCCTCTGTTTAATCCAAAGGTGTGATGTGTTATTACTGATTCTCATTCGTTCTGGAGAGTCTCTCTCTGGAAAAGAGGAGACTCAACCTATTATTAAGACTGCATCTGTAAGTATAACTATCCCAGTACAAAGAGTTAATCTTTTCATGGTATCCTAACTATAAAGAGAAAGCTTGGAAACTAACTTCTTTAGTTAAAATAATACCAGCATTAGCTATTCGTTTTTTGATTGCCTACTCTATGCCAGTACTATTCTAAGTGCTTTATGCATATTAACTCATTCATTCCTCACAACAAACATAGTAGGGCACGTACTATTATTACCCCTATTTTTTTAAGATGCAGAAACTGATGCCCAAAGAGATTAACCTTGCTCAAGTTTGTATGGCTATTAAAATTTTGGAGCTGGGCTCCAAAGCCAAACAGTCTGGCTCTTGGATTCAAATTCTTAACCATTTGTTTAGATAGTTAAAGCATTTTTGTCTGGATTTTTACTAGATGCATTGTATAATGGTAGGACTATTTGTAGAGTATTTCACTTATCCTTAAAACACACCCTCCTCCAAATGTTTATTATTAAATTAATTGAAACAGTTATTTTGGGATTCCAAATATGTTCTGATATTTTCAGTAAAAATGAAATTTCAATAAGAATAAATGGTTAGAAAAGGTAACAAAATGTTTAGTGCTAAGGAAATCATTTAGAAAAGTAGACATGACCCTTTAAAATGATTTTTATATTAGTTTATTACCATGTTGTTTTCAACAAATAATAGCACTAATTGTACTAAATATAATTTTGTTGCATCCACAAAGGAAAACTTTTGGAATTTTTCCAAGTTGAAAGAGGGGAGTGCCTTAAATGCTACTAGAGGTTAATTTTGATTGATGATTTTTCTCTGTTTGAATTTGTCCCAGCTGTGCTACAGTGCTGTTCTCCTTCTACCCACATGGATGCTCTAAGTAGTTGTGTCACTCCCACTGCCTCTTCCTATGCACACTGCAACTACTTCCAGGTAAGATTCTTGGAACAATGGACACATTCTCTGTACTTCACGTGGAATATTATCGACCTTGCACAGTTTTAAAGTGTAATTTTATCTTAATGAGTAGCCAGAGGTAAGCTGTGGATTATGGCTTCAGTTTTCTGAGTTCTAAAAAAAAAAAAAAAAATTTTGGCGGGGGGAGTTGTTATATCTGAATATTCTAGGCCTGCACTGTCCAAAACAGTAGGCACTAGCTACATGTGGCTATTTAAATTAGTTAAAATAAAATAAGATATAAAATTCATTTGAGTGCTCAAAGTCTCATCAGGCTAGTGGCTACCAATTTGTCCAGCACAGATAGCATTTTCATCATATCTGAAAGTTAGTTTGAGCATTGCTGGTCTAGGCTCTTCTATGGTAAAATGAATATCAGATAAACTTTAAAAGTATATAAATTACCAAATGACAGTTTCTTCTAAGATGATACAGATAATTACTTTTTTTAATGAAAGGAAAAAATGAAATAAAAAATGAGACATTTAAGTGGTGATTCCTTTTTGACCCCATATTGTAAATACTATACTTCAGTTATTTTCTCATTATTATTGGGAAGTGAGTGGGTTGATTTAAATGTTTTGGACTGCTACTTCTAGGATAAGATTAAATTCCATGCTTTGGGGGATCCCTGGGTGGCTCCCTGCATGGAGCCTGATGTGAGACTTGATCCCAGGACTCTAGGATCATGCCCTGGGCCAAAGGCAGGCACTAAACCGCTGAGCCACCCAGGTGTCCCAATAGCTTCTATTTCTTTTTTTTTTTTTTTTTTTAATAGCTTCTATTTCTAAGAGAATATCTTACTAGTGGCATTCCAGTACTGAAAGGAATATTCCTTTTTTTTTTTTGAGAAAATTACATGGGAAGTCAAATTATAATCCAACTGGTGTTTGAAGAGTGTAGAATCAGATCAAAGGGACTTAGTTGGACATTTTTAATAGCAGGTGCCATCAAGCATGATAGTCCAATCTGTTCATCTTCACCATAGGGATGTATCTGTCCCACAAATTAGAAGCTCTTGTTTGGGGATCCAGATACTCTATTCCTTGGATCATACTGGAGATACTCTGACGGTGCTTATGTCTTGATTATGTTTTAAATAAATTATTTAACATATCTTTAAAGAACCTTTTCTTATTTAGGACAATACATGTTTCTTACAGGAAAATAGAGATAGGTAGACATAGCATTTTTAAAATGAAAAAAATAGAACATATTTTAGGTGTCATTCTGGAAATAAATGCAATTGGTTTAGTTGGATCATAGATACTGGTGAGAGTGTGCATGAATGATCATTATAGTGTAATGGTTAAGAGCAAGAGCTCTTCAATCAGGCAACCTGTGCTTAAAACCTGGGTCTGTCAGTTATTTCATTGTGACTTTGGTAAATTACAGAGTTTCTCTGAACTTCAATTTCATCATTTGGAAATGGAGATGATCACATTATAAACCTCTTGAGAGGATCAAATGGAATAATATATATAAAGTACTTTGCATGTACTTGGCATTTAGTAAGAACTCAATAAATGGTGCTATTGGCTATAGTAAAGTGGCTTGATGCTTAAACTATTTAAATTTACATTATTTGGCATAATGTGCTTCAAATAATTGACACATTCTTTGTAGTGTATTTGGTAGCATCAACCCATTACATGCTTTATTTAATTATTACTCTTCAGTATTTTATGTTCATTGCTTGAGATTATCACCAAACATGTAATTGAATGCCTACTCTGTGCAAAGAACTATGTATAATACATCTTAAAGATATAAAGAATACATCTAAAAGTGACAGCTTTTAAAAAATCTGTTGTTTTATTATTAAAAATAAACAATCTCAGGAACCAAAGGACATTCGATATTCCATCCATTTTTCCCCAGATCATTTGGAACAGAATATCAGTACCTCCCCCTGAATCTGTAGAAGCATTGGTGGACTTGTGAGCATCCTGTGTTTGAAATTTCCTTACTACATTCCTAAAATAGCATATGATAGATATAAGTGATGTTTTTGTTTGTCAACTTTATGGGAGAATTAGGTATATAGACATCAGCAAATAGGCATTTCGGTACTATAGTGTTTTGATTTTGTATACTTTAAGCCTGAGAATTATTGGTCCTTTCCAGTATTAAATTTAGGATAGTAGTTGACATATATTAGTTGCTAAGTAAATGTTAACAATAGAATTGAAGCTACCATTGCTGAATAGTTGATTGGTGTTCAAGTTTTCTTAGCTGTAGTTAAAATTTAATCTATTTGTTTAACATTTGTCAGCCTAAACCTTGTTGCTTTCCTCCTTAATCTCATATTCAATTTTCTATCCAAACAGTCCTATTTTCTCTTTTCCCAGAATCCTCCAATGCAATCCTCCTATCCAGTTGAATTTCTGCCTTCTAATTGGCCTTGCAGTGCTACTGATGAAAATAAAAAGACAGAAGTAAACCTAGAGGCTGTTTTTCAGATAGTAGATGAATTGCATTCCTCCCCTAAATTGGAGATGGTGAAGGTGGAGCCTGTTGAGAATCAGTGCCCAACATCTCAGTCTAACAGAGGCCAACATATCCTAGCTAATTCAAACAACAGCAGTGCATCTTCCACAAGTCAGGCTAGCCAGCTGGAGCAACTTACTCCTGTAGGCTCAGATATTACATCTTTTGTAGTCGGAACAGAACAAGCAATTAACTGCTCTCTACCACAGTCACCTGAGTACATCTATACCATCCACACAGCTCAGCCTGTTGAAAATACTACAATGCAGGAATCTGCAGCCATCCAACAAGCTCATGTCAAACTGAAGGAGCAGCTAAGTCATAATCCATCTCCATCTTCAGTAGTGTTTGTGCAGGAAGGGCTACCATTCAGCACACATCAGGTAAGTCAAAGAAAAAGTCCTAAAAGCTCAAAGTACCTACTGCTTCTTGCTAAAGACCATTTTAGTGAAGAGTTTGTCCACATTTTATTTGGATTTATTAACAGTTCATTATGCTTTTTTTTTTTTTAAGCTTTATTTACTTGAGAGAGAGCATGAGCACGAGGTGGGGGTGGGGTGGGGCGCAGAGGGACGCTGAGCATGGAGCTGACGTGGGGCTCGATTCCGGGACCCTGCCATCATGACCTTAAGCCAAAGTCAGATGCCTTAACTGACTGAGCTACCCAGGTGCTCCCATTTTGCTTTCTAGAAGGATCATGTCCCAGTGATTCTGCACAAAAAATTCAGAAAGAGGTAACCGTAAGCCCCAGACATCTTCTTACTATGTTACAGTCTGAAGTCAACCTCTAGACAGGCAGTCTGAGCATTTTGATATAAAACTTATTCATGTTAAATGCATCCCTCGAGTTTTGTTTCCTTTCTCAATATGGATGGACTAGGTGTGCCTAGCTGATTAAAAATCCACTACTCAGGGCAGCCTGGGTGGCTCAGCGGTTTGGTGCCTGCCTTCGGCCCAGGGCATGATCCTGGAGACCTGGGATCGAGTCCCACGTCGGGCTCCCTGCGTGGAGCCTGTTTCTCCCTCTGCCTGCGTCTCTGCCTCTCTCTTTCTATGTCTCTCATGAATAAATAAATAAAATCTTAAAAAAAAAATCCACTACTCAGAAAGGATGGTTTATCTGGCAAATAATATCAGGACTTTCCTAGCCATTTCTAGCTTGGAGGTAAGGAGATGGTTAGAGGTCTTTTTATACTTTCTTACAGCATTATTTGAATTCTCTTTTGACTTATGAGCATACTGTGTTTGAATTTCACTACTAATATCTACATTATTTTTGTTGTTCTCTACATTCTTAAAGCAGAATTCAGACTCTAGTTTGAGAGATATATTCTGAAGGTAGACGCAAATTCCTTTATTGCTGCTGGTTTATGACCAGAAAATGGATAAAGTTTGATTCTAAATAAAAAGTACATCTAAATTAAGATCACTTTTTGTGAATTAAGTTAGATTTTCCTATTTTTATTTTTTTCTTGATCTTAGGCTTCTATATGTATGTGTGTGTGTATATATATATTTATTTTTTTAATTTTGGGGTTTTTTACTCTAATGGAACTGAAAATATCACTGTTAGATTCCCAAGATAACTTTCTGACAGTTGTGTTTTTTTAATGCATTCTTTTTTAGCTCTAATTTTAGATCCAAGTGTCTTAAGGGTATCAATCAACCCATTATCCTTTTTCAAGACCAACTGTTAAGACCTAGTATATCATGATTAAAATAATATTATAAATACTATAAATTCAGACCAAAGATAGGCCCATTGTGTTTCAGATATGATTGTGAAAAGAACATAAAATTTGTCTTTGTTCCTTCATAGTCACATCCAAAATACTTGATTTCATACCTTAAAATTGCATTCACATAATTACTTTCAAGATCTTTAAAAAATATATTTGAACATCAGAGCTTTTATTTCTTAAGTCTTTTAAAAAGATTTTATTTGTTGGAAAGAGTGAGCAAGAGCGAGCAGGAGTGGAGGTGGGGGCTGTGGAGGGACTTAGAGGGAGAAACTGAGCAGGGAGCCCAATGTGGGGCTTAATCCCAGGACCCTGGGATCATGACCTGAGCTGAAGGCAGATGCTTAATCTACTGAGCCCCCTAGGTGCCCCTGAACATCAGAGCTTTTTATTTTATTTTATTTTATTTTATTTTATTTTATTTTATTTTATTTTATTTTATTAAGATTTTATTTATTTATTCATGAGACAAGGAGAGAGAAAGGCAGAGATACAGGCAGAGGAAGAAGCAGGCTCCATGCAAGGAGCCCAATGCGGGACTTGATCCCAGGACCCCAGGATCACGCCCTGGGCTGAAGGCAGGCACTAAACCGCTGAGCCACCCAGGCGTCCCAACATCAGAGCTTTTTAAAACCATGTTTTTAACTTTTAGCTTTATTTCATTATATAGTTTTATTTAAAATGAATTCAAAGAAATAAGAGTGTTTCAGAAGTTGGTCACCTTGATGAAGGGATTTGCATTCCAAAGAAAACTTAGGAACTCCAAGAAAGAAACTCCTATCTCATAAGCAGAACAGACCTAGATTTTATAGAGGCTGAAGCTTCTATAATTTTGAAGGCCTCTTTAAGACAAAGAATACAAAATGAGTAAAATTAAGTGTCCTGAGCTCCACTGACCTCACCCAACAGGATTATGCCAATGACCACTTCAATATTACCAACAAGTTGGAAATCTGATGGAAGGGATACCAGAGTGGAAAAAGATAGTGTTCTTAACCAATTGTGTGTGTGCATGTTACAAAAAATAATAATAAGCTTCATGGTTAATCTTCCTCTGGTCATAAGTAAATGTTTAACTCCATATACATTTTAATGGTTTATGCATGGGGAAATATATATTTTACTACTGAATATTCAGATTAGTTCAACAAAATCAAAGGTAGTATCACTCATAAGAATGAAAAGCCTTTTACAGGTATATTTGTTGGATCATGTTTCTGTACTAGATCTCCTCTGATAAAATATAACTTTTAGTAGATATTGGGGTAAATTCAGAATAATGAATGGGTTTAATATTTTAGGTGGATGCCAGTATAAAATGCCAGACCAATCCACCTGAGAATATCTTGCCTTCAGAACAGATGGGATTCCTTATTTCAGAAATGGGGCCTGCTAGCAAGCCTAGTAAAGAAGCAGGTTTATCCACTCCAGCCAGATACAGAGAGCGAAGAAGCAACTCACAGCAAGGAAAGTCCCCTGGTAAGGATTATTGTGCTCTAGAATACTAGAATTAGAACCATGGTGTAGAATTAATAAATGAATGACAGTTTTTTTCTGAGTCTTCATTTTTTATTCACAATTGTACTATACTTATCACATTGCTTTTTTACATAACTGTAATTTTAATTCTATATGTTTTCTTCGTTGTCTTTATAAGGTATATGAAAGTTATTTTCCTAACATTACACGTAAAAATTTGAGTTTTCAAAGAGACAAAACATATTAAGTAAACGCAAAGGAATTTGGGTTGTTTAACTTGGAGAAGGCAAGGATTAAGGGTGATTTAATAAGTGCTTCAGATGCCAAAGACTTTGTAATTATTGATGTACCTGTTCTCTTATTAACAGACTGTAGGGCAAGAGAGAATGTGCTTAAATTGTGGCAGAAAAGAATTAGATGGTCATTAATCACATTATCCTAAGCACATTATAAAGATAGTATAAAGTGTGACTTTGTATCAGTGGGATCATTTTTCTTGTGGTTTGTGGGAACCCAGAATTAATGATTGCTTTAAGCACATAGAGTTGGTTCTACTGTTTCATTCATTCATTTATTTTAATTTTTTTAGGCAGTAGAGGGAGTGTACTCAAATGGAGAGGAGAGGGACAAAGGAAGAAAAACATTTTTTTTAAAAGATTTATTTATTTGAGAGAGAGAGAGAGAGAGCACATGCACATGAGCAGGAGGGCCAGAGGGAGAAAGAATCTTAAACAGACTCCATGCTGAAAGCAGAACCCAATGCGGGGCTCTACCTCACCACCGCTAGATCACGACCTGAGCCAAATCCAGGAGTCGGACATTTAATAGACTATGCCAGAGAGAGAGAATCTTAAGTAAGCTCTATACTCAGCATGAACCCTGCTCAGGGCTTCAGTCTCATGATCCTGAGACCATGACCTGAGCTGAAAGCAAGAGTCAGATGCTTAACTCAGTCACTTGGGTGACTGAACTACCCAAGTGCCCCTGTACTACTGTTTCTAAGGCAATTGGACAAAACCATTTTCAAAGAAAATAGTAACATCTAATAAAACATGTTTCTTTATGTGATCCAAAAACAAGTCATCAAAGTCTACAGTGGCCAACTTTAATAATCTCAAATTATATATGTGTCAGAAGCATGCAATCCAGATAGAATTAATCAGGTCAGACAATCATTTTAGATTATAAAAAATGGAAAAATATTGAGAAATTCTGTGAGAATTTCTCCAAAAAGTAAACTAATAGTGATATCAAGATCTTGCTTAGACTCATAGGATTCTTGCTGCAAAACACCTTTTAGATGAACTATCTTGCTCACTCATTTATTAAACTTATCTTGTACTGTCACTTTTAGTTGAATAGATGGTCCAATCATGATGAAAGATTAAGATTTCTCACCACTGAAAATGTTTAAAACAATGGCATAGAATTTGAAGGTGGTTTATAAAAGGACAGTAACTAAAAACTTAATGCATACCCATTTTTATGCCATAAACAAGGAAAGTGGTATTGTCATCACTTTAAAGATTGGGAAACTTAGGCTGGGAGAGGATAAGTAAGTTGTTCACAAATATAAGGTCACACGTTAATTAACGTACTTAGTATCCTACTCACAGTTATTCTGTTGATTGTATTATTGGATACACAAAACTTTTAAGTTTCACGTAGTCTTTCTTATTTATTTATTTATGTATGTATGTATGTATTTATTTGTTTATTGGGTAGTTTTGTTTTTTGTTATTTCAGGTTTTTTTGTTTTGTTTTGTTTTGCTTTTGTTGCCTGTGCTTTTGGTGTACTCTCCAAGAAATCATTGCCAAGTCCAATGTCACAAAGTTTTTCTCTATGTTTTCTTCTAGGAGTTTTATAGTTTAGGTCTTACATCTAGGCCATTAGTCCCTTTTGAGTTAATTTTTGTATATGATGTAAGATAGGGTCCAACTTCATTTTTTTGCATGTGGATATACAGTTTTCCTAGTACCATTTGTTGAAGAGATTGTCTTTTCCCCATTGAGTGGCGTTAGCATCTTAGTGGAAGATCATCTGGACCATATAAGTGAGCATTTGCTTCTGGTCTCCCTGTTCTAGACCATTGGTCTATTTGTGTGTATGCTAGTACCATATGATCTGTTTAACCTCTCAATTCTGGCCTTGTCGCACAAAACCAGCCTGGGTTGTGGAGCCTGGTCTGATGACCCATGAGATTGTGATCTGAGCCAAAACCAAGAGTTGGATGCACAGGTGTCCCTATAGTAGAACAGAGAATACATAGGTGAATGGTTGTGGTGATATTCCAGTAAAGCTCTATTTACAAAAATAGGTGCTAGGAAAAAAAAATAGGTGCTGGGCCCAATTTAACCCAGAGGTCAGTTTACCACCACCTGAATTAAACTAACAGCTTTTTTTTCTGAACAGTAACAATGGAAACAAGAAAAGGGTAGAATCACATTTTTAATGTATTTTTTTTAAACTTCTTTTTTTTACATTTTTATTTATTTATGATTGTCACAGAGAGAGAGAGGCAGAGACATAGGCAGAGGAAGAAGCAGGCTCCATACACCAGGAGCCCGACGTGGGATTCGATCCCGGGTCTCCAGGATCACAAAGGCAGGCGCCAACCTGGTCCAAAGGCAGGCGCCAACCCGCTGCACCACCGAGGGATCCCACATTTTTAATATATTGAAAGAAAACTGCAATCCTAGAAGTGTCTACCTAGCAAGAAGATCCTTCAAGAATGATGGGCAGCCCCAGTGGCGCAGTGGTTTAGCGCCGCCTGCAGCCCAGGGTGTGATCCTGGAGACCCGGGATCGAGTCCCACATCAGCTCCCTGCATGGTGCCTGCTTCTCCCTCTGCCTGTGTCTCTGCCTCTCTCTCTCTAGCTGTGTCTCTATGAATAAATAAATAAAATCTTAAAAAAAAAAAAGAATGAAGGCAAGGTGATGAAAACACTTTTAGATAAACACAAAATTGAGAGATGTGCCACAGCAGGTCAGCACTAAAGGAAATTGCACAGGGTGTTCTTTGGGTAGAAGGAAACAATGGTAAAGGTATTGATTAATATGGGCTTTGATGAATCAAGAGTACATACTGTAGTTTCTAGGGAAATCACCAACACAATAGAAATAATCCAAAAGAAGGCAGGAAAGGAGGAAGAAAGAAAGGAAAATAAAGAACACAAAGAGAAAACAAAAAATGGTGGATCCAGATTCAGCCAGTACAATGATTATATGTAAATGGTCTTAAAACTTTAATTCAAAGGCAGAAATTGCTAGAATGGATGAAAAAGCAAACTCCTATAATAGGCTGGCTATGTAGGTTGAAAGTAAATGGGTGGAAAAAGATACAACATGCAAACAGGAAGTATGAGAAGGCTGGTATGGTTGTTTTTAAATAGATAAAACAGATTTTAAGACAGTATTATTAAGAGGGTCTGTATCATAATGATGAACAGTTCATGACGGAAGCGTATCTATTATAGATGTGTTTTTGTGTAATAAAAGCTTCAAAATATATGAAGCAAGAATTGACAAAAGGAGAAACAGACAATTCCTCAATATAGTAGGATATTTTTTAAAAGATTTATTTATTTTGGATCTTGTGTATTTGGGGGGAGAGGCAAAAGCAGATAATCTTCCAGTTTTAGTGTATGTGCTGCCAAAGTGAGCACAAGGAGAGAATCTTCAAGCAGACTCCCCACTGAGTGTGGAGCCTGGTCTGATGACCCATGAGATTGTGACCTGGGCGAAAACCAAGCTCAACCAACTGAGCCACCCAGGTTTCCCTATAGTAGAATATTTTAACATACTATCTAAGTAATTGATAGAGTAACTACACAAAATATTAGTAAAGACATAGAAGATCTGAGCAACATAATCAGCCACCTTGATCTAATTGGCATTTATAGAACATTGTATCCAACAATTTGAGAATATGCATTATTTTCAAGTGTATGTAGTACATTCACCAAGATAGGTCATATACTGGGCCATAAAACGAGTATCAATAAATTCATAAGCATTAAAATTATACAAAGTGTATTCTCTGAATATAACAATTAAATTAGCAATCAGTAACAATTGAATGCCTGGGTGACATAGTCAGTTAAACATCTGATTCTTGGTTTTAGCTCAGGTTGTGATCTTTGGGTCATGAGATTGAGCCCTGTGTTGGGTTCTGTACTTAGCATGGAGTCTGTTTGAGATTCTGTCTCTCCTCTCCCTTTCTTGCTCATGCTCTCTTCCTCGCTCTAAGATGA
The DNA here is from genome assembly GCF_053574225.1 of Canis aureus. Lineage (NCBI taxonomy): Eukaryota > Metazoa > Chordata > Mammalia > Carnivora > Canidae > Canis > Canis aureus. The sequence continues at coordinate 28,078,959 of NC_135626.1, forward strand.
ATAAATAAATATTGAAAAAAAGATTTATAGTGGCAATAAAGTAGCTAGAAAAACCTCTAACATCTGGAAATATAGTGACAGACATACTTCTAAATAATTTGTAACTCAAAGACAAAATCTCAAGAAAAATTAGAAAATATTTGGAACTGAGTGACAATGAAAATACGTTAGTTTGTGAGATGCATCTAAAACAATGTTAGCATGAAATGTGTAACTTTATTTATTATTATTATTTTTAAAAGATCTTATTGATTTGAGAGAGAGCACAGGCATGGGCAAGGGACAAGCAGACTTCCTGCTGAGCAGGGAGCCTGATGCAGGACTGATCTTAGGCTCCAGGATTATGACCTGAGCTAAAGGCAGACACTTAACTAAGCCACCCAGGCATCCATATTTTTATTTTTTAAAGATTCATTTATTTTAGAAAGACAGAGCACACATGTATATGAGTGGGGGTAGGGGCAGAAGGAGAGAATCTTCAAGCAGACTCCCTACTGAGCATGGAGCCAGATGTGGGGCCTCAGTATCACGACCTACGAGATCATAACCCATGAGATCATGACCTGAGCCAAAACAAAGAGCCAGATGCTTAACTGACTGATCCACCCAGGTGCCCCAAAATGTATAGCTTTAAATGCTAGTATTATAAAAGAACTAAGACCTAAAATCAGTGACCTGAAGTTTCACTATAGGAAACTAGAAAAAGGAGCGCCTAGTGGCTTGGTTAAGTGTCTGCCTTCAGCCCAGGTTGTGGTCCTAGGGTCCTAAGGATCTAGTCCTTGCGTCAAGCTTCCTGATCTGCAGTGAGTCTACCTCTCCCATGCTCATGTTCTCTCTCTCAAATAAATAAAATCTTAAAAAAAAAAAAAGAAACTAGAAAAAAAAGAGGAAAGTAAACCCAAAATAAACATGAGGGAGGAAATGATAAAAATAAGAGTAGAAATCAATTAAATAGAAAACAGTTGAGAAAATGAACAAATATAAAACTGGCTCTTTGAAAAGATCAACAAAATTGAGAAACCTCTAGCTAGACTGATCAAGAAAAGAAGAGAACCCAAATCATAACTATCAAGAATGAAAAAGGGATTACCACCTCAGAATTTATGGATATTAAAAGGATAACAATACTGGGGAATAGTCTTACATCAATGAACACGACTTAAATGGAATAAACATATATTTTGAAAAATACTACTTACTAAAATTCATACAATAGCCAGATGAATAATAGTCCTACATCTATTAAGGAAGTTGAATTGGTTATCAAAGACTTTCCTTAAAATTAAGAATCCTCATGATGACTTAAATAGATACAGAGAAGGCACTTGACAAAATTCAGCACTTATTCATAGTAAAAACTCCAAACAAAGTAGGAATAGTAGAAAATTTCTCAAACTGATAAATAGCACCTCTAAAATATATATAACAAAGATCATACTTAATGGTGAAAGACTATATGTGTCAGAGACTGGGAACAATGCAAGGATACCCACTTTTACCACTTGTATTCAGTATTATACTGGTGGGCTTTGTAATAGCAAGAAAAATAAAAGTCATAAAGATTGAAAAGGAAGAAGTAAAAGTATTTGTAGATGATATGATAACTTATGTAAAAAGATCTAGGGAATCTACAAAGCAACTGCTGGAACAAATAAATGAATTTAGCAAGGTTGTAGACATAAGATTGATATATGCAAAAATCAATTGTATTTTTCTAAACTAGCAGCACACAATTGGAAAATGAAATTAAGAAAAAAACAAACACAATAAGACCAAAATCATAAGTTACCTAAGAATAAGTTGAACAAAAGATATCTAAGACCTCTACATTGATAACTATAAATTTTGCTGAAAGAAATTAAAGAAGACATAAAAGGAAAGATATGCCATATTCATAGATAAAAAGATCCAATTTTTTAGAGTGACAGTTTTTCCAAATTGATCTATAAACTCAGTGCAATCTCAATCAGACTTCTAGTAGACTCTTTTTTTTTTTTTAAATTACAAGCGGATTCTAAGATTTAAAAGAAAATGCAAAAGTCAGAGTTACCAAGGCAATTTTCAAAAACAGAAGGTTAGAAGAGATTTTATCTGATTTCAAGACTTACCATAAAGCTACAATAATTAAAATAGTTTGACATTGGTGAAAAGATAGACGTATAGATGAATGATACAAAATAGTCCAGAAATAGATCTGTACATATGAGGTCAACTGATTTTCAACTATGATGCCAAGGCAACACAGTGGAGAAAGAAAGTCTTTACAACAAAAATTAGCATTGATCCATACCTCCATAAATAAAAATTAACTTAAAATGAATTATAGACCTAAATATAAAACCCAAACATATAAAACTTTTTTTTATTGTTAAGATTTTATTTATTTATTCATGAGAGAAAGAGAGAGCCAGAGGCACAGGCAAAGAGAGAAGCAGGCTCCCTGCAGGAAGCCCGAAGTGAGACTCAATCCCAGGACTCCAGGATCACGCCTTGGGCCAAAGGCAGGCACTCAACTGCTAAGCCACCCAGGCATCCCAAAAAAACTTCTTGAAAAAAATAAGAAAAAAAGTTTTACTATTTTGGAGTGGACAAAGATGTCTTAGAACACAAAAAGCATGATTAATAAAGAAAAAATTGATAAATTGGATTTCATCAGAATATAAGACTTTTGCTCTTTGAAAGACACCATTAAGAAAATGAAAAGGCAAGCCATAGTCTAATAAAAAAGATTGATAACACATATGTCAAAACAAAGGACATGTTTAGAGTGTAAAAAGAACTCTTATAAAGTAATTTAAAAATGGGAGGAATATATGAAAGACGTTTCACAAAAGATATACAAGTGGGCAATAAGCACATGAAGAAATATAACATATTTAATCATCAGGGAAGTTAGATTAAAACTATAACGAGGGGCAGCCCAGGTGGGAATTTAGGAATTCCACTCTTAGGAATGTCTCTTACGGAATTCACTATTGTGTCATTTACGATAGCAAAAATTTGGAAAAAGCATAAATGCCTGACAAGAGGAACCTAGATAAATTATGAAAAAATTAAATACTATGCAACCATTTAAGAGTATAAAGTAGCTTGATATATTGTTACCTGGAAATATAGTAAGTGTTCATAATATGTTAAGTTGATGAAACAAGTTGCAGCACAGTATGTCTGAGACAACTTCCTTTCTAGAAAGAAAAAAGTATATACTATGTAATTATAGAAAAAATATGGAAGTATATGATGAAACTGATTCATGTAACAGTGATTACCTCTGGGAAAGTAGAATTGGAGGTGTAGAGAGGAAGTATTTTGCCATACACATGGATATACACAATGGTGGGATAATGGGAAATTTTCACTCCTTTTTTTGTTTTTTCTAGATTTTTAAAATTGAAAAATAATTAAAAATATTTAAAATTGTTTAAATATTTTAAAGTGTTCCTGTAGTATAAGTATATAAGCATCAAAATAATAGGAATGGGAAATTTAAAGAATTTTTTTAAAGATTTTATTTATTCATGAGAGACACAGAAAGAGAGAGATTGGGGCAGAGACACAGGCAGAGGGAGAAGCGGGCTCCATGCAGGGAGCCTGATGTGGGACTTGATCTCGGGTCTCCAAGATCACGCCCTGGGCTGAAGGCAGGTGCTAAACTGCTGAGCCATCCAGGGATCCCCTTAAATAATATTTTGGAAAAATATTTATATCCCACTTATTTTTTAAAAAGATTTATTTATTTGAGAGAGAGTGAGAACATGCAGTGGGGAGGGGCAGAGGGAGAGAGAAACTTATACAAACTCTACACTGAGCATGGAGCTTGATGTAGGGCTCGATTTCATGACCTCGAGATCAGGACCTGAGCTGAAACCAAGAGTCGGATGCTACACTTACTGTACTACCACGTGTCCCTGTATCTCACTTATTAACTTGACTTTTGAGGTTTATATATGATTGACTCAAGCTGACCTTATTTCACACCTAAAATGCTTTTCCAAGATTTTATAGAATTTTTAGAGCTTATAGTGGCTTTTAGTTTTAAAGTTTCTGTTTAATTCCAAATTAACCCATTTCTCACCTTTTACAGCTCTTCTCTCTTGTCTGCTCCATCCTGTACCAGATGTAGAACTTAGCCCTCCTCCTTTGATTTCTACCCTCCCCTGAGCATTTACATTAGGCATTTGTATGTGTTCAGTACTTTTCTGAAGATTAGGAGAAGTAGGAAGGTTTGCATTTAGAATACTGCAAATAATTTTAAATGGAATGTTATCCATCTTTTTTTAAAAAAGATTTTATTTATTTGAGAGAGAGAGAGAGCACGCATGTGCATGCACAAGTCGGTAAAGAGCAGAGGGAGAAGGACAAGCAGACTCCACCCTGAGTTCAGAGTCCAACGTGGAGCTCAGTCTCATGACCCTGAGATCATGACGTGGGCTGAAATCAAGAGTCAGATGCTTAACTGACTGAGCCACCCAGTACCTCGCCATCTTTCTTTTTAAAAGGCCTTCAGTTACTTTACCACTTTCTCACCTTTCCGTGTCACTAATCACTATGGCCTTCACCATGTTGTCATCTTTCCTTGTACTAGCACTATACCCTCTCTTCTCTGGTCTTTTTTTTCTTACTTAAGGAGAGAAGTTAGGTATTTCTTCTCTTTACTAATGTCTTTGAGGCTTTATCTTCCCCAACCAAAACAACCTGTTAAGATACATTATCTGGGAAAAAAAAAAAAGGATATAGTATCTGCAAATACAGTTACCTTCTCAAGAGGAACTCTGGTACCTGCTGTTAAAATAATATTTTCATCTCTTTTACTATTATGGTTATAAGATGTAACTGATAAAATAATTAACATATTAATTATCTTTTTTGATTCTTTATGTTGTTGTTTTTTTCCCCTAAGTAAAATCTTATCCTTTGGTCAGTGGTGTTGATAGCTAAGTCTTAATTGACCTTGCCTTCCTGCTGTGAAATAGAAGAGTTGTGACATATTGACAGTATTAGAACATCTAATCACATTTCCATTTTATTAAGGGCAAGGAGGAAATGACTTATGCTTAAGCTAGAACCTCTTTGCTAAAAAGTTAGCTTTTGTAATGAGAATGTAAGCAGAAATACAATTCATGAAGTATACATTTATTCTACCTTGTTAGAACTTAACCTAACAGTCTGTGAAAACATGGCTGTATATAAGGTTCTGTGGGATTAGAAGACCTTAACCAAAGTCAGTGTTACGATTTTTATACTATCTACTATAGGCAATATGGCATAGTTGATAGGAAGAAAGCTTTTGGTAATAAAAAACCCGCTACATTAAAATTAAAACCTAAATTAAATAAAAGTTCTAAATTAAAATCTAGAAGCATTTACCATGGTAATTTTGGATATATTTGCTTTACTGGGCCTCAGTTTCTTCATCTATAAAATGAAGATAATGATGATATAAAACCTATAACCAGCCTAGTATAGTGCCTGGTACATAGTAATTAATCAGTACATGGTAACAATGGAATTTTAGCAATAATTATTTTCATAATACTTATTATGTTTATTACTGTTAAATGCTTTTCAGATGACTGGTATCACTTTAAATTCATGTGGGTTCCTGGTGTTACCAGCATCCTATATTTCCTTAGGATATTCCCCATTTTCCAAAGCCATTCTACCGTATCTTCTCTGCTCCTTCTAACACCCTGCTCTTTTCATTCTCAGCTGTGACCTTGTTTCTTATTGAGAACATAGAAGCAACTAGAAGAGAATTTTCATATTTTCCTACCAACAAATCTATCACTCTATCTCCAGTTATAACCTCACACTCTGCCTTTCCTCCTATTACAATGAAAAAAGGCCCATCCTTCCATTCGTGTACAGAATCCCATCTACTTCTGTGTACTTAATGGACTTAGCACTTACAGTTATCCCCCTTTACTCTTCAATAATCGCTTTTTACCTTTTATGTAAGATAATTCCCATCACCACACAAACATGCCGTCTTAGGTTCTATGATAAAAGAAATTTCTTTCGCCTTTCCTTCATTCATATCTCCATCCTGCTATTACTCCATTTTTTGTGTTTCTTTTAGAGGAAAGCTCCTTGAAAGCATATCCTTTCCTCATTCGACTTTTCATTCCTGTTACTCAGCTGATACTACTCATATCAAGGTTTCCACTGACTGCCACATTGCCAGGTTCTCAGTCCCCACTTTGTTGTACCTCAGTGGCATTTGAACAGACCACTTCACCTTTCCTGAACTACTTTCTTCACTTGGCTTCTGCAATATCACCCATTCCTGGTTTTCCTTCACTTTCACTGGCCACTCCATAGTTTCTTTTACTTAATCTTTTTTTTTTTTTGTCTTTCCTGACTTCTAATTATTGATGAGTCCCAGAACTCCATTCTTGTACCTCTTTTCTTCTCTATCAGTTCCTAGGTAATCCCAACTAGTCTCATTGCTTTTATTATCATCTGTGTAGTGATGACTCCTAAATTTATATCTTAAATCTCAATTTTCTCTGAATTCCAGATTTGCATACCTTATTGCCTATACTACATCTTTGTTTAGATGTTCCATAGGACATGTCCCATATGTTCCAAACTTAGTATATTCCACCCTTTCCCTAATTTTACTTATTTTAGGAAATAGCACTTCTAGTCTCCAGTCAGCCAAAAATCTTGACTCTGTTCTCTCACATTCAACCCCCATCAACAAATTCTATCAGCTTAGAATCAGTATAGGTCTAGAATCTGACCATTTCTTAACACCCTTGGATTCTATCACCATGGTCTGAGCACTGCCATCTCTTACCTAGATGACTACAGTAGCTTCTTAACCAGTTTTCCTGCTCCACTGTTGGCCCCTAAAGCCTTTTCCTCTCACAGCAGTCATCCTTTTAAAACATTAATTATTTCCCTGTTTAAATTTTTCCAGTGGTTTTATATCTTATTTAGAATAAAATCTAAAAATCCTTATAGTGGTCTGCAAGATGCTCAATGATATGGCTCCTGGCAACTGCTCTGACCTCATCTACCACCTTGTGTCCTCCTCATCTATTCAAGCCCCAGAAGTCTCTTCACTAGTCTTTGAACACACCAAACACATTCTCGCCTTCACACTTGCTGTTCTCTGTGCCTGAAATATGCTTCACCCAGATATTTACATGGCTTGTTCCTTTATTTCATTCAGTTCTCTTCTCAGATGCCAGCTCAACATAGAAATCTTCCTGACCGTGCTATCTTGAATAGCACTATTCCCCATGTCCTACCCTCCTTCAATCTCTATTCTTTATCTCTTTTTGTTTTTCTTTTATAGTGCTTATCACTAGTTTGCATTTTCTATTTATTATTTTTCTTGTCTCTTGATGAGGGCAAGGACTAGCTCAACACCAAGAGGTTAGCTGTGGCCTTCAATGTTTGTTAAGTGAATGAATCACTTTTTCCCCACTTTTACTGATCTACTTTTTAAAAAAATCCTTGGAAAAAAGCAATTAAAAATTATGGTAAAATATACATAGCCCTTCAGTTTACCATCTTTACCATTTTTTAAGTGTATTGTTCCCTGGCATTCACATTGTGCTGCTCCCATCACCACCATTCATCTCCAAAACTCTTTTCATTTTGCAAAACTGAAACTCTGTACTCATTAAACAATAACTCCGTATCCCCCCACTCCCACCACTAGAAACTACTATTTTACTTTCTGTCTCTCTGAGCAATCTTTTAATTAACCACCAAAAGATAAGTTTTGAACACATGAGGAGTCAAACCACACCTCAGGTTTCTTTTAACAAGTACTTATTTGAACAACTGCCATGGGCTTGGTACCATGCTGGGTACACTAGGGACATACAAATAGTGTCTTCTATAGTTCTTTTCTTCTGGAACCTAGAATTGTGTGTCTTGCTAAGATGCCATTTCATATCTTGTTATTATGCTCTGACATTTAAAATTGAGATATAGGGGCACCTGGGTGGCTCAGTGGTTGAGCATCTGCCTTCAGCTCAGGTTGTGATCCTGGGGTCCTGGGATTGAGTTCCATATCAGGCTCCCTGTAGGGAGCCTGCTTCTCCCTCTGCCTGTGTCTCTGCCTCTCTCTCTGTGTCTCTCATGAATAAATAAATACAATATTTTAATTCAATCAAACTGAGATATGTTTGATTATGAATTTTATTTTTTGTAGCCATTTTCTGCTTTCCCTGTCTTTTTGTCTGATTATTTTAAATTAATAGGAAAATATACATTTTTAGATAAAATTCACAAAACATAAAATTAACCATTTTAAAGCGCAAAGTTCAGTGGCTTTAGTATATTGACAGTGATGTGCAACCTCTACCTCTTTCTAGTTCCCAAACATTTTTCATCACTCTAAAAGAAAACCCCATATTCACTAAGCAGTTACTCCTATTGCTTCCTCCCCCAAGCCCTTGGCAGCCACCAATCTGTGTTCTATCTCTATGGATTTACCTCTTCTGGGATATTTCATAGAAATGAAATCATGCAGTATATCACCTTTTGTGTCTGGCTTATTTCACTTAGCATAATCTTTTCAAGGTTCATCCACATTGTAGAATTTGAATCAGTTTTCTTTTTATGGTGAAGTAATATTACATCATATATATATTTCACATTTCATTTATCCATTCATCAGCTGATGGACGTTTGGGCTGTTTCTACCTTTTGGTTATTGAGAATAGTGCTATGAACATATGTGTACATGTATTTGAGTATCTGTTTACAAGTCTTTTGGGTGTATACTTAGGAGTGGAGTTGCTGGGTCACATGGTAATTCTAACTATTGACCAAATTATTTTCCATAATAGCTGCAGCATTTTGCATTCCCTACAGCAATGTATAGGGTTCCCATTTTTCCATATCCTCATTAGCACTTGTTGTTTTTCACTTTTTATTATTGTTAGAGCCATCCTAGTAGGTATGAAGTGGTATCTCATTTTTGTTTTGATTGCATTTCTCTAATGATTAGTGATGTTGAACATCTCTTCATATGCTTCTTGGCCATTTGTATATCTTCTTTGGAGAAAGATCATTTTTTTACAACTATTATAGCAGTATTCTATTTGATGAAATCTTCCAATTTAGTTAAATCTCTCTGGATTATAGCCCTAGTGAGTGCTACAACTTAGTAAACTATGGCCTGTGAACCAATCTAGCACACTCCTGTTTTTATATGGCCTGCAAGCTAAGCGTGGTTTTTACATTTTGAATGGCTGGGGGTAGGAGGTGGGGAATCAAAAGAAGAATAGTTCAGACACATAAAAATAATATGAAATTCCAATTTCAGTGTCTATAATAAATTTTAATTGGAACACACAGCCACACCCGTTCATTGACATATTGTCTGTGACTGCTTTCACACTATGACAGCAAAGTTGAGCAGTTAAGGCCATATGGACCACAAAGCCCAAGATATTTACTACCTGGCACTTTACAGAAAAATTTTGCCTACTGTGTATCTTATTCTGTTTAGGTTGCTATACCACAAATCCTATAGAGCAGCTAGCTTATTATAAACAACAGAAACTTATTTCTCAGTTCTGGAGGCTGGGAAGCCCAAGATTAAGGCATAATAAATTCAGTGTCTGGTGAGAGCCTGTGTTCTTGATCATAGGGGGCCATCTTCTTGCTGTCTCTCATATGGCAGATGGATGAGGGAGCCATCTGGGGTCTCTTTTACAAAGACATTAATATCATTCATAAAGTTCCACTCTCATGACCTAATGACCTCCCAAAGTTCCTGCTTTCTAACATCGTCACACTGGGGTTAGGTCTCAACATATGAACTTCGGGGAGATAAGCATTCAGTCTATTATTGCACCTGTGTTAGGAAGTCCTTGTTCTTTGCTTCTGATCCTTGATGACCAGAGAAACCTTTAAGAGAGTAAGGAGGTACTTGTGAGGAGGGCTCAAAATCAACTAGTGTTCAGTTTAGATGACCAAATGTTTTTTATTTTGATATTGAACTCCAAGATTGAAGTAGTAATGATAGGAACCAAATGTAAACTTCCTAAAGTATCCCTTACATTTCAAATGTCACTATCATTAGGATTATCTCCCCTCAATAAGGTTTCAACTCTTACAATACATTATTTATGATAGAAAATAAAGAAATTTCATGAAATCACCTCTGAAGACTCCTTTGGTTCCAAAATCTAAAACACTATGATTCTAACGTTAACTGTTGGAATGTCATTATGTTGTTTAATATCCCGTTGAACAGAGGCATCCTGTATTCTAGAACTTCTCAGTGCCCTTCTATAACTGAATTATTTTGAAAATGTATCTGCCCCCCCCAAAAAAAAGAAAAAAAAGAAAAAAAAAAGAAAATGTATCTGCCCTGTTTAAGTAGGAGCATCTTCTCACACTTTAACCTTTCTTTGAATTTTTTTCAAATAAGAGACTTCAAGTTAAGTATCCAGACTGTTTTGATTTCAATAGATTGTATTTAGTTAGAAGGAAATTGTCAATTACAGTCACTACCATGCTGTTCGTAGGCTTTTTGAGCACATGTTAACTTAAAGAAATATGGTTTGGATCAAAAATACCAAGAAGTAAAGAAAACTAGATTCACTTATGCTCCTCCAATTTCTGTAATACCACCCTAAACTGCATTTACTTAAGTATTAATCTTAGGGTGAATCTATATTCTTGTTTTGATGGGATATTTACTTTCTGGTTGAAGGAAATGGAATGTTTATAAGCAAAGTTGTTGTCATTCCTAAAGAACGATCTTCCCACTTTGTAGCTATTGGATTTTGGATGAGATTTCATTAAGATAATCACTCTGAAGCCCTAGAGGGTGCTCTCAATAGGAATGAACTTTCCCCAACAAGTAGATGCAATGCAAAGGGCCTCAAGGCCTTTCAGCTCTCAAACCAACTGAGCTACCGTCCGTCATCTGTCATCCGCAAATACTTACCTTCTCTGATGAGTATGCAAGCTTCTCTTCTAAAGGAAGTCATCTAAACCTCTAGTAGCACCAGGCTAGTTTATATTTTTGCATATTCTAATTGGTCTCTATGCCCCCACACTTTTAAAAAGATTTTGTTTATTTATTTGACAGAGCATAAGCAGGTTGAGCAGCAGGCAGAGGCAGAGGGAGAGGGAGAAGCAGGCCCCACCCCCCTCAGCAGAGAGCCTGACATGGGGCTTGATGGGGATCATGACCTGAGCCAAAGGCAGGTGCTTAACCAACTGAGCCACCCAGACACACCTAGTCACTATACTCTTCTCAACTGGCAACTTTGTTAATGAAGGAAGCTCATTTTAATAAAATTACTATGTTTAGATGCTCATTATTAGAAGCTGTGTGCCAAATGCTATTTAAAGCCCAGCTATTAAGGTTAAGAGGGTTTGTTGCTCACATTACTTTACATAGCTCATTCTGAGGGTGTTATAGAGCCATGCAGGGTATTGCTATTTTAAACATTCCTGTCTGTGATGTGTTCTTGTCCGTGATTTGAACATATCGATGTGATAAAGTCGTAATAAGCATGATGAATGACATTTATTCACCGAAAAAAGAGAGTTCATTGCTACTATTCTTCAGTCTGCCTCCCTTTGTGAAATTTGTAGTGGCTTTACTAGCCTTTACCTTTCACATGTTCCATTACCGTATGGCCTGTGCTTCCTTCTCATATGGAGCTGAGGTATTTGAAGAATGTTCATAATTAGGTGTTTCTCCTACATCTTTCGGTCAGCTTTTAGAGATCCTAATGCCTAGGTAGCACTTCACACCAATTAAATCAGAATGTTGGAGGGTAAGAGCCTTAGGCATCAGTATTTTTTAAAAGATCCCCAGTGATTCCAGTGTGCAACAAGGTTTAGAAACCACTGGCTTTACTTATTAACCATATAGCTTAGAGGAGAGCTTCTTGCTCCTGGTATCATTTTATCCCTAAGGATTAATTAAATGACTTTATAATAATACACTTTACTTGAAAAAAATGTTATATAAATATAAGACAGTACTGTATTTTGTTATTATATAGACTATAAAGTAGCACTTTTGTGGTAAAATATGCATAATAAAATTTACCACATTAACCATTTTGTACAGTTCAGTGGCATTAAATACATTCACATTGTTGCACTATTATCACCACCATCCATCTCCAGAACTTTTCTCATCTTCCTAAACTGAAACTGTGTCCATTATACAATAATTCCCATAATAGCCTGCAGCCTGTGGCAACCACTATGCCCACTTTCTGTCTCTATAAATCTGACTGCTCTAAGTACTTGTATAAGTGGAATTATACAGTATTTATTTTTTTGTGACTGACTCATTTCAATTAGCATATCTTCAAGGCTCAACCATGTTGTAGCATGTGTCAAAATTTTGTAATTTTTTTTAATTTTGTAATTTTTTAAGGCTAATATCTCAGTGTATGTATATACCACATTTTTAAATCCATTCATCTGCCCTTGGATACTTGGACTGCTTACATCTTTTGGCCATTGTGAATAATGCTGCCATGATCATGGATGTACAAGAAATGAATCTTAAGTGATAAATTGATAGTATGTTTTCCCTCTATAAGAGGCTCATCTGGATAAATTGTTTATTCTTTTTTAAGAAGATTTTATTTATTTATTCATTAGAGATACAGAGAGAGAAAAGCAGAGACATAGGCAGAGGGAGAAGCAGGCTCCATGCAGGGAGCCCAATGTGGGACTCAATCCCGGGACTCCAGGATCACGCCCTGGGCCAAAGGCAGGCACTAAACCACTGAACCACCCAGGGATCCCCTCTTTTTTTTTTTTCTTTTTTTTTTTAAATTCATGATAGTCACACAGAGAGAGAGAGAGAGAGAGAGGCAGAGACACAGGCAGAGGGAGAAGCAGGCTCCACGCACCGGGAGCCCGACGTGGGATTCGATCCCGGGTCTCCAGGATCACGCCCTGGGCCAAAGGCAGGCGCCAAACCGCTGCGCCACCCAGGGATCCCCCCTCTTTTTTTTTTTAAGATTTTTTTTTTTTAATTTGAGAGCAAGAGCATGAGCAGGAGGTGCGGGGGACAGGGAGAAGCATGCTCCCCTCTGAATAGGGAGCTCAATGTGGGGCTCAGTCCCAAGACCTTGGGATCATGACTTGAGCCAAAGGCAGATAAGCGCTTAACTGACTGAGCCACCCAGCCATCCAAATTGCTTGTTCTTTATGGATAGATTGTAGTGCAGTTCACCAGATGAGTTCACCTGCCCCTAATGACTGGTCTGCCTCTTACAAGTTATGCAAAAATTAGTTATTATTCTGTATGCTTTCTGGATTTTCTCAAATGTGGTGGTAGAATTATTTTATTGAATCAGCTCTCTTGCCCACTCTGTGGGTCAGTCCCACAGAAGCTGTGTTCTAGAAATGTAATGATAAATAAATAAATAAATGTAATGATTCTAGTCTTGTGACTAGAATTAAATAAAGGAGTCATGCTATATAGTTTAGTTTAATTCCCAAATGGTTCTACAGCAAAATTGTAAACTGCAAAACAAACTGAAAAGGGTTCCGTGGTCTAGAAGTTATAAACTAGAAGTACGTATGTTGCTCTAGAAGTTGAAAACTAATTAATTAGCTCGAGTCTAGAAGCCACATTAGGATCTTTTTACTTCTGCCAGTGTTACTAAGGCCCCGTAGCTCTACTTCTATACATGGTCTTAGTTTTTTGTATTGCAAAATCTAGTACCTGAGCTGAGAGTTCACTTTTTAGTTCTTTCCATTCTTTTCTTTTTTTCTAAGATTTATGGTTTTTTTTTTTTTTTAAGATTTATGTTTTTATTTGGGGTGGGGAGGGGCAACGGGAGGGGGAGAGAGAAACCCAAGCAGACTGCACTGAGCTCAGAGCCTGAGGTAGAGCCCTGAGGTCATGATCCTGAGATCACAACCTGAGCTGAAACCAAGAGTCTGACACTTAATCAAGTACACCACCTAGGCATCCCTATTTCTTTCCATTTTTAGTGAACCCTCTGTCTCTTGACTACAATGAAGGGTGTTTCTTTTCTACAGACAGTTCAGATAGGTGTTTCTACAAGAGATCAGCTGTGTTTTCAGTAAGTGGAAATTTTATGGAGTAAATCAACTTTGGAAAAATAGTGATTACTCATTTTAATGTTGTATTTCTTTTTTTTTTTTTTAAGATTTTATTTATTTATTCATGAGAGACACACAGAGAGAGGCAGAGACACAGGCAGAGAGAGAAGCAGGCTCCATGCAAGGAGCCCGATGTGGGACTCGATCCCGGGTCTCCAGACTCAGGTCCTGGGCTGAAGGTGGCGCTAAACCGTTGAGCCACCGGTCCTGCCCTAACATTGTATTTCTGAAGGCACCACTTTTTCAATTCCCACAAGCCACCCACCCACTCATCCTTATAGTATCAAAGGAATGAATTTTGATTTATGTGTGTATATTTCACTTTGATCCCTTTGACACTTCTTAATTTTTCATTTAAAATAAAAGGTAGTTGAAATGAAAAGAGGCTCAGACACATCACTGAAAAGAAAGAAACTGTATACTTTGTTGGTCTTACTCGGTTAACAATTGGCCTGCATCTGTGTGCTTTAGAGTTACAGGGATGACCGAAAACTGAGACTCTGATGAGATAATATAGTTTGAGATCCAATTCTACATTTAAACATGAGCAACTTGTTCTTCTTGTCTGAAGACTTATCTATTGAATTCTATAGTCCTAGAGGCTAAGAGTGAGTAAACAAACCTTCTTTCATTTTAGATCTCCATCTGCTGGTGGACGTGGCCTGCAAGCAGGAGCACTTTCCAAAGGAGGAAGAATTAAAAGAGTGAGGAATGGATGACAAATGTGACATTGTGCACTAGCTGTAGCTGGAAGCAGATTAGCCTTGCACATGACACACTGTTGGGATTTTTTCAGTTCTGTTAAGGAAAAGTATTTTTGTTTTGTTAATTGAGAATTTTGTTAATTGAGAATTGGGACTTTTTTATTTGCTGCAGCTGTTCAGTTCAGATTATTTACCTTGACAAACTACTAAACATCTAGCAGTCTTTTTTTTTTTTTTGCTGCCCAGATCCCTTTCAAATGAAAAGTCCTGGCCTTCTGTTACAGTCAAGAAGCATCTAAAAAAACTGCTGCATCTATGGTACTGAAGAATAATCTGTATGTGTGTGCTGATTTGCCATTTTGCCACTCTCAAACTGTAATCAGCACAACTCCAGGGGGAGTTCAGTCTCTCTGGTTCAAGTCACAGTGTGATCCTTGTAGAGAAGATTGTGTGAGAAACAAAGGCATGTGAGGTCACCAAGATCACAGATCTAAATGGGTCAGGAATTCCAGGGAAGAAACTCTTCAGAAAGAGCTAATTTTCTAAGTGATTAACCAGGAAATGCTCTTACTTCCTAACCCAGCATTCTGTTTCAAAAGCAAGGCATCCAGACTTGGACCATCCATCACACTTAACAGCCCCTGATTCTTTTATATTAATGGGAGCATTCTTCTATTTTCGTATCTTTCTTTAATTTTAATGATACATTATCATAAATGGTAAGAAGGTTTTGTTATATATCACTTATTTAAATGTCTTCTAAAGAAAAGTATTTAATTTGTTCATTATATTTATAAATGCTGGTAGATTTAAAAGGTTTAAAACTTTATATTTTTATTAATACTGAAGGATAGAAGGATAAAGGATGCATGTGTAAAATACTTATTTTGAAGGGGAAAATGTGTGAACAAAAACATTTAGCGATTTAACACTGTTTTCTTACTTTAGATTTTTATATTCAATACATATAAATTCTCATCTATATGAGATATTGTGTGCAAATTTTGGGAAAAACTGATTAGTAGTCATTTACCAGAAGCTGTACCTCTGGCATTTTTAATAGTTTATGTCTGGTTTAAGCTTCTGAGAGAATTTTGGATAGTGGGATAGACCATAACATTTTAATTTTATCCCCTCTATAGGATTCTGAATTAAATAGTAGGATTGTGGGACCGGTTTTTAGGAGAGGTATCTGGGGTGTCCACTTTATGTGGTTGATCCCTTACTTGCCCATCCAATGACAGCAAGAAACTTTATGATTTTAAAGTCTTTTAAACTGGCTAGAACTTTCTTATTGGATTCTGTTTCAATTATTCTAATAAGAATTGCAGAAACAAAAGGAAAGCCTAGGAATATGAAACTAAAAAGAAAAGGCACTTAGTGATATGACATAAATACTATGCTACTCTTTGTGAGTGTAACAATTCATTTCTTAAATTGCATTGTGCCTTCCCAATGATGTCAAACTGTAGAAGTTTTACAGAGATAGTAGTTTTTTGGAAAAGAATGAGTTCTGTATTGGTCTACAGTGACTCAGTTCAGATATGAAAATAGGTTCTGAAAAGTGACCTGTTTGGTCCATCTGATTAGACTAGTTGATGTCCATGTGATGGGCATTTATTCATCTTTATTAGCAAGGTTTAAAAGATAAACAAATTATTAAGACTCTTCCATCTTTTAGCCACACTATGTATTTTGACAGAGTATGTGAAGAGGAGACCCAATTTCCAAATGAAGGAATTGCGCCTTTTTTCTGTCATGTCGCAAAGCTGATAAACTGTGTAGGTGACATTCCTTCCCTTAATATGCCTTTTGGCTTTGTATATTTTGAAAGAGATAATATCTTTTGAGGAATGTGTGTCAAACAGAAACCTTGACATGGATTTGGTTTCAGTGGTTTTAAGGCTTAATGAATGAAATACCTTTATCAGCTTTCCAAACTTTTTTATATATGAACACAACAGACCAAGGAGCTGGATCTCCTGCTATACTCACATGCCTGCTACCTATCAACTAAAGCTATCATCACTGACTTGGGAAAAATGGCAAAAGATCGAATAAATTCTTTGTGTGAATTAGCCAGTAGGGTCTGACATCTACTAACAAGGTTTCTGACTAGCACCTCAGTATTTCAGCACCTTAAGTATGATAAATTTCAATCAGTCAACAATAAAGTGAGTGTTTCAACAACTTGTCTTGCTTGTTTTTACTGTTTTATTGGTGATCAATAGAAACCTCAGTCATCATGACTATTATTAATAATAGCAAAATTTATTTTTTAAAGATTTTATTTATTTATTCATGGTAGACATAGAGAGAGAGAGAGAGAGAGGCAGAGACACAGGCAGAGGGAGAAGCAGGCTCCATGCTGGGAGCCTGACGTGGGACTTGATCCCGACGTGGGACTTGATCCCGGGACTTGGGACTTGATCCCGGGACTACAGGATCACGCCCTGGGCCAAAGGCAGGCGCTAAACTGCTGAGCCACCCAGGGATCCCCAATAGCAAAATTTAAAAGAGAATGTATTGTTTTTCAAAGAATCTAACTTAAAAAAAGTTAGTCCTGGCTTTTTTTTTCCCATTGGCAATTGAATAGAGATTGAATCTTTAAAATGCTGTTAGGGATAAGGACAATTCTTGGACAATGTTTATAGAAACCTGTTTTTTTGTTTTGTTTTGTTTTTTTGTTTTTTAAGGAAAAGGATGAGTAGTCTTCAGTAACTTTAGTCAATCAGATGTGGAAATAGATCCTGAAGGATGATCTTTCTCATGGGTAAGATTAGATAGTAGATGTCAATGAGATGGGCATTTCATTACCATAGTAATGACATCTTTATGACACCTCTGTGGAAGCTGTGGTATATCAACTCCTGAGGGATAAGCCAGAGAATAATTTCTCTTGCTTGTCAATTCTGGTGACCTAGTAAGCACAGTATATCAATAAAATAAACCTCACAGGGCTGTTTGGTTTGATCTTGAGGATCTCACGGGATACCCAGGTTCATGATACATATTACCATCATTCCTAGATCTTGGGAGTTTCCTCAAGAAAGGGCAACCGCATCTGCATTTTCTTCCTTCTAACTGAATGTGTGTATTAACTCTTAGGTTTAGGTCTTTCAACTCCTTTGAAAGTTTCAAGCAGGAGTAGGTGAGGCAAAGTCCCTTAGTCACTTTTTGTTTAAAAATGTTTTTGCATATATCAAATATATGGCAATGTATATTTTGCATTATTTATGCTATACTATTATACAGTATACATACAATAAGAAATATAAAACCATAGAAGATTTAGAAAAATTCTTTTGAAAAGGGCTGTAAAAAAAAAGAAAAGAGCTGTAAATGTCTATACTTGTATCGTGTTCTTAAGGTCCAACCAGTAAAGAGAAAGTGCTAAATTAAGTGCTAAATTAAAGATTTGTTTTAGAGCATATTTTTCTGCTCTATATCAGTTATTAGGCCTAAAATGCCAAAACTATTGCCATATATCTTCTTATGCTCAAGGTGAAGAAAGCACTCATACTTTTTTGCTTTTGGAGGCATTATGTCAGTTAAGTTTTAGTTTCCAACCTACAATGCAATTATTGCTATCCACATTTTACAGATGATCAGTTTGTGTATTTTCACTTGTATAAATAAAACATTTTTTAATCTTACATGCTTCTTACCACAATTTTAAAAATTTAAGTGTAAAAACAGTTTAAGTATACAGTTCAGTAGTGTTAACCACATTCACACTGTCGTGCATTTGTACAGTTTGGAGAGATGTCAATAGGTCAGAAATGAAATGGACAAATATAATCTGGTAAATTTGAAAATTCAAATTTTAGAAACATGTATTAGAAACTGTTGCATTCTAATGACAAAGTAACTAAAAGGGTTATAGTTCATGATTGTGGTAGTTAGCCAAAAATTGGTTTCCTTTTTGCCTACATGCTTCCCATTAAGCATATATATTTTATACCTTTGCTTGTATTAATGACATAGACTTACTTGCAATCTTACATTGAGGGCATAGGTGTGATCTATAGTATTATTTCACTTTCAGGCATGAGAAGAAAATAACAGGTTCTAGACCTCTGATATCAACCTGCTCTAAAAGCTCTAAAAGATCACACACATAGGTGTGATCTATAGTATTATTTCACTTTCCAAAGGCATGAGAAGAAAATAACAGGTTCTAGACCTCTGATATCAACCTGCTCTATACAGGCACAGTTTAGAAAAGAGCTCCTGAATTTAAATAAGTAAAAGCTGAAGAAAAACTATGTACAAAATGGACAGGGTTCTTGCCGGGGTAGCATACATGAGACAGCAATAAGTACTATAGCACTGGATCACTTTATTCTAGCTTTGTGCCATTCATAGACGCTAAAATCCAAAAAGAGCAGAAATCCCTCTGAACTCATATTTGCAAAATCTTGAGTCCACTCTTTCATGTTCTGGGTTTTTATTATTTCATTCCCTTTATTTCATTATACCACCGTTTATGTTCTCTTGGGTGTGTTCTACTGCCTAGATACCTGTTTGACATGTATCAAACAGCTTGCTTACCCAGAGAAAATGATTGAGCATTGAATTGGATGCAGTTTGACTGTGGCTCAATAGAGGGAGTAGGGGAGCTGAGAGAGCGGAGAGGAAAAGAACGTGTCTGGCTCTGTAAGTGTGCGTGCACTCAAGCCCTCGCCTTAGCCAGCCAGGAGGAGGGGCGGGCTGGGGAGAGGAGCGGGTGGTTGCCTCTAGCTGCTCCACCCTCACTTTGTGTCAGCAGGTAGAGAGCGTGATTGCAGTCCCAGGGGAGGGAGTCGAGCTAGAACACCAATTACAAACCACAGGCTTCCTCCTCTAGGGAGTTGATCCAGAATTGTCTTTCTGGAAGGGAAGCACTCGAATCTTTCCGAACTTTCCAAGCCCATCCATGATTCAGAGACACTGCTTTCTCCCTCTGGGATTTTCTGTGTTCCTGGTAGTGAATTGTTGCTGATGTATTTGCTACTTTGCTTCTTTTCTCTCTCAGGATTTGATCATTTTATATGCTGTTCGGGGAGAAAAAGAACTTTTGTTAGAAAGGAGATTTCAAAAATGATTTTGGATCCTTTATAAGTGCTTTTAGAGTTCTTGGGAACAGTAGCTCTAAGCCTGGAGTAAATGTTTGCCTTTGACCTGCATGGATTATTTTTTCAGGCTGCGGAATTTCTCGGCACCTACCTGCAGTGTGGGGCCCTTGATCTGGTTGCAGAGTAAGAAGGTGGAAGAATGAGCTGTACTTGGTTAAACAGTTGAAACCTTTTTTGAGCAGGACCTATAAAAGCATAATTGAATTTGTTTCACCCCCGTGGATTCCGGTGGGCCCGACAGCACAACAGGTTTGCAGATTTCTTTTGAAATTCTTATTTTTCTCCCTCTGCCTCAGCAAAAGAGAAGGATCTATATAACAGGTTCATGTTCAATTGCTTGGCTTTTCACCACTTATTCCGAAGACTTTATAAGTTTTTTGTTTTTTTTTTAACTTGACCTCTGAACACAGTGGGCTTTGTGGTTGAAGTGCATTTTTATTTCCTGAAGGGTACACATTTTAATATCTTAGAACTAAGATTTTGTTTGTACAAAGACCTAAATTCTCAAGTGTGCCTAGAAATAGCACAGATCTGCTCTACTCAGGCTTATTTTTACTTTTTCAGGATGTTCTACTTAGAGCCTGTAGACTAATCACCTCCCTACTCCCCCTATCTTTTATTCCCCACCCCCTCAAAGAATTTGAAAACGTGTTAGGAATAGTCCTTTGTTTTACCTAAGAACATAGAAAATTACAGATTACAAGATCTGGATAATAAAGTAGTTTCCAAAAGCATCTCATGGGAAATCAAAGTGCTTGGCATTCTCAAGCAGGAGAGTAAAAGCTGGAATCCCTAAGATAGAACGGAAAATAAAGATAGAAATATCAATTTTAACTGGAAAAATAATTGGAAAGCTAACTTTTTCAAATACTCTTATGATTTTGAAAGTTGGAAAAGGCAATGATACTCAGGATTATCCTGTAATATGTGAAGACATATAAATTGGCATCTAATTTATAGACAAATTTAGGTAGAACATTAAAATGATAGTATATTTAACTTCATGAAAAGTATAAATTCAATGGGCCTAGAACTCTGGCTACACTAAAAAAAGTTTAATGTGAAAACTTTTGAATACATGTCATAGCATCTTTGGACATCTCTCGAAGTGTGGCCTGAAGTATCGTACCCTCTCCTCCATTAAAAAAAAAAAATCTCTCCTTTACCATTGACAATTTTGTGGCTTAGGAAGGACCATCTCTTCATTTTCCAAGCTGGCTTTTTTCATTCTCCTCTGCAATGCTTGGCTTTAGTTGTTTACTTTGCCTTGTTTTGTTCATTAACATTGGGTTTAGCGGTTCAGCAACTTGATGCATATGGAAGACCAGCACCAAGTGAATTGACATAATAATAATTCAGGATGTGACATTCAACTTCAAGCAAAGTTGGAAATTCCAAAGAGAAGTGGTGATATCTTTACAAATCATAGTGAAGATGGGAGAAAATGACATATCTGCAGCAGAAGTGGGCTGAAAACACCCTCTTCTTTCCTGACAGATCAGGAATGCCACCTGTTCTTGGGAATTTATTTTAGAAAAAGGAAGAGCCAAAACTACGACTTGGCTTTCAGAAACCAAAGCATAAATTGTCTTTTCCTCCCATTTGTCTGGATCTGAGAACCTGCATTTGGTATTAGCTAGTGGAAGCAGTATGTATGGCCGAAGTGCATTGCTGCAGCTGGTAGCATGAGTGGTAGCCACCAGCTGCAGCTGGCTGCCCTCTGGCCCTGGCTGCTGATGGCTACCCTGCAGGCAGGCTTTGGACGCACAGGACTGGTATTGGCAGCAGCGGTGGAGTCTGAAAGATCAGCAGAGCAGAAAGCTATTATCAGAGTGATCCCCTTGAAAATGGACCCCACAGGAAAACTGAATCTCACTTTGGAAGGTGTTTTTGCTGGTGTTGCTGAAATAACTCCCGCAGAAGGAAAATTAATGCAGGTAAGGATAATTTATTATATTTCACTTTCCATCTGTCCAAAATATGCCTTTCTTCTTTTTTGTCTCTCAAATCAAATACAAGAGCTTCTGCTGTTTAGTTTTGTTTATCTTTTAAGGGTATTGCCTTATTGGCCTTCTAAAACAAATTCTTAATTTATACTAAAGAAGAAACATATAAAATTCCATGTTTTAGAAGATCATCTGCTTATTTTTAATGCTGATATTACATTGTCTTTTTAGATTCATGTAATAAGGCCATTCTTTGCAAGTTATGTATTCTGGGGCCCATTTTTTGATAGATTAAATATATAGACTTTAATTGACCCAAGGATCGGACTTCATATCCTGTTTAAATTTGAAGTGAACACTGAGGAGGTTGATTTTTTTTTATTGAGGTAAAATTGGTATATAACATTAATTTCAACTGTACAACATAATAATTTGATATTGTATACATTACAAAGTGATCACCACAATAAGTCTAGTTACCATCTGTTGCCATACAATTTTAAGGAGGTTACAATGGTCAGCAGCACCCTGAGATTCTAGAATGTCTTTGGAACATATTTGATCATCATATCACTTTTAAAATTCAATCAAGCTTGAATGTTACGGCTGGCTTTATACCACGTGTAGCACTCTATTGCTAACCCCAAAATGGAGAGGACTACGTTACAAAATGGACACAAGGTGTAAAATTGCCTCCTTTGGTCTTGTCTACACATAATTTTATTTTGAAAACTTTTTAATTCAACATTTGTTCTTTATTCACCCACCAAGCTTTTCAGACACAGTTTCTTAGGCTTTTACACTGTGAATTTTGCCTATAATTCATTCATAGCCTATTCTTTATGTATCAAATTTATGAACTGACTGGGGCCATAGATTTTCATAGGTTAATTGCTCATTCCCCATGGTGAAGAGAGAGCCTAAAGGGCTGTACTTTTTTACTGTGGCATTCTAGTGTCTTATTCCATAGAACTATGAAATATTATTGCTTAATATTCATTTTATAAAAGGGCGGCTCTTGCTATAGCTCTTGGACATAGGTTAAAATGTTATTAAATATGATTTATTTCAATATCCAGCCTCAGATTTTAATTTTGTGATATGAACAGAACCAAAGTATTGTTTGCATTTAAATTGTTGTCTACTTAAAGAAGGTGAGAAAATTTAACAAATTATAGAACTCTCTTTTCCAAACATGGGATTTTACATTATATGATTTTGTGGTTCTTTAAGATCACTTTTTAGGCAATATTTTGACACTGGGATAAATGAAGTGGAAGGATTAGATGAAATGGAAAAATAGAATAAAGAATGTATCTGGAAAAAATGGCAAAAGAATTTTTGGACAAGAGCCTATTTATTCATTTAAACTCTAGGATGGAATTAGGAATATTTATAGGTTGAGGGACGTCTGGGTACCTCAGCGGTTGGGCGGCTGCCTTCGGCTCAGGTCCTCAGAGCATGATCCTGGGGTCCTGGAATTGAGTCCCCTGTCTGGCTCCCTGTGGGGAGTCTGCTTCTCCCTCTGCTTATGTCTCTACCTCTCTGTCTCTCTCATGAATAAATAAATAAAATATTTTTTTAAAAAAGGAATACTTACAGATTGAAATTACAAATCATTTTGAATATAATTGGAAAGGAAATTTTCTTCCTGACTTTGTCTAGTTAATATCCTGAAGCATAACGTATGTGCCTTATTTTCATTTTTATCTCTAATTTTACTATAGAACCATATTTTGATATATCTGAGGTCTTTGGGAGCCATACTAAGCCATGTGTCTTATTAATGTCCTGTGGCGGCATGTTCATGGGTTAATTATATGATGCAGGGGATCCCTGGGTGGCTCAGCGGTTTAGCGCCTGCTTTTGGCCCAGGGCATGATCCTGGAGTCCCGGATCAGGTCCCACATCAGGCTTCCTGCGTGGAGCCTGTTTCCCCCTCTGCCCATGTCTCTGCCTCTCTCTCTTTCTGTGTCTCTCATGAATAAATAAATAAAATCTTTTAAAAATCTTAAAAAAAATTATGATACATAAAATAGTGTCTCTTTTATTTTAAATGTGTTGTCTTCTGTTATAAAGCTCTGTGTATTTATAAAGGAAAAGGTGTATAACAGAGACTAGCTGGGATTCTCTCTACCATTCATTATTTTACCAATCTTTATCACATCTTCTCCTATTCTACCTTTCTTCTCATTCTGGTAAATCCTGCTGATTTTTTCTTTTTTTTAGCTGTTAATTTTGAACATATCAGTATACTTTAAATGTTGTTTCTTTACTTAGTGAAGGGGGAATTTCATTGTATCTATTATTTAGCAAGGCCTTACATGCTTTATTAGAGGGTGGTTTTGCATAGTTGGCAATTTTTAGTCTTTCTTCACTTTTTCTGTTCACATAAGCCTCTTTTTTAGGTCATTAATAAGTTTGTATACTAGGCTAATATTAATCACTGGATACTATCAATATTGGTCCTGGTTTATTGTCTCTGAGTCAATTTTTAATCCACAATAGTTACTAAGTTTTCCTAATAGCCTCTTTTGAGAGACTTTATTATAAAAATACAAAAACCTTTTGAATGATATGCATCCGTTCTTCTTTACCTGCCATTTGATTAATTCTTTCAAAGAACTCTAGTGTGTTAGGGACACATGGTTTACACTTGTAGAATCCATGCTGTTTGTTCCTTATCAGATTACACTGCAGCTCAGGTTTACTCAACTGTGGTTAACCAAGCCTCCCATTTAACTGAAGTTTGCATCTCTCAGAGCTGTGCTTTGCTGCACTTCAGCTTGCTTGATAGATAGCTGTACCCTGTGTCACAAATCTGAAGGCAGTCTTCTCTGTTGGCTTTTATGAATTTTAGATAATTTTATGTATCCTCTGCCTATGAATTATTCTAGGTGCCTATTAAGGTTGATTGTCTCTAAAGATGTAGTCAGGCCTTGTTAAATTGGGGGTGCTATGCATTGGGAAATGTAAAGATACAAGAACTGTGATTTAAAAAAACAGTACCCTTGTTGTGGTTTCTGGAATTCCCAGAGAGTTTCAGAAAACCTGACATTTCTTTATATTTTGTTCAATTAATCCCTGTCAGGGAAACTTTCCAGATCTCCTAATTCCTTGTCTGTGTCTGATAAAAAGGACTAAATGATGGTGAGTATAACTTTTTACTGTTTTTATTTTTCATTTGAATATATATATATTTTTTTTCCTGGTTTATACCACTGTAGATGGAAAATGTGGTAGATCTTATGCATTGTCTAACTGTCCAGTTTTCTGGTTTATTTACTCTTGTCAAGATTTGTTTCTATATTTCTAGTAACATGGTTGCTACCACTTCTATAAATGATTATAGTCCTATTTTCTTTTTCGATTCTTACTCCTTACTTATAAATGTCACACAGAGGGACAACTCAAAATCGATCTTTTTCCTCGAAGCAAAAGAGCGAGATTCCTATTAGCATAGCATGAGAGGTCAACGTTCTTTGATTGTCATACTCTTCCTGCTCAGCGGGTTGTCCTGGATTTTCTTAGACTCAAGGATAAAGTTATGATCAAGATTAGAATGTACTGTCCTGAGGCTTCAGACTTACAGTGGGAACTGTGGTGGTTAGCTTTTGGCCACAAGCAGCGAACACCTCCTGGACAAATTCCCCCTTGTGCATTGTCTCTGCTTGCCCCTTAATTTACCTTTTAGTCAACATGTAGCTATCCTATCTTTGCATTTTTGCTTTATTTGTAGTCAGAACCTGAAATGAATAATTTGAGGAGGGAGAGAAATCTTTATGATTAAGGCTCTGGCCAAAGCCAGAGAGACAATGCTTTAGGTAACTATAGTTGACAAAATGACTACACTGTGACTCAAGGGACATGACTTTTAGCTCTGACTCTGTCACTAAGTAGTTGGGTGTTTTGGGACAAAATGGTTTTTACCTTTCTAGGCTATAGATTCCCCATCTGTAAAAATGAGAGACTCAAATATAATAGTGCATTGCAAACTTGTGGTAGTCATTTTACATGTATTATTAGCTCATTGCATCCTCATAATAACTTCGTGAGAGAAGTACAAAACTTTTATTCTTCACATTTGACAGATAAGGAAACTGAGACTCAAAGTGTTATTATCTGCCAAGGTCATGTGGCTAGTAGGTGGCATACTTGGGAGCGTGAACCCCAGAGCCCAAGGTTTTTCAGCTCTAAAATTCTGGGCATCAAAGAATGCTACAAATGAACAGAATACCAGTGTGGGCTATATATATAAATGATTCATTTATTTCCAGACTAGAAAGGAATGAAAATGATGAGTACTGGTTTCTGAGGTTGACCCAGAATACCCAATATCCTGCTAATTTCTAATAATCTCTGTTCCTTCCCTTTCTCTCATTTGTGTTTCATTTGCAAAGATATTTGTAAATCAGATTGTTTATTTAATCAGTATCTACCTTTTCATGTAACAGCTTTCATTAGCTTTCTCTTCATTTTATAACAGACCATGGTAAACCATCTAATACAGGAACCTGGCATCATAAATTTTAAAATAGCATATGCACTGAGTGCACAAGTTGGAGCCCCTTGGAAGTAGAGATTTCAAAGTTTTGGGATTTTGTTTTGAGACCAGCCTTTAAAAGAAGAGTAAATATTCAAGGCACAGTCAACTCTCAGTTATTTATATTAATGGAGGTACAGAAAAACCAATTAATTTATAATTGACTTTGGAACAGAGTCAGAAGTACACCCATCAGATACAGTTCCGCTGTGTGCACTACTAACAATCTTAGATACTTGCCTTCTACGGTCCTAGCTCAGAGCCTCTCTTGATTTGGCTTTGTTGTTAGAAGCCTGGCACCCAGAGGAGAGAAGAAAGCTACAGAATATTTTTAATGATAATTTTTCAAGTTAAGGTATCTCTTTTATAAGCACCCATAAAGCAGATTTGTATACATAATAGTTCTTTATTTCATGTGGAAATCCAGCAAATATTTTGTAAATTCAAATTCATAAGTCTCTGTGGTTAATAGGAATCAATAAATGAGCTGTACCTTTGGCTATTACACCTATCAGGCTATTTAGTGTTTAGCTGATTCTGGGGGTAGACATTTCCTTGTTTTTTGCAGTAAAGTGTTTGCATGTGTGCTGTAATTTTTTTCTTTATGTAAAAATTAGCCATAGTTTACTTAAAAAAAAAAGATTATTTATTTATTTGAGAGAGAGTGTGGGGTAGGTAGAGTGGGAAAGGGAGAGTCCTAAGCAGACTCTGTGCTCAGCATGGAGCCTGATGTGGGGCTCTACGCAGGGCTTAATCTCACAACCCTGAGATTGTGAGCTGAGCTGAAACCAAGAGTGAGATGCTTAACCAAGTGTACCACGCAGGCACCCCAGCCATAGTTTACTTTTTATATAGTATTAAAGACGTTTCTGGGGCTCTTGGTTTTTGTTGTTTTTGTTGTTTTTTAAGTAGCTCCATGCTAGGAGCCCAACACAGGGCTTGAACTCAACAACTCTGAGATCAAGACCTGGGCAGATATCAAGAGTCAGATGCTTAACTGACTGAGCCACCCAAGCACCCCTGTTTTTGTTTTTGTTTTTAATAGATGGGCTTTTGCATTTTACTCACTGGAAAGTGTTGGAACTTTTTTGTGCCCTTTTTTTTCTCTTATTTCCTTCAAATTGCTAAGTACAGTTGAGGAAAAAAGTGTTATAAATGAACACTATACTATTATAAATGTCCTGTTAGGAACCAGAATTGGTAGTGCAGGGAGGGTATTGTTAGAGAAGAGTGTGGTAATGATGTTCCATTGATTTTCTATGTTTTCTTCCAAGAAGTTTAAAATGATTTACAAATACCTGCAAGCCAAATAGGAACAAGTGATATTTACTCCATTTTACAGAAAAGGAAACATAATGGGAGAGAGAAAGCAAATAAATTATCCAAGAACAAAGCTGCACAGGGATAGACCCAGTCTTCTTTGCAGGAGATAGATGAATAGTCCAATTTTTAAGGTATCCAAGGATGTGGGTTTCTCTGGGATCAGTTCTCTGGAATGGGAATTCTAAAAAGCTAAAATATTGTCAAAGTCTGAGATATCTACTCTATTTGGGCCTATGCTGTTCAGTGTGATAACTCAGTCAAAAAACTATGGGTGAAACGGTTTGCCAACTTTATGTCTCAAAAAAAAACAATGAGCCCATGCTCTGATCTGCATTCATTGTTTTTTTCAGCATTGCTGAAGTCTAGGAAGGCCTCATTCCTCCTGAGCTCATATTCTTCCCTGCTTTGTTTTTCTTTATAAGCTTTGGCCATGTGACATACTATAATATTTTACTTTTGTACTTGTCTCTGTCCCCTCATTGGAATATGAGTTCTATGGAAGTAGGGACTTTTGTCTCCTTAGTTCAGAGCTGTATTCTTGGAAAGTAGTGCCTTAATATACTTAGTGCCTTAGACATAATAGTTACTCAATAATTATTTATTGAATAAATATAAGGAACAAGATGGTGGTGCTGAGTAACTCTAGTAGCTGGGAGATAACTTTAGGATGAAGCAGACTTATTTATGTCATCACATTTCTAAGTATACTACGAGGCCAATTATTTTGAGTGCTTTGGGTTTGATATAACACGCTTTATTCCTTTACTCCTCTGACTTACAGACAGCTTAGTATCTCCTTGATTGCTGCTTCCAAATTGTAAACATAGCTATAATCAATATGTTTGAGGTGCTCCTTTCCACAGTGTTTTTACACAGCATTTATTTGGTTTAATAGACCAACTTCTGCTTTTTAGGAAATTCTAATTTTTTATTTTTTATTTTTTTTTCGATTTTTAAAATTTGTTTATTCATGAGAGACACAGGTAGAGGGAGAAGCAGGCTCCCTGCAGGGAGCCTGATGCAGGACTCGATCCCAGGACTCCAGATCATGACCTGAGCTGAAGGCAGTGGAACAACCACTGAGCCACCCAGGTGTCCCAGAAATTCTAATTTTCTAAGAAATATTTATTGGGGTGCTGACTTTAAATCTGTAATTATAAAATATTGGCATATATCCAAAGGATTTCACTTTCTTGGTCGTAAGCTTTTGGCTCCCAATTCTGGTTTTGAGATACCCTAACACAGTGATTTTTAATCCTTTTTTGGTGTCATAGACACCTTTGAGGATTTGAGAAAAGTTGCTGACCACATGTACTTAACATATAATTTTTCATAAAACCTCAGTGAATTGAAAGATATAGGGATCTAAGGATTCCAGATCAATGACTGTTATTCTAGACTAATCCCAATTATTTAAATAATACCAAATTCGCAAAACCGATTTACCCTCAGTTTACTTAATTTAAAAAGTATTTGTATAGGGGTACCTTGATGGCTCAGTCAGTTGGGTGGCCAACTCTTGATTTGATTTTAGATCATGGTCTTGGAGTTGTGGGACTGGGCCCCTGTCAGGCTCTGTGCTCAGCATAGAGTCTGCTTGTCCCTCTCCCTGCCCCTCCCCCCCATTTTCACATGCTCGCTCTCTCTCTAAAATAAACAAAATTTTAAAGCAAAAGTGAATATATTACTTGAAGTCAAACAGACAACTATATTATGATATAGTTATAAGATGGATGGCCTGACCTAAGATGACCTCAGATGTAAAAATTGATATGACAAGGATCTACTTATGTTTACTTAGTAGAGGAATTGTGCTCTCCAAATGTTTGTGGGTATATGTGTCTGTTTGATTACTAAATTCAAAAAACATAGGCTATAAAACTAACTTTAGTTACTTTCTATTTTTTTGGTTTCAATCCTTTGAGCTCTGTTGCTTTCCCTGGGATAGAATTCCTTGGGCACTTAAATTTCTGTTTGCTATAATGGAAAACTTTTTATCTTTTTAAAAAAGTTTATTGTTGCTTGCTCATTTATTTTTAAAAATAGCAGATAAGCTACTTTACCTACTCTAATTTTTATCTGGGTTCTAAACATTATAGTTCATGAATATATTTTGTTTTGTTTTGTTTGATACTTTTAATATATTAGAATTTGTGTTTAATATGCAAATTTGGAAACACCAAAATAAAGTGATTTAAGTTAGAGAGTTTTTTTGAGAATTATAAACACAGTCTCACATTTTTCTTGGAGATAGGAAATTAGATTATTTAGAAATTCTGGTCTCTGGAATCTGAGGCAGTAGTAATTGTTTAAGACGGCAATGTAATTATTTTCAAGACCACCATTCATTTTTTAAAAGTTTAGGATACTTCTGTTATGATGGAAAGCAGCCATAATACAACTGTAATTTAGGTAGCATATTTAGTTATCATGTGCCTACCAATTTTATGCATGCTTATATATCAAAAGGGTACTATTATATATATATAATATATGATAATTGGGAAATACTATTGCTGTTGTTATTTCTGTAGAATAATCTGGATGAGACTGCAGGCTTTGTGTTTTATGCCTATTGATCTTGTTATTTCCTAAAAACAGATTATGGATTCCCATTCTTTTTTCTGTAAACCATTTTGTACAGTCTTGTTAATTATCCACTCAAAAAAGAGAGAGAGAGAGAGAGAGAGAGAGAGAGAAAAGGAAAAAAGAAATCTTTTATGTGATTCAGGTTTCAGGTTCTTTCATTTTTGTATCTTCTGCTTAGAACCATATTGGTATCTGACTTTACAATTCTGTGGCCAAGTTTTTATAAAACTTTGTGGAGGGCTTTATTGGTCTTATACTAGAATTAAATCCTATTCAGTTTTCCTTACCTAGGGTAAAATACAGGGCAGGCTATTCCATTTGTAAAACATAATCATCAAATTTTAAACTAGAAAAAACACCTAATCCAATCATTTCATTTTACAGATGAAGAAATAGGGAGATTAGTAGTTTGCCAAAGAGCTGCCAATCTATTGCCTTATCTTACTAGCCAGCATTTTTACCAAGCCTTATTTATTTATTTTAAACTTTTTTGGGGGGTCATTGCAGGGCGATTAAAAGCAGATATTGGCAGAGACTTTCCCCTGAGCATTCCATTAAGAAGATATTATTATAGACTGCCATAGGTTCTCTTTCCTCTTTGATCCTAGTCAACCAGAAGGCATACTTTATAATAAGTGAACAAATACCTTACCACAACTTAGCATTATTTTACATGATGGGTATGTCATTTATTCTGCTGTAGAATCACTGTACACCAGATGGCCTGACGACCTGTATTGTTTCCTCAAAGCAGTAGAGAATTTTTATGAAATCTGGCCAAGAACCTTACTGAGACTGGGGACTGCACTAGATTATCTCAATGTCTTATAAGATGGATCTCCTACACTGTGGCAGTCCTGTAGGAATATAAAGAACAGCACCCTACCCTAATCCTACTGAGGAAAACAACAGAAGACAGTATAAGATAAATGCCAAGGAGAAATGCAGGCATGGATGCTTTAGAATACCAATTTTTATTCTCTTGGGAGTCTTTCAAATGACTGTGGTAGTTCTGTTTCACAGTTCTCTAGGACTGAAGAAAAAACAAACAAAAAACATAAGATTTTAACCCAGGCATCTTCAAGTAGCTTAAAGCTGGAGGACAACTATAAGCCAAACAGTCATACCTTCTAATTTCCACTGTTATCAGTTAAATATAGGTTATAATATTGCCTATATAAATATTCCTGTATGTATAATATTCATCTGTAGTGTTTTCCTTAGAATTTCAAATAAACATTATGGTTTTCTTCTCAAATTACAAACTTTCTAAAATGTACGAGAAATTCCTGTTTAGTTGTGGTAAAATTAAAAGAAAATTTAACTTTAAACAGAATTCAACATATTAGTCGTTCTGTTTGAATTGAGAATCTCACTAGCTCAGTTTTAGTTTACAGACTGTATAAAAGAAGAAATAAATACTATGTAGAAGGAGAATAGTATTTGAAGATAACCTCTGTTTAGCAAAATTTATTTCTAATACTGAGGTTTTAAAAAATGTTTGTGGTCACCAGTATCTGTTATTTCAATTCTTTAAATTGTGTTGTGACTTTAATATGAGGCATATAAACACTAAATCTAGAAGAATGTATGTGTCTGCTATGACAACAACAGCTCTGAAGTTAGTAAACTGTATGGTTTTTCGCATCATGTATTTTATCACCATTAGAGATTATGTAGAATTTAGTTATCTCTTGTGGATATATGAAAAGTCCATAGGTGACTTATGACCATTTAAAAAGTAAGTCACGGGGCAGCCTGGGTGGCTCACCGGTTTAGCGCTGCCTTCAGCCCAGGGTGTGATCCTGGAGACCTGGGATCGAGCCCACATCAGGCTCCCTGCATGGAGTCTGCTTCTCCCTCTGCCTGTGTCTCTGCCTTTTTTTCTTTCTCTCTCTCTGTGTCTCTCATGAATAAATAAATACAATCTTTAAAAAAAATAAAAATAAAAAGCAAGTCACATAACCTATTATCTGTTGGGGTATGGTTGATAAGGTAACCAAATAATCTTTAAGATCCTTTCTAACTCTAAACATTGGGAGTTTATGTTTACCCTAGAAATAGACTTATTATATTAGGGGGACATGTAACTTGCTTATTTATTTCTTTCCCCTGAGATAAAATTTATTTGGTGGGTGGTACAAAAAATCTGACTAAATTCCTTAAAGCCACACAATAAGTTGGCAGCAAAATGAAGCATCAGACTCAGGTGCACTCCCAGTCCTCTGGTCCTATCGTTATGGTTCATGAATATATATATATATTTTTTTTAATTTTTATTTATTTATAATAGTCACAGAGAGAGAGAGAGGCAGAGACACAGTCACAGAGAGAGAGAGAGGCAGAGACACAGCCTGAAGCAGGCTCCATGCACCGGGAGCCCGATGTGGGATTCGATCCCGGGTCTCCAGGATCGCGCCCTGGGCCAAAGGCAGGCGCCAAACCACTGCGCCACCCAGGGATCCCTCATGAATATATTTTGTTCACAAAATAAACTCATGCAAAAATGAGTTTTCCTCTGTAGATTTATATTTTAAAATATCTGTAGTGAATTGGGGACCCTTATTCTAAATTCTTCATCAAAGGATCACAGTGACCAAACCACACTGATTTCAATCGTGAGCCTCCATCTAAGTGAATCTGAACCTTTGAAAAGGCTTGGAAAAGCCACTGATAACCTAGAGCCAATCGGGGCCATAGTAGTAAAAGGATGATGTGTCTGATTCTAAAATACTTTGTGAAGTTGAATTATCAGGGATAAGCTGAATAATTATACTTTAGGATTTCAGAGCAACTGATAGGTGTTTGTGTATGGGGCTGGGTTATAGAGCTCTAGTCTGTAAGCATCTAGAGGCATCTGGGAAGAGTGGAAATGGGGCCATCTGATTAATAACTATGCCTTGTTATTTAAACCGTGACTTTCTGCATTGAATATCCCCCAGAGCTGGAAAACTTCCGCTGGCAAAAAAAAAAGGGAGGGGGGGCTGCCATGCTGTTGCTGAGGGCCATACAGTAGACACAAAAGCTCCTTCTTACAGGCCTGCAGCAGAGGCAGCCTGTACAGGCAGGCCCCATCCTCTCAAAGACTGGGAATCTGATTCTTTCCCCAGGGGGTTTCCAACTAGTTTGCACTTCAGAAAAATCTTTTCTTTCTCCTGCTGTTCACGCCCTGCAAAGAATTTTCTTCCAACCAAAGAAATTGTTCTATAATCAAAGATCCTTGTCCTTGGTTGTTGGACATCAAAGAAAGTTTGGAGGAGACTGGGGGATTATGTGAGTGCCTAGAATTTATTCTGAATGCAAACTTGCAACATTAGCAAGTCCCCCAAAGAATATACTTATCTCAGAGAGAGCCTAATATAACTGAGTGTATACTCCTCCTTGATTGGTTGTACTCCAGTAAGATACAAATGAAATGAATAGCTCTATCTGGACTTAATTCCTGTATGTTTGGTTCTTGAGGTTCTTACTGGAATTTACCGTTACTCTACCTGCCCTTTTAAAACCTGGTATTGGGAAACATGAAGATCTATTGGTAAACTTGAAATGATAAAAAAAAAAAAAAATCTTTTTTAACCTTCAGTATTTCAACTTTTGGGAATTTGGGGTTTCTCCCAGGGTCGTTGATGATATCACCAATGTCAGGAGCCACATTCCCTGCATTCCCTGCTGTCTCTGAGGTGTTGATGATGTCATTTCTCTCACAAAGGAAAACCTCAGCACCCTGAGGGCCTGAACTCAGGTCTTGGCAGGTAAATGAAGGAGGAACTTACTTCAGGATTTAAACTGTTTGATTGACTCAGGCATAAAGACGCACAACCATGTTATGTACTAGCTTCACAGCCTCATCTCTGGAACCTGAATAGATCATTTATTGTTTAGGGAGAATTAACATTGTAACTTCAAGAAATTATTTTCTGGATCAGAACAATGATTAATTTAATATTTTGGTTCTTGCAGTCAGGACATTTAAAGGCTGTTGTTCTAAGAGATTATGCTCCTTTTTAAATATCTTCTGAATCCATGAATTTTTCCAGGCTTTTCTGGAATCCATTTATAGATTATCTGACTTTGCTTCCTAGAGTAGATTAACAACAACAAAAACAAGAATTAGAAAAAATAAAGTGACAGGACAGATTTAGGCAGAGTTGTATCCTGGGCAAAGTACATTCTTGTTATTTTAATCTTGGCTCTGTGGTTATGAACAGAAGAGAGTATTTGGTCTAGGAGACTTCCAATCTCTTCTGTCCCTTCATTGCAACCACAAAGTAGTGGTTGGAAATAGAATTCCAGGAACACCAAAAATGCTCACAGTTTCCAATAGTGGCAGCTCTAGTCCCGCCACAAGGATTCTTTGAGCACTCTTCCTCAGAGCCTTCTTATGTCTTTGTGGTTAGGAACCTACATCGTCAATCACAAAGGCTTGTCCTGAAGACAAACCTGGTAAAAATGTCAATTGTCTTTCTTTGACACGAAAAACAATCCTTTATATTTTTACTCTGTTCTAAACTAATATGCTCTAGGTTTTTAGAGAAAGACAGTGTATCATCCACTTCATTCTCACAAAATTTTAAGTGCATTAGTTTGTACTAGGAAGGTAAGTCAGGATGTATGGGATAGGCAAGATTTGCCAGAGGTTTTTATTCCACTCAGCAGTGTTAAACTAACTTGCCCGTGTTACTCCTGTGTAGGTATTCAATTACAGTTTGGGTTGTTGTTTTTTTTTTTACACTAAGAATGTATGGGTAAAATTCACTGAAATTTAAGAATCCCTTTTTAAACGTTTGTAAGGGGGAATAGGGAATTGAACTGTAAAGGGAAGAGCTGAACCTGCAACCTTTCATTACTGTAATCTTATTTCTCCTGAGTTGATGTGTACTTGAACCAAATTAATAACATTATATGAAATGCCCTAGTTTTTCCACCAATGTCAGTCTTAAAAGTATGGAACAGGATTTGGCATTTTGTTTCCATTTTTATTGTTTTGTTTTCTAAGGGGAAGTTTGAATTGGAGCCTGTCTGGCAGGATTCCATACTTCTACCAAACCACCTGTCCTGGCAGAGACAATGGAATCAAAAGTCAAGTTCTTTATGACTGCACCTGCCTTGTAAGTGCTGCCAGAAGATCTGATTTTCTCCTGTAGCCAAACTCTACCCAGAAATTATAGTATTTGGCACCTAAACAGTAGGTGCATACACCCAAAAACATGGATGTCCTAATTTCAGGAGGACTCATACTAGTTCTCTGTTGACTTCTGAGATAGTCTTTTACATCATATTCAATGATTATTTTACTATTTATCAAATGGAAGCAATGTAACTTTCTGGTTCACTGGTTTCGAGATTTTTGTCAGGATCTACCAATGATGATGGATCAGTTTGGTAATTTATTATTTAGAAATTGCCTTCTGCAATTATGCCTCTGCTAAGGATGAAGGAGAATATGATCTACTTAAAAGAGATCAGGAACATTATGTCCAAAGTCAGAACACCATGTAGTTTTCTAGGAGAAGCTAACCATTTGTCCTTGCTTCTTTTTCCATTTCCAGAAATGTAAGTTACCCTATGGGTCACCAGTTGAATGCTGTCTTGATGAGGCAATTGTTTTGGAGGCCAACTAACTTCCTGGATTAGGACATTTTCCTTTTGAATTATCAGAGTGTATCTTGGGTTCCCTTAAGGTAGTTACTTCACTGTGCTCTAACTTTATGTGTAACTGGAGGCCTTCTGGCCTAAGAACATAATTTCTGCCACCAATCAGATGAATGAAAATAATATGCCCACTGGGGCATCTGGGTGGCTCAGTGGTTGAGCATCTTGCCTTTGGCTCAGGGCATGATAGAGTCCCACATTAGGCTCCCTGCGAGGAGCCTGCTTCTCCCTCTGCCTGTGTCTCTGCCTTTCTCTGTCTCTCATGAATAAATAAATAAAATCTTAAAAAAAAAGGAATATGCCCACAAAATAGTGCTTTTTGCACAGTATTCAAATATAATGATATAGTAATAAGACATAAAGGGTGCTCTAAAATGAGTGACAAAAAAATAAAATAAAATAAAATGAGTGACAACATCCTACAGTGAACAGAGCTATCAGTAGACTCGTGTTTTGTTATGGTTTTTGTAAATATATATTTATTTATTTTAGGGAGGGCACAGAATGGGGTGCAGAGGGGGAGAGGGAGAGAGAAACTTAAGGAGGCTCCACACTGAGTGTGGAGCCCAATGTAGCTCCCAGTGTGGGCCTAGTGTGGGGCTCGATCTCATGACCCTGAGATTACCACCTGAGCTGAAAACCAAGAGTCCAGCTTGACCAACTAAGCCATCCAGGTACCCTAGTAGTCTTGTGTTTTAATCTCAGCTCTAATCCTTAAGGAAAATTGCTTAAGTTCTTTGAGTCTCTGTCCTCATGAATAAAATAGGGATAATACATGCCTGGGTGGCTCAGTTAAGTGTCCAACTCTTGGTTTCTGCTCAGGTCAAGATCTCAGGGTCTTGAGATTGACCATACTCAGTGTGGAGCTTACTTCTCTCCTTTTCTCTTTCCCTCCACACTCAGTGTGGAGCTTACTTGTGTCCTTTTCTTTTTCCTTCTCCTTCTGTCCCTCCCCCTACTCACACTTGCTCTCTCTCAAATAAATAAATAAATATTTTTTAAAATATTTTTTTAAATTTTTATTTATTTATGATAGTCACAGAAAGAGAGGCAGAGACACAGGCAGAGAGAAGCAGGCTCCATGCACCGGGAGCCCGATGTGGGAATCGATCCTGGGTCTCCAGGATCGCGCCCTAGGCCAAAGGCAGGCGCCAAACTGCTGCGCCACCCAGGGATCCCTGAACTGGACACTCTTAAGGCTCACCCTTCACTCCAGATACAAATAAATACATATTAAAAAAATAAAAGTACTTAAAATTAAATAAGGATAATAGTAATTGTCTTCCAACCTGAAATGAAATGAGAATTGTCTTTGAAAATTGCAAATGTAAGGTATTAATAGTAATTGGACTTAAACTCTTTCTCATTCACCTAATTACTGTTAAGAAATATTATTAAGCGTTATTGATTTAAGTTCAGTTAGCCTATTTGAATTCAATTTGGCATTATCCTAAAATAACTAAGAATAAGACTATTTCTATTTTTTTATTTCTATTTTTTATGTAGCTAAAAATATAATGCTTTAGATTCAAACATTTGTGGGCCTAAAGGCTGATGAAATGTTACCATGATATAGTAACAGGTAGCCTTCATGGCTTAGAGAATGACTAATGGCATATGGGTCCTAGGTTAGGAACTTAAGTTCTATTGCTGCCCTGCTTCTGCCATGGTGAATCACTTGCCTGTCCTGGACCTTTGTACATGTAGCTGTTCTATATTGTTGAGCTTCCTTCTAGGATCAATGAGGTGATTACTGACACAACACAGAACAGCTACTTTCTAAGTTTTTACTTCTCAGATTAGAGGGATCCTAGAAGCATATTACATATCACTCTTACATTTTCCCTTTTTGAAATTTTTGAGTATTCTTTTAATTGCTGCTGCCCTGAAACATTTGCTCAGAATGCTGAAGCTCTTAGCTTCCTGTGTAGCTTTGCAGCTGTATTCTAAGGGACAGAAGGAGAGGCATTCAGGACTGTGAAGGGAACTAATTTACCCAGTTCATTATGCTTGTACTGTTCTGGTCTCAACATGTTGTTCTTTGAAGCTCAGCAGATAAGTTTCTGTAGGCTGCTTGGAAATTACCCCACAGGTCCACAAGACTCCCAGTTACCTATCTGAGAAGTATTAGATCAAAATGAGAATAAGCAGTTTCAGTTATAGCACCTATCCAATATTTGTGGCCCAGAAATAATTTTTAGGTAAAGATTACCTTTGAGGCATCTCAGAGACTCGTATTCTGCAGTTTGGAAAATCTGTATTTCATACTGTAACTTCACCAATTTGAAGTCTCTCCCCAAAACAGTAAATAATGGGATAAAGGTAATTATGGGTTTTCTCATCTTTCCTACTTATCTGTTCCTTGTTGTGATTAAACACACGTAGTTTATAACTCTCTTAGAAAAAAACTGAATTACCATTTTTACCCTTTCAACATTTGCATGGTCTTATAATCCATTTCAACCACAGTGTGACATAGTAGGAGTCAGGAGACAAGTATGTATGGGGAAGATGGAGGGGGCAAATGTTTTTCCTTGTATTGGTTTTGGGAAGCATCCTTCTTCTCTAAAGGTACTTCTTGGGGAAATCTGTTTTCTTCCCAAGGCCTAATGAAGATTAGTGAGAGATGTCTGCAAAGTATTTGAAGTTCTTTGAAATAAAGGCATGGATAAACACTCAATATCATTGTCACTATCATTAAAAAGGAAAGCCCAGCATGTGATGTTTTGGGTCACTTCCAGCGGCCTTTTTTATGTTCAGGATTTCTTTTTTGACCTTTACCTCTTGATATCTTTATACGTTTATTGACACTGTGGACAAAGTCTTGAGATCCTAAGTAATAGGGTGTTAAGAATGAATGACTGCTAATCTCCATTACTATGGGGGGTATGTCTGAAAATGTGTTTAAATAGTTTAGGGGTGCCTGTGTGGCTCAGTTGGTTAAATGTCTGCCTTTCCCTGGGGTCATGATTTCAGGGCTCTGGTCTGGAGCCCAGCATTGGGCTTCCGGCTTGGTGGAGAGTCTGCTTCTCCCTCTGCCCCTCCCCCCTCCTCCTGCTCATGCTCTCTCTCGCAGGCGCGCTCTCTCTCTCAAATAAATAAATAAAAATCTTTTAAAAATAAAGTGAATAGTTCAGGTTTCTGTCTTTGGATACCGTTGTTCAAGTTTGGTAATCTTGGTGGCAAACTTTTTTTTTTTTTTTTAAAGACTTTATTTATTCATGAGACAGAGACAGAGAGAGAGAGAGAGAGAGAGAGAGAGAGAGAGGCAGAGAACAGGCAGAGGGAGAAGCAGGCTCCATGCAGGAAGCCTGAAGCGGACTTGATCCTGGGACTCCAGGATCACACCCAGAGCCAAAGGCAGATGCCTAACTGCTGAGCCACCCAGGCGCCCCTAAACAAACTTAATTTAATATCTGATCATTTGAATTTTTATTTTCAACTCTGTAGCTTCCAATAGAACTAGAGTTTCATACGAAAATTTTTACCAACTAGAATAAATACCAAATAAACTGGGATATCCATCTGTATTGTGTTTATGAATTAGAGGTAAATTAAAAGGAAGAAGCAGATATAAAGGATCTAAAAAACAAATAATATAAGAACTTCCTAGGGGCACCGTAATAAGTTCAGCCAACCTCCTATGCTTCAGAATGTAAATTATTTCATGCTAAAAATGATCATAATGATATCTTTATAGTGTTGGAAGATACCGAAGATACCAAATAAAGTCTAAATATGTTCAGTGTAATGTATTTTAGGCAGGGAAGTATACCAATACATTTTAGAAAGGGTTTCTATGGTACAGATTAAATTTTAAAAGACTTCCTTCTGGTCCTTAGCAAGCTAAATAAATCACAAACTTTTATTTTGTGCCTTCTGTATTCAAGGACTTGTGCTAATCAGAATATTCTCTTCCCTGACTGGCAGCTATATTTAAGAATCAAGTAGAATTAGTGCTCAATTTTGTTTTAATGCTGTTGGTCCATCATTTTGAGTTTGTGGGGTTGCTATATATTTCATTAAAAAAAAGAAAAGGTAACCCTAGGTAATGACTTGTTTATTTGTTCTGGATTTTAAATGGTTATTCTACAATAAAGTTTGCTTATATATACACACATATATTTTCCCCCACTAGCTTTTCAGTGGAGTTTATTTTTTTAATCTCTACATCAATTTCTGCATTTCTACGCACACAGATTTTTGTGCTTCTAAGCTTAGCTTTGACCAAAAAAATGTAAAGTAGAAAAATAAATTGAAAATATTCATCAGAACCAAAGGAAACTCCAAAGATTTTACAGGAAATTAGATAGGAGGATGGTATACATTATGTCAACCACTAATAGAAAATTATATGAAATTAACATCATGTTTAGCTTTATGCAAAAGCAACCACCCTGAAACTACTGATAATGATAACATATGTGTTTGTGTGTATATACACAGGAAGGATTGAAAATGAGTGTTTAGGGATCCCTGGGTGGCGCAGTGGTTTAGCGCCTGCCTTTGGCCCAGGGCGCGATCCTGGAGACCCAGGATCGAATCCCACGTCGGGCTCCCAGTGCATGGAGCCTGCTTCTCCCTCTGCCTGTGTCTCTGCCTCTCTCTCTCTCTCACTGTGTGCCTATCACAAATAAAATAAAATAAAAAATTAAAAAAAAAAAGAAAATGAGTGTTTAGATTAGAATGGATATGTATTAGCTATACTTATAAATAAATTTTATATATAACTCATATTCTACATATAGAAATATATGTGGAATATAGACTATATGTACATATTCTAAATACTTATTTTTCATCTTTAGGGGAAGCTACTTCCTCTATGCAAACCTTGGACCAGACTCTGAAAATAGTTGCCTTTGGCGAACCTAAAGCCAAATTACTTATTTAGCTTTTGAAATTTTGCCTATTGAGAGAAAGGATGGTCACAGGCAAAATGAATAACTTTGGTACATTCTCCCTGTGTTCTTTTCCCTGACACCTGCTCTTCCACCCATAATTTCAGTTAAACTTACTTAGCAGAAAGCGATCAATTCTAACCTCAAACTGTTGTCTTTTGCTCTGTTTCAGATTCACTGTGTTGGACCTGGCTTTCTTCTCTTTCTTGTTAATTTCTACTTTCTCATCTCTTCCTAGTTGTGTGGACTGATATCTCCGTAAGAATTTTTACCATGGCAGCTCAGTCAGTTAAGTGTCTGACTCTTGATTTTGGCTCAGGTTGTGATCTCGGGTTGTAGTTGCTTAAGATTCTCACTCTCTCCCTCTTCCTCTGCTCCTCCCCACCACTTAATTTTTTTTTTTAACCTACATAATGGTCCTTCTATTTCTTTTCTCTCATTTTCATTTTGGGGTCATTAAAAAAATATATGTGCCCGCTGTCAAATCAAATGTCTCCTCTCACTATGAAAATTTACTATCACTTTTGTATCCCTCCACATTATGTTGGTCTAATTTAGGTTGGGATTTGATGACCTGGCCTGTTCCTTGGTATGTCATAGTGCACCAGATTCACTGTATATGTTCACTCATAACTGTGTTGAATAAGTTGGTGTGTTGCTGCTATTTTCATCTGGAGACAGTATTCTGCAGGCTGCATGAACAGGCAACTGCACGTCAGGTTACATGCTGACAGCTGTATCTTCCCATCAGAAAAAAGATCCTTTTTTCCTCCCTATCAAATGAAAGCTTAGATTTTAGAGAAAATTGCAAAATATAGCAAATGAAAGAGATGAACTGAAATCACAGCATCTCTAGTTTTCTCTATCATTAATGGTAAAGCAGCTTCCTAGAGAATTTTATTATAATATGTTGATGAAATGTTTATAGTCATCCCTTTGCAGTTTGTTTAGAAAGTAGTTTCTAAGCAGCAGTTCCTGCATCATCTAGAAAACTTTTAGCTGGAGAAACCACATTTCTTTTCTTTCTCAAGCGGCAGAACCGGTCTAATTTTTTTTTTTTTTTAGTTTGTTTAATACTTGATCTTTATGGTGAGGGACTAAGTTACATGATCTTTCTTCCAAAAGAATGTTTCTCAGATTTTTGTGTTTTATGGCTTTCTGATTTCATTGCCATCATAGATGTAATTGTCAGGGAACTGAATACCTCTAGGAGTTTAAGTGTGCACAATAATAAACTGTTTTTCATAAAGAAGGAATAACTTTATGGTCTTGCTATGATAGTAGGTTTGGATGCATCTTACCATGGATCCAGGATTCTAATCAGAAATAATTGAGTCATGCGTATGTTTAAAATGAAGGAACTTACTAACACATTATGTCACCTCATATCGATAATATTCTTTCCATAATCTTTGGATGGGTTGATCATGCTATGACAGACCATTTGGCTGCCTTAAAGCCATTACCGTATATTTTTCCCCAAAGGAATTTCAGATCCTGTTTAATATTTGCCAGTTTTACTAAGTAGTGAAGGCAGAGAGGCTGTAGTAGTAATCTTGTGAAGAAGGAAATCAGTATTTCTTATCTATTTTCCATATATTGTCAATCTGTCAGAGCAAACCTATTATGTGGAAAACTGATAAGGAACTTTGTTTTCTTCTTGATATACTTGCCTGCCCAGCACTATGCCCCACGTTGGAGAACCCTGTGGTAGAGTTTCAGCTCTCTAGATAAGGTGGAATATCTGTAAAATAGCTGAACCATTGTGCTTCCATAGATTTTCACAACCCTGAAGGTTAGAGGAGTTGGGAGGATGAAAGAGGACCATCCTTGCCCCCAAGACTCCTAAAGTTCAAAGACACTTCAAAGCTGGTGTTCCAGTGGAATCCATGCATCTGGAGCAGTCCAATTACTAGAGAGATAACACTATAGCCTTCTTGGTATCCTCTTACGTATTCATTTCGTGGCCCTTGCCCTTCCCTGGGAATCATCTCCTAAGTCCTTCTGTCCTTTTGTTGGCCTGCTTTGAACTTATTGTGTATTAATCTCTTTTACAAAGGAAGGGCTGTAAGCAGTGGATAGTAAGTACTGCAGGTGTACTCTCAACCCCCCAAGGTGAGGAGGATTGTTGAACTATCTTGTTTCTGCATAAAAAACAAAACAAAACAAAACAAAACAAGGGTGCTGGAGTGGTTCATTCAGTTAAGCATCTGACTCTTGATTTCAGCTCAAGTCCTGATCTCCGGGTCATGGGATCGAGCTCCAA
The DNA here is from genome assembly GCF_053574225.1 of Canis aureus. NCBI lineage: Eukaryota > Metazoa > Chordata > Mammalia > Carnivora > Canidae > Canis > Canis aureus. The sequence goes on from NC_135626.1 coordinate 28,122,091, forward strand.
GTTGGGCTCCCTGTGCAGTGAGGACTCTGCTTAAGGATTCTCGCTCTCTCCCCCTCTCCCTTTGCTCCTCCCCTCACTTGATTGTGCTCTAAATAAATATCTTTAAAAGAAAACAAAAAACTACAATAGCATCATCCTCTGAGTTCTTGTACACTTCTTGTTTCCCTAATGATTTTCTGAATTATTTTCATTTGTACAATATCCAATGCATTACTTTTTTCATTCTATCTGATATCAAGTCATTGATAACCACTTATATAGAGAAATTAGATGCACGTTCTCTTCCTTCTTTGAGGCTATTTTCTAGAAGAGTATAGGGCCAGATTCATGGGATTATCTAGAATTTCTTCATAAATTTCAACATCAACTGATAGGATTTACTTTTGTAATTTTACCTCTCAAGCTTACCACTGAGTCATATCCTTTCTACAATTTCAGTGCAAAGAAGATTTTGATTTGTATTATTTTTCTTTTTGTATTCTAAAAATCAAACTGAACTCTGTCTAATCTTACTCTAAGAGAGAAGAGTGTCACCATATAGAGAATAGATTAGAGAATGTTGGAAGTGCTTTTTTGAAGCAACTCAACAATATATAATTATTTCTATTCAAGCCTTGTGCAAGTAAATACACATGGGTTATGGTCTGATGTAGAAAATATAAACAGTACAATGTGTCTCAAAAATCAGATTATACATTCCTAATCTATACTGCAATCAAAATGGTAATGTCAAGTTCACCTCCCCTTCAAGGTAGATAGAAGAATTATCTCCTAACATGATGGCCTATCCCCCACTACACAGGGTAGGTCACCAGCTGCTCCATAATGGCAACATTGCTCAGTAAGTTAGGACAGGAGAATAAAACAACCATATCCAGTTGAGGCTGCAAAGAAAATTCAAGGAAACAATGTAATAAGGATTATATTCATATATGGATAAAAGAATATGAGTTGCATGCATTGCCCCCAAATTTTCCTGTGAGAGCATTTAGTGATAAATTATATAATGTCTATTCATTCATCAGGACATGTATGGAAATAAAAAAGCCATATAACCCTTCTTTAGCCTTTGGAGACAGGTATTCACATTTGAGGGTAGTAATGATAATAGTTCTGGAATGAATGAACAGCTGTCTTATATATATATATTTTTTAATTTTTTATTGGTGTTCAATTTACTAACATACAGAATAACCCCCAGTGCCCGTCACCCATTCACTCCCACCCCCCGCCCTCCTCCCCTTCTACCACCCCTAGTTTGTTTCCCAGAGTTAGCAGTCTTTACGTTCTGTCTCCCTTTCTGATATTTCCCACACATTTCTTCTCCCTTCCCTTATATTCCCTTTCACTATTATTTATATTCCCCAAATGAATGAGAACATATAATGTTTGTCCTTCTCCGACTGACTTACTTCACCCAGCATAATACCCTCCAGCTGTCTTATATATTGACTTTAGATTTATAAGGCTTAGTTGTGGGGGCTGCCATTTATTCCACTTTCAAATGTATTCAGGGGCCAATAGGTACTTAATAATGAAATAATAGAAATTCCCTACTATCTTCCTTTGGAGTCCACAAGTTAGCATATAGTTAAATAATAACTAGATGTGGTGTTCCTTGGCTTGAGTGCTCTTTAATATATGCTGCCCCCAGAACACATTTCTGGTATTCTTGGTGTTAAGTCTATATTTTAGTTACAAGCTAGCCAGATTTCCATTATATCTCATGGTTAATAATTGCATGTATTTGTGTGAAAAATATTTTGATAATGCCCAAATAGATGTCATTTGGTCTCTTGAGACTCACCTCAATTAAGAGGTGTCTTCTTTGCTTCTCTTAACTTTATTTACTATCATTTTTGAAGTCTCTTATTCTTTCTTAGTCTTGAGATGATGTTCTTTTTCAACTTGTATATTGCTTTCAGAAAAAGCAATATACTTCCCTCCATCCTCTATATGCTGCCCCATAATAAATCCAGCCTTGCAGCTCTAATGTCTTCAGGGCTTCTGTTTCATGTGTAGTGCAGATTTCTGCTTCATTTCAAGGTTCTCGTTTCCCTACTCTCATAAACATCTCTAGCTGCCCACAGTGAAGACTCTTACTTACCTATATCTCCTAAACTGCTTAGAGAGGAATCTGGTTCCTCAGAATCTGGCCTCAGTGCTGACCTTGACCTTTTCCCTGAGCAGTCCTGGAAACTCTGTCCTCTCAGCACCTAATTCATGCCTGATACTCTAACTTTCTTGTCCGGGCCTCAGGAGAGAGAGCACATTCTGAACACTCCTCCTTTTGTGTCGGCATCTCTGTGAGGTGCTTTGGAAGGACTCCAGCCAGGCATGGAAGGGCTCTTTGATAATATCTGACGGGTGGGTAAGAATTTCGGGCACCTGGCCAAGATACACATAGCCTGTAATCGTTAACTCAGTCTGTAAACAGTTCAAACGGCACTGAGAGGCCGTCAGTTATTACATTAGAAGAAGCCTTTCATCTCTCTTGCTTAGAAGCCAGGCGTCCAGCACTGGCCCCCACTGTGGCGATTGGAACCACAGTGCTCTGTGCGGAGCCACCAAGGCCTGAGACATGCAGGGACACACAATGGAGCCGGCTCTGACTGACTGACTTCCAAACTTTCAGCATTGGAGCAATAACTAAATCATTAATTTCCTTTTGTTCTGCACCTGGCTGATGCTGGAAGGAAAAAAAAGAAGAAGAAGAAGAAGGAGAAGGAGAAGAAAGAAGAAAAGAAAGAAGAAAGAAGAAGAAGAAGAGAGAGAGAGAGAACCTTGACTAGGAATAAATAGTGGGGAAAGAATTATCATATGGGATTGGAAATTTCATTTTTCAGCTCAATTTTCCTACCCACATTTGTGTTCTGACACCTTTACAACCTTATTGTTGATGTTTTTATTTTGCTCTTTCGCTCCACGTTGAATCCAACTTTGGCCCTCAGTACACCCCATGTCCCTACTTAACTTTAATATTACTGGGCTCTAAGTACAAGGCACGATGCTGGGCCCTGGAGAGGGCTCAGAGGAGCATAAGATAACAGACCTGCTGCCCTCAAGGTGCTTACTAATTGAGATCTTAAGATAATACTAGATATATACTAGAGATAACTACCACCATGAGAGTTCATAACAAGTGCCAACTGAGGCACACAGTGAGTTTCTGTGGGAGTTCACAGCTACATGGACAAGCGTGATTAGGGAAACTCCTTCTCAATTTTGTGAGAGATTTTTTTTCAGTACTTTTCTTTTTACAAGTTTCTTTTATATTTCCCATCAATTCTCAATTTTGTGAGAGATTTTTTTTTTCAGTACTTTTCTTTTTACTAGTTTCTTTTATATTTCCCATCAATTCTCTCTTGCCTTTTTCATTAAATTGCTAATTCCGCTAGCCACATATTGAATGTTCCAAGCATATAGTAAATGGTATCATTAAGCCCCTTTTAGAATTTTTCTGATGAATAGAATTTTGCAGAAGTAGAGTTATGAGACCTGCCTTCCCGTGGGGTATTCTGGTACCAAAAGATGGTGCAGGAAAACCAAGCACAACGTATTCTAAGCATCTTAATTGCAGAAGACTCTTTCCTGATAAATATTTTTAAAGATGTTGAGATTGGTTTTAAGGCTGTCATTGCTGAAGCAATTTATTGTGCATAGCACAGGAGCAAAATTTAGATTAGGGCATAGGTTTGAGATGAACAAAAGAAATAAAATCCTATACTTATTGTATTCAAGGGGAGCATCAGAGCCCTAGGTTTTGCTCCTTACACCAGAATCCCAAGTGTGAAGCAGCTAGATTCTTTTTCTCTACAAAACAATATCTTAACTCTTGCCTCATTTATTTCAAAGGAAAATGTTACAGCCATAAGACATTCTTCCTGAGTAAAGCCTGAGTGGTGGGGGAACTGCATCATATGGTCAACTTAACTGGAGCCCTCATGACTTAATTAGATAGAAAGCTCTGATCTCGTGCCTCTGATTTTCCTTGTTTCGTTTTCCATTTTGCTCAGCTTTCTGGATCACTTTTTCATTCCTTTTACATATTTGTGGGTCTGCTTCTGACTTAACTATCCAAGTTTTCTATGCTGATTCTAATGTAGCTTTAGGGGAGCATATGATAAAATAAAAGAGAAGGCATGGCTTGAGGATGTGCAACCTGTTCTCTATCCTGTATTCTGCTTCTGCTTTACCACTCTGGTGAGGATGAGTGCTTGTTTTCTAGGATGACTAATACTTTCCCCTAAATCATAGAGGGAAAAAAAAACTCAATCTCAAAAAAAGAAATCAAGTCTTTTAGGAGAAAACAAGCACTAAAGAAAAAAAAACCGTTTCTTTACCATTTTCTCAGCATTATTATTTATTTGTTCATGGTAAACAAGAGAGTGGTTATTTGAAAAGACATGTTAAATCACATTTATACACTAGAATTGTAGAAATACAAAATTTATAAGGTACTTTATACAAGGAAGCTTTGTGGCTTGCTACCTGATCCACCCAATTCAATGCCCTGGTTAATTCTGAGGTCATTTACAGGTTTAATAGGAGGAAATAATGGAGAAAGTCCATGCTCTTCCACCTGAATATAATGTTTATTTTTTTATTTTTTGGGGGGAAGTGATTATTCTTGAATTTGGGCTTCTCATCTTCATTGTTTTCCTTATGTGTATAGTAGGGCGACTGCCTAGAATTGTTTTGGGCCCTCTAGATCAGTGCTTCATAGATTTTAAGGTATATCAGAATCAGTTTTAGAAGGTTCATTAAAAAAAAAAAAAAAAAGAAGAAGAAGGTTCAGATTGCTGGGACCTATCCCCAGAGTTTCTGATTCCATATGCCTGAAGTGCAGCCTGAAAATTTGCATATCTAACAAATTCCTAGGTGTTACTGATGCTTCTGGGTCTTGGGGACTAAATTTTGAAGCCCACTGCTCTAGGTTACTGCCTCCTTTATAACCGTGAGGACATTAACAGATATCCACAGCATCCAGCTTGCATTGAAGTGACTGTGACCTTAATACCTGAAAGTGAACACTTAGTTATGAGAGAATTTGTCCTACTTGCAGAGACTAAGTGGCCTGAAGGCTAGATCATTTATCAGCACCTGGCAAATAGCTTTACTGACTCTTTCAAGCAGCAGGTAGCTTGTCAGAGCTTAACTTTTAGAAAAAACTACTATCTGGCCTACAGAACTAGCAAGAGGACATAAGGAGAATGAAACCAACACTTTTGAGTAGCTTCTGTATCTTTCCTCAAAGAGAAGATTCCAAGGTTGCCTTGCCTTTAGGCAAATGAGAACTCCATTTTTCTTCTCTCCACTTCCCTGAGACACAGAATCTTTTAGGTTGTACATGAGATGCTTTTAGAACCTATAGGTAAGTGGAATTTCACTCTCACGAGGCAGGCTACACAGCACCATCCCTTCTGGATTTATTGAAGTGGGACTAATTAGAGTGAACCAACAACCACAAGCTCTGCTTTTAATTGGATTCACTTATGTAGCCATTTCAGCCTTTTCTAACTTAATATTTAAAATGTTATAGCAGCAGTACTATATCTAAAGACATAAATAGTATTTGGCAAATTTGTATCTCCAGTCCTGTCCTTTAACTCAAACTCTGATTCTTATTTCAGATTGCCTATAGGATTTAAATATTTGTCTCTAATTCCGCATTCCCAAGAATGAATTAATTTTCCCTGTTCAAAATTAACTTTTTTCCCCATATTCTTTGGGTTGATGCAACTCCTGCCCTCTCCTCCGCTAATTCTCCAGGTGTAGAACTTTTAACTCCTTTATTCTTATAGTTCAGTCTGTCAGCAAGTACTTTCAACACTTCCTTCATATTTCTGTGATTCATCCTTTTACCTTTTAACTGTTATGACCAGAGTTCAAGCTTTCATGATGCCATGCTAGATTTTGAAACAGCTCTCTAACTGGTTTTCCTACCACCAGTTTCTTTTTATTCCACTATAGTTTTTACTCTGATACTCAATTGTGCTTAACATACTGTTTTGATCATGAGATCCCCTTGCTTAAGAATTTAGAGTGATTCCTCTTTATTCTATGCCAGCAAGGTCTAGCTCTTATCTCAGCATTCCGTGGCTTTCACAACTTGACCCTACCTCAGCTATCTAAACTATCTTTTCAGGTCTATTTTCCAGCCACATAAGTCTTCTGGTACTTTGAAGACTTGAGAGAAACTGGTCAAGAACCTTCCTTTTCCCTCTCACTTTGACCCCATGTTTTTTCTCAAGGCTGTAGCTGGGAAGTTCCCAAATCCATTTGACAAATCCAGTGGATCAGTATGCCCTTCTTTTACATATGTGGTTATTCTTCTCTTATTTAATTCAGTCTTCTTTAGGGGATAGCTTAAAATTTGTCTCCTCCACAAAGCCCACAGGATCTATTGGCTGTGACACAATGTGGCACTTGATAGTATACCATTTTATGTCACCATTTAGTTGTGTTCATATGTTATCTCCCTAGTAAAACTACAGCTCCTGGGCTGGGTCTAACATAATTTTGGGAAGAAGATAGATGTTCATCAAACATTTGCCAACTAAGAGGCCATATTTCAGGCCTATTCTGATATGCCCATGGGGTATATCTTCATGTGGACCCATTCAGCATCCTTCTAATAGCAACATCACGTGATTCCCTGTATCTTGACAAAGTGCATTTGGGAGCTATTGATCTTCCCGGTGACAAAGAATTTGGGAAGAAATTGTTGCAACTGCTCTTTTAGGGAGAAAGATGGCTCCAGAAATAGGCCTGATAGTGTCCAGGCTAAGAATCAAACTTAGTGACAGCAACTCTGCTAGTTAGGTATTTGGCTAGAAAGGAAGTTCAGCCTCTGCAGTATTTCAGGTAGGTGTGAACTGAGTAGTTAGATTTGTTGCTACTTTCTGAAGTAAGCCTACCTAAAGGCAAAAGCATGGCCTCATGACTGGGTGATTATTCCTGCGCTGTGAATACTTGTTTATAGGCTACATGGAAGTACCCACCCAGGCAAACACTATGAAGAAGCAAAGGAAAGTGCCCAGAACCTAAATGTAGTCACTGTGTCAACAGCAATATCAGATAAGGTCATTTTTATGGAGTGGGAGTGTGGTGGTGGTGGGGAATAGTCGATGCACCTGTGGTTGGTGATTCAGAAATTTGGTGCCACATTATATGGCACCATGAAGCCACCTTGTGTTCTAGCCATCTCATGGTGGCTGATGTCATATAATTACCCATTTGCTAACTGGGCCAAGAGGAAATGGATTGGATGAAAGCCAGAGTAAGGTATAGTTACCTTGTAGATGAGCCACAGTCAGAGCCTATGGAACCAGATGGCTTTTGGGGACTTCTTCCTATACCAGTGAAGCCATTCTCATTGTCAGCCTCTTGGTTGATTTTTTTGTAGGTATCATGCATTTTTGCTTGCCTATTCCTAAAACAGTTACGTTCTCATCTGAATTTCTTCAAATGAGCTCCATGGCTAACATCTCAATCAGGAACAGGGTCCAGACAATTCCTGGTGACGGAACTAGGACTAAACTTAATCCTACACTGACTCAGCTTCTCTGCTAAAGTTGTTTGAAATTCTGATATCTCGCCAGAGATTGTTTCTAAAGAGTTCTCAGTGTGAAGTATGAATCACAAACAAATGGATTCTCAGGAGACCAAAAGCACAAGCTTTCAGTATTAATTCAGCATGCATTTATCGGTTGCCTGTTATATTAAGGCATTGTGCTCTTTGGGATATAAAGAAAACCCTGCCCTCAATTTGGTATATGAGAATATAAAGCAGAAGGTGAAAAGTGCCACACCATAAATACAAACAAGTTGATTTGGGACATTTCAGATGAAGAAGATATTCTTTATGAAAGAGATAGTATATAAATATGCCCTTGAATGATAAGTAGCATTTTAAAAAGTGACAGAATAGGAGTAAAGGCATTCCAAGAGGATATGAGAGAAGAGTAAGACAGTTTGAGTTGGACAAGTATAATACCTTTAGGAGAGAAATGGGAATAAAGCTGAAAAAGCAGAAAGGAAGAGAAAGGAATTAATACTTTTTTAAAAAAATATTTATTTATTTATTTATTTATTCATTCATTCATTCATTCATTCATTCATTCAGAGAGATTGAGAGAGAGGCAGAGACACAGGCAGAGGGAGAAGCAGGCTCCACGCAGGAAGCCTGACGTGGGACTTGATCCTGGATCTCCAGGATCACAACCCAGGCTTCAGGCGGCGCTAAACCACTGCGTCACCAGGGCTGCCCGAATTGATACTTTTTAAGTGCCTATTGTGTGCAGGAAATGCTGGTACTTTAAATATGTTATTTAGTCTCTGCAATAATCTTCTTGGGTGGCTACTGGTACCTGCACTTTTTTACCCATAAACCAAGACTCAAGATTAGGGTTCCCAAAGTCTGTCTCTCTCTCTCTCTCTCTCTCTCTCTCGTCTCATTCTCTCTCTCTCTCTCTCTCTCTCTCTCTCACACACACACACACACACACACACACACACGTTTCAAGTGACAGATCTGAAATGTGAAACCAGGTTGTCTCATTCCAAAGCCAGTTCAGAGAGTACTGAAGCCTTGATCTGATAGGCTAAGGAGTTTGAATTTAATTCAGAAGGCAGTAGAGAGTCATTGATGGTATTTGAACAGGACAATGATATGATTGGTGCTATATTTAGGAATATTGCTCTTGCAGATATAGAGAGAGCTTTAGAATGTGAGAGACTGGAGACTAGATAGAGGCCTATTTTAATGGTTCAGACTCCAGGGACATAAGGTAGGTTTCCAAAGAGGAGTTTGAGTGATTGGATGCAGGAAGAGAGGGATCATAATGACTCTGAGAGGCTCAGCCCAGGTCTCGAATGACAGTGCCAATAACAAAAACAGATGAGTTAAGAGGAGTTATTGGTTTAGAGTGAAATACAGGAAGAAGATGATTTGTACATTTGGTATATTTGAGTTTGAGGTACCAGAAAGACTTCAAAGAAATAATGTGTAACAGGCATTTTGTACTGCAGGATAATTTGAGTTAGGAGACAAATTTTGGAATTTGTATTGAAGATATTAGAGTAAGAACCTTAAAAGAAAGGTAATCTTATATTTAAGTGAGAGGCAGAAGAAGAGAAGAGGAAGGCAAAGGCAACAGATGAGGGACACAGAAATGGGAAAACTAGGGGGTCCCTGGGTAGTTTGGCGGTTTGGCGCCTGCCTTCGGCCCGGGGGCATGATTCTGGAGTCCTGGGATTGGGTCCCATGTCGGGCTCCTTGCATGAGACCTGCCTTCTGCCTGTGTGTCTCTGTCTCTGTCTGTCTGTCTGTCTCTGTCTCTCGTGAATAAATGAATAAAATCTTAAAAAACAATGGGAAAACTAGAACAGCAAGTAGGGAGAGTGTTAAGAGATATTCAGTAAGTCAGAAGTAGGTTCGGGATGTTTGTTTTGCTTTAGCATCAGTCCGTTTTCTTAGGCAACAACTGGTACCATACATCCTTTGTCCCTTCTGCGTTCAACTCTGTTATGTAGGAAATTAGTCAACCAGGAGAACTGTTTTCCTACTACAGATGTGTTTGGTGATCACATTTTAAATTTAAGCTAGTGAGAACTCTCAATCTTGCTGCTGGCAAAATAAAGTAAAAATTTCAGGTCTTGCCCTAAATCATTGGAGGTATTAGTTCCCAAGAAGGCTTTTAGAATTTTGGCACCTTTATTCTTTTACTCTGTGACTCCTCCTATGGTCGGTCACATCTCCTCTCCGTATATTTAATACATGAAGCCCATGCTCAGATTTCAGGATTCCTGGTTGCAAGCCCAATATGCATTGTGCTGTCTCTTCAACCTAATTTGTAAAATGGGTGGTACTAATTAAGGGAGAATAAATAGCTAATGAAGGATTGTAAAGTACTTTGCTAATATAAAACACAACATCAAAGCCAAGTAATAGTCTTTTTTTTTTTTTTTTTTTTTTTAATTTTTATTTATTTATGATAGTCACAGAGAGAGAGAGAGAGAGGCAGAGACACAGGCAGAGGGAGAAGCAGGCTCCATGCACCGGGAGCCCGACGTGGGACTCGATCCCGGGTCTCCAGGATCGTGCCCCGGGCCAAAGGCAGGCGCCAAACCGCTGCACCACTCAGGGATCCCAATAGTCTTAATTCAGGGTGAAGGGTTCCATTAGCAGGATAGAAATAAAAAGGACAAAGGGTAGTGTTGCTTTGTACCTTGATAACAGTGTGCAAATCAGAAGTGCTGCTATTGATCCTCATTGCCCTGTGAACTCTCAACCCAGAAATTTGGCTCTGCTCTTTCCTAACTCTCCAAGTACTTCCCTGACCTACTATGTCTGGCAATGGCACCTCTCTGAATGTCCTAACATATGCAAATGGGAACTTCTGTTCAGCAGAGCCAACTTGATAACCAAAAAGATTCCTCTTCTATTTATCAGCACTTTGATTATCTTTTTATATCTCTTACTATCTGTGCTTAGCAAGAAAAATAAAGAGGTTTGAGCAATTAGGAAATAACAACTCATAGTTCACAAAGAGTGAGTCAAGGAATGCTTGGAACATTTGAAAATACAACCACCTCTGGCATGAAATGGCCTGCTTACATCCTCAGGCCCAGAGTGGGATGGAGGGCTAAGCAGACTGCAAGGAAGCTGAAATAGGAAAGGCAATGATACCAAGTAGCTCCTCAACTGAAGTCTTTAAAACTTGGGCTTTAGACACATCAGCTTTTCAGAGTAGAAGGATGGAAAAAAGAAGTATAATTCATCTCTCATTCCGCTTAAGGTAAGAAAAATGATATTTAAATAAGTTATTTCATTTAATGTTAATCTGACCCACTCAGAAAAAATATAGAGTGCTGTTGGGAGTAAATCAACTCTGAGTTTTTCCCAACCTTTTCCATGCTGATCACTGGTCTGAGTCCTCATAAAGTCATTGTAGGAACTAAAGTGCAGCAGAGACCCTCAGCCAACACTATGACCTGTGGCCAGTGGGGGAGCAAGAGTTTGAGTCAATGCTGTAGGGATAAAAAAATAAATAAAATTGTTTTTAATTGTCTCTAATTGGTTCCTATCCTGAAGGATCTGGGAGATTAGGCAAAAGGGCCCAAAAGGACAAGAGACCATTTCCAAAATAATATCACAAGAATAAGTTAGTCTGCCTATGCATTCTTCATTGTCTCAGTGTGGATGTGCTGTGATCTATGAATTTGCATTCCCTGTGTATTGCTGGACAAATGGCCTTGCGCCCCTTGTGTGTGTGCTTGTGTGTATGCATGGCCATAGATTTATAGTTAGGCCTTAGTCTTTTGAAAGCAGGAGCCCATACCCTTTTTTGGCAGGAAGATGGTTTCTCTCCCATAGGGATTTTGTTCAACTCAGCACATTAATACTGAGGGAAGACAATAAAAGAGTAACTGGGGATGGATTATTAAGCAGGAAGATTTTCCTGAAAGAAGTGAATTTTGTTTAGTTTTGGAGGAGATTTAGGCATGATATAAAAAGGAAGGAAGCAAACTCTCCCTTGCTAAGAGGTCAAAATACCATAAAGCTGACTTTAAAACCTAAACTTACAGGGAGTATATAGAAGGTTTTTAAAGAGAAAGCAGAAATCTGTAAATAAGCATCTACTGATGAAATGACAAAGAAACCACAAATGTATTTGATCTCACATCTGTTTATTAAAACAGATAACTCTGCATGCATGCATTTTTTTTCTTCACATTTACTATGTGCCTGGCATTACACTAAGTGATGAATAAGGCCAAGTTCCTGACTTGAAATAGCTCAGGATCTACTTTAGAGAAAGGAGGAAAGGCCTAATATTTTATTGAAATCTAAGAACTAGGCACTGTATGGATAAACTGTAAGAGCTAAGTGTCATTTAAGAATTCTGAATCTATCGCTTTAGGGATTAATGGTGGAAAATGTTTAATTCTGAGGACTGAAGGCTGATCAGAAGATTATAGAAGGACTGGGCTAAGAGATTGAGGGCAAAAAGAGGCAGAAAGCTGCAGGACTTAGACCTTGGAGTCTTTGGCTCAGAGGGGAACGGGAGGTGCCTTTTTTTTTTCCCCCCTCTGTAGAGCCAAGGAGATAGGGAAAGGCCCATGAGAAGAAAGTAAAAGGAATTTAGCAGAGAACAAAGCTACTTTCCCAGCTCATATATTTTTTTGGTAAAAGATTACTTAAGAGTCAAGACAGTGTTTTTCTGGTTTCATTCTCTTTAATGCCTAGAATCCTGCCAGAAGAGGCCACATATAGATCTTAGTCTTTAGTTCCTAGGAACCCAAGAGATGCTGTTATTAGAAATTACTAAAATATTCAGAGGAAGTAAATACCAACTGGCACCAATGCCAAGATATCCAGGCACTATCCACAGAGACCCAGTGAGGTGCTGATCCCAAATGGCAATCCCTTCCAGGCTCTCAAAACACCATCTTTCACTTTTTCTTTTATCTCCTGCCTGGAAGGCTACACCGTGGGTGGGAATAAAAGTCTACTCTCCTGTTGCATCCAGGCAGCTGCCAGCAGGCTGCTTGCCTTGTTCTTTACTGGCAAATCATTAAACAGTCCCCCCAAAGCAGGCCTCTTCCCCAGGGCCACCCCATGGACAGAGATTCAGAGTTGTGGTCAAAGGGCTGTCAGCAGGCAGGCTGGAGCCTTTGGGTTGTCTCCAACACAAGCCTCTTCTGACTGTTGCCTCTTTGGAACAGAAGCCTCCTTGGCCTGTTCTCAACCCCCAGTGGCTTCTGAGGAGAGGCTCTGGGCATCTGAGTTGGCTGGTGGCTTGAATAATTTTGTCCTTCTCCTAACGTAATTTCTTAGTGCAACTACCTTATATCCCTTCGATTGTTTCTTTACCAAAGTACAGGCCCGTGCTCCATTTTCTCCCCCCACTTTCCAATGTAAATGCAATCTTGTGTGTTATTGCCCAGGAACTGGGGACTGGGGTCAGCCAAGCAAATCCCATAGCTTCCCATCCCCACTTACAATGTGACAATTAAAACTTGAACATAGACTTAGTTGAGCTGGCCCATCTGGATATAATATCTGCCCTCAAAGGACTTATAAGCACTGCCACAAGCAGATTGTGGAAGACTGGCACAGAGTCTGCAGGACAACTTGAAATCCCTACAACCTCTGAGCAGGAGACTAGGCCTGAAAGAGATGGAATGTGTGGAATAACCAGATTAATTTAGCTATTTCACACCCTTGTGTTAAACTCACCAAACTTAGCAATGCTTGAGTAGCTCTGCTGGTAGTCCTGATGTGCATCTGGCATATTGAAGTGAATAATCTGATTTCCTCAAGTTTCATTTCTTTGGTCTTTTTTCACAAAGCCTGTCTGGTTTTAGTCTTTGGCCTTTTCAGCATTAAAATCTTAACTAACATAAATAATTGCTTAAACCTACAACAGGTCCCAGCAGGTTTCCAAATTCCTACCATCTCGGGCATGAGTTTGGCTGCAACAAGAAGAGCAAAATCGTAAAGCAGACTGTGTCAGGGCTGTCTGCAAGTCAACATTGGATCAGGTTGGAGGACTTGTAGGAGTGCCGTTAACTACCTTATTGCAGTAAGAGTTAAGGCCATCCCCTGGAGGGGCCCTGACCAAAGCCTCCTTAGACCCTTATCTTGAAAGTGGGAGGGTAGGTATTGCCCTAGCAATACCTGTGCCAAGACCTCATCTCTTCTGCAGATGACCTCTCTTAACAAGACATAGGTAAATGAGGGTCCTCACGTGGTGCTTCTTGAAGGATAGAGATCAGTGAAGGCGGTAGGGTCTCTCTGGGACAGTGGTCATTGAGTGACAGAACTCAACTGACATTTCAGGACATCTTAATGTAGGATTCTTGGAGGTCTGATCCCCGAGATCCTCGCCTGGTGGAGGAAAACAGTTCAAACTGCGTGACTGGGGGTGTCTTCTAAGGTCTTGACCTTTGCAGGCCCCAGAACTTTGGCATCCTATTTCATAGCTTTCCTTCTAAAGAACATTGATGTAACTAAAATGTTATTTGGTGGGCTCTCTCTCCTTTGCTCCTAACTTCAGGAGCAGCTTCCTGGTGCCTCTGTAACCAGAAGTTGTTCTGGGCTGAGTCAGGACAAACCCTTTTATGTGTGGGAATAGAATGGACAGAAGCTCTACCTCTTGGGTGGCTGAGATTTTCCTCCTTCTCTCTGTCTGATTATTGCCAAATAAGCTTCTTCTCTGATAACCGTTATTTCAAAAGTAACTTAGCTCTTCTTCTTTCCCCTCCCTTTCTTCTTCCTTCTCATGACTCTGCTTATGACCCTGTAAACCACCCATACATAGATGCCAAGCAGAGTATGGGGTCAGGGAAACCCCAGCATGAGGGACATTTTAGGGTCATGGGGTCCATTTACATCATGGAGCTTGGACATGATCTGAGACTAGGATAGATAAATTTTAAAATGAAGTCTTTAATGTGGAGCAAGACAGTGAGGGAAACTGTAGTCTGGCTGAATGACCATTATCTGGGTCTGAGCTTCTGTGACCTCTAATTTCAGGACACACCTTTCTCATCCTAAACAAACATGCTTTCACTGGGAAAGCATCTCTGAGCAGTGTCTGGATCTGGCTGCCTTTGTTGTGGCTAGAAGAAGAGATGAGATAAGCCCTAGAAGAGAGAAAGGAAGCTGGGGCTGCTAGGCAGCAAGAGCCTAGGCCAGAGGGAAGATGAGCAAACAGACCCTGCCTTTATATTGTTGCTAATATTCAAGTTTGAACATTCTACAAATGGAGGTCCTGCCTTCCACCCATGCATTGCAATACTTGGCTAAAGTTTGTTGTACCGCACAGAATACCTCTGGGAGCCTATGCTGGAGGTGGCATGGCAGGATAGAAAGGGTACTAGGATTGAATTCTGAAGACCTCCATCTCCTTTAATTAGCTGTGTAACTATGGGCAGTCTGTGACTTGAGTCTCATATTCCTCATTTGTAAAAAGGAAGTTTTGAAGAGCCCCTTAGAGACATGAACCAGGCTCAGCTATTAGCAATTCAGATCTCCTTATAAACTGTATGGCAGCTGGATTCAAATGAAATTTTATTCTTTCAGCAAATACTAAGGACCTCCAAAATGCAAAGCCCCAGACTGGACTTCTGATGAGCTCATTTCTTCCCTCAGACTTTGTCTCCTTGCTTTTTATTGGAAGCCAGCACATCATTTCCGTTCTCTTGTCAGCATTCTTACTTACCAACACACCTGTCCACCAGGAGGTTTTCTGGATCAAGTGAGAAACACTGGAGGCCTCTATCACCCATCCTCTCCCTGCCAGTCCACTCTTGCTAGGGAGCCCAAGGTTGTGCTTCTCTAGCCCCACCAATATTATTTTCTTTTTTACCTTAAAAAATTATACAATTAAGCAGGAATACATTTCCTTATTTAAAAAAAATGTTTAACAGGATAAAGGGAAACTCCTTTTGACAATCTCCCAGTCTCTCAACTTAATTCAGTAGGAAACTCAGCCATTCCAAAGATAGTGGCAGGCTAAGGTAAGGAAGAGAATGAGGTCTAGTGGTTTCCAAATCCAAGCCTAATCAATTACCATTAGGATCTAATCTGTGGATATGAGCATTCACCTCTTTCACTAAAGGACAAGATGACCAAACTGGGCTTCAGAGGCTATTCTGGTGTTGCAGGCAGGAAGAAGCAACTTCAGGCCAATTTGTTTTTCCCAACTCCTGAGCTACAGGAGCTTGACTTTATGATGCTGGTGTGTCCTACTGCTGGAGATAAGAGTCAGGTAGTTCTAAGTACAGGTAATGGAGGTTGCACAGGAGAGATTGATTATAAAATCTGAAAAGAGGAAATGGGGAGAAAAGTGCCTTTGATGCCTGGCCAATGTTCCTGATTACAAAGGCAAAATTGTAGCAGGCAGTAAAGTTACCTGTCCAAGGCCTGGGTAAAGGTCTGTATGTGGAATTAGAGAACTAAGAAATTATTGCAGCAGAGGTAGGGGGAGGGAGGTGGCTGGAAACAAGAGACAGTAAAGAATTGCTTGCAAAAGCACACACCCCAAGATGAGGAGATGCCGTGGATAAAGAAAGACCAGCATTAAGTTTGGGGCTTGGTTGAGCCCTGGAATGCCCTTTGTGAGGAGGTAATGAGATCACATGGCCTCCTTCATGGGAAGGAGGCGGGCTGAGAACTGGAAGAGCTTGTTCAGTGGGGTTTAGAGGAGAGAAGTGACCATGGATAATGAGCTGTCCCAGACTGCGCCTTGTAGAACACTGACATTCAGAGGCACTGTTGACAATCACCAAGGCAGTAGCACTCAGAGAGGTCTTTGTCCCTTCCAGCAATGAGGAGGGATTTTATTGTTGCAAATGCAATAATAAAACAACTACCATTTAATGAGCACCTACTAAGTGTCAGGCTCTGTGCTAGGCACTTATATCCATTATCTCCAGTCTTCATGATAATCATCCCATTCTGTAGGTGAAGAATGTGAGGCTCAGAAAGGCTAAGTCGCACTGTCAGAATTGGAGCATTAGGTTTATTTTGGAAGGAAGGGGGAAAGTCAGAACAAATAGAGGAAGAAGACAGATCCAAGAATAGGAAGTATACAACACATACCACTAAAGGACAGTATTCACATCTCTACATACGCATATAAAATATAGGTGCAAAGCTGAGATCTCGGCCAGAGTGGTCTGGACCCTTAGAGCAAGTTCAGGCTCCTCTTAATTTGCCCCTCATGGCAGCATCTGGGACAAGGTTGTCCCCGTGTCTGACCTTTTAGGAAGACACAGCCAATCCTTAAATCCATCAAGTGTTTGGGGGCCCTCCCCAGCCATACCCTCCCTGAATCCTACAAGTCTATTTCTCTTGGCTCTCTCCTGGTGTCACTGAGAGGACAGGTGACACCTCCTTATTAGGAGACCTTGTATCCTAAGGAGACAGGTATATTTGGATCTATTTTCTTCTCAGGGGCCCTCTTCCCAGCTGAAAATTCCCTGGAGGAGGGAGCAAAGACAACCCCTGTTATACCCAAGGAAGACTAAAACTGCTTTGCTAGGTAATGAACAGTGTCCTGGTTGAATGACTTTCTTTTTCTTTTTCTCCTTTTCCTCTTTCTTTCTTTCTTTCTTTCTTTCTTTCTTTCTTTCTTTCTTTCTTTCTCTCTCCCTCTCTCTCTCTCTCTTTCTTTTTTGGTTTTATTTTAAATTTGAGAATACGTGAAAACGTCTTACTGTAGAAGAATCAAACCACACAAAAGTGTAGTGAGCATGGTTTTCATACCACAAATATGACGATACAAGAAATATGTTTTCTTGAGAGCTTCCCCTCACAGAGCAGCTAAAACAGTCTCATATCTAAGAGACCCCTCTGATGATATGTGTCCACGCTGGTCACCACAAATATGCCCATTGTTCAAGCACAAGTGTTCACTTGAAATCCATGTAGGCACATCATCTTTGCCAGGGTCCAGCCTTCTGGGATCTACCTCTTCTAGGCCACAGTCTGCAGATTCCCTCAACTTGGCATCTCCCAGGCTCCTCCTCCCATTCCCTAGGATTCCAGGGATTCTAATGCCTCCCCCCACCCCCATACACACTCCTTTCTGCCTTTAGGAGACTCACATTTTCCTCAAGGAGTTCAATCTTTCATAGAAGCCAGGAAGATAGGTCTTTAGCAACAGTTGTTTTGGGCAAGTGCCCCTGAGGCAGGGAAATAGGAGAGGCTCTCTTCTTGGAATGGCAGGAGAGAAAAGACAGAGAACAAAATATAAAGAGTTCTCATTCTTTTCTGTTCTTTCACAGCAGCAAAATAGCAAAATTCAAATTAATATCTCAGTAAATCATCCTATGATTGAAATGTTCGAAGCAAAACACAGTCTGTTTTCACGGTCTCCTCTCTAAATCCTCTCCCAAAGCCACTATTATCAGAATTTTGGTGTGCATTGCATTGCCTTTATGTTTGACTGTCAGTGATCTGACTGTAGACCTTTAATATTTGATTTAAAAAATATTGATCAAGTATCTTTTGTGTGGCAAGCACTGAAGGGGATGTGGAGGTCAGTGATAGCTTGAGGGGAGAGGTAAGTGAGCCGACAACTGAAATACCACTGCATGAGTCTGTGATGGAGGAATTCAGGGAGCTAAGAGGGCCCGAATGAGAGGCTTCTGACCTCTCCTGACAGAGCAGCAAATGCCAAAAGTGTTTGGAGACATGAAACACGTTATTTCTGGACCACGAGTTGCCAGGGGGAAAGAAATATGGGAAGGGAATGGTAAGCCCAGAGCAGACAGAGCTTTGAAGCTGTGTTTATAAATACAGACTTTATTCCAAGAGCTATGAGAAGCCTTTTTTTTTAAAAGGTTTTATGTATTAATGAAAGACACAAGGAGAGAGGCAGAGGGAGAAGCAGGCGTCATGCGGGGAAGCCCGATGTGGGACTCGATCCCCGAACCCTGTGAGAAGCCTTTTAAGAGCTTAAAGTGGGGGGCACCTGGATGACTCAGTGATTGAATGCCTTTGGCTCAGGTCTTGATCCTGGGGACCTGGGATCGGAGGCCCACATCAGGCTCCCCAGAGGGAGTCTGCTTCTCTCTCAGCCTATATCTCTGTGTCTCTCATGAATAAATAAATCTTAAAAAAAAAAAAAGAGAGAGCTTAAAGTGGAAGAGCAACACACTCAAGTTAGCATTTTAGATCACTCTGGCTTCAGTGAGAGGGGTAAGATGACCCCAGTTAAGAGGATATTTCAGTAAATTGGAACAGCAGTGATGGTGGCCTGCATTAGAGTAGCCAGAGTGGGAATGGAGGGAAGAGGATAAATTAGAGACATGTTTGAAAGATAGAATTGTTAGAATCTGGTGATTGGTGGCTGTTGCTGGTGGGGTTAGGGGGGCAGGAGAGAGAGGAGGTTAGGAGGACAACATCTGGCTTGGGTAGTAGGTGGATAGTGGTTCCAATCCCTAAAATAGGGAACACTGGAGGAAAAGTTTTGAGGGATAAAATGATTAGTTCAATTTTGAACATGCTGAGTTTGAGATGTCTCACTTAAGGTTCTTCAGGCAGAAACATCCAAGCCCTACGTATTGGACATTTTGGGTCTGGAACTCAAGAGAGGTCTGGGCTACACATATGTAATCAATGATCTCTGTGTGGGAACCAAAGCCGAACACTGGCTGGAGTTACCCAGGGGTGCATGGAGAGTAAAAAGAGAGGAGGCCTAAGACAGGATCCTAGAAGTCACCACCAATATTTCAGGGACTCTTTAGGAATGTAAAATTTGAATGGCCATGAGTTGGGGGAAGGCTCGGGTTTTCAAAGTTAAATGGAAATTATTCTTAATTTACTATTATTTTACATTATCCTACTTTTCTTCTGATCTCAGCTATGTAATTCTGAGCATGTAACTTAATCTTTTTTTTTAAGTTTTTAAAAAAATTCTAGTTAACATACAGTGTGATATTAACTTCAGGTGTAGAATTTAGTAATTCAACACCTCCATACAACACCTCATGCTCATTACAACAGGTGCCCTCCTTTATCCCCATCACCTATTTAACTCATCCACCCACCCACCTTCCGCCTGGGTACCATCACATCTCTATAGTTAAGAGTCTCTCTCTCTCCTTTTTCCCCCTTTGATCATTTGTTTTGTTTCTTAAATTCCACATATGGGTGAAATCATATAGTATTTGTCTTTCTCTGACCTATTTCATTTAGTATATAATACTCTCTAGCTCCACCCACATTATTGCAAATGGCAAGATTTCATCCTTTTTTTATGAGTGATACTCATTTTATTCATATACCACATCTTTATCCATTCATCAATCAATGGACACTTGGGCTGTTTCTTTAACTATTATAGATTATGCTGCTGTAAACATCAGGGTGCATATATGTATCCTTTTGAATTAATATTTTTGTATTCTTTGGGTAAATACAATAGTGCGATTGCTGATTGTAGGGTAGTTCTATTTTTAACTTTCTGAGGAAATTCCATACTGTTTTCCACAGTGCTTGTACCAATTTGCATTCTCACCAACAGTGTAAGAAGTTTCCTCTTTCCTCACATCTTCACCAACACCTGTTGTTTCTCGTGTTGTTCATTTCAGCCATTCTGACAGGTATGAGGTGGTATCTCATTATAGTTTTGATTTGCATTTCTCCAATGATGAGAGATGACAAGCAGCTTTTCATTTGTCTATTGGCCATCTGTATGTCTTCTTTGGAAAAATGTCTATTCATGTCTTCTGTTTTTTAATTGGATTATTCATTTTTTTGGTGTTGAGTTGTATAAATTCTTTTTTTCCTTCAAATTTTTATTTAAATTCTAGTTTGTTAACACACGGTGCAATATTGGTTTCAGGAGTAGAATTCTGTCAGTGATTCATTACTTACACACAACACCCAGCGCTCATCGTAACAAGTGCTCTCCTTAATGCCCATCACACATCTAGCCCAACCCCCATCCACCTCTCTCCATCAACCTTCAGTTCTCTAAGAGTCTCTTATGGTTTTTCTCTCTCTCATATAAATTCTTCATATATTTTGGATACTAGCTCTTTATCATCTTTGTCATTTGCAATTACCTTCTCCTATCCTGTAAGTTCCCTTTTACTTTTTCCTTTTTTTACTTTTGTTGATTGTTTCCTTCACTGTGGAATTTTTTTTTTATGTGGTCCCAATAGTTTATTTTTTATTTTGTTTCCCTTACCTCAGGAGACATATCTAGAAAGAAGCTGTTATGGCTGATGTCAAAGAAGTTACTGTCTGTGCTCTCTTCTAGAATTTTTATAATTTCAGGTCTCACATTTAGGTCTGTAGTCCATTTTGAATGTATTTTTGTGTATGGTGTAAGAAAGTGGTCCAGTTTCACTCTTTTGCATGTTGCTGTCCAGTTTTCCTGACACTGTTTATTGGAGAGCCATTCTTTCACATTGGATATTCTTTCCTGCTTTGTCAAAGATTAATTGACCATATAGTTATGGGCTTATTTCTGGGTTTCCTATTCTGATCCATTGATCTATGTGTCTGTTTTTGTGCCAGTACTATACTATCTTGATGACTACAGCTTTGTAATACAACTTGAAGTCCAGAATTGTGATGCATCCAGCTTTGTTTTGCTTTTTCAAGGTTGCTCTGGCTATTCAGGGTCTCCTGTGGTTCCACACAAATTTTAGGATTGTTTGTTCTAGCTCTGTGAGAAATGCTGGTGGCATTTTGATAGGGATTGCATTAAATCTGTAGATTTCTTTGGGTAGTAATAGACATTGTAGCAATATTTGTTCTTCCAGTTCATGAGCAAATGTCTCTCCATCTCTTTGCATCATCTTCAATTCCCTTAATTAGCATTTTATAGTTTTCAGAGTACAAGTCTTCACTCTTTAGTTAGGTTTATTCTTAGGTATCTTATTGTTTTTGGTGCAATTGTAAATGGGATTGATTTCTATTTTTATTTTTAAAGATTTATTTATTTGAGAGAGAGAAAGAGAGTGAGCATGAGTAGAGACAGAAAGAGAAGCAGACTCCTTGTGAAGAGGGAGCTCAACATGGGGCTCCATCCCAGGACCCTGGGATCATGACCTGAGACAAAGGCAGACACCCAAATGACTGAGCCACCTAGGCACCCCAGATGGGATTGATTTCTTAATTTTTTTTCCTGCTGCTTCATTATTGGTGTATAGAAATGGAATAGATTTCTGTATATTGATTTTGTTTCCATGACTTTACTGAATTCATATATCAGTTCTAGCAGCTTTTTGGTGATCTTTCAAGTTTTCTATATATAGTATCATGTCATATGCAAATAATGAAAGTTTGACTTCTTCCTTGCTGGTTACTTAACCGCTTAATGCCTCAGTTTCCTCATCTTCAAAGTGGAGACAGGGATCCCTGGGTGGCGCAGCGGTTTAGTGCCTGCCTTTGGCCCAGGGCACGGTCCTGGAGACCCGGGATCGAATCCCGCATCGGGCTCCCTGCATGGAGCCTGCTTCTCCCTCTGCCTGTGTCTCTGCCTCTCTCTGTGTGTGTATGACTATCATGAATAAATAAATAAAATCTTTTTTAAAAAGATAAATAAAGTGGAGGCAAATAGGGGCACCTGGGTGGCTCAGTTGGTTAGGCACCTGTCTTCAGCTCGGGTTGTGATCTCGGGGTCCTGGGATCAAGCTCTGCATCGTCTGGCTCTCTGCTCAGCGGGGGTCTGCTTCTCCCTCTGCCTCTGCCCCTCCCCCTGCTTGTGTTCTCTCCTCTCTTTCAAGTAAATATTTTTTTTTTAAAAAAACCCACACACTAAAGAATGTGATTGAAAAAATAAAAATAAAATAAAATGGAGACAATAGTTTCTAGCATTATCGTCATCATCATTAGTGTGGACAATGGAGGGTTGACTATGTGTCCATTTAGAGTTACATGACTCCAGAGGCTGGAGTCAGATAGAGCTGAGTTCTAATCTTGTGTGACTTTAACTTCCCTGTGCCTCAAGCTTCATTCTCTTCTTTAGATGGGGATGATCACACATACCTTATACTGAGATGACATCTAGAGGGCCTGGCATACAAGAGGCATTTACTAATAGTTAATTTCCTCCCCTTCCCTCTTCCATAGTTTTTCATTCAGACAGGGGAAGTCTTATGAATCTGACATACTGAGTTTTTTCTCCTGAATCTCATCAGAGTTATCCTACAATATAGCACTGCTTTGTATATGCTGGTTCCCTCATGGAGGTTTGAGGACAGAACAGTGGTTAAATATTTGTAAATCTTTCTCTAAAGACAGCTCTTCTTTGAGGTGACTTTTCCCCTCAGTTGACCCTCTGGTCAGTAAGGGGCATGTTGGAGTTATATGAAGAAAGCTGACCATGGGTCATGGTAGGGGAACAAGCAAAGCAGTAGACTCCTATGGCTGCAATTTGTTATTCCTGAAGGAGGATCTCCCATCTCTTGTTCTGTTGGAACAGCTGACTTCTGACTCCTTACCATACCAGACAGTCTTCTGTCATCACCAGGAAGATCTTTCTCAAACGCAAATCTGTGGTCTCTGGTCCTTGGTCTGATGCTTGTTGACTTTTCCAGTCTCATCACCACCTTCCCCTCTACACCAGACCTAACTGCCTGCAATCCCTTCCAGACACATGCCAATGCCTCCATGCCTGGGCATAGAGGTGCCCAAAGATTTGATAGAATTGATAGAAAGGATAGAATTCAAAGCAAGGTGGTCCCTATGTTTAAGGGACTACAGTGACACAGTGAGAAGAAATAATGTGAAAATGCTTTCAAGGGGATCCCTGGGTGGCTTAGCGGTTTAGCGCCTGCCTTTGGCCTAGGACGCAATCCTGGAGTCCTGTGATTGAGTCCCACGTCGGGCTCCCGGCATGGAGCCTGCTTCTCCCTCCTCCTGTGTCTCTGCCTCTCTCTCTCTCTCTCTCTCTCTCTGTCTCTCTCTATGTCTATGATAAATAAATAAATAAATCTTTAAAAAAAATGCTTTCAAGAAGTAACTGTGCTCTTAAATCCATCATCAGCATTGTCATCTTTGGAAGCATCTTCATAAATTCAGAATGCTGTCTGGTTTCTCTGATGGTTCTTTCTCAAAGTCCTTTTGCCTTCAGCAGCAGTAGGGAGGGAAGTATGGGCACCTCCCTCATACAAAATCCCCTGTCTTATGGGATACACTGCGTTTCTACCACGTAGGAACTTCTAGCCCATAGGATTATCTAGGGTCAAATAAATCATACTTTGTTCTCACAGCACTCCGGGAAAATTAGATTCAAGTGGGCATTTGATTCCCCTTGAGTGACAAGTGAGTATATATCTGCTGAGGGGATCCTCTGGTGTGATAGCACACATTGGGCCCATTTACCCCTGAGGCACTGCTCTGCACCCACTGGGCTAGGGGCCTAGGGTCTTGGCCTGGCCCTGCCATACCCTCAGAGCAGATGGGCTGGACTGGCTCATCTCCACTGCATACTTCCTGGGACCAGGACGAGCTCCTAGGAAGTGTGAGGTTCAAGGCTATTAGTTAAGCCTCCTTCCCAAGTGTCTTCTTCCTGCCAGTGCCCTGCTTCATCTCAGGATGGGTGCAAGGCAGGGGCAAAGGGGGATATCAGGAGGAACAAGGCAGCACCAAGCAAGAAGACGTGAGAGATGGGGACCTCAGGGGACATACCGAGGAGGCAGCAGGTACTGGTTGTACCCAGCACCACCCTGGGAGAGCATGGAGGGAAAGGCAAGATCCTGCAGATGCTGATATGGCTCTCAGCCGGGTGTTTGTAGCAGGTGGAAGAAGTAGGAGGTAAAAGAGGCTGGGGCAGTTTGAGGGTTGTCGGAGTGGCTTTGCTACAGACTCTTCATTGACGTCCCCCTTTAGGACACCTCTCATGCCTACCTACCCCTCACCTCCACATATTCTTGGCCCTGGCACCCCTGAAATTACAAACTTCTTCTGAGGTAATGTATAAGGAAGACCCACTCTTTAACAGCACAGGGAAACTTGCCTGTCCCTGCCTGGAACAGTGGGGAAGTGCTTCGCTCCTACAGCTTACTCCTATTCCCTAGAGCCTCCTTAAACTCTCTCTCTCTCTCTCCCCTTTTCTCTCTCCCCCTCTCTCTCTGCAGTCCCACCCCCTGTATCTGTGCAATGCCAGTGACGACGACAATCTGGAGCCTGGATTCATCAGCATCGTCAAGCTGGAGAGTCCCCAACGGGCCCCCCGCCCCTGCTTGTCACTGGCCAGCAAGGTAGGTTCACACTTGACCCCACACACACTCTGAACTTCACCCGGCCCCTTTGTTCTCTGTTCCCTTGTTGCCTAGGAGTGATGTCCCAACTCACTCAGGTTTTCCTAACTCATGACTGGTCTGAGAGGGGTGGAAATTGAGGCCTCCTTTCCCCACCAAACATCATCTACCAGCAGAACCTCTGGCTGTCATCCAGGGCATGCACCCCACCCATATCCTCCTACATCACCTGGAAGTACCTAAACCCCTTGCCCTGCCCAGCATCAGAGCAAGGAGGAGCCAGTTGAAGGACTTTCCATCTCTCAGAAATATTAACCGAACATATGCAAGAATAGCAGAAACAGAAGCCATCGCCCTATCCATAAAAAGTTCACATTCTTCCTCCAAGATTGCAAACCAGTGACTCCACGTTTCTATGGAGCACCATTGGCTGGAGCTGGTGGGAGTCACCACCTTTCCAGCTTCCTGGGCTCTCTGGTTTGCCATGCTCCTCACTGGCCTGCTACTGCAAAGGCCCTGTGAACATTTGCATTTGTGATCTCTGCTCTAATGTTTGTGACTGTTTTCCATGTGCTGACCATGTGCCAGGTGGGACAGATTCTTTATATATTATCTCATTTACTTTGCACAGCAATCAGGAAAGCTAGACACTTTTATTCTCCATTTGACATATGAGGAAGTGAGGACCAGAAAACTTAAGTAACTGGGGCACCCAAATGGCTCAGTTGGAGCAACATGTGACTCTTGATCTCAGGGTTGTGAGTTCAAGCCCCACATTGGGTGTAGAGATTACTAAAAAAAAATAATAATAATAATAAAGGAACTTAAAAAAAGAAAAGAAAACTAAGGACCTTGCCAGGGTTACATAGCTAGAAAGGGGTGGAGCTACAATTTGAACTGAGCCTTGTCTAGTTCTCAAACCTGAGCTGTTACTCTCTTCTCTGTTGCCTCCCATTCTTGCTGGGAACCCTGGATGTATATGGAGATTCTCATGGTGTAAGCCAGAGTGTAGTCAGATTCTGTGTGGCATACTCAAATCAACTTGGGGGGAGGGGTCCAGCTCCCCACATGGTGGAAGAAGCGGACAGTCCCAACCAGTGCATTTGCTCTTTGTACCTAGGTCCCCCTAGGGATTTCCTGATCCTCCTGAGGTCTGTTTCCTGAGCCAGGAGTCTCAAGGAAACAACCTGGGTTCTTACCTGACCCCTGGAGGGGGCAGGAATGTGGGCAGGATTGTGAATGTGGCACCCACAGGTGGGTGAAGATATTCTCCCCAGCCTGGCCATAACTGATGCAGAAGGGAGCTACGGGAAGATGTGGGAAATAGGGGCCAGGACACACTTGGAAGAGCCGGAGAGTGTGGTTTCTAGACAAGACTGGGTGGGTCTTGGGCACCTGGGTGACTCAGTTGGTTAAGTGGCCGATTCTTGATTTTGGCTCAGGTCATGATCTCAGGGTGGTGAGATCAAGCCCCGTGTGGAGCCCTGCATGGAGCCCCATATCAGACTCTATGCTCAGTGGGGAGTCTGGGTCAAGATTCTCTCTCTCTGCCTCCCCCCCCTCCAAATAAATGAATCTTTAAAAAAAGAAAAGGAAAAAAGACTGTGTGGGTCCTTAATGGCAACAGAATTTTGTTAGGTTGAAGCTACCCTGCTTTTGGCTATTAGATTTCCCTTGCCTTACAGAATAGGGGCAAATGCCATTCATTTATTCATTTGGTAGATGAGTGCCTAGTGCTTGGTAGTATGAATGTGAGTGCAGAGTGTGTGTGTGTGTGTGTGTGTGTGTGTATGAGTGTGTAAGATGCAGAGGTTGGGGGGGAGAGGGAGATGGGGGAGGAGGGGCTCAGAGAAGCTCCACTGTTCTTCTAAAGCAGTGTAATGTATGATGTCACATACGTGTGAACACTGGGCCACCTGTGAGGTCGCCATCCACCCGGGAGGTTTTCTTCTCTTCCCTGGAGAATCACACTCCTGGGGGATAAATGAGGCATGTGCACAAACGCTAGGAAGCAAGGAGCACGTGGTTGGTGCTCTTTGAGGTACTTAACCTTATTGTGCCTTTGTTTCCTCCACCATAAAATGGGACTTTTATTTTCTACCCCAGTGATCACTGCGAGAATAAAAATGATGTATGTCAAGTACCAATAGTGCCTGAGCTAAAACAAACACAGAAACAAAAAAACCCTTAGGGGTTTAGAAGAAGCACCTTGGCTGCTGCCTGGGGACCTGTTTTTCTTCCACAGCCTTTGCGGTCACTGCTCATGCTTCCTCCCCGCCACCCCCCACTCACTCCTCAGCTTCTTCAAACCAGGCTTCTCCCTCATCTCTGTGGGAGTGCCCTAGCCCCATGGTCTCCAGCTGGTGGGGTCCAAGGCTTCCCTCAAGTCTCATCCTTAGACCTCACCAAGCAGCTCCTACCTGGGATCCCCAGCCCAAAGGAGGTCTGTGAACTACCAATATTTCCTAAGTCCCGCAGCTTAACTAGATATTTATTTGTTGCTTTTAATTACAAGTTTTCTCATAGGAAAATGAATTGTACATAATACATGCAGTTAGTTTGGTAAAAACATTAAAAAAAAAATATATGGCTTGGGGCACCCAGGTGGCTCTGTCAGTTAAACATCTGCCTTTGGCTCAGGTCATGATCCTGGGATGCTTCTCCCTCTCTCTCTGCCCCTCTCCCATGCTCATGCTCACCTTCTCTCTCTCTCTCTCTCTCTCAAATAAATAAAATCTTTTTAAAAGCTTAAAAAATAAAAAATACATATATTTTGGTAGGGGAATACATACTTCCCCCTCAGGGGAAGCGATAGGGGAAAGGGGGTTTTAATGATAAGTTTGAAAACTGCTAACTTGAATCAGCTCTGCTCTGGTATATCGATTAGCATTAGTGGTGTCATTACCATCAACAGAGCTGGGGCTCTTGAGTTAGACAGCCCTGGGTCTGAAGCCTGGCATCTCCACTGCCCCTCAGTGTGACCTGGACATTTGAGCTCACCTCTCTGGGCCTCTTGTTTCCTCATCTGTAAAAGGGGAATAATAATGGGACTTATACCATAAAGTAGTTATAAGTATTTAATGAAATAGTACAGATGGAAGCTCTTAGCCCCATGCTAAGCACATAGGAATCACTCAATAAATGATTACAATTATCACCGTTGTCATCATTGGCATCATCATCTTATGCTTTTATAGTTAACAAGATTGGGGTTTTTTTCTTTCATTGTCACTTCTCTCTATCTTCTCTAAGACCTTCACCATAATTTTTTCTGGACTCTTCTGTTCTTGTCACCACCACCAACCTCCTCCTGCTATCTAGTCATCCAAATTGGTTTCTTTCTTTCTTTCTTTTTTTTTTTTTTTAGATTTTATTTATTTATTTGAGAAAGAGAGGGTATAAGCAGGGGGAGCAGCAGAGGGAGAGGGAGAAGCAGACTCCCTGATGAGCAGGGAGCCCGACATGGGCATCATGACCTGAACCAAAGGCAGCCCTTAACTGACTGAGCCACCCAGTTTCTGTTTCTCTATTAGCAACTCCACAGCCATCCTTGTGATTATCCATGTCCTGATTGCCTCATGCCTGGACTAAAGCAGTAGCCTTCTACTGGGTGAAATAAACTGGCTCTGGAGATGAGCCCCTGTCTCTCTTACCATAGAGACCACTACCTAGAAACCATGCACTTGGAAAACTGAAATCCTGAGTGGGAATCCTGCCTCCATTGCTTATTAGCTGTGTGACACTGGGCAAGTTGTTCCGTCTCTCTGAGCCTCAGTTTCCTCAACTTAAAACTGGATGACTCTTATAGAGTTGTGAGGAGTAAATGAAATTAGGTACCCAAAGCATGTAGTAATAGCTGATATGACAATAAATAATGCTTAAGGGACACTGAGTATGTATGTACTAGGTACTATTAGAGGGCTTTACATGGATTAACTTATACAGTCCACGAAACAACCCTGTGAAGTAGATCCTATTATTATCCCCAGTTTACAGAAAAGAAAGCAATTACATGACATGCTCAAAGTCTCACAGCTAATATTCGGTAGCAAGTCCAGGACTCAAACCTGAGCAATGTGAGCTGAGTAGGTCTCAATAAAGGCTATATCTCTTCTACTTCCTCCAACCCTTGCTTTCAAGCCCAAATGAATTCCACCTCTTCTATTGAATCTTTCCTGACTGGTTCAGTCCAGCTAGTCTATTAGGGGCAGGAATCCAGCTCTTCTGGGATGCTTTCAAGGTCTCTATCCATGCTGTACACACCAGGTTTATGGAGGTGCTTTGTGGGAAGGGGGAAACCAAGGCTTGCTCTTAACTTCAGCTCAAACTCAGCTCACTTTTCTATGTTTTGTGATTGAAGATTTGTGTTAGATTGTGTATGTGTGTGTGTGTGTGTGTGTGTGTGTGAATGTGTGTAGTGGGGAGAGTGGAGGCAAGGGCTTTCCACAGTGAAAAAAGAAAAAAAGATTTGGGAACTACTGGTCTATTTTATTAATTTGTAATCTAGAATGTTATCAGCATTATCTTTTGTACATACTTTGTCTCTATAACTAGATGATGAGTCGTTCTAGAGGCCCTGGCCTTCCCTGGCTTGGTGCCCTGGGCACAGTAAGTACTCAATCAGTCTTTGATGAGGAAGAGGTTACAGAGACTGTTACTATGTCTAGAGAGGAAACCTATAGTCCAGAGAAGTGTAGAGGGTAGTGTACAAATCCTACATGGTACTGGTTCTGGTTGCTGAAGGCCATGAGCAGCAAGCAAAGGGGCTGACTGGCTCTGGCTGGCTCTTTGCAGCTCCCAAAGAGATCTCTGGGTTGTTTTTCTAGAGCCCAGTCTTCCCAGGCAGAGGGCCTACCCACCCGCTCTGCCTTTCAGATTCCAGTCTCCCAAGAAGTGCTTCTTTTTCTCCCTCTTTCCCACTTTCTTGGGTGCAGGTGGACTGGAAGGAAGCATGGACAGCCTCAGAATGGGCTGCCATCTGGCCCCAAGTCTTGCTTTTTTGATTCCTAGAACTCTGGACACAGGTACCCACTGCCTGAAAGTCCTGTTTGTTTCCCCTGTTGGCCAGTACTCTTTCTTTGATCTCTTTTACAACTTTGTAATTATGGGCTGTAATGGGCTGGGGTGTTTGAACATCAGGGTAATTACTTTCCACTGTTCCTATCCCAATCCTTCAAAGGGGGGGCGGGTAAGAAAATCTCTGGAGAAGGAAGACTGTGCCCTTCCCTCATGCTCTTCCAAGCTGGGCTGGGTGTAGGGTCTCAATCTGGGCATGAGAAAACTGAGGCATTGGCAGCATGCAGGATCCAGCAGTCTTAATTCTTTGACTACTGGGGTGACCTCCCCATGCCCTGACCGAGTCCTAAACTGTGACGCTAGCAGTAGGAGCCCCTCTCCTCGTCCTCTGGGGCTGCTCCCATGCCCTGGCTTGGGGGATTCTGAAAGTTGGAGAGCTTCTTTTTGCCTGGGGTCACCTAATTGGGGTGGACTTCCTGGCAGTAAATGGGCAGGAGGACAAGGAAGCCTGTGATCTCTCAATTTCTTCAGCAATTCCATTCTGGAGTCCTGTGAATTTCCAGCCAATTGGGCTGGGGAGCCTGGGCCTGGGCTGGGCCTGGGTGCTGGTAGAGAGCCCAATCCACTCCTCAGTAACTCAGAGAGGGAGGGAGGGAAGGAGGAAGGGGGAGAAGTTACCCTCCTGACAAAACAGGGCCCCACTTGAGTGTCTCCACCACCTTCCAGGGCTCCCCAGGCAATAGGCTGACTGTTGGTGAGGGGCCCCCTGGCCCCTGCTGCCTCCTGGGGAGTGAGGAGCTGGAGCAAGGAGCCGCTCCCCTGGCCTGCTTGGCAGGAGACCTGCCCAGACAGGCTTTCCCCGTGAAGGAAAGCAGAGATCAAAGCACTAAGAGTGTGAGTAAGCTCCAGCACTGACTCCTCTTCCTGCCACCACTGCTAGCAGAGGGGTTAACTCCTTCATTGCCTGCAGCAAAGCCCCAAAGACTCAGCAGGCCCACAGAGGCATGAAGTCCCAGCCTGATACCAGGACAATTGAGCCTTTGCTTTGGGGAGAAAGGCTGGAGAGTGGCTACACTGGGCAGGGAGGCCTGACACAAGGCAGGACAGTATCTGTCTTGCTCCTTTGCCCTTGCACCTCCACCCCACCCCCTGCTCCTATCTCCCTTCTCTCACCCCACACCCAGGGCTTCCAGATTCCTGCTTTTTTTTTTTCTCTCTCTCTCTTTTTGGCTCTGCTCTGCTCTGCCTGCTTGGCTAGATTCTGCTACCCCAAGTCTGCTCTTGGAGCCTTGGCAAGCACGCATGCGCACACATGCGCAATTGCACCCTGTGCGAACAGCCCCTCAGGTCCAGGTCTATCCCCATGGAGTCTCCAGTGCCACCCTCAGGGAGGGGATGCAGGGATGAAACACTGGTCAGGGACTCCATTAAGGCCTTGAATTGGAGCCAGGAAGTGTTGGCAAACTAGAGTGTGTCAGGGAGAGAGAGACACCAAGAGATTGGCTGAGTCTGGGGCTCTGCCATGGAGAAACCCTGGTGGGCAGCAGGGTCCCCGGCCTCTGGGGGATGCCCTGCAGGTTTCTCTCGTCAGGCAGGGTTGAACCTTGGAAAGCCCAGCTCTATTCTGAAGGAGCTCCCCACCTGTCTTTTCTCCCCTTCTCCCTCTCTCTACTGGGGACTGGTCACCCTTCTCTGCTCCCCGGGGGTGCTGGTCATTCCCTGCTTTCTGTTCTCACACTCCTTAGTGAAGGTAGACTTGTGGTACTTTGAGGGTAGGGAGAGGTCTTATTTGTCCTTAGCTCTAGAGCCTAGTCCACTAGGTGGCACCTACTAAATACTTGTTAAGGGTTTATTCTATTATAAAAGGAAGGATTAGATGCTGTCCTTGAAGGCAGTGGGAGCTGGGCGAGTCAGGGCAGGACAGGGATCCTAGTCCCACTGCCCCCTTGCATGTGTTGCATATGAATGTGCTGGGATACCATGTGTGCATGGTCCTAGGAGGGGATGAACATGTGAGGGTGAGGCCAGTGCATGAATGGGCTGTGTCCTCCTCTGACCCCCGTGGACCTTGGCTGTGTGTCCCTGCAGGCCCGGATGGCAGGGGAGCGAGGAGCTAGTGCTGTCCTTTTTGACATCACTGAGGATCGAGCAGCTGCTGAGCAGGTACCCAGGGACGTTGGGATGTTTGAAGAGGTTGCTGGATGGAGGGAGATAAAGTTACCTGGGGAAAGACGAGTCAGGACACAACAGCCCTTGTGGTCACTTTGCTTCCCACAGCTGCAGCAGCCCCTGGGGCTGACTTGGCCAGTGGTATTGATCTGGGGTAACGATGCCGAGAAGTTGATGGAGTTTGTGTACAAGAACCGAAAGGCTCATGTTAGGATTGAACTGAAGGAATCCCCAACCTGGGTAAGCATGCCAGATCTCCAGACCCTGCCCTAGCACCCATTCTCACTACCTCCTTGTTCCATGGCAACTCCCATCGGAAGTCCTTGGACTCCTAGAGCTAAAGAGAATTTAGAAACCCTATAGTTCAACTTCATCCCCAGCTGTGTACTTCTGGATGAGTTTCTTCTCCCTCTGGGCTTCAGCTGCAGAACAAATAGGTTAGGCCAGCTGAGTTCTAAAGTTGTTTTCAGCTCTGTGGTTTCGTGGCACAGGGTAGCAGAGCCAGAAAGAAGTCCTGCCCCCAGTGTCTGATAACCTGGCTGGTGTTTCTCCACTGGCGAGAAATTTCACCCAGCTTGTCACTGGGAGGCTCTCACTAAGCAGAGGGGTCCCTTTCCTCTTTCCCCCAAGCATACAGGTCTTCACATAGTACCTCTCACAGCTGACATCTGGAGGACCCTCTCCCAGGAGTGCCCATGGACAGAGAGGGACCACCTAACCCCACCTACAGGCTCCTCCCCACCTCATCCCCTCTGCTGGAAGACTTGAGGGGACCTCTAGCTGTCTGTCTCCTGGATACCTGAGTTTCTCCCAAATTGGCTCCTTCCAGAAGCATGATTCTTTCCATCTCTGCTCACTCCCCTAGCCAGATTATGATGTGTGGATCCTCCTGACAGTGGTGGGCACCATCTTTGTGGTCATCCTGGCTTCAGTGCTGCGTATCCGGTGCCGCCCTCAACACAGCAGGCCGGTGAGCAGGGAGGGTTCCCTGGTGGAAGTGGGCATGTTCATGTGTGAGGGAGGATAAAGAGCAGGAAGGGGAAAGGGAAGAAAGAAGGTACCTTATGCTCTTGAAACAGTTTATGTCTAAACACCCTGGCATCCAACTTGTTGATCTCCAGCAGCTTCTTCACATAGGCTGACCTATTCATTTATTTATTCGGCAAATATAGACAGCTCCTCGTATGGGTCAGGCACTGTTCCAGGTGTTGGAACAGTGAACAAAAAGACAGAAAATCCCTTCCCTCAGGGACCTTTAATTTTATTGGGAAAAGACAAGCAATAAACAAAATAAATAAAATATGTAGTATTTTGGATGGTGGTATGTGCCAGGGAGAAAAATAAAATAGAAGAGGGAATATAAAGGGACAGGGTTATTTTTTAAAAGCAAAGCCAGAGAAGGCTTCACTGAGAGAATGACATTTACAGGAAAGACCCTAAGTGGGTGAAGGGGGTGGTATGTGCAGAAATCTGGGGAGAGTGTGATCAGACAGGAAGCACAGTAGAGGCAGAGGCCTTGAGGCAGAAGTGTGCCCAGTATGTCTGAGGAACAGCTAGGGGGCCTGTGGCCAGAAGAGAGTGAGTGAGAGGGCAGAGAAGAAGGTGAGGACAGGAGTTGACTGGACTTTTGAGGCCATGGGCAGGACTGTGTTTTTCACTCTGGGTGAAAGGGAAGCTACTGGAGGGTTTTGAGCAGAAGTAGTAAGTTTTAAGCGAAGAGGATGGGTGTGGTGTTGGGAAGTTAATGGGATTAGGAATTAAGTTTAATGGGCCTATTAGATATCTAAGTTAAGATGTCAAGCAGACAGTTGGATGAAAAATTTCTCTCCTGGGTCATCGAGGAAAAGAAAGCTTGATAGTAGAATGAGGGAGTGGGGTGGGAGGGCTTGGCCTACTTGGCAGAGCCATGTATGAGCTTGAAGGGGACAGACTCCTAGGGGTTGTCAATTGACGATGTGATCTAACTGTGTGACTGGGAACCGAGTATACACCAAAGTCCCGAGATCCCATGGTGAGGGAAAAGGAGCCCTTACCTCTTCTGAACCCCACCCATCTTCCCAGGATCCCCTTCAACAGCGAACAGCCTGGGCCATCAGCCAGCTGGCCACCAGGAGGTACCGGGCCAGCTGCAAGAGGGCTCGGGCTGAGTGGCCAGACTCGAGTAGCAGCTGTAACTCTGCCCCCGTGTGTGCCATTTGCCTGGAGGAGTTCTCTGAGGGCCAGGTAAGGCAGGGCTTGTGGTTGACCTCTATGACCAGGCTGGGGAGAGAAGCAGTAGCACAGGAGGCTGGAGGAGGCACTTAAGGCTGATGTGGGTGCTCTGGTTGCATCTGTGTCCTATATATCTTGCATGAAGTAGAGATAGGGGATAGCCTTGAAGTCCGGTTATTTTTCTGGTCTTCCAGGGAAAGAGAACTATTGTGTGTTGAGTGTGTACCATGTGTGCCAGGCTCTGCAGTGGGCACTTTAGATGCATTACCTCATTTTAGCCTCATGACAATGCAGGGTGGGGGTAGATTAGGTTTTTTAATCTTCCTTTTAGAGCAGAAAATTATCTGTTAAGGAACTTGCCCAAGGTCATTCAGCTAAGTGGCAAAATCCAGGTTTACCTGATACCAAAGCCCTTACTGTTTCTATTCTGTTATGTGGTATTTTACAAGAAGGAGAAGCCAGAGGGAGTCAGGGGAATCCTGGTTGCTGCTGTTGACAGATAACTTTGGTTTGGACCCCCTTGTGTTCTGCAGGAGCTACGGATCATTTCCTGCCTCCATGAGTTCCATCGTGTGTGTGTGGACCCCTGGCTACATCAGCATCGGACATGCCCTCTCTGCATGTTCAACATCATAGGTAGGAGGGGGAGCCAAACACTCCCGTATGTTCAGCCAAATGGTTCTAGGACAAGGCAGCCCTTTGACGAGAGGTTCTGCCTTGAGGCTGGGGAGAAAACAGGTCTGCCCTTATCATTCTTTAAGCTGTGCACTGCTCAAGAGTACCTAAGATGAAGGGCGGGGGGGGGGGGGGGGGGCGGGGAACACCATTCACCTTGTAAACTTACTACTTTCAAAATTGTATTTTTATGACAACCTTGTTGATTCTAAATCTGGGTAGCTTGTATATTTATAATTTTGATTTTCTGGCAATAAAGTATCTTATTCTAACTAAACCAGGATATTATGAAAATTTCCTAAAAGATGAAAGTAAAGTATCTTGAGGAGAGAGAGCCTTTTTCTAATTTACCCAAAGGTACACCAGGGGCTAGTGGGGGCCCTGAGTGAAAGAGCCCCACATGGACTAGTGGGAAGAGTAGGGAAGGACATGCACAGGGGAGCTCCCCAGGAGGGATGTCTGGAAGGAGCCCAGGGTGCCTCGGGCCACAGGCAGATTAGGAAAGTGCTTGGTTCCCCAACTCTGACTGAACACACAGGCTATGTGGGCTCCAATAGGTGTGCTACAGCCATACTTTTCTGAATACACCCTCCATAGGTTTGTGGAGGCAAACACCTATGCTCTTGGTTCTTTTTCTTCCAGAGGGAGATTCGTTTTCTCAGTCCCTGGGACCCTCTCGATCTTACCAGGAACCAGGCCGCAGACTCCACCTCATTCGGCAGCATCCTGGCCATGCCCACTACCACCTACCTGCTGCCTACCTCTTGGGCCCTTCCCGGAGTACAGTGTCTCGGCCCCCACCACCTGGTCCCTTCCTAACATCACAGGAGCCAGGCACGGCCCCCCGGCACCATCGCCTCCCCAGAGCTGCACATCCCAGGGCTCTGGGTGAGCAGCAGCGCCTGGCAGTGGCCCAGCACCCCTATGCGCCAGGCTGGGGGCTGAACCACCTCCGATGTACCTCACAGCATCCCTCTGCTTGCCCAGCACCCCCACGCCGGGCCAGGCCTCATGACAGCAGCGGCTCTGGAGAAAGCTACCGCACAGAACGCAGTGGCTACCTGGCAGATGGGCCAGCCAGTGACTCCAGTTCAGGGCCCTGCCATGGCTCTTCAAGTGACTCAGTGGTAAACTGCACGGACATCAGTCTTCAGGGCATCCATGGCAGCAGTTCTACCTTCCGCAGCTCCCTGAGCAGTGACTTTGACCCCTTGGTATACTGCAGCCCGGAGGGGGAGCTGCGGGAGGAGGAGACTCAGCCTAGTGTGACCTGTCGGCCCCGTTCTTTGGACTCAGTGGTGCCCACAGGGGAAGCCCAGGCTCCCAGCCATGTCCACTACCACCGCCACCGGCATCACCACTACAAAAAACGCTTCCAATGGCATGGCCGGAAGCCTGGCCCAGAGACTGGGGCCCCCCAGGCCAGGCCTCCCGTTCCTCAGACACAGCCCCAGCCAGAGCCACCTTCCCCTGATCAGCAAGCTGCCAGATCCCACCCAACTGCCCCTTCAGGGCAGCTCTCCAACCCACAAAGGTCCAGGGCCCACATGGAGGCAGCCCCAGGCCCAGCTGATGCCCCCAACTCGAGTCCCAGCAGCCTCTTACATTTGCAGAAATCCAGCCTCCCTGTTCGACACCCACAGAGGAAAAGGCGGGGGGGCCTCTCAGAGCCCCCACCAGCCTCTCAGCCCCAGGACTTGACTGCACACCCAGGTTGCCAGATTTTTCCCCATTACAGTACCAACCTGGCATACCCTTGGTCCCCAGAGGCCCACCCACTGATCTTTGGACCTCCAGGCCTCGACAGGAGGCTGCTACCAGATTCTTCAGGCCGTTGTTACTCAAGTTCACAGCCAGTGTGGTTGTGTCTGACTCCACGCCAGTCCCTGGGTCCACACCCACCAGGAGAGGGGCCTTCTGAACGGAGTTCTGGCACCCCAGAGGGCAGGCCATGCCCTTACCCACACTGCCAGGTGCCGCCAGCCCAGCCTGGTGAGTTTTCAGGGGAAGAGGGTGTGGTGGGGAGAGGATAACTGGAGGTTATTGTAGAATGGGTGAAGTCAGCCAATAACAGGTTGACAGAAGCTGAGAAGGGTACAAATGGGGTAACATTCAAAATACTGAACAACAAGCATAGTGTAGGATACTGGCTGAAGTACTCTGACTCTGCCAGGTGTTACTCCTGTGGTTGCCAGACCATAGGGAGGTCTCAGGGGGAAGTGCCAGTATAGATGAAATATCAGAAAGCACTTGGGGGGGTTTGGGGCAACAGCTCAAATGTAAGTGTTTCAATATTTTAATAATTAGTAAAGCTGTACCAATGCACACACTTCAACGATCAGCTTTAAAGATTGATTGATTTATTGATTTATGAGAGAGTAGGGAGGGGCAGAGAGAAAGAATCTTCAAGCAGACTCCCTGCTAATAATAGAGTCCAACTGGGGGCTCCACGCCATGACCCTGAGATCATGACCTAAGTCGAAACCAAGAGTCAGATGCATAACTGACTGAGCCACCAATTTTCTGGCTTTAACTACAAAGAAGGCCAAGAAGTGTTCCTTGCTCTTGAGTACAGCATGGAGAAATAATTACTGATAGCCATAATCCTAGGCAATATGAAGTCTTGTAGGAGAAATAACTGCAGATATCCATAACAGTAGGCCATATGAGAAGAGCTATGTAATTAAGGGAAAGAAAGAAAGAAGAAAGAAAGAGAAAGAAAGAAAGAAAGAAAGAAAGAAAGAAAGAAAGAAAGAGAGAGAGAGAGAGAGAGAGAGAGAGAAAGAAAGAAAGAAAGAAAGAAAGAAAGAAAGAAAGAAAGAAAGAAAGAAAGAAAGAAAGAAAGAAGAGGGAGGGAGGGAGGGAAAGGAAAGGAAAGGAAAAGAAAGGAAAGGAAAGGAAAGGAAAGGAAAGGAAAGGAAAGGAAAGGAAAGGAAAGGAAAGAAAAGAAAAGAAAAGAAAAGAAAAGAAAAGAAAAGAAAGAAAAGAAAAGAAAAGAAAAGAAAAGAAAAGAGAAAAAAGAAAAGAAAGATCATGGATGGCTCCCAGCAACCCTGTGGGTCTTTAGGTTTTCTCTTCTTCCCCTGGGGTAAAGGACAACTAAGGCTTCCCTTCTAAGCACCCTTGTTAATAAGACCAACCTCATTTTCCTGGGTCCTCAAGTGCATCCCTGATACTGTATTATGACCAATGGTGATAATGTAAATCCTCAGTTTTCTCTTGCTCAAATCCTCCTCTTCCTCCTCCAGAGCAGCCCCTCCACTTTCCCATTTTCCCCATCATCTCCCATGGTGTAGATGACACAGCTCTTTGCCTACAGCTATCACTGGGCACCCCAAAAGGGAACCCAGAGGTCCTGAAATATAAGGCGTCACAATCTAAGAATCCTACAGTCAAGACCAACAGCTGTTATCATTCATTCATTCACTACTTCCCTCCTTTTTCCTTCCTATATTGTATGCTTGCTATGTGCTAGGTTCCAGGCTAGGCTCTGAGGACATGGAACTTGTCAACCAGGAGATACAGGTCTGTGGGGTCACGGGCATGTACACAGTCACAGCAGAGAAAATAATTACTTCCTTAAAGCCATGTAGAGCAAGCTTTGGCCATGTGTGGGTGATCCATTTGGACCCTATCATGTGTGTGCTTTGAGGGCTGCTGGTGCCTGACCACTGCCTCCTCTCTCTCCCATACTTAGAACTGGTTTCAATGCCTCCCTCTTCCGTGTTCCTCAAATCCAGTCAGTGCCAGTTTCTGTTAACTCTATCCCTGATAGTTTTTTTTACCTTCTCCTTCAGAATTCATGGCCCCTGCCCATGTCTTAGATGCAGCCTAAAGATCAAGGCAGGAGCTCTTAGCTCCTCCCTCCCCTCTTACAGGGCCATGAAGGCTAGGCACTGCACATACAGCATTGTGTCCCGTAGAGTCATGCAGCACAGCTACCCTGCTCACCTACTGCTGCCAGTCTCATCTTCCTCAAATAAACTGTCCAGAAATTTCCAAATGTTCTATTTTGTCCACAGTAAAGAAAAACTGAGCCTGTTTAGCCTTCAAGACTCTAGCACCAGCTAGCCCGTCTTCCTTCCCCAACCTTTTCACTCTTCCCCAGCCCCATGCTTTAGCCAAACCTAGTAAATACTTCTTGTAGTCCCTATAACCCAGAATGTTCTGCTGCCTCTCTATTCCCATAAATCCAATTCTTTTTGTTTTTGTTTTTAAATTCATGAGAGACACAGAGAGAAAGGCAGAGACATAGGCAGAGGGAGAAGCTGGCTCCCTGCGGGGAGCCCCTTGTGGGACTCAATCCCAGGACCCCTGGATCATGACCTGAGCCAAAGGCAGATGCTCAACCACTGGGCCACCCAGGTACCCCCCATAAATCCAATTCTTATCTATTTCTGCAGGACCAGCCCGTTTATTTTCACTTTCAGGAAGCCCTTCCTGATTGTTCCACTTGAACATGATCTGTCCCCTTCCCAGGAAAGGTCTTATATGATCCAGTCCTGTCACACTGCATAATTTCCCTTTGCATACACATCTTCTCTTCTACAAGATCATCAAGTCCCTGCTTATTCTTCAGTGTGGCACATGGTAACAGGTCAGATTCACAAGTGCTTAATAAGTATTTATTGGATTAATGAGCAAATAGTAAGTATTTGCAACACGTTGGTTGCTATATATGTTTCTCTTTCTTTAGCTTCCCTCCCTCCCCTGTATCCCAACTGGGGCCCCTCCCAGCTTTCAATCTAATTACCCCTTTTGGACACATTCCTTGCTCCTCCCTCTCTATGGTTCTCTCCCAGCCATACTCACTTGCAGGTGGAACAGGAAAGAGGCTGCCTGACCCTCACTTACCATTTTCCTCCCCTCTCTCTAAATGCAGGCTCAGAGGAGGAGATTGAAGAGCTAGCTGTGTGAACAGGCTGTGTGAGATGCTCAGACCTAGCTTGAACCAAGAGTGTGCTCCGGATGACTCAGGCCCTACCTGGCACAGAGTCCTGCTCCTGAGAGAAGAAAGGACCTCAGAAAACACCCCCTCTTTTTTTTTTTTTGCCATACTTCCTGGAACCTCTGGAAGAGGAGTGGTGATGGTGGGTGGCAGGAGGCATGCCCTGCTCCCAGCTCTGGACCTTGTGTGCAGAATACATCTGCCTTGCAGCAAGTCTGTGTCCAGCCAGGCAACCAGCTACTGTCTATGTGGGCTGGCTCCCTTAAAGGCTGTTTTGTAGGAGCAGGAAGCTAGGTATGGGTAGATAGGTGTTATAAAGGTGCTGCTCCTTTCCCCAGGCCCAGCAGGTCTTCCTCATCCCAAGTTTCATGTGTATACCTGCCACTGGGTCCTTCTTACCTCCTTTCTTGGGTGAGTCCTGCACACCAGTGTTGACTCCTCAGTAAAGCTGCTGCATCAGCAGCAACCGTGGCTTTTATCATTTTCCTTCTTTGCAAAAGGATTAGGAACATAGGTGAGCCCTGAGCCTAAAACGAGAGGCTCTGAAGCTTCTCCAGGCAATGCCTGTCCTGGTGCATCAGGGAGAATGGTTTCCCCTTCTTGTCTTTGTCAGATCCCCTATATTAAGTCTGAGGGGAGGCTCTGGGAAGCTGGGTGTGGAGTCCTGTCCCTGAAATGGTGCAGCACCTTGAAGAACCAGGGATGAAAAACCTCTGACTCTCAAACTCCCTTGTCACTCCAGCAGCTCCAGCTCCTCTGGGGGCTGGGAGTAGGGGTAGTGGGGAGGGAATAATTCCTTCCTGGAGATTGCCTATCTCAAAGTCCCAAAGTAGGTGGAAAGAATAGGACTTCTGCTGGATTTCATCCAGAAGAGGGAGGGAGGACAGAATGAAGGTAGAAAAGACAGAATTACAGCTGAACAAGGACAACAACAGATTCTTCTCTGGGAGTTTTCTGTCAGAGCTGGGATGAGGAACAGGGGGAAACAAAGAAAAAGCAAACTGGGACATTTGGGTTTAGATGGCTCCAAGGCCCAGCTTCCCATTATAAGCCATA
The DNA here is from genome assembly GCF_053574225.1 of Canis aureus. Classification (NCBI taxonomy): domain Eukaryota; kingdom Metazoa; phylum Chordata; class Mammalia; order Carnivora; family Canidae; genus Canis; species Canis aureus. The sequence goes on from NC_135626.1 coordinate 28,162,904, forward strand.
GAGGCCAGGGACACCCAGCAAGGTGTGCATGCAAGAGGTTGTACATGCAAGACCTCTGGTGTGGGTAGCTGGTACCCTGTGGACAAGGGCTGAGGGGCCTCCTGAGGGTGATATTCACCCCAGGGCAGCTGGACCATTGCTGGCTCCTCAGGCATTATCCCATTTGGAATGTGAATGTGGGAGCAAAGTGGGCACAGGACCCTACCTGGGAATCTTCTTCCCTCAAAGTCAGTGGGGGAAGTAGCACCTAGGCACCCACATGGGTATTTATATCTGAACCAGACAGAAAGACGCTTGAATCAGGCACTATGTTGAGAAATGTATTTATTTGCTAATATATTTATCCATAAATGTGGTCTGGTCTTGTGGTTTTGTTGTCATGACTATCACTTAGGGTAACAATTTCAATCGTTTACATTGACAGAAATACGTGATTTCTGGTATCTGAGGCCAGGCTCTGATTTTATGACAGGACAGAACAGAGTGGTGGGTTAGGTAACAAGAATTGGCTTGTAAGCCCCTAAAAGCATGGGTTAGGGAGATCAAGGAAGGGTGGAGGGAAGCATGACTAGATTCTGTGGTCCAGTCATTATCGGTATTATTATGATTGTACCTCTTACTCCACACTCCTGTGACTTTGTGACCTTGGGCAAATACCCTCGCTTTTCCCACCCATAAAATTGGCCTGCTTCACAGAGGTGTTGCAGGGCTCCCCTGAGACCAGCCTGAAAGCAAGTTTGGAGGTGGGAAGTAAGTATCCAGGGCTGGAGGACATCCTAACCCATCACAGAGCCCATCTGAACACAGCACGGCCCGGGCACGAACAGCAGCAGGCCCCCTTGAAAAAGCCAGTTTCGGTTGGGAGGCCTGGTTGGGAGGATAGAGTAGCAGGGTCTGAAACCATCTATTTATATCCCGGAGCTCCAACTCTGATAAACACCACTGTGCTCCGCCTTCTCGTGGGGCGACTGTGAGGATCCAGGGCTGGTGCTGAATTGCCACGAATTCCACACAGCCTGGGCGGCCCTTGCTCCCGGCCGGCCTCACAAAGCACGTTTCCCCTTCTTCTGGAAAGGTTTCACAGCGCCGGTCCTTGTCCGTAGCCCAGCTTTGAACCAGAGAGCAAAGAAGTATCTTGCTTTCTAAAGGATGAAAAAAAAAAAAAGACACAAGATCTGCTATCCCCCACAGATGTTCTCAAGTGAAGGAACTGTCTCAATGCTAAAAGCTGCACAAAGCCTAAATCATCAGCCGGAACAAGGAAAATACATTAAAAAAAATTAAACGAAAAAAAATTAAACGATAATTAATTAAATACGCCTGTCGCGCGCCCTGGGCTCCCAGGCCAGCATTCCCGCCGACGGCAAGCGGAAACCCTGCACTGCTCCCAGGAAGCAGAGGGGCTGTCCCCGATTTCTTTCCCGCTCCGCAGAGAGAACCCAGAGGGAGACAGCGGACTCTCCGGTCCTACGCTTTTAAAACGGGAAGACAAAAAGGAATCTCGGCTGGCATCCGGGAACCTCCGAAGGGGAGCGGCGGCCGGCCGCCAGCAGCCAGGATCAAACGGCCCGCGCCGCCGGCTTCCGGCTCGCGCCGCGGCACGCTCCCGCGCAGGCGCCAGCCGCGCCGCCCCTCCCCCACGGCCCTGCCCACGGGCCCAACGGCCGCGCGGGCCTCGCCCTCGCGCCGGCCCAGGTGGCGGGTGCGCGCGCCGGCCCAGGTGACTGCCGGCTGGCTCCGCCTCCAGGCGGGAGAAACCATCTCCTTAGGCGGGGGGGAGGGCTGGGCCTTGCGGCTTCCCACGCCGGAAGAGGAAGTCCGATGTACCGGAAGTGGAAGGCATTCTGGGTAATTCGATGTTTACTTCCGGCGGCTGAGGAATCCGAGGCCCAGTCCTTTGCGGTTGTTTTGTCGGAGAGGATGGCGCTGGAGACGGTGCCGAAGGACCTGCGGCATCTGCGGGCTTGTTTGCTGTGTTCGCTGGTCAAGGTGTCCTTCGGGGAGCTGGTTGTAGGGGCGATGGGGGATCCAGGTTGGGGGAAAAGGTGCAAGGGGGATGGGGGTTAGCGAAAAGTAAGGTCCAGGACCCCGGGTTTGGCAGGGGGTGTGGGAAGCTGCTGGAGGCCATCGTTTAAGTCTGTAGGAACGCAGGGAGTCTTACATGCCTTTGAATCCTCAGCACAGGTCTGATCCTTAACAGACGTTCGGTGAACATCTGTTGAAACCGAAGGCCACTGGGAGTCAGATGAGGGTGGGGATCTGCAGCTGAGGAGAGTAATCAGAGAGGATGCCTGACCCTGAGGGGACTAGGGAAAGGAATAGGTAAAACGCAGTTAGGAACAAGAGAGGGAAGACTTGAGGGTGGAACTTTAGGAATGGGGCTGTGGGAGTGGTAGGTGGGGAACCTGATGAGACAGAGCCAACCAACATAGGGAGCCTTCTACTTGACCAGGTAAAAGTATGGAGAAAGCTACTTCTTCTTTTGGCCTTGTTTATGTTCATCCCTACCCCGTTTTATCTCCCTCCCAGACTATAGACCAGTTTGAATATGACGGTTGTGACAATTGTGATGCATACCTTCAGATGAAGGGTAACCGGGAGATGGTATATGACTGCACCAGCTCTTCCTTTGATGGGTAAGCTTCTTTAAATTCCTTCATTCGCTTCTTTGTTACTCCTATACCCACCCCACCAAGTAAATGTGAAGCAGACTACTGAGACTATAATCCTGGTTGTTCTCAAAGCTATTTTGAGGATGTGGCTAGTCCAAACAAGTATGCTCTAACGGTAAAATATATACTAGATTGACAAGATGTAGAACAAGGGGAAAGAGTATAAAATAATTTCTTTTTTATTATTATTGTTTTTAAAAATATTTTTATTTATTCATGAGAGACACAGAGAGAGAGGTAGAGACACAGGCAGAGGGAAAAGCAGGCTCCCTGTGGGGAACCTGATGCGGGGCTTGATCCCAGGATCCTGGGATCACAACCTGAGCCAAAGGCAGATGCTCAAGCATTGAGCCACCCAGGCAACCCACAAATAAAATCTTTTTAAAAAGAAATGGGGGATCCCTGGGTGGCTCAGCGGTTTAGCGCCTGCACTGGGCTCCCTGCGTGGAGCCTGCTTCTTCCTTTGCCTGTGTCTCTGCCTCTTTCTCTCTCTCTCTCTCTGCGTGTGTGTCTTTCATGAGTAAATAAATAAAATCTTTATATATATATACATGTTTAGATATATTTTATGTATATAAACTAAAATATATGTATATAAGTTAAAAAAATTTAAAAAATGATCTGGCACAGGGCCTGGAAGGTGGCAGAGGGCTAATAAATGTTTGTTGAATGCATGATGACACTACCTGAAAATGAAGGTAAGCTAAGGTACAGTAATGGTAAATTATTACCTGAAAGCTGATGCTTGTAGATGTATCTAAGAGACCCCCATAAGAAGTTTTCCTTGGTGAGATTGTCCAATGGGGAAAAGGGGAAATGAGTCTAACGTAAGTGGCCAGGTCGCAGGTTATTTTACCCCTAAGGTAGGAGCCAGAAGGCAGTATTCTTTGGGGGTTAAGAAGATATTATAAAGTGTCTTTTGGCCTCTAGGCCAATTAAGGATTTACACATAGGGATGCCTGAGTGGCTCAGTCAGTTAAGCATCCATTTCTGGATTTCAGTTCAGGTCATGATCTCAGGGTAATGAGATTGAGCCCCACATTGGGCTACGTGCTCCGTGAGGAGGGAGTCTGCTTGAGATTCTCCCTTCCCCTCTGTCCCTCCACTGCCTGCATGCTCTCTCCTCTCTAAATCTTTTTTTAAGAAAATGATTTACACAAACTGGGCTCAAAGACGGTACTTACTAAACTTCCTTCAAGGTGAGGCCAACTCCACCCATTCCTTCTTTGACTTCCTCTAAGGAAGAATGAAAGATTGGGCAAAAACGCTGTTGTCATGGAACCTTACTTCCTACACATGTATATGCACAGTTAGACACTCCAGTCCCTTCATTGATTTGTTAGCACTGTAACAAAATTGCTAACAAATGAATAAAGAGAGGCTCCTCAGAGGTTCAGTCAGTTAAGCATCTGCCTTCAGCTCAGGTCATGATCCCAGGGTCCTGGAATTGAGCCCCTTGTTGAACTCCATTTTTAAGTGTAGAATTCAGTGGTATTAAATATCTTCACATTGTGCACCTGTCACTACCATCCGTCTCCAGAACTTTTTTCATCTAATTTTCCCTGCTCCACAGCCCTTGCCAACTACCATTCTACTTTCTCTCTGTATGAATTTTTTTTTTTTTTTAAGATTTTATTTATTTGACAGAGGTGAGAGACCACAAGCAGGGGGAGCAGCACAGAGAGAGGGAGAAGCAGGCTCTCCACTGAGCAGGGAGCCCAACACGGGACTGGATCCCAGGACCCCAGAATCATGACCCAAGTCAAAGACAGATGATTAACCAACTGAGCCACCCAGATGCCCCTCCTTCTGTATGAATTTGAAGTATATTGTAGATAATTCATGTAAGTCGAATCATACAATATTTGTCCTTTTGTACTTGACTTATTTCATTTAGCATCACATCTTTAAGGTTTATCCATATCCTGGCATGCATCCGACTTTTCTTTTTAAGCTGAGTGATCCCATTGTATGTATATAGCACATTTTATTCATTCATCTGTTGTTACACACTTGGGTTGCTTCTGTCTTGTAGCTGTCATGAATAATGCTGCTATGTACATGGGTTTACAAATATCTGATCAAGTCCCTGCTTTCACTTCTTTAGGGTATATATCCAGAAGTGGAATTGCTGAGTTGTTCTATGTTTAACATTTAGAGGAACTGCCATAGTGTTTTTCACAGCAGCAGCACCACTTTATGTTCCCACCAGCAGTGTGCAGGGGTTCCAGCTTTTCCACACCCTTGCCAACATTTATTACTTATGTTTTGTGTTTTGTTTAGGATTTGATAGTAGCTACCCTCTTGGATTTGAGTGGTATTATTGAGGTTTTGATTGCCTTCCCCTGATGATTAGTGATGTTAAGCATCTTTTTTATGTGCTTATTGGCCATTTGTATATCTTCAGAAAAATATCTGTTCAAATGCTTTTCCCACTTTGGAAGTAGGTTATTTGGCTTTTTTATTGTTGAGTTGTAGGAGTTATTTGAGTTATTTGTGTATTCTGACACAAGTTAGATTTTGGAAAATGGGTATATCAGGGGCTAAAGGAGATCAGAGGAGGGCCAGATGAACTCAGCTAGAAGCAGAGGAGATACCAGGTGAATCAGGCTCTTTTAAGAAGTACAGGAGCTCTGAGGAGATTGCGGTAAGAGAACATTTTAGAAAAAGCATACTAAAGAAGGGAATGACTTGAGCAAAATCATGGGGTGGGAGAATCAGGGTATGTTTGGAGAATGGTGGGGGTGCTATTGAGGTTAAATCATAAGGTTGAGTGACAGGCACTATAAGGCTAGACAAGTTGCTTATGAAGATCAGAAGAAAACATACTGTTGGTCCAGAGAGCAGCCTGTATATGTGCCTTAAATCTTTTTTTAAAAAAGGATTTACACACAAACTGGGCTTAAACACACTACTTACTAAACTGCCAGCCCAGGGTAGGTGTTACCCTACTTCACCACCCTGGAGAGTGGGATCAGTTCCACTCACAGCAGATGGCTGAGTATGTAGGATTTGGATGGGGAGGGAGGCTCCCCAAATAAGAATCCAAGATTGTTGCCAAGAGGAGAGAATGGTTATCGAGAAGGTAAATGTTGGCAGGTATCAGTGTCCTAGAGCATACCTGTCACAGAAGGCAGTCAGCAAGCATTTGATTGAATGAATGAATGACAGAAATGACCTCTGTAGCTTCTGAAAGTGCCTGATGCTTACCTGTCAAGCTCCAGTGGCAGCCTTCTAGCCCTTAAGTGGCTTTTCTGTTGCTTGTGCACTAGGATCAGAGCTATCCTGGGAAGAACAATTAGGATAGTAAGGAGAGCTAATGCTAATTTAGCACCTACTCTGTGCTAGCTGTTTTTCCTGTATTAGCTCAGTCTTTGAGTTTCATCTCATGAAATTCTGAGAGTGGTCTCCATATGTGTGTTAGGCTCTACAGCTCATCAGAGGCAGAGCTTGGCCAAGTCTAACTTACTTCTGGTAGGAGGACCCATGGTTTTCTTTTACCCGCCGTTTGCATTGGGGCCCAGCCCCCTAGTGGTCCTGTTGGCTGTAGTTAGTCACGTATTTTTAAAGCTGTCCTGTTTCCCAGAGAATCTGGGCTGGGGCTCCCGATGTTTTTTGAGCCTGGTGAGCTAGTCCTTTGGGAATGGTGACTGATCTATGCTTCGCAGGCAAAGAACCTTCATCAGTACTAACTTTAGATCAGCCCCTTCCCAGCATTTAGTAGTCTGTTTCCCCTGCTTTCTAGTAGAGACTCACTACTTGGCTTTTTCCTGTATTTCCTCTCCTAGAACTATTTTGCTGGCTGGAAGAGTAAAGTGGGCATTTTCCTCCATCTCTCTCTTCTCCAGTAGGGGAGGCTCAGCTGACTGTGCTTCTTTTCCCTTCCCAGAATCATTGCGATGATGAGTCCAGAGGACAGCTGGGTCTCCAAGTGGCAGCGAGTCAGTAAGTGTCTCCCTTTCTCCTTATCCTGGCCTAGCTGTGTTGTTGCTGTCTCTCGGGTCTAGTGGGGCAGTCTTAAATCAACGGGTAAGTGGCCTCCAAATGAAACAGATGGGTTGTAGGAAACATGAAGAAAATGTCCTGTGCCCTGTCATTTAACACTGTAGCCCAAAGACGTGATTGCTCCTCTCTTAAGAGTTGCAGCATTCCTTTCGTTTTTTAGCTTAAACCTCCATTTGGTTTTTAGACTTAATTCTCTCTCACTGCCATCTCTTTTCTTCTCTCCTAGGTAACTTTAAGCCGGGTGTATATGCAGTGTCAGTCACTGGCCGCCTTCCCCAAGGTAATTATCAGAACAGCAAGCCGATGTTCGCGTACTGCGCCAAGCTCCCTGGAAGTCCTTTATGTGACTGCACACTAGTCCTCCCAACTCTGTGAGAGAACTGAGGCACAGAGGTTAAATAGCTTGCCCAGGGTCACCCTGCTAGTAAGAGAGGAGCTAGAATTTGAACCCAGGCATTTTGGGTCTAGGACCCTTGGTTTCAGTGACTACAACGGGGCTCCCTTTTCCTTTTCATTCTTACCAAGTCATGGCCAAACGTGTGCCTGAGTCATCAGTTGATGAGCTGTCTAGGACTCCAGTTTGCTGAGGAGCACCTTCCTTCCTTCCTCCCTTCCCCCACCCAAAGTGATAGTAGAAGGACCTTTCTTAGCCCTTTGGAATCTTCCCCCCTCACAGAGCTGTTTCTTTTCCTGCTGCAGGAATCGTGCGAGAGCTGAAAAGTCGAGGAGTGGCCTACAAATCCAGAGACACAGCTATAAAGACCTAGCAAGATGTGTGGCCGCCAGCATCTTTGCTCCTCACCTCTTGCATCTGCTTATTTTTTGTTCTGGAACTAAAGGAGCAGAACTTCAGATACTCCCCACCCTCCAGTTCTGAGACTCAGCAGACTGTTGAGAGAGCACAGCGTGTCCCTGGGTCATTTTACCTTTGGATTTCTGATGGGGGTGGGGTGGTTTGGGCTTGTGTACTGACAGAGACTGAAATGAATGGGGGGGTAGGAGACCAGGTCTGTGCCCTGACCCATGGGTAGGACTCTGGGTCAAATGCCAATAAACGTGAACGTTCTTAAGGAAAGTTCTTAAGCCCATGACAGATGCCTTGTGTCCCTCTTCTTTTACATGAGCCCAGGAAGAACTCACTTAACCCTGTAAGCACTTTGCCAGAGCAGTAGAGGCAGTCCTGCTTCCCATTACCCGTCTTTTAGCCTTCTGGGATTGCAGCCTTTCTAGTGTGCTTCCTTGGGTCTTGTTGGAAGGTCTGCTGTCCTGGGTCTAGGCAAGCTGGTAGTCCTGGTGTGTGAGGGTTGCCGACTTTTGCTCTTTAGACCTGGCGCAAGTGTCCCTTGAAAGAAAGCCTGAGGTTTCTCAGTATTCTTTGCCTGTTGACCATGTTTAATGCCCTCACCTGCCCCCCCCCTTTTTTTTTTCTTAACTGCTTTTGCTATACCTTAGGCCTCTCAGTGGTACCCATGACCCTCCTCTGCCACACATATTCTGATGTATTCCTCTAATTGGAGCCCCTCGGGTGGCTGCTGGGCCTTGGTCTGGTTTATGCCTCTGGAGATGTTGGGCCCCTCCCTTTCCCTTCTGGCTTAGTAGGAGGTTTTGATATCAGGATATTGGCCAAGGTGAGTTACCTGTTTTGGAATGATAAATATCATACATTCTTATTAAATTTCCACAGGGAATCCTTTTCATATCCCCATTTTGATTCTCTAGGTTTCTTCATCTGTAGAACAGTGATAACACTCTGCCTGTTTACCTTAGTATTATGATTATAAAAATGAAGCAAAGTGAACATTCTAGAACTTAGGTTTTATAAAAGGTAAAATTCATTTACTCTTTTTATTAGCTATTTTTAAATATGTGCAGTATGTGCATAGTCAGCCAAATAGTGGGAGAAATGTCTAGAATCACGGCTGCAGAATGAGCTCTTGACTTGTGAACAGAGGCTGTGTGTCTCTAGCCACCTGGTGTTGCTAGTGAGTCAGTGTCTCTTGTTACCTGTGGCCCTGAAGTGTGTGGAAAAGAGGGAGAGGTGCTGATTGTCCAGTGAACCTCCTCCCACCCCTGTCCTTGTCCTCTCATAGGCCCATGGGAAGGAAGCTGGGAGTGGCTCAGGCGGCTCCTGTCACTCATGGGTCTTCCTCAGACCAGAACTGTTTTCTGCTGATGCCTTCAAGCTCTGAGGGAATTGTCCATTAACCCCCATTTCAACTGGATTTTTAAAGGATTTCTCCAGCCCAGCAAACTGAAAGAGCTCAAGGGTGGTGGTTTCTGTTCAATTCCCATCTAAAAGGATCCTTGGGAAGTAGCCCCACCAGGCCAGCCTTATGTTCTGGAGGGAAGAAGTGGGTTTCAGCAAGAGTGCCTAGGCTGTGCAGCCAACACCCAACTTTCACTGGCTTCTCTCAAAAAAGTCCCTTGGAAATCCCCAGCTGCTGTCCTGCGTGTCTGACCCGGACGTGGCTGCTCGGTGAGAATGGAAACAGTTGTGGGGAGGGGAGGCAAGAGGAGCTGTGCACAAATAACCACACTCAGCCTGCCTGCCTCAGCCCTACAGCGGGCTGAGGCCCTAACTGTTAGCCTTGCAGGAAGCGAAAGACACAGGCCTGATGGTTGTGGGGGAGGGGTGGCCAGTCGTGGGGACCGGATTTCACAGACCTAGTGTCAAATGGGCTCTGCCTGGAAGCTGCTGCTCAATTCGCTTTCTTGCTTTTTGTGGTCCTGGAAGCTGCTTACGGTGCCGCTCAACAGCCCGACAGGCAAGAAGGTGCTAGGGTCTATCCACTGCCGGGAGCCCAAAGAAACTGAAAGAGGGACTGCTGGTTCTTCACAGCTCCCTCGGAGGGGACAGGGCTATGTGGAAGAGGAGGTCTCGGCTGCTCCCGCTGCTGCCGGTGCCACTGCTGCCCTCAATGAGGGCTGCGCTCTTCTCACTGTGCCTGTCAGAGCTTCAGCCCCGTTCTGACCACTGAGGTCCCGTATCCATCCAGGGTCTTGGTCTTTTGCTCAGTCATTTGGTTTCTCTGCTTCAGAAAGGCGAGGCTCCTCCCTAGTTCAGCAATGACAGACATGAGTCAGTGTAGTGATGGGGCTGCCTTCCCCTTATCTACTTATTCCTCATTCTCTACTTCCTACCCACTACTGCCTGAGGGGTTAAAGAACATACTCAGTGGCAGTTCATTGCTGAATGCAGACTACAGCCCTGGGCAGCAATTGATGGCTGATGGAACGAAGGGAGGAATGTTCTTGTCTTGGAGGGAAGCTGTTTCCGAGAAATAATGGGGATGAGCTGGGGAGGATTAAGCTCAGGCTGAGCTCTAGGTTTGGCCTAATTTTTGGGCATGGCCATTTCTGGGCATGGCCACTACTTTCTTACTCCAAGCCTGTCCATAGCCCGCTATTCAATTCTCATGTTCCCTCCCTGACACCTGATCCTGTGAGCATGTGTAAAAGAGGTAGGCAATGTTGAAGAACAGATTAGTATCTTACTTTGGAAGTCTGGTTCATGTTTATCAGTAAAGCCTTTCATTTAAGTGGCATTTTCAGTTGACAAAAGGGCTTTCATGTCCCTTTATCTTACCTGATCCTCACAAAACCCCTGTGTCATCGTTAACATCTTTATATAGTGATGAAGAGACTAAAGGTCAAAGTTAAAGTGACTTGGCCATGATCAAGAAGTAGAGCCTTAACTCAAATTTAGGGCTGTTAACTTCTTCTCATATAGGTTGCCCTGGATGCCGTGGGCTTGTTCCCTTCATGAGTATTCCACAGAACCAGCATGAGGCATTGGTTTATCATAGAAAGTTATATGTCTGTATACATTGAGTCTCCCGAACACCCTACGCCTACCACTTACGTCTCTAGTCTCCCAGTCTAAAATGACCTCAGGAGGAGGCAATGTGGGGAAATGGTCCAGGGAGGTGATCCTTGGGATTTACTCAAGGATCCCTAGGCAGGACATTGGGAAACAGGTCTAGCCCTCCTCCAATTCCCACCTGCCTGCATCTTCTCTTCTACTCTAGCAGCTCTTAGGTATCTGCTGATCTGTGCTCCATACCCCCAACTTCTGCTTTTTTCCTACTTACCACCTCCATCTGCAGCCCCATTATGGCACCTTCACACTCCACTGGAACACTGAGACTTGTGATGAAAATACACACACATAACCAATTAGAGGTATTGCTTCTGCCTCCAGTCCCTTGACTGCTCTAAAAGTTTCCTCTCTATACGATGCAGCTGACAAAACTCTGCTTTAAGCAGTGGGATAGTGGTTACCCATGACAAGTGGGGGTGTGAGAGGAGTTATGAGGGGATCTTGAGTCTTTCTTGATCTGGATGCTAGTTGTATAGATTAGGTCACTTTCTGAAAATGTATTGAGCCATATACTCATGATTAATTCACTTTTCTGTTTGTACGCTAACTTCAAATTAAAAATACACTTAAAGACACAGTAGTCCTATCTTAGGATAGTTGTGAGATATACATTAATTTATGTAAAAGCAATCTGAGAGCTGTAAACTGTTAAGTGTATCTAAGGAATCATCTTTATCCAAAGTTGTCCAGCTCTAGATAAGTTCTAGGTAAGTGTGGCAAGAATGTCCTCCCTGTAGTACTGTTGGACAATGGATGTTCCAATACATCCATCATACATAAATATATCACAACCAACACATTTTCCTTTTAAGTACCATGGCTTTTTATTTTAATCTCTCTGTTCTCTTGTTTTCATATATTTCCTTGCTCTTTGGATACAAAATTCTGGGTATGATTTAACCTTTACTTGGCTCAAAGTCATTGTTATACACCTCCATTTTTGTATCATGTGAAATGGTTCTGGGACTGATTATTTTTCTACCTCTTGGATTCATGTTAGCCTGCCACTTCTCCCCATGTGTGGCTGTCCCCCTTCCAGTCTTGTTTGAGCCAGGAGAACAGATAGCCAGTAGCATAGGGTGAGCTATAAGGGTGCTATAGGGTGGGCCAATAAGGTGTAGACTGAGGAAGAAAGCACATGGCTGCCTGCCTGGGTCTTTGGGGTGCAGAGTCCTTCACCAGAGCATTGGGGCTCTAGAGTGACAGCAGATCATACAGAGAATGTGAAGCCTGGGAGAGTCATGACCTAGGCCAACCTCCCCACTTTATGGGTGAGAAGACAGCACCAGAGGCAGTGGTCAGCCTGACCCCAAAGGGGCCACTGCTACTTTATACGTCCTACCCTACCTAGCCTGGTGCCTTCTGCTAGAGATGCTTGTGACTCTCTTTGCCTTAAGACCCTAAGAAAGTAGGAACTGAGGGCAGAGAAAACTGTGCTGCTGGTGCCAACATGCCAGATCCTCTATGAAATGTGACAGAGGACCTCTGGCACTCTGATTCTCAACACTCCCCCCAGAGTGGAAGGCAGGCATTATGGGGTCATGGACAGAGGACTTGAACCCTGGGCTTTCCTTGAAAGTCCATTCCACAGATGGAAGCCTGAGTCTGTAAGAAGTCAGAGGCCTGGCAGGCCCATTTTAAGAGCTCCTATGTGCTGCTTCCTGCCTGTGCATTCTCCTTCCTCCACACTGAGTTCTTGTGCTACAGAGAGAACTTGAGGGACGGTAAGCAACAGCTTCAGACACTAGAGTGTAGGGACCCCAGCTTCTCTCATTCTTCCCCACAACCAGCCACTGCCACTGTATGAACCCCTCCCCCCATCCTGAAAAATACCTGGTAGGAAGTGAGTGCTCTGGGGCCACTAGTCAGAGGAAGGGGTTTAACTGTCACCTTGTCCCTGGGGGCTTGGGTAGCAGAGGGCAGGGGGGAAATGCAAATCCGTGCTTGGGACAGAGAAGGACTGGAGAGGAAGAGACTGGCAGCCATTTCACCTGGGCTATGGTCCCAGCAGGGGCTGGGAAGGCCTGAGGCAAGGGAGTGATCAGAGGTCCCCTAGGAGAAGCCAGCTGCTGCCCCCACCCTGTGCTGGCAGCTGAGACACTGGCACTGTCTCTGGGTAGCTGAATAGACTCACTTCTTCAGCCCTGCACTCCAGGGGAGCAGGGAGGTGGAGGCAGAGTGTGGAGCTCAGAAGGACCCGGTGGGAAGATGAGGTGGAGGTGATCAGGGTGGCCACGTCACATCTCTGGTGACTGAGACTGAGGAAAGTGTGTCTATTCTGTGGTAGGAGGGACTAGGCTTCGATTAGAAGGACCCCTCAGACCTCCACACCTCTCCCCCCGTGCTACAGGCACAGGGCCCACCACTGAGAGCCACATGGTGTCCTTGCAAAGGGATCTTTCACAACAATTGGGAGGCAAGAATATGAGTGAGAAGCAGTCCTTGGGCTTCTAATAATTTACTGTATCAGTATGACAATTACCAGGTTCAAAACCGGCCCCTTTCAATCACTGAATCTCATCCTCAGTACCATCTGTGAGGTACTGTTCACCTTTCACAGATGAGAAAACTGAGTCTCAGTTATACCACTTACCCAAAGTCAGTAGCCAGACAAAACTACACTGGTGCATCAGCTTATGGCTTCCCTCAATTTCTGTCACGGCAGATGGGGATCTGGGGCCCATAAGTGGGACGGGGTGAGGGGGCCCTCCTTCTCTTCCTTTTGCCCCCTTGAGCCCCAGCCTGTAGGTGGGGCTTTCAGGGGCACGGGTCTATTGCCCTCAGTACCAAGGTCTTTGGGGACGAGGGCCTCAACACCTCGTGCTGCTCACTCACCCTTGGACCCTTCCCGGAGAGCCTGGGCCCCCCGCCCCAGTCCCCAGCTCCCATTTGGCCCCAGGCCTCTCCCCTGCCCCCCAGCCACAGCCCCATGACGTGGCTGCCTGGGCGCCATTGGTCAGCCTGGGAGCATTTGCCCTTATTTGGCCAGGCCGGCTCCAGCCCGGGCCTCCGCCCCCAGCCCGGCCCCGCAGCCTCCTCTCTCTCACTTCGTCTTTTTGAGGTTTGGCTCTGGGGCCCTGGCAAGCGTCGCTTCAAACGCACTTTCTGGTTGAGTCATTTTTTAACGGCTCCAGTACCCGTGAGCTGCTGCTGCGGCCGCTGGGGGCCCTCAGACCTCGCGGCCGGCTCCCTCCTCTGACTGCGGCCAGGCTCGGAGTGAGGGGCGGGAGGGCCAGGGAGTAGGTATCGCTGCTGGAGAGATTCCGCGGACCCCTCGGCTATCCTTTAGGGCTCTCTGCCTCCCCCACACGCCTGGGGAGTGGGGCCCACTCGAGTTCCTCCCACTGCCTTTTCCAATCCCCTTTCCCAGCTGGGTACGCCAGCAGACACAGGCCGCCACTCCCCCCTCCGGTGGGTCACCTCTCGGAGGGCTGGTTCTTCTCGGGGGCACTTTGAACTGAGTTCCTTAGTGAGGCAGAACCAGGAGGCAGACTGTTGGCTCGTTTTCAGGAAGGTGAAATTGAACTTCGTGGAGTTCCAGTTCTTCATCTCTGAAATGGGGATCCCGTCATTTACATCAGTGGCTCAGCGTGCTGATCAAATGAGATTCGGATTGAATGTGTTTTATAAAGTTCTCTAGTGGCCTCAGCTGCCGCTCTTCCCCCCAGCTAGGTGTGCTCAACATGGGGGTGAATGAGGCAACAGCCCAGAGCAGTTCATGGGGCAGACCTCACCCTCTGCCCCTTCCAGCAGCCCCTGGGATGTGAGGAATCCAGTGGGGGACAGGATGCTGGCAGGAGGGGAGAGATAGACCAAGGAGTGCCCCCAGCCTTTCGCCCCGTTTTCCCAGACAAAATAAGGGGAGGATTCTGCTCTAGATCCTTTCCCAGCCACCTGCCTTCTCTGAGTAATGGGAGCCCTGCCCTTGAGCCTGCTGGGGAAATCCATCAGCTACCTACTGGCTGGGCAGGTCTTGGAAAACAGACCTTGCTGCTTCCTCTTCCAAGGTTCCTGGGCCCTCTTGCTCTTGGGAACTTCCGAGAGAACAAACGGGTCCTTGGTCAACCTCCTCCTCAGTTTTATAGGTGAAGAAACAAAAGCTGCGGGTTGGGGATCAGATTCTCTGAACGGTCTGAAGTTATACTGTAAAAAGCCACAGTGTGGGGGCTGGGCCCCTAGTCTCCTGTCTCCCTGTTTTGCCTTCTGTTTGGTGGTCCTGATGTTGGGGAAGGGAGTTAGACTGATGAGAGGCATAGCGGGTTCCAGGCAGGGACGCCTTGCCTGGTCCCAGCTCTTGGGACACGCACATACAATAAACACAGAGTTCATTCATAGCCGTTAAAGCTAGAGCAGAAACAGCAAGTTAATACAAGCACTTCTGTTGGAGAGAGCCAGGGGCGGGAGGCCTTTTCTGCTTGTGTTCCTGGGAGATCCCAGTGGCCTTCTGGTTTCATGGTCACTCCCACAATAGTCGTCAGGGTGACTTTCTTCCTCACACCCACACCCCATTTCCTAGCCAGACAATCCTGCCTCTTCCCAGATGCTATGGACAAAACTCCGAAGTTGGCCTTCACTTGCATTGTGACCTCAGGCTGCCTCCTGCCTCTCTCTGGGCTCGCAGGCCAGTTTCCCAACTCAGGCCAGGTTACTACACCCTGACCTTGCTGCTTAAAAGGCCTTGAATACTGTGGTCTGGAGAGCTGAACCAGACCAGCAGAGCTGGCATCTGAGCCCAGGAGAGCAGGAGACAGTGAAGTTGAACCTGTGGGATGCCTGGGCAGTGCAGACGGGGCAGAGGGGAGAAGGTGCCAACTCCGCTCCTCGGGAGGCCTCTCAGCACTACTGGTGCTCCCCGAGGCTCTGAAAGGAGCCAGGGCACCTGCTTAGGTGCCCGGTTCAGGTCTGCAAGGGCCATGCACTGTCTTAGGTTCTTGAGGCACTTCCTTTTCTCAGACCCTGCTTCCTTTAGTAGCCCTTCCAGGGAGGGTGACCAAAGGTTCCAGCATTTGAGACTCTTGACTTCAGTTGTCCTTAGCCCCATACTGCGATGCTAGGGGTTCAGTTTCCCTCCTCTGTAGTCACACAGAGGGGGGGCCTGGGGGCTCCCCAGGCCTTGCTCCCCCGAGGGCGGGCCTCCTCTGCCTTCTGACTTCCTGTTTGTGAGTGGTTAGGTCCTGTGGCTTCTGTCTTGTTGTCTCCTCACGAGGCAGGTTATCTGGGCTGCCATCTCTGTCTGTTGCCTAGCAAAGGCCCCAGACCCGTGCAGCTGCAGGGAGGGCCTGTGCCTCCGTGTGCAGACAGCACCCTTGCCCTTCCTTCACCCTCTGCGCCCACTCCCCTTTGCAAATGTTAGGCCTCTTCTCCCTGTTTCTCCCCCTTGCCAGCCAGCTCCTGCCCTGTTCTCTCTCTTTCCAAACCCCCTTCCATCCATGCTTGCCTTCTCCAGGAAGCCTTATCTGCTGGGGGCCCCCTGTACCTCTGAGGTGGCCACTGTAGCACCTGTCACTCCAGGCCTGTGGGGCCCTCCACCCCACCCAGGACTCATTTGCCCTCATCGCTGTCATTTTGTAGGATGTAGGAATGTGTGGAGGTCCTTATGTGGGCTCTACTTTACCTCTCAGATTCAGTGTTTGCTCAAGTAGGATCCAGGAGTCCACATCAGACCTGAAGCTCTGTGCCCACTTTGGTACAAACTGTTCTCACACCGACACACAAAAGTTTCACACCCTGTGTGGAGATCTGTCTTGTCTATCAGAGTGGGAGTCCCTGAAGACAGGTCTTGTGTCCTTTTCTCCTCAGGCCCACCTTTACCGACCCACAGTCTCAGCTTGGCACCCAAAGATAGCTGTCAGGTTGGGGCAGAGGTGTGCGATTGAGAACCTGGAGCCCTCCAGGATCCCAGACCCCAGCGGCCTCAGCCCTGTCACCTGGCGAAGGGCTCTTCCCACTTTCTTTCTGATGCCAGCTTCTCTGCCTCTACTACTTCTTATCCTGGTCCCTAGTCCTCCTCCCTTTTTGCTACCTCCGAGCAGAAATATGATCCCTGGACAAAGAGTGTCAGAACTAGAAGGACCATGGAGGACACTTCCTAGCAGAGTCCAAGTGAGCAAGGCTTCCCAGTCAGTGTCTGATGGAGCCCTGACCTATTGCCAAGGGGTGGAGTTTGAGGAGTCAACTTGAACTCCTCTCTCCTCCACAAAGAGAAGCATCCTTCCTCAACCGCCTCCATTCTCAGCCACTAGCCATCATTTCTCCTGGGGAACTGAGGCAACAGAGGGCTTTGGGGGCAGGAGTGGGAGTCACGCCTCTTGTACAGAGGTGCTTGTGTTCTGAAGCCGTCCCTGGTTCCCTGGTTCCCTCCCAGGGCTGGCTCCAAATTCCCAAGTGAACCTTCCCAGGTGTTTCCAGGAAGGAGGCAGATGTGTCCAGGGTGTGCAGCAGGTCTTCCTTAAGGTGTGTCTATAGGCCTGAGCTGGGCTGTTACCCACCACCTGTCTGCATGGCTCTGGGCATGTCTGCTGTCTCTCTGGAAAGATTGTGAATCTTTTGGGCCCTTTGGGCCATGTGTGTCCTTGTGTGTGTTTATGTGCGTGCATGTGTGCGTGTGTGTGTATGTACATGCACCCATCGGCATCCACTGATCCTCCCTCAGGTACCTGTTGGTCAGTTATACAGGACACACATGTGGATCATGCCAGCCTGGAGTGGGGCTTCCAGTCCAGTGCACCTGTTGCACTTTTATTATCTCTATGTCCTTATTTCAGACCATGCCCCTTGTCCTTGATTTTGTCTTTGGCCCTGTCCTGTTTCTCCTGGTTTGAGGCCATTGGAGCTGGGAGCCATTGCTGGGTGGGGGGAGAAGTTCAGGCTCCAGGGACACTGGGCCTCACCTCTGCTCCATCCCTCTTCAACCCTAGCCTGAGAGTGGCAACCAGTATAAGCCTCAGCCCCTCCAGAAGCCTCCTGACTCCAAAAGTTCTGGGGTGGAGAGACTGGGCCTTAGTCTCTCTCTTAAAACAAACAAACAACCAAACATCACTGGTGGTCTTTGGCCACGGGCACTGGGGACACATGAAAGGAAAGCAGCCTCTGTGGTCACAAGGGAACAGTATCGGAGACACCTCCACCTGGCCCAGGACGGGAAAGGGGCTGAGTTGGATACTACACTTGATCTTAGCCAAAAGGCCGAGAAGCGATGGGGCTGAGTTGGAGACTGTTGAGGGACCTGTGGGTCCCTGGGAGGGACACTCAGTTCTGTCTTGCCACAGGTCACATGTGGAGAGAGTCTATAGTAGAGCTGGGCCCTGAAGCCAGGCCCCTGACTCCCAGTCTGTGACTCTTGTTTGCTGGGACAAAATATCTCTGAGGTGATAGCTACAAGAGCACTCTAGGCCGAGGCTGGTGGTGGGACGGCAAGATGCTCCAGGAGGAGGGGCCCCGAAGGGTGGGGGTCCAGGAACTCAGGTTACTGCACAACTTTGATATTCTTATCCTCTTATCGTGGAGGGCAGCCACTTCCCCTCCACCCAGGGTCTGGAGAGCGGTGGTCTGTTAAAGGAGCACTGTCCCATTTCTGGCCAGCTTGCCCTCCTCACTGCTGTCTCTTCAGACCCTAGTGGATGAAGGGCCTTGTTCTCCTTTTCTCCATCCTATTTATGGACCCGGCCTGGACAATAATTCTCAGGTTGAGGATCGCCTTTCCTGAAGGAAAGAACATGTGATGATCTCCCTCCCCACTGGCCCCTACTGCATGCCAACCCTCTTTGGGACCTTGAATCCGAGAGTCCCCTGAACTTTGTGAGGGCCTGACTCTGAATGGGGGACCCAGAGAAGAGGCCCATGGCCTTCTGGGAAGGAGTCCCAGTGGGTGATGCTGGTCCATGCATACCACCCTCCCATCCCCCTGAACTATTCCTCTTGGTTCCAGAAATGAGCCCGCTGAGAGGCTTGGAGAACTTTTGGGAAAATGTGTGGCCCAGACCTAGCCCATCCCCGCCCCCACCCAGCCCCACACCGTGCTCCCCTCCCCCAGCACGGGGCCCTGGGATGGGCAGCTTCCTGCCTTCCCCATGGGGAAAGCGGGGGTGGCACGCAGGTGGGCGGGCCCCGTGCCCACATCCGGTGGCTGCCAGAACCTCCCCTTGGAGTCTTTTCCCCTTCACTCCTCCAAGCCTAATGGCACCACTGTCCTTCCCTAGACCCTGGTCCCCCCACTGCTCTGCCCTGCCCTCCTAGCCCTCCAGGCCTCACAGGAAGCATAAGCATAAGCATCCAGTCTAGTGCTAACAGGCCCACCTGGCCCGAGCGTGACCTCCGTACTGTGCTGCGGGCACAGGCCGGTCTTCCACAGGCTGGGTGGGGGGCCGGGATGGCTTTGTGGGGTGCTGAGGCCTCCAACTATGTGAAGGGTACCATGATATGCCGGCCTGGACCTCCCTTCGTGCATCTGTACATGTGTGGTCTCTCTAGGCAACACATGGCTTGGTCTGAATGTCACTGCTGTCCCAAAAGGAAGAGAGTTTTCTCGGGGGTGGGGCTTTCCTTGTGCTGCATCGGGGACCCTGTGTTCTGGGCACTCACTGAAGGCCCTGACAGGGAGCCCTTATCTCCTAGGGTCACCCTCAGGGCCCGAGTCAGTCCCCCCAACTTGGTGCCATGGGGGAAGGGCAAGCCTGGGGTCCCGGAAGCCACCTGCCCAGGGCGTGTGAGATGGTCTCTTCAGCACCCCTCCCGCCAATACCCAGCCTTGTCTCTGGTTTCCTGTCAGTCTGTCCTCCCCAGGGAGGGGAGGGGCGCGCTAATCTCCACTGCGGTGTGGGGGCGGGCTCCACGACCGTTGGGCGCCCTGAGATCTGGCCCACGTGGCCTCGGGGTTATAAGCCCTGCCCGCCCTGAAGGGAACCCCACTTGGAAGCCTGGAGCACGGGGCTTGCTCCTCTGGGCCTTGCAGCATCAGGTAAGGATCTGGACCTTCACTTCAGCCCCAACCAGGGCTCTTCAACTCTTGGCTTTGGGTTTGACTTGTAGGCATGGGTGGAGATATTTTGGGGAGGAACTTTGAGAGTCTGGATGCCAAGGCTTACTAGCAAAGCTCTAGGCAAAGAGGTGCCATAACCCTCAGATCTATCGACTTTCGGCTTTTGTGGCGGAACAGCTACTCAAAATCCTGGGCCTTGATGTCCCTCTAGACAAGGAAGGTAAAATGGTTCCTGGCCCCGATGAAGAAAGCGGGGGTCTTGGATTTCAAGGGACAAAGGCCAGAAAGTAGGGTGGGGATGGCAGGGAGTGGGTGGTGGCTGAAAAGTGGGACTCAGTGTCATCGAGACGCACTAAACGGCCCCTCCACCCAACACGGCCACCATCTCTGTTGTGATGGCCTTGGGCTTCTGCCGGGGGAGCTGCTGGGTGGTGAGGGAGTCAGGGCCGTGGGTGGTGAGGCTGCGGATGGAGGCCTGGGTGGGAGGAAGCTGTGGCTGCCTCAGTTGGACTCTGGAGGGCAGGCAGTGTGGTTGGAAGGGGTCACCCAGGGGGTCAGCGCCCGGTTCAGAACCAGAGTGGCGATGGTCTCTACCTGAGTGTTTCCAAAGGTGGGGGGATGGGGTGGAGCCGCAGGGGGAAGGGAAGAGGGAACCAAAGAGGAAGTGGGGGGAGGAAGGAAGGGGAGGCAAAGACTGGCGCCATGCTGAGTCACCGCCCACAAGGCCCAGGGCAGGCCCTCTGGGGACCCTGGGGCAGCGCGGCAGGGTCTTAGGGAGCCCCCGGGAGGGCTGGGGGGGCTCTCAAAGCAGGAGTCAGGAAGAGGAGCAGGCGGCCTCAAGAATACTCACAGACGGACAGACAGACAGTGCAGTCACCCATAAAGTAGAAAGCACTACTAACAGCACTGGAGGGTGTAGTGTTTCCTACTTTATGGATGAGTGTACTGTGGGCTTCGGAGACCACACCGCCGCCGCCGCCGCCGCCGTCTTCCTCCACGCTCAGGACCGTGTGTGACAGGTGAGCCCCTCAGGCACCCTCCCCACCCCGCCCGGACCCTTGAAAGGCCTCCACTGTCCCTCGAGGCGTCGTCCCTCCTGGTTCTGGCCAGCCCGGGAAAGGCCGCACGAGCTCCTCTGCCGCCCAGAGGCCTGGGAGGGCTGTACAGCTGGACTTGCCCCAGCCTTGGAGAGGCCCCAGAGGCCCCAGCGTGCGGCCTGGCCACAAGCGGACAGATGCCAGGACGAGGAAGAGGCTGAAAAGGAGGGTAGATGGAGGGGGATGGGGGGCGCCAGGGGTCCCAACACTAATAAAGAATGGACTCTGCTTCTGTTTCGTCTGAGACTCTGTTGCTGGGGTGGGGGTGCTGAATGGGCGTAGCGGGCACACGGGTGGGGTGGGCACACCAAGGGGTCGGGAGGGAGAATCACTCTCTTGAGAGAACTGGGTTTGACTCTGCCTGTGAGACCTGCAGAGAGCTTTGGGCCTGGCCAGCCTGGGAAGGAAGGAGGGGATGGGTGGTGGGGGGTGGGGTAGGGTGCTGAGACCTCCCTGAAAAGCCAGGAAAAGGGGCGGGACGTGGAGGGGCAGGGCTAGGAGGGGTCCTCCTACCCTCTTCCCCAGCTGTGGCCCTGCCCTGACCTCCACTTGCTTTCCACACCCCTAAACTGAAAGTGGCCAATCTCCAGTTCTATCTAAGGAAGTCCCATGGGTCCTTGGTAGTGTAAGAATCGGGTATAAATACACTATGGCACACACATGAAGCATCTCATACATAAATAAGAGCACAAATACTAATATATAATATACATACACACCATTATGCATGTGCATTTCCACTCAAGGACCCCCCCAGCACATATGCTATCAACAGACGTGTACAGCGACATATACATGTGACATGCTTGGCATGTCAAATAATGACACACAGATATACACACACTCAGGACACATACATATGCAATATACACACATGTAACACCATAAACACATCCGATGTGTGCTACACGTAGAAGAGCATACAAATACACACATAGTGATATTCACATAATAAACACATTGGTTCCATACACACATAGGCTGACACATTCATACATGATTATAGATATACAGTAGATACATGGTGGCATATATTATCTAGATACATAGATCCAAATAAAATCATGTCATTGTCATTACACCAATTTACATGAGTGCATGAGAGTGTGTCATTACATATCGTGAAATGAGAATGTGTCATTACATATTGTGAAATGTCAGAGAACGGCATGCATACACACGTACTGTGACATACATGTAATTTAAACGCTTCTAGTCTTAGCCTCACATACACATAATAGCATGCAATGCTGTGGCAAGGAGATATGTAAGCAATGGCGCACACGTAGAAACACGCATACATGTATACCCAATGAGACTCAGACACATAATAGCACACACACGTTTCTGTGTACACATGCAAACGAATACAATGGCCGCCTCTCACGTATACAGAGACAAATACATGCCTATTCTAGACATGCATACCATACACACGCATGCAAATAATGGCATGATCTACACACTACTTTAGGGAAGCGAGGCTGCCACCTCCTCCCTGAGCACTCCCCCGCAGTTCCATCAGCTTGGGCCTGGGTGGAGCCCGCAGTCAGGGGCTCCGTGGCTGCTATTCCCCAGGGTGCCACACGAGGGCCCCCAACCTTGGCGGACGCTGGCTTGGGTGCAGATGGACTTCGTCCCAGGTTCAGAGGGAGCGGGCGCTGCCTCCCTTAGGCCCCTCCCAACACCCCAGTCTCTGGGGACTTCATCTAGGCCCCTACCCTCACAGGTCGACTTGTGTGGGTACGGGAATTCCCATGTCCTTGTCCCCAAAAGCCATCTTCCCATAAGCACAAAGGCCTAAGGTTAGACAGAGGATGAACTTCCTTGCAGTTTAGGGCAAAGCCAGCCCAGCAGGCCATATGGTCTCCCTGGCTGGTCAGGTTACCCCCGAAATGAAGTCTGCCCGGAGAAAGCTGAATCAATTCCCTCAGCCAATTTCTACCTCTGTCTCTGTTTCTGTCTTCCTGTTTTCATTTTTTTGATTTCTCGGTCTCTCTTTTTCTTTGTTTCATCTTGAATCCCATGTTTTCTATACCTATCCTTTTCCATGGCTGGCTCTGTCTATCCGTCATACCACCTCCTGTCTCCGTCTCTACTGGTCTCGGGCGGGGGCCGATGTGGGGAGGACCGTCTGCAGCCCCCTCGCTTCTGTACAAGGAAGGTATAGGGGCATGTGGGGTCGAGGGCCGAGAGGCCACATGTCAGGAGTACTGGGCTGGGATCCCGTGAGGAAGCAGCTTTTCCCTCTGTCCCGACCCTGCCTGCCAGTCCAGCCCACCAGTCCAGCGCCATCACCATAGAAACCAGCAGCCGACTTCCTATTGGTGGGTGGAGAAGACGGCAAGGGGGAGGGGAGGGCTGGCTCTTCTCTGCTCCCCCCCCCCCCCATTCTGAGGCTCAGCCCTCCTCTGCGCCCATCTCGGGGCTCCTGGACTGTAGGGGACCCCTGCAGTCCCCAGAGCTGAGGCCGGCAGGGACAGAGACTATGAGGCAAGCAGCCCACCGACCCAGGCCTCCTTAGGACCTGCCGACCGCCCAGCAAGCACGAGAGAAGCAGCAGAGAGGAGGGCAGGAGATAAAGGACCACCGCCGACAGCTGAGGATGACCCCCAGCAGCTCCTGCACACCCTAACCAGGCTGAGGGTCGAGATGGATGGCCAGACTCGCAGATGCTGACGGACATACAATGACACTGATGCACACAGCCGCACAACACTGAGCTGCTTGGATACAACCAGTGACAGCATCACACACTGCCACAGCCCTGCAACACAGACACCCACACACAGAGAGAAACAACTGGCAACTCTGAAACAGGCACAGACAGGGACACGCAGAACCACTACCCCCAACACACACAAGTGGGGGCATCCCTCCTCCAAACACACACCAGGCAGCGCTGCCCCGAACAGACAGAGCTAGAGACACACGCAGACCTTCACCCAGGCGCTGCTGTTGGTGGCCTCTGCACATCCTCCCTGCCCCCACGGGGACACCCTCGCTCCTCCACACACTTGCGCGCACACACACAGCCACGAGCAGACATAGCTCGCATACCCTTAGCTTCGGCTCTGGCAGCTCTGACTCCTGCAGCCTCCTTTGTGGGTGAGGAAGATCGGCCAACCTTGGATGGAGCCTCGGTGAAGCCAAGAGCTCAGAGAGGAGAGGGTCTGGCCTGGCATGACCCTCGCCAGCCCCTCCACTTGTCTGGGTGATGTCCCCTGGCCCGGGTCCTGTGGCCCCTTGGCAGTATCATGGAGCAACTGACACCCCTCCCACGGCTGGGGGACCCCAGAGCCATGGAGCCATGGGCCCTGCCTGCTTGGCAGAGCTGGACTCCAGGCCAGGGGAGGGGACCTGGAGGCGCGACCCCAAGCTTTACTGATACTCAGGCAGCTCTGCAGGTTGGAGAGCCGAGGCCCGAAGAGAGCTCCGAGCCAGAGGGAGCCCAGAGCCTCGCGACTATGGGGGGCGTTGAGCCCGAAGGAACCAAAACTGGGCTGCCCAACCTGAGGCATCAAGCAGCGAGCTCCAGACCCAGCTGCCCGAGGCTGGAGGATGAGGAGGTGGAGGCTCTCCCTAAGGTAAGGGAGCTGGGAGGGCTGGGGTCTACGTGGTGGGGCCTGTCATGATAACCTCCAGCTTGGGCACAATATGCAACCCCACCACCAGCCTCTCCTCTCCTGGCCTCTGTCTGGGGGTCCTTCTCTGTGACTGTGTGCCATGCCTTCTCGGGGCAGGAATCTCAGTGGCTCCATTTTTTGCCATATGTCTGTCCTGACTCTGCCTGTCTGCTACATCTGGCCCTGCCCCTACCCCTTCCCTTGGTGATTTTCTCTCTGATGGTCTGTCTGTGTCTCCTCCTCCAAGAGTCTCTGTCCTTGAGGGCTGGAGGATCCTGGGGGTGGTGGGGATTGTGGAGGTGTATGGTGGAATCAGAATTCAGAGGAAGGGGATTCAGGGGAGGGGGCTCAGTGCTGGGCTGAGACAGGTAGGACAAGGTTGGGGTAGGTGTGAGTGGCCTCCTATGGAAGATGGAGGGACCAGGGCTTTGGGGAAGGAAGGGGGACACAGGGAACATAAGGAACCGGGAGGGGTGGGGCTGGGAGCTGGAGCTTGCATTTCCCAGGAAGAGATGGGCAGAGACGGAAAGAATTGGGTACTAGCAGAGAGGGTCCCAAGGCTGGGAGAGGCCAGTGTGGGCCCCTTCTGGGCCTCCTATGCTCGTTCGTCTCTGAAGGCCTGGGACACGGGGGAGAACCCTCTCGTCTCCATGTCTCCTTAGACCACTGGTGGGCAGGATGTTTCCATATGGAGGGCTTTGGCCAGGGAGGGTGTATTCCTGAGGTGCTGTGCCCCATCCTTTCTCACGCCAGGGCCAGCTGAACATGGGCTTTGGGGACAGGCCCAATCTGGAGCTGCTGAGGGCCCTGGGGGAGCTGCAGCAGCGCTGTGACATCCTTAAGGAGGAAAATCAGATGCTGGTGAGGCTTGGAAAGCAAGTCCCGAGTCCTGGTTGGAACTGGGGGAAGGCAGACTCAGATGCCCCAGGCCTGTGCCTCAGCGTCCTCCTCGTCCCATATATGATCCCTCCAAGTGGGGGCTACCTGGAAGTGATATGATCCCAAGACCCAGAGAAGGTGAACCCCTATCTAGGGTGGCCAAGGACCCCACTGCGAGCCCCGGGCTCTAACCTCTAACCCAAAACCCAGCCAGTTAGGATTGGGTCTGTGGGGTGCTCCCCACATGCCCCAATTCTGGCTGACCCCTTGTCAGAGGAAGAGCAGCTTCCCTGAGACAGAGGAGAAGGTGCGGAGGCTGAAGCGGAAGAATGCCGAGTTGGCGGTCATTGCCAAACGCCTGGAGGAGAGGGCCCGCAAGCTGCAGGAGACTAACCTGAAGGTGGTGAGGACAGGAGGCTGCTGGATGGAGGCTGGGTGACCAGGGACAAGGGAGCCAGGCCAGGTGTGAGGGAGTGGGGCTTAGGAGTCATGGACTCCTAACACCCAGGAAAGCAGGAGCCCAAGGCCCAGGGTGTAGGAAGGGCAAGTGCCGTCTGGGCCAGGAGGCTGAGGGTTTCTGGGGTTACAGGAGGGAGGGAAGGGCTGGGCGGGGAGTTCCTGAACAGGCAGGGAGCAGGTTTCTGGATTACCACGTGCTGGTGCTGGCTGCAGCCTCCCGCTGAGCTCATCTCTGGGTGCAGAGCTGGTGGGGGCAGGGATGAAGACCCATGACAGTGGCAGCCCTGAATTTGCTGCATCCTAAACTAGGATATGGAGTTAACCCTCTCAGTTCTGCCTGAGAATTGCTGAGGTGGGGTCGAGTAAGTCTAGTGGTCACCTAGAACCCCCAATACAGGGTAGAAACAGGAGGCGGGTTTTCATCCTACCCCCTCCATTGAGAGGAGCTGAGGAGTGGGAGACGTGCCCCAGCCCTCAGATGACCCTTGGCCTTGCCCCTCCTCTGGCCAGGTGAGTGCCCCTGTGCCCCGTCCTGGGGCCAGCCTGGAGTTGTGCCGGAAGGCCCTGGCCCATCAGCGAGCCCGGGACCTCAGTGAGACAGCCAGCGCCCTGCTGGCTAAGGACAAGGAGATCGCTGCCTTGCAGCGGGAGTGCAGGGAGCTGCAGGCCAGGCTCACGCTGGTTGGCAAGGTGCGAGGTCCGGACACCCCTTCCTGAGCAGCCCTGTACGGGGCCGCCTGCCTGGCTTGTGGGATGCAGACGAGATGTTGATGAGATGCAAATGAAGCGGGAAGGTAGAAGCTGCTGGGGAGTAGGTTCCCCTGGCAACGGCCCAGGTGGGAGCGGGGAGAAGGAGCCTGAACCGAAGGGGGTGGAGCCCGAGTCCCAGGCCTGGGAATTTCTGCGCTCAGGCCTTCGGGCTGTATGCCAGCGGGTCTGGCTGTATGAAGCCACACATATCTCGCAATTGTGTGAAGCGATGGTCGCAAGGCATTTAGCACGGTGCCGGGCACACCGTGAGTGCCCAGTAGATGAGTTAGCTGTGACCGTCTGCACACGGGCTCGCGGAAGCATGTGGCTGCATCCGCATGCACCTATGACCAGGCATGGATGCAGGCGAGGGGGGCGCGTTCCCGCGCGTCCGAGCCCCTCCTGCAAGGTGCAGGGCGGGCTCGGCCGGGGATGGCGCGGGGCGACCGGAGGCTCGGCCTGACGCCCCTCCCTGGCCCCCAACCCCAGGAGGGCCCCCAGTGGCTCCACGTGCGGGACTTCGACCGGCTGCTACGCGAGTCCCAGCGGGAGGTGCTGCGGCTGCAGAGGCAGATCGCCCTGCGCAACCAGCAGGAGCCGCCCCCGCCGCCCCGGCCCCCGGGCCCCGCCGCCCCGGCCCGAGCAGGGGCGCCCGCCCCCGGGGCCCCGGGAGAGGTGAGCTGGGGCGCGAGGGCGCGCGTCCGGGCGCGTGCGGGGGGGCGGGGCGCTCCGGGATCGTCCCCCGCACGGCGCTCGGAGCCCCGCGGCCCGGCTGCTGGCGGCGCGCTCCGAGCGCGGAGGGGAGGGTCGCCGGGACCTGCGCCACGTCGACCCCGGCCGCTGGGGTCCGCCCTCCGCGGGCCGCGCCCCGCCGCCCCCGCCGCGCTGCCAGTGGTACCGCCCGGCCGCAAATCCCCGGTTGCCCTGGCAGCCGCCCGGGGCCCAGCCCGCGCCGCCGCCTCCCGCCGCCGCCCGAGCGCGGGGACGCCCCCTGCAGCGCCCACCGGGTCCGCCAGGCCCGGCCGCGGCCCCCACCCGCCCCGGGGGCGGCGGTGCCTCCGCCTCGGCTCCAGGTACGGGCGACCCTCGCTGGGCGCTGGGCTCAGGCAGCTTCTGTCGCGGGGGCTGTCGTGGGGGAACCCCACTCCGGGCCGCCAGGACTTAGAGGTCCGGCTCCTCTCCATCCTCTCTACTTGGGCGGCACCTCGGCTCGCCTCCTTCTGGCAAGAGGGGTGGGAGAAGGGACCCCCTAGCGACCTAGGCCTCCGGGCGTGGGGCGCTTCTGGCTCAGATTTTGCCCCTCTGCCAGGCCCAGGGAGGGAGATGCACTCCCATCAAGGGCTGCCCCCCTCCGCAGTTTGCACGGAGAAGTCTGAAGTGCGACGGGGTGGGCCCGGGGGAAGCTAGGAGGAGAGTGGCCGGGCTTGCACTGCTCTAGGCAATGCCCGGGTTTGGATGATCCAGAATTCCTAGCTCTGGGAGCACCACAGCCCGAGGGGCCCCGGCAGTCTCCTCGTTCTCTGCCAGTCACTGAAGGACACCCAGGACGGTTATTGAGTGCAGAGCAGGGCTGCTGTTGGGAGCTAAAAACGGAAAGCTTTGGCCTGGATAAGGGACCCAACTCCCAGGGCACACATGGGTCTCAGGATCTCCAAGCAGTATGTCTGGAGGACACAGGGGAGCAGCCTCTGCACTTCCACATCAGTTGGAGATGTGGGCAGGCTGCACCACCACCCCCTTCTTAGGCAGGGATTGCTTTGCTGACTGAGAGGGGGTGGGAGACTGAGACACACAAGCTGGGCTGGGGGTGTGGTGGGGGCAGGCTGCCCTGGGGCCCTGCTCTCCGGTGCCAGCCCCCATCCCTGGGCATTTCCAGGCCACACCCCAGGAGGATGTGGAAAACCCACCTGCTGGCCTAGGGGAGCCAGAGAAACAGCAGAGGGTGCAGCAGCTGGTAAGTTCCAGGGTGAGGGTTTCAGGCCACCAGTTGTGGAAAGGTTCGCCTTCCCACATGAGGAGCCCTTGGTTCTGACCCCACAGGAGTCGGAGCTCAGCAAGAAGCGAAAGAAATGCGAGAGCCTGGAACAGGAAGCCCGGAAAAAGCAGAGGCGATGTGAGGAGCTGGTGAGCTCCCCCCCAGGGCCTCCCCAAGGCCAGCCATGTGGTGGGCTCCCTCTCAGCTCTGCCCTCACCTCACCTTTCCTTCAGGGCTCTCCTGCCCTGCCTGGCGCAGGGTCCAGGTTGGGGGAGGAAGGCCTTGTACTGGGAGGGCCAGGTCCTCGTGTGGGAAGAAGAGGAGTGTGGGTGCTGGGTCCCCTCTCCAGAGCTCCCCTGGTCTCTCAGGAACTGCAGCTGAGAGAAGCCCAGAATGAGAATGCCCGCCTGGTGGAGGAGAACTCTCGGCTCAGTGGGAGGGCCACAGAAAAGCAGCAGGTAGCAGCGCTGCCCATGTGCCGTGGGGCCTGGGCTTCTGCTGGGGCCCTGGTTCCTGGGCGAGGGGCTAACTCTACCCCCTGAACGGGCTAGGGTATGAAGGGTACTGTCCCCCTGGTGAGGGAGCTGCTGGGACAAGGCTGACACACCTAGCTCCCTGCGGCTCCTGCTCTCCAGGTGGAGTGGGAGAATGCAGAGCTGAGGGGCCAGCTCCTGGGGGTGACACAGGAGAGGGACTCGGCCCTTCGCAAGAGCCAGGGCCTGCAGAGCAAGCTGGAGAGCCTGGAGCAGGTGCTGAAGGTGAGGAGACTGTGGAGGTGGGGGGAGGGCCTCTGTCCCTGGCACAAGGAGAAAGTGAGTCTGTAGAATGTGCTCTATGTGGGGCACTGGGGTCTGAGGTCCAGTCCTGGCGCCGCCAACCCCTGCCCTTCTTTGGCCTCAGTCTCCTTTTTAACAGAGGGTATCTGGAACACATGGGGTCTGAGGCCCCCCCCCCATATTAGATCCACAGAAACGGAAGAGCGGGGCCCTGGCCTTGACTCAGGGTCTTGTGTTTTAGCATATGCGGGAGGTGGCCCAGCGGAGGCAGCAGCTGGAGGTGGAGCATGAGCAGGCTCGGCTCAGCCTGCAGGAGAAGCAGGAGGAGGTCCGGAGGCTGCAGCAGGTGGGCGCAGGGGTGAGGGAAGGGTGGTGGGCCACGGGAGCCTCAGTCATCCACTCATCCGATGAGCATTTACTGAGCACCCACTGAATGCCACATTCTGTGCCAGGCACTGGGGGACAGTGGTGCGGAAAGATCAGGTCCCAGACCAATCAGCAAATAAGCAGATGTTCGAGAGAGAGGACCCCAGCCACTTAGGGGCCCAGTGGGGGAAGTGGCAGGGTGATGTGACCGAGTGAGTGGGATGGGGCAAGGGGCCACTTTAGAGAGGTTGGCAAGGAAGGCCTCTAGCACCTTAAGAGTGAGAAGGAGACAGCTGAAGAGTACGCCAAGTGGGAAACTCAAGTGCAAATGCCCTGTGGCAGTGAGGTCTAGACCAGCGTGGCTAGAATACAGCAGGCTGTACAGAACAGCAGGAACGGGCGAGAGCCAGATCTTGTTGGGCTTAAAGAAGTTTGGATATTCTGTTCTCTGAGCAGCTGGAAGCTGTTGGACGGTCCCAAGCGGGGGGGGGGGGGGGGGGGAGCGGGGGGGGGAAGCATGATCTGATTCATTCTTTCAGAAGGTGACTGGAGCAGCAAGGCCGCAGGGGTGGGGTGGGGGGAGGGGTAAGGGAGACAGGGGGTCAGGTGTTAATGCTGCTGTGTTGGGGGTGGTGCAGATGATGTCCGTCTGGATGGGATGCAGGCAGTGCAGGTGGAAACCAAGGCAAAGATTTGAAATACATTTTGGAGATAGCACTCAGAAGACTTCATAGGATTCAAGTAGAGTTCCTGCTCCTTTTGGCCATTTGCTGAGTAAACCTGAGGGACAGCGGGGCTCTCCACTCTCCGAGAGGTGAAGGATGAAGGGGCAACGGATATGAGAATTAGGGAGCCCTGGGTCCTGAGTTCGATTCTGGCTACGTTTGGATTGTGTGTTAACCATACAAGTGGACATGTCCATAGATAGTTGGATCTACAGGTCTGGAGTCGTGGGGAAGTTGGTCAGAGAGAGAGGGATGTTTCAGAGTGTGACTAGATGTGTTCAGTTGTGTGACTAGATGGGACCCCTTGGGAGAGAGCGAAGAGTGTAAAGCGGGCCCAGCCCTGTGCCCTGCAGCACATTCAGAAAGAGCAGAGGGCAGGGAGCAGGTGAGGGAGGCTGAGAAGGAGCCTCCCAGGAGGTGGGAGGGAAGCCCAGAGGGTAGATGTCTCAGAATGAGAGAAGCAGTGTCACACCTGCCTCTCCTTGACACCGTTACCTTCTGACCTAAGGTATGGTTCTGGGGCGAGAGTTTGGTGGGAGGGGAGAGCCCTCAGCCTCCCCCTTCTCAGCTGCCCTTCCTTCTTTGTCTCCCTGACCCTTCCCTTCCCTCTGCCCTTCCTTCCTCCCTCTTGCCCCTCCTCTTGTCCATCTCCCTCCACCCCCTCCCTGTTCCTCATCCTTTGCCTCTGATATTTTGCCTCCTCCTCCCTGTAGGCCCAAGCAGAAGCCAAGAGGGAACATGAAGGGGCTGTGCAGCTGCTGGAGGTAGGGTCCTGGGAGGGAGACCGGTCTTGGGGGGAAGGCAGGGAAGTTCAGAGAGAGCTGGAATGGACTTGGTGGCTGTGGGGGGTGTGGGGTTGCAGGAAGGGCCCTAAAATGCTCCAGAGCCTAGGGAATCCCCTCCACCATTGGCCTCCTTGGGCAAGGGCACAGCTGGGCAGGGGCTCCTGGGTCTGGTGGCAGCAGTCTCCCACTGCCACCCACCCCCAGAGGCTGCCTTCACCCTGAAATATCCTTCCATTTAGGAACTGCCCAGTCAGTCCAGGGAGCCGACCAGGTAGTGTCCACTTGGGCCCTCTCTCCCTCCCTCCCTCCCTCCCTCTTTGCACAATGACCCCACAGGGTGAATGGTTCTAACCTGTCCTCTGTGCTTTCCTTTCCTGCCACAGTCGACTCTGGATTCCATGCAGGTACAGCCTCCTGTCCCCCTACCCCCCACCTCCCTGGGCCATCCCCTCCCCTCCACCTCTCCAGGCTGGCTGAGCTGTGTCTCCCTCCTTGGGTCTAAGTGGCCCCAGTCCTCATGGCCGACAGAGGAGGGTATGCCCGGTAGCAGACCCGAGAATGCGTAGATGGGCTGGGATTCTTAAAGGACCTGTGGGCCACCTCCTCAACCCAGTCATGCATGGCAGACACAGGGCCATCCCTCCTCTAAATCCTTGCCGCTCAGACCATGAGGAAGTTCATTAGTGGCCTAACGGATGATCCTCTTGATATTGGCCAGGGGAGAGGCCCCAAATGTTGGTTCTCTCCTGATACCTGAGAAGAATTCTTTGAGAATTGGCTCCTTCCTGCCACAAAGATGTCCCTAGTTCCTGTGTGGGATCTCTGTTGAGGGTAGGGATTTGGGTCACTGACTGTGGGAGGGTGACAAGCAGCAGAGCCAAGGAAACTCCTGAGGAGGTCCTGGCAGTGGAGCTAGGAGTGGGCGCCATTCCTTTTGGCCTAGAAGCTGCTGGAAGCAGGAAGTGCCACTGCCTGGGGTGTGGGGGTGTGCTGAGTGGGAGGTGGGGCCCCCACAGGGCTGGTACTTCACCTCCAGCTCAGACACTATTAAGGCAGTGGGGCAGCTAGGCTGAGAGCTGGTGCCCAGGCCTACGGCTGGGCAGATAACGAGCTGAAGCCCAGTGTGGCCTCCTCCTATGTGGACGTGGCACCGGATGGGACTGGGCAGCTTTGCTGGGCCTGGTGGCTTATGGGAAGTCTTGGCCCAGGTCCGGGTTCGAGAGCTGGAGGAACAATGCCGCAGCCAAACAGAGCGCTTCAGCCTCCTGGCACAGGAGCTCCAGGCCTTCCGCCTGCACCCTGGCCCCTTGGATCTACTCACCTCTGCTCTGGGCTACAGTACCCTTGGAGACCAGCCCCCACCCCCCTGCTGCTGCTCCACTCCCCAGCCCTGCCGGGGGTCTGGCCCCAAAGGTAAGGTGGACCCCAATGATATTAGTCTGGGGCTTTTGTATAGAGCGGAGCATTCAGAATCAGAGAAGGCTAGCAACTCATCCAAAGTCACACAGCAAGTTAGAGCCAGGCCTGGCTAGAACCAAGACTCCACTGGGGGAGAAATGAGCTCACAGGAGTGGCTCTCCTGGAGTCTGACCAGGCATCTTGGCCACTGGTCCTCTCCTCCAGCAAGACTCTGTGGTCATGGCTAAGAAGCTGGGCACTAGGAATCAGCAGCTGGTAGTATGGGCTTATGAAGAGCTGGGCCAGGCATCAGGCAGTTCTGGGAGCCCCAGCCCCTCTCACGTAACAGTCCAGGTGATTCTGAGCATGCTGCTAAACCTCTGCGGGCTCTGGTTTCCTAAGCTGTAAGACGAGAATAATTCAGTGCACTTCATCGAGCTGCTCTGAGAATTGTGTGATATAATATATGTAAATCACTTCCACCTCTACTTAGTAAGTTCCCTCAAATGTTTCCTCTAAGAAGGAAACGTGCCTATGGAGGGCCTGACCCTCATATCTGAGCAGCCCCACCCTTGCTCCCTCGTCCCTTCTCAGGCCACAGACCCCACGTGCCATCTTCTCTTTAGATCTCGACGTCCCTCCGGGCTCCCCAGGGCGCTGCACTCCAAAGTCTTCTGAGCCTACCCACGCCACTGTTACTGGAGTCCCTCGAAGGACAGCCAAGAAAGCAGAGTCCCTCTCCAACTCCTCTCGCTCTGAATCCATCCACAACAGCCCCAAGTCATGCCCCACGCCGGAGGTCAGTGGTGGGGCGGGGGCCTGGGGAAGGTGTGGAGTGGCCCTATCCTCCTCTGGGGTCCCCAGGAGTTGGGTGGCTGCTGGTCCATGTGGGTCCCAAGTTGGGAAGTGGAACCAGGCCCTGGGAGAGAAGGCCTGTGGATTCCTTTATGGGTGAGGAGCTCAGGTGGAGCCTGTCCCACCCTCCAGGGCTTCCCTGCAGATCCTACTTTGGGGCTGCCCAGCCCCACCCCTTGGGGGCTCAGAGAGGCCCCAGAGTCTGAGCTGGATGGAGGGAGACACTTCGGCACTAGGATCCCTATAAAAAGACTGTTCGTGCTAGTGTCTGTAGCCGAAGCAGATGGTTGTGTGAGAAGGAACACAGGTTCTAGGATTCAGATCCCAGCTCTGTCTTAGGCGAGTCTCTGACCTTATCTGGGCTTTGGTTTCCTTGTCTGGATTTGGAGCTAATAAAACCTGCCTTGTAATGTCGTGAGGATTACGTGAAAAAATAGAAGGAAGAGGACTACTGCAGGGCACATGGTAGATGCTTAACATGTGGCAGCTATTTTCGTTACCATTGCTTGATCACCTTGTCCCTGTCTCCACCTCCCATACCCCTTTGTGGAGGCGACAGGTCAGGCGCAGCCCTGCTGTCCAAGGTTTTGGAAAGCAATAGAACCCAGCCCCGGCCTCTACTGCCCCCTTGTGGGCTAGAATGACGGTGCTGGGTTTGGCGGTGTGGACGGGCTGCCCTGTCCCCCCCAGCCCCAGAGCCTTCTTCTGGGGACTTCCCCGCACCTCCTTCTCCTTGCTTCCAGCTCTTCCCATCTGGAGTGCTTTTCTGTGTTTCCCCCTTAAGGAGACAAACTGCCCCTGGTCGCCCACTGCACACGAGTGTGGTTGGCTGCTTCTCTGATGAGGAGAGCGGTTTTTTTACTGGGCTGGTGCAGTAGAGGCCAGGGCTCAGGAGAGATGCAGGTTATTCTCACTCCCCTTTGCCAGAGCAGCCGGGCTCTGCCGGGACCCGCGGGCTTGGGTGCTGATGTAGAAATCATCAGGGGTCATTGCTGCTGGCGCTGTCTGGCATGTGCTCTCTCTAGTCTCAAAGCAGTGCATCCTCTGGCTCATCCTGGAAACCTGCCTGCTTTGACATTGGCCCTGGGTCCTGAACTTCTGTTTGCCCACAGGTGGACACGGCCAGTGAGGTGGAGGAGCTGGAGGCGGACAGTGTCTCCCTGCTCCCAGCAGCACCAGAGGGCGCCCGGGGAGGAGCCAGGATCCAGGTCTTCTTAGCGCGCTATAGGTGGGCCCCTTCCCCCGCTTCCCATTTCCCTAATGTTTCAGGTATATGGGAGGAAGGGACAAGGTGAAGAAGAGGTAGTGGGAATGGCAGGAATCCCAGTTGGACACGTCGTCTCAGCCTTATTGGGCCAGGTGGGTGCAGTGAGTGCTCTACTTGGCTATTGAGGATGAGCAAGTATCCGTAAGGGCCTAGTACAGTGGGAGAGAGGAGACGGGACACGGAGGTAGGATATAGGTCACTGTACTCTTCCTCCTCTGCACCTCTTTCAACAGCTACAACCCGTTTGAGGGCCCCAATGAGAATCCAGAGGCAGAGCTTCCTCTTACTGCGGGCGAGTACATCTACATCTATGGCAACATGGATGAGGATGGGTTTTTTGAAGGTAGGAAGGTAGCAGAGTTATTCTGTCCATCCCTCCGCTTTCAAGCTCATCTTCCCAAAGACCTCCAACTACCCATACCCTCCCTCAACTAGCTCAGCCCACCAGAACTTTCAGACTTAGCTAAAGGGCAGGCAGAGACCTGGCAGCCCATGTAGGAGAGGGGGAAGCTGGTCTGACCACAGATCTGCCCCAAGAAATTTGCTTTTGTGCTGCCAGATGGAGCATGACGGTGCTTAACACTTAGTGACATGGAAGTTGGGCATGCAGCTTGGGTCTGATGCTGGGCTTCAGTCAGGTGTGGCGAAATGAGGGCCCAGAGCCCAGGAAAGGGTGTTAGTAGATAGTCAGCAGGTGCCAGGGCCCAGGAAGGGCAGAGGCTTCAGGGCAGCCCTCCAGTGTCCATGGGGAGCTCAGGCAACTGAGTAGTGCCCCGTTCCTGAGACTGGGCAACAGGGCAGGGCCTGCAGCAGAAACAGTCTTGGAAGACTCCTTAGGGGGTCCTGGCCAGACAGCAGGGGGAGTGATGTGGTGCCGAGACAGGGTTGGAGTGTAGGCAAGGCAGGGTGAGACTATAACCACGGGCGGGGATTTAAGAAAGAGGTTAGATCTGAATCTATAACATCCAAAGCTTTGGGCTTGTAAGGCTGGGTCTTCAGAGCCCGCTCAGTGTGCCCTCCACAGGCCCTGTGCCTGGTCTTTGAGTAGCTGCTATGAATGAGGGTGAACTCATGAACTTGAGGGAGGCTCAAGTCCCCAGAGGTCTGGATAACAGAAGTGAGGTTAAGTATTTCCCAGAAAAATGACTTTAAATGAAACAAACAAACCAAAAACCCAGAGCCAACACCTTTTCTTGGGGTGGGGAGAGGACAGCCAAACCACAAATATTAACCTCAGATTATTAGAATTTGAACTGCCCCATCTGGGATAGATTTAAAGGCCTGGAGACAACAGGGCCCATGATGCCATGTCCCTCATCACATTTAGCTAAGTGGCTGCTTCATATATGTCTGGTCCCAGATGGGGGACTGCAGTCTGTGGCTCCAACTTGGGAAACGTGGCCCTGGCTGTGGCCAGAGCTCCAGCGCCAGCTGTTACAGGTGGTGTGGGTCTGCGACGGCTCCTCTCTTTCCCGTCACATACCTTAGTGTCAGTCTTATATTGATGTGCTCAGGCTGCCGGACCAAATTACTTTCCTTTCCCCTGACCAGGCGGTGCTTTCCTCTCCCGCCGAGGATGTCAGTTTTCCACTAAGGGAGGTTGAAGGGTGCCCCTGTCCCCTACTCCTCAGGCCTTCGCAGTATGAAAGTTTTCGAACGTGCAGAAACACGAAAGCGTAGTAACAGTTAACACTCCTATCCTCACCACCTAGATTCAGAGATTGTTAACTTTTTGTCGTATTTGCTTTTTCCGTCTGTAGGTTAAAAAAGAAAAATGAGGTAAAAGTGAGTTGTAGACATCATAACATTTTGCCTAGCCACGCTTCGGCACTCATCTCCTCAGAACATGGACGTTCTCTGGCAGCCTGGCAGAGCTTAGCCTCACCTAGGAACTTGTTAGAAATGCAGACTTGCAGCCCCAGCCAGACCTCACTAAGTTAGAATCTGCATTTTAACGAATCTCCAGGCGATTCATAGGCACACTAAGATTTAAGAAGCGCTGGCCTCTATCACCGCAGTGTTGTTATCGTCCCAGTGAATATTAGCAATAACTCCCTCCTGCAACACATCGACTGCTCTTGCGTTTTAAAACTACTCACAGATAAATGTTGATTTGCATCAAATGCTTAAGATCATGCTCTAACCTTGGCTCAAATGCATTTACTGGACCGGTTTTTCTCTACCTCCTCTCTGTCTCCCCCTCCCCCGCCCTCCCTCTGCCAGGGGAGCTCATGGATGGCCGAAGGGGCCTGGTCCCTTCCAACTTTGTAGAGCGTGTGTCCGACGATGACCTCCTTACCTCCCTCCCTCCGGAGCTGGCCGATCTGTCCCACAGCTCGGGCCCTGAACTCAGTCTCCTGAGCGGAGGTGGGGGTGGCAGCAGTAGCGGAGGCCAGAGCAGCGGGGGCCGCAGCCAGCCCAGACCTGAGGACGAGGCCGAGGGGGCCGAGCTCAGTCTGAGCCCCCAGCCTGAGGGCCTGGGCGGGCCCCCTGCCGTGCCTCACCCCCGTGGTCTGGTGGTCCTCAGGCAGCTGGCCCACAGTGTGGTCCTGGCCTGGGAGCCGCCTCCCGAGCGTGTGGAACTATGTGGCTACCATATCTGCGTGAATGGGGAGCTGCGTCAGGCCCTGGGGCCAGGGGTGCCCCCCAAGGCTGTGCTTGAGAACCTGGACCTGCGGGCCGGGCCCCTCCGTGTTTCTGTGCAGGCCCTGACCAGCCAGGGCAGCTCCGACCCTCTGCGCTGTTGCTTGGTGCTGGGTACCCGAGCCGGGGTGGTACCTAGCCAGCTGCGGGTCCATCGACTGACGGCCACATCTGCCGAGATCACCTGGGTGCCCGGCAATAGCAACTTGGCCCATGCCGTCTACCTCAATGGGGAAGAGTGCCCCCCTGCCCGCCCCAGCACCTACTGGGCCACCTTCTGCCACCTGCGGCCTGGGACTCTCTATCAGGCCCGAGTAGAGGCTCAGCTCCCACCTCGAGAGTCCTGGGAACCAGGCTGGGAGAGGCCAGAGCAGCGGGCTGCCACTCTGCAGTTCACCACACTCCCGGCAGGTATGCAGGCTTGGGCTTTGTGCATAACACCCAGAAGGCCAGGCCACGGGAGTTACGGGGGAACCGCAAACTAGACTGCCATCTCGAGGTGAGCGTCCTGCATCCCCTGGTCTTGTGCCCTTCTCCCCTCAGGCCCGCCTGATGCCCCCCTGGATGTGCAGATTGAGCCGGGACCCTCCCCTGGAATCCTGATCATCAGCTGGCTACCAGTAACAATCGACGCTGCTGGCACCTCCAACGGCGTCCGGGTCACAGGCTATGCCATCTATGCTGATGGGCAGAAGGTATGGCCTGGGGACTCTGCCTCCCGTACCCCAGGAACAGGATGGGGGCTCTCCTTGCCATGCTCAGAGGCCTAGTCTCCCCAGTCCCTGGCATTTGGGCACCACGGAGCCAGCAGACTGGTTGAGGGCATGGGCTTTGGTAGCAATGAGTGCAGTTCAGATCACATGTAAGAGGGGGATTAAGTGAGAGGAGATACGCCAAGGCCTTAACGCAATGCCTGGCAGATGCTGACCACCTTTGTCACCCTCGTGTCCTGACATGTGGCCCCTGCAGCCTCCCTTCCCCAGCCTGCGTTCCCTCCACCCTGCAGATCATGGAGGTGGCCTCGCCCACGGCAGGCAGCGTGCTGGTGGAGTTGTCCCAGCTACAGCAGCTGCAGGCGTGCAGCGAGGTGGCTGTGCGCACCATGTCGCCCCACGGCGAGTCAGCCGACTCCATTCCGGCGCCTGTCCCCCCGGCCCTGGTGGCAGCCAGCCTGCCAGCCACCGTCCCCTGCGCCTCACCGCGACCAGGCTCCGAGGCCAGGCCACCCCTCGCTCCAGCTTCCCCAGGGCCTGGAGACCCCACTTCTCCCCTCCGGCGCCCTGACCCCCGGGGAGCTCGAGAGCCCCTTGGGGGTCCACCTCCCGGAGAGATGTCGAGAGGATCCCATGAGGAACCCCTGGCACCTTGCTCTCAGGTATCTGCCAGGGGGAGGGGGAACAGGTGGAGGCTGGGAGAAAGGCCTAGGGCTTTGGCCGTTCCTCAGTGCCTACCATTCCAGAAGGAGGCTGGGGCAGCTATGCTGGGTGCCTCAGAGGATGGGAAGGCCAGCGAGCCAGCCATGGGCGAGAGAGCTCCTGACCCTGCAGTTTCGCCCCTGGCCAAGGAGGAGACTCTCCCAGCACCCTCCTCTGCCCAGGGAGCACTGGCCCAGCGGGTGCCCTGTGCTGAGGCCTGCCGTGGAGGAGACCCAGGGTCTGGGCTGAGGCCCAGGGCTGAGGTATGTGTTTGGGATGTTATAGAATTGGGGCCTCTGCCAGCCAAAATCCGGATGTCCTCTCCATTTATTTTCTGCTCTGGTCTGTGCTCTGTGTCTGCTTCTTTGTCACTTTGTCTTCCTGGATTTCTCTTTTCCTTTTGGCTGCTATCCTCCCCCCACCCCCCACTTCTCTGCTCCCACCTGTGCACACTTCCCATTTGGGACATGACCCTCCCTCCCTCTGCCAAGGGACCTCGGTCATTCCGATTGGGGCTGACCCTCCCAGACCCCCCAGTGCCTCCTGCGACCCTTTCCTCTCCTCCTTTGTCTCACCTCTTGCAGAGGGAGGACACATCAGAACTTGGGGGCCGTCTGATGAACTCCCTTGTGGACCATGGCCGCAACTCTGATCTCTCAGACATTCAAGAAGAAGAGGAGGAGGAGGAGGAAGAGGAGCTGGGTTCCAGGACTTGTTCTTTCCAGAAGCAGGTTGTTGGCCACAGCACCAGGGAGAACGGGGCCAAGGTAATGGGGGGAGGGGAGGCCGGTGGGCCCTAGATCTCGGGTTTCAGGGGCCTCTACCCCACGTGCCAGCAGCTGCTCCAGTCACCACTGAGTGCCAGCAACATTCTAGGTGTGTGGCCTGGGCCCTGTCCCAAGCAATTGATAGGAAGTTGCTCAGGACTGGCCTCTGCCCTCCTGGGAAGAAAGGAGAAAATGAAGAACTCTCTTCTGCTCCTTCTCCTGCTCTAGCCCACCATGTGCAGAGCCCCGGCCATCTGAGATCCTTGCTGGGAGCTTCTAGGGAGGGGTGGGAAGGCCTCTCCACTGTACAGGCGTGGTCTGCTCCCTGTCACTCCTGTCCCCCGAAACCCAACATCTGTGCAGCCTGTTCCTTGGGCGTGTTCCGTAATTCCTCCTCTGGCTGTGCTCCAGACATGCTATGGGACTTTGGGCCAGCCCCCTTTCTGGTCTTTCCTCTTGGAGGAAGCTGAGGGAGGGCTGTGGGGTTGCCTGCAACCCCTGCCCTCGTTTGAGGACAAAGGTCACAGCTCTATCCTCTTCCCATGGACCTTTCTTCCCTGCTGCCCCCCTTCCCTCCCAGCCCCAGCCCCAGCCCGACCCCTTCTGTGAGACTGACAGTGACGAGGAGATCTTGGAGCAGATCCTGGAGCTGCCCCTCCAGCAGTTTTGCGGCAAGAAGCTTTTTAGCATCCCCGAGGAGGAGGAAGAGGAGGACGAGGAAGACGAGGAGGAGGACGAGGAGGATGAGGAGAGGCCAGGAGCAGGCTGTTCTTCCCAAGACCCTGGCCCACCTGCACCGGCAGTGCCAGGGCTCGGCTGTGACAGTGGTCAGCCTCGAGGACCTGGCCCATGTCCCTTGTCTCCAGAGCCCTGCAGGGCTGGGGACCGCCTGGAGGATGTGCCTGGACTTGCTGGTGGAAGTGGCCGGAGGAGAGGAAGTGGCTCCCCTGAGAAGCCCCCAAACCGCCGGCGGTCCCCAGACCCCCGTGAACACTGCAGCCGACTTCTCAGCAACGGCGGGCCTCAGGCCTCTGGACGACCGGGCCCCACACGGGAGAGGGGTAGCCCCCCCATGGGCGAGGGGACCAAGGGCTTGCCAGAGGCTGGTGGGAGAGGGCGGCCGCCCCCTTCCCGGAAATGCTCCCGTGGCCGGGCCCCAGAATCTAACCTGGCCAGCTGCCTCTCCCCCAAGTGCTTGGAAATCAGCATCGAATATGATTCTGAGGACGAGCCGGAGGCAGGCAGCGGGGGCATCGGCATCACCAGCTCCTGCTACCTCGGAGATGGGGAGGCCTGGGGCACAGCCCCCATAGGGAGGTCCAGGGGGCCTCTGAAGGCTCATTCAGGCCCCAACCCCTCCCCACGCCTTTCGGCCTGGGAGAAGGGGGAGCCAGAGCGGAGAGGCCGCAGTGCAACTGGTAGAGCCAAGGAGCCACCCTCGCGGGTCCGTGCCTACCCCCTACCCTGGCAGCCCCCTGCCTGCTGCCGCCTGGTGGCTCTGCTTGCTGCCCACCAGCCGCTCCCATTCCACGCTGCTGCCGCCTCCATCCGCAGAGGTGGGGCTGGGCCTCTGGGCTCCCTCTCCTACCTCCTCCCACCCACATTCCACTGCTTTGCTGCTTCTGCTGATCGGAACTGGGATGGATGCACAATATTCTGTGATCGCTAGTCGCCAATTGCTGCCAGCCAGCCCCCTGCCTTTGGGCGGGGTGGCCCTTTCCTCTGCCTAGCTAGTTACGTCTTCGGGACACGGACCCTGAGAAGAGGTCCCCTCTCCCACGCTCCTCGGCCAGCTCTGGGAGCTAACCTTAGTCCCCTCTACTGCACTCATCTGCTAGGGTGGCCAGAGCCGGGTCTCCCACCTTCCTCCCGCCATGGGGGTGTCCGATGTCTCCGTGAGTTTGGGTCAAGGCTCCAGGAGAGGAATGTTGTGCCTCTGCTCTGCTGTGCTGCTTACGCTAACGGGGCAGAGCTGGGGAGTGTGCGTGGGGTCCTGCCCCTGCCCAGGTGCCCACCTGTGGGATGGTGTGTCACTTCTGCTGTCTGTTGCCCTCTCTTTGCAGGCAACAGAGACTGGGGAGCCCAGAGGGCAGGATGGCTCTGGGCGGAGGGGCCCCCCGCGGAGAGGGGCCCAGGCCTCCAGGGCGAGCACCACTGACTTGGGTGAGCACCCGAAGGGACCCAGGCTAGGCTGAGGGGCCTCTCCTCACCTGATGCTTTGGCCAGAGCTTACCATCATTGCTCTCTGCAGCCCCTCTGAGGAGCCCCCCAGAAGAAGCGCTGCTTTACCAGGACCTGCCTGTCAGGGTCTTTGTGGCTCTGTTCGACTATGACCCTGTGTCAATGTCACCCAACCCTGATGCTGGGGAAGAGGAGCTCCCCTTCCGGGAGGGCCAGATTCTAAAGGTGACTACCTACTGCTAGGTCCCTCGTCCTCTCTCCTTTGCTGTACTGGAGGTATCCTAGCCTGCCTGGGTGCGAACACAGCTTCTAGAGCCAAATGATGTGGAGTCAAATCCTGGCTCTGCCACTGGGAGCTGTGCAACCTTGGGAGAGGAACTAACTGCTCTGGGCCTCAGTTTCCTCATTGATAAAATGGGGATAACGTTCATGTCTGTCTCACGGAATGGCTGAGGATTAGGTTCAGGATACACAGAGTACTTCAACTGCCTGGCACAGGGCTCAGCATGATAACAACCCTTGCTGTTAACATTACAGTTTGTACTCAAGTCTGAGTATTTGTTGAAGCTTTTTTGCTGTTGCTCTGAGGATCTAGTCTGGGGTGGACTGGGGGAATGGGTGTGCAGTGAGTGACGATAATATGAAAAGGGCTATCTCCTCTCCTCCCTCTGATCCTTATCCTTGGCTGTGTCCCCCTATTTCCCATTTCACGGCCTGTAAACTGTAGAGTTTTCTTCTGCAATCCTGAGTGTGGTGCTGCGGGGCTCAGGGCCTGGGACCCAGGGCACGAGCTGCACTGGTCTCCTGAGACAACTGGTCTTTGCCTTTAGGTGTTTGGGGACAAAGATGCTGATGGCTTCTACCGGGGTGAAGGTGAGGGCCGGATGGGCTACATCCCCTGCAACATGGTGGTCGAGGTGGCTGTGGACAGCCCCAAGGAGAGACAGCAGCTGCTCCAGCGTGGTTATCTGCCTCCAGATGTTCTCATTGAAGGCTCAGGTATGAGCCACTGCTGTCCCTTACCTTCCTTCCA
Source organism: Canis aureus (assembly GCF_053574225.1). Taxonomy (NCBI): domain Eukaryota; kingdom Metazoa; phylum Chordata; class Mammalia; order Carnivora; family Canidae; genus Canis; species Canis aureus. The sequence goes on from NC_135626.1 coordinate 28,205,435, forward strand.
CCACCCCACCTCCAACTCAGCCCCTCCTGAGCGATTCATATGTCCAGGGTGGCTGGGGAGCCTCATTTGTCTGGAGTTCAGCAGAGCCTGTGGCCTCACAGAGACTTAGGCCAGTGTGGCCACAGCAGTGAGCTTGCCGTGTGGAATGGGGGTCTGCGGCAGAGGGGAGGGACCATGTGGTTTAGATCCTGGAGGTTGGGGCTGGAAGAGGAATGCCCTTTAGAAACCTGAGCAGAAGAACCCAGGCACAGCCCAAAGAGGAGACTCCAGAGTCACTATCCTATTCCCCTCCCCTGCCTCAGTTCCTCTCTTACGTATACTTGCCTTTCTGGATCAGGGAATGGTCCCTTTGTGTACTCTACAGCCCGCACAGCTGGGCCTCCCCCCAAGCCCCGTCGTTCCAAGAAAGGTGGGTGAGACCCCCTTCTCCCTTGGGGCCTGAGAGGATGAGTGGGGGTGGGGGGCACCACTTGGCTCTCTGGGGAGACACAAGTGGGATTTTGAGCAGGTAAAGGGAATTAGGGCAGGCCTTCATCCACTTGCATTCTTTCCACTGGGGAGCCTCCTTTTAATGGGGACGGGGAGTGGTTTGCCAAGATCTCTGCTCCAGAAAGCACCTGACTAAATTCTGTGCAGCCTGGAGCAAGTCCTTTACCTTTTCTGGGTCTTAGTTCACTACCACATGCAAAGGGCTGGGCTCCTCTCTCTGAACATCTTTCTCCTGCCTCCCTTGTGTGAGACTGAGCATCCTGCCTGCCCCACATGGCCCCCAGCCTGGGATGAGGAGGGGAGTGAGGGGCCGGGCTCACTTGCACCTTCTCTCCACAGCTGAGGTGGAAAGCCCTGCCCAGCCCTGTTCAGGTGAGGGGCCATTCTTGTGCTGGGGATATTGGGAAAGAGGTGGGCCTGGGTGGCCCCCTGGGTTCCCCCCTGGGGCTGCCACTAGTGGAGGGGTAGTGAATAGGTGGTCAGCAGGCCTCCAGTGTGGAGGACAGTAGGGCGTGGGGGGTCCAGAGAGAGCCCCTGGCCCTCTCCCCCTTCCCCTGCAGGCCACACCCAGCACACCTCCTCTGCCAGCCTGAAATCTCCCCGTACCATGGTGGCTGCATTTGATTACAACCCCCGGGAGAGCTCCCCCAACATGGACGTGGAGGTGAGGACCCACAAATAGAGCTCACCCAATGGGGTGCTGGCAGCACCTCCCCAGGGCTGACACCTGCCTCTTGGGCTCTCCACAGGCGGAGCTGCCCTTCCGGGCGGGGGACGTCATTACTGTGTTCGGAGACATGGACGATGACGGTTTCTACTATGTGAGAACATGGGGGCAGGGGTGTGCCATATATGCCCCCCTCACCAGCCCTCTCAGGGAGGGCCTTACTAGAGCCAGGGACGGGGATGAGTGAGGGTTCCTGAAGTAAGCCTGAAGGATGGACCAAGTCACTGCTGTGGCAGTAGTACTGACCTCAGGCTGTTTCCCTCGGGGGGCTGCAGGGTTGAGGGGGCGGGGCTGAGGCCTCTTTCCTGGTCCCAGTCTCACCAGCATCTCCTCCCCAGGGGGAGCTCAATGGACGGAGGGGCCTGGTTCCATCCAACTTCCTGGAGGGCCCTGGGCCTGAGGCAGGTGGCCAGGACAGGGAGCCCGGGACACCCCAGGCTGAGAGTCAGGTCAGTAAGCTGGGGCTGTACCCTGCCGGGGTGGTGGCGGTGGTGGTGGTGGTGGTGGTAGCAGTGGTGGTAGTGGTGGTGGTGGCGGTGGTGGTGGCGGCGGCGGTGACTGGGACAGTGTTGTGGGAAGGAAGCAGCCGGGCTATGATCCAGGTGAGCACTGTGCCCAGGCAGGAACTGCCAGGGAGGACCCAGCCGGGGCCAGCTCCCTCCCGGTATGTGCCCCTCTCTGCAGAGCAGTGATGGCTGGGACCCTGATCCCTGACCCACCTGACCCAGCTGCCCCCACCCCGGGGATGACGTAGATAAGGGGACCTTGTGCAAAAGCCCCCTGTACCCTCCACATCTCTAGCTAGTCATAGCCTGGGTTTCAGGGAACCTCCTGCCCTGTTGGGTCTCTCTGTCTCCCAGGTGCCCAGCAAGGCTCTGCTTCCTCAGGTCCTTGTTTTTAGAACCTGCTTCTCCTGGGGCGGGTGGAATACAGTGGAGTTCCAGCCCCCCAGGGCAGGGAGAGGAGGAAGAGGCCAGGCCCCAGTGGGAAACCGTGGGCTTCCATCTGCAGTGTTTCCAAAGGCAAAGGCTGTGCAAAGTTTCAGTTCCTGTGAGCTGGGCGACCTGGTGACTGAGCAGGGAGCATGTGAGTCAGTCCATAACCCATCTCCTCTCTTTGTTCCCTGTTCTTCAGAGAACGAGGAGGAGACGAGTCCAGTGCTAGATGGAGATAGATATATATAGAGAGCAACGTGTAAGTGGGGGGGACTGGCCCCCTCTGTTCATGTGACTCCCCGCTCCTTACATCACCATCATCAGACAGTGTTCCTTTGTCTTCAGTGCTGGAGCTGACCTGGCTTTTCTTCCTCCCCAGAATGGGGGAGGGAGTTCTTTCTGTGAGCCAGATCTGGGTGTACGATCATCACCTCCCCTTGCCTTTACTCTGGGCAGTGCCAGCTGTTATAGGAATACATGTCATTTTAGCACATAATGCCCCATATTAGCTGACTCCCCATATTCTATAGCTCCTGCAGCTTATAGAATATTGGGTGACATCCATAGCATGACTCATCAGTATATTATGATACTATTTGACTATGGTATTATAATATTGTGATTATTATTGGTGGTAAAAGGATGATACCGCAGTGCCACCAGTAATAATAGTCTCCCCACCCTTGTTCTCTGCACTGTAACCTGTGAGGGAATCAGATACATGGTTTTACTTCTAATACTCAATTTTCTCTGCTGGAGGGAATAAAAGGTGGGCGGGATGGGGGGGTACTTAAACAACTGGAATCTGCAGATAACCACCAACCATTCATCCCTGGGGTTCAGAAACTTCCTTCATTTGTTCCCGCAGCAACCCCTCCCTCCTGGGATATTATAGAAGGAGCCCTGGGAAGGAGTGGGAAGAACCGGGGACTCCCTGGTTGGCCACCAGCCCTGACTGGTTAGCAGTAGATGCCTAGACCTCTGGGTGCCGACAGACCCCCCTGGAGGAAGGCCTTGCCACATCATCATGGCCTTGGGTGTTGTGGCCCCAGGCTGGGCACCCGGCTCCCCTGCCTCTGGTCCAGGCTCCATGGCTGGCTTTGGCCAGGAGATGGCCAGGCTCTGGTGGTGAAGAGGGGGAGGGGCTTGAGGAAGGGGTATGGAGCAGTGGTGGCGAACCAAGACCTGTAGGCTTGCCAAGGCCTGACTGGGCTGTGCCAGGCATAGGAGGTTACGGTGAGGATGTGGGAAAGCGAAATAGGGGCAGGGAGGCTTCCTGGTGGCTCTCCTGTGCACCCAACCACTGTCCTTTAGGCCACCAACAGCATTGTGTGGGTGGGCCTGGGGCAAGGGGAGCCACTCACGGTTGCTAGTGAAGCTAGGAGGAGACTCACAAGGAAGAAATGCTAGCAGGGGTGGCAGGGCAGCCTCCAGAGCTTGTGGTGGGAGCTAAGTGATGCCCTTGTGGCCCAGGCCCCCTGCAGCCCTCTCAGAGGCCATTTAAGGAAGAGTCCCAGTCTCCTTCTCACAGAGTGGGCACTGCCTCCATTCCCTGAAGGGGCTGGGGCACTGCATTTGTGGGGCAGGACGAGCATGTGAGGTGGTGCAACAACTGCCTTTCCTTGGGGGGATGGCTGTCTCTCTATGTGGTCCTGGCCCTTGCTCTTCCTTTGCTGTGAGGGGGTGACATGGGGGGCATTTGGGGCATCCATCCCAAGGGGGAGGTCCAAGGACTCCAGAGCTCTGTCAGCCCAGTTCCCTATAGAGAGACCCAGAGAAGGGGAGGGGCTTGCCCAGGTTCTGGAAGCAGAACTGGACTCTGTGGCTGTCCCCAGCGCTCCCACAGCATCATCACATGCATTCGCCCCTCTGAGCTCTGTTGTGGGGCGGGGGCAGTGGTGGGGTGGTGGGGCTCTGGTTCTTGACCATGGGTCTGTTATGCCGAGGATTACAAGAACCTGAGGTCGGAGGGTGGAGGAATCAGGTGGGGGCAGGGAGTCAGGCTCTGACGTTGCCCCTTTACTCTCATATTCTAGGACTGGGCCAGCGTAACACAAGGGCCCCCGGTGCCCCAAGGTCGGCCCCGTGCCCCTGGCCTTGGCCGCTTCCCCGTGATTCAACTGGGGGGGTCACAGGGCACGAGAGACAAGGTGTGGGGTCTCCTCTCCAAGGGAAAGCAACTCCTAAGGAAACTGGGCTCTGGGAAAAAGGAGTGATGCTGTGGCGCGTCCCACAGACAGAAGCAGTGCCCCCCCCTTCACTCCGAGGCTCCCAGATCACCGGGTGGGAAAGGCCCTGGATGCTCTTCTTCCGAGTTACTGTGGCACCTGGATGGGAATCAGAGACTCGTGAAGGTCAGAGCTAGATGCATTCCCAAGGATGGCTCCTCTGGATGGGCACCTTCCTCCAACGGGAGGGGAAACGGAGCCGCGAACGAGGACATACCTTGGTCAAGGTTGCTGAGCAGCCCAGTCACCGTGCCAGGACCCTAGGAGCCGGGACTCCTGGTCCAGCCACCCACGCCTGGTTTCCCACCATACTCTGCTGGCCCCTTCCTGGGTCCTTCCTGCCCTGACGGCCCTGGCTATCCCCATAGTCTTCCTTCCCCTGAAGGCAGGTTTGCACTGGATCCCCTGGAGCCCCAGCTCCCCGTGGGGCAGGCGGGGCAGACCCCTGTATATATGTACATACTCAGTGCCTCAGCCCAGCCTCCCCCGTCGCTTCCACCACACCGGCCCAGGGAGAAAGGCCATGCCAAAGCGGGCCAATCGGGCTCCACAGTGCTCCGCCCCTCCCTGCCGGCCTGGCTTCCTGGCCCCCGTGTGTCCCCACTCCCAAAGGCCCTGGGGCCAGCGGGCAGAAAGCCAGAGTGGGGTTTGCCTTATTTTGCTCATCGGATTCAACTTCTCTTTTGCATCATTTTCCTCTGGTCCCCGTCAGAGTCTGGGGGCTGGGGAAGAGGGCGGATTTATGCAGCTATTTTCATACATTCTCTGTTCTGAGTGGGGTGGAGAGCTTTCCACCCTTACCCTCACCACCCCCTGTAACCCTGTGGCTGGGTGAGTGTCTCTGCATGTTTCCTTCACCATGGTGGGAGATCGTTTGGCTGAACCCCCCACTCCCTCCTTGGTCTCCAGGGGTGTGGAACGGTGGGGGCATTTGTTTAAAAAGACAATTTTATTATAATAAAGTCTATTTTTACAAAACCCATGCTGGGCTCTAACCTGGGGCAAAGGACACCCGGAGGGGTGGGTCATGCTTGAGCTTTGGACTTGACTTTAGAACCCAGAAGTTACATCCGAGGGCGACCAGGGCAAAACCAATGAACACCAGGAAGACGAGCAGCTCCTGAGTTTCTTCTCTCGGGAAGGCAGTTTGGTAGCTTCCCTAGTCCCCTGGTTGTGGAGCCAGGTGTTTGGAGTTGGGGCAGGGTCTTGGTGGGAGAGAGAGACCTGGGGAGAGGGGCGGGGAAACTCAAGAAAAGGCACCAGGTTCAGGTCAGTGGACTGAACACACCTTGCAATGTTGACTTTTCCTGTCCCAAGTTCATAGAAACAATGGATTTAAGAATGACCAAAGGTATAAGCAAGCAAACCATATAGTTCCATTCCGAAAGGCAGAGAGGGGACTCTTAGTAGATTAGAATAGCAGGACTCCAGAGAGAACAGAAAACAGTTGGGAGAAATCTCAAGGCAGAGTGTGTGTGGGAGTCCTGCCCCCCCCCCCCGCCCCCGCTGCTCCATGCCCCGAGGTGGTGTGGACAGAGCAGAAGAAGCCCCAGGCGCTATGGACAGCTCCATTAGTCCAGATTCCACGTGGGGAGCAACAAGGTTCTGTGGACTGCTGCATATTCTCGCCAGGGGCCAAGGGGCAAAAATGAGGATGTCTGCCTTTACATAGAACGGTGGGAGGGGCAGCATGGGTCAGACACCGGGTCGTACTCCAGGTGGTTGGCAACACCTGGCAGAAACAAGAAGTATCACTGCCCAGGTGAGGAGCCACCCAAGTGTAGCACCCTGTGTCCACTTCCTCTCTTGCCAAAACCCTCCAGCTCACCACCAGCCTCATCTACTAAGGCCAGGGCACAAGTGAGACTTAATATCAATTGGGACAATGTGAATGATGTTGAGTCTTCTGACCTAAGAACAAAACACACCTCTCCATTTCTTCAGATCTTTCATTTCTCTCCGTAATGTTTTGTTTGTAGGTCTTGTACCTCTTCTGCCTGATTTATCCCTAATCATTTAATGTTTTTGATGCTATTGTAAGTAGTAGTATTATTTAAATTTTTATTTCAGATTCTTCATCTTTAGGATATAGAAACATGACTGAATTTTATATTTTGGCCTTGTATGCTGCAACCTTATCAAACTCACTTCTGAGTAGCTTTTTTTTTTTTTTTTTGTAGGTTCTTTAGAATTTTCTACATATGTGATCACACCATATAAAAACAAAGGCAGTTTTACTTCATCCTTTCAAATTTTGATGCCTTTCATTTCTTTTTTCTTTTTTTGCCCTACTGCATTGGATAGAACCTCTAGTACAGTGCTAAATAGAATCTGCAGGAGTGGACGAGCTTGCCTTGTTCTTGGTCTTAGGGGAAAACATTCAGTCTATCACCATGAATAATGATGTTAGTGACATATTTTTTTTGTAGATACCCTTTATCAGGCTTGAGGAAATTCTCTTCTACTCCTAGTTTGCAGAAAGTTGGGGGTTTTGTTTTTTGTTTTAAATAATCAAAAATGGGATCCCTGGGTGGCGCAGCGGTTTGGCGCCTGCCTTTGGCCCGGGGCGTGATCCTGGAGACCCGGGATCGAATCCCACGTCGGGCTCCCAGTGCATGGAGCCTGCTTCTCCGTCTGCCTGTGTCTCTGCCTCTCTCTCTCTCTCTGTGACTATCATGAATAAATAAATAAAATCTTTAAAAATAAATAAATAAATAAATAAATAATCAAAAATGGATGTTGGATTTTTATCAAATGATCTTTCTGCATCTAATGGGTGATCATGAGGTTTTTTTTGTTTTTTTGTTTTGTTTTGTTTTGTTTCCTTAGTTATGGCAAATCTTGTTGATTTTTCCTGGGATAAATTTCACTTGGTCATGATGTAGGAGGAGGATGGAGGATGAAAGCCTGTGCCCATCTTGTTGAGTTTGAGGAATGTGTTCAAGGCACAGATAAGGGTGTTGGGTGGGGGGGATGATTGGAGATTTACAGCCTAGAGTAGAGACTCTGGGGTTATAATCTGGGCTCCTCTACTCTGTTTCCTCTCTGTCTTAACCCCAGGGACTTTACTCATTAGGGAATCTCCATATACTTCTGCCAAAACAAGAACTTCCCCTTGGGTCATAATAGCCTAGTCCTCAGGGCAAAGGAGAGGAGCTGTTGTTTCCATTCTCCAACCCAGCCAGGGCCCAGCATCGCCATGTAACTCCCTTTCCACAAACTTTTGCTGGCCTTGAAGGCTGTTTTGCTGCCTTACTGTTGCTACAGGGTAGGCACTGAGCCAAGGAGGGCTAGACTGGCAGAGGAGGAGGACCCGGAAGCTCTGCTCAGCCCACCCTCTGCTGGAGATGCCTGGTTCTGCTACCCCACCCGCACCCCATATATGGTGCCCTCACCAGCTCTTGCTATTTTCTGCTGTCCAACAATTTCACTTGTGGGTCTCATTTCAGTGACATCTCCACTGTCTGGTGAGGCTGATAGATCCGGCTATTAATTCTGCTTTGCCTAAAATAGGGGCCAATATCCATATTTCAGGAATTGGGTCTACAACAGAACTTAACTGTAGTACTAGATGCATAAAGATAATGGAGCAATATCTTTCAGGTGCTGAAGAGAAAGGAATTTGAACTTGAATTCTATACTTGGCCAAATTATGGGTCACACTTCTGAAGCCTCCCACAAGGGAAATGCTTAGCCCCTAATGCCTTGTATGTCAATGCTATCGTTTCAATCTTTGGTAGTGTCTGACTTCACATTAAGAAACCAAACCAAAAAGTAATTCAAAACCACTGATTACATAAAACAAATCAAAATTCGATACTTTGAGAAGTTAAAATGGAGGGAGAGATTATTAGTTCTTTTGTAATTAAATTACTGTTTCTTTGTGAAGCTGTCAAATAGAGGAGTATTGGTTTTAAAGTAAACACCACCCCAAGCCCTTTCTGTTAATAGGCTTCTGTGTCTGCTTCCAGGATTTTCATGCACATTTAAATGTGTATATACATGCCCATGGCATGTATGTGTGTCTGTGTGTTTTACATGAATTGTATCATGTGGTATATGTTTTGTAACTAGCTCTTTTCTTTTAGCAACATATCTTTCTATATGGCTACATATAAACCTCCCTCATTAGTTTTTTTTTTAAAGGTTTTATTTATTTATTCATTCATGAGAGAGAGACGGGGGGGGAGGGGCAGAGACACAGGCAGAGGGAGAAGCAGGCTCCATGGAGGGAGCCCCACGCGGGACTCAATCCCGGGTCTTCAGGATCAGACCTGGGCTGAAGGCGGCGCTAAACCGCTGGGCTGCCGGGGCTGCACCTCCCTCATTAGTTTTAAAGGCTGCATAAAACACCATCATGTGCACCTACCACAGTGTGGCAAATTTTTTTTTTGGCTTGTTTCTAGTCTTTTGGTTGTGGCAAAGGAGGCTGAAATGAACACTCCTGGGCAGGCATCTTTGTGCTTTCCTAAGAATGCATGCCAACGACACATTTCTTCTTGGCAGTAGAATTGCTGAGTCAGAGCAAATGTACATTTTGGATTTTGACTGACATTGCCAAATTACCATCCCATGGCATGGGGCCAACCTGCACTTATTTTTTCCCACGTTGACTGGTGCTGGCTTTATCAGCCTTTTAAAATTTTAACTAATCTGATTGGTAAAGATGCTGTTGAATTCTTTAGTTTGATGCTTCATAGTTTTAGTGTTTTTTTGTAGAATTTTGTCTCATGGACACCTATTCCCCACCCCCACCCCCACCACCAATAACTACAGGTATAAAGGGGGGTTAATTGAAAAACCATTAAACACTTGTATACTCATATAATTTGACTTGTCTTTACCTTTGCAATACTACCCTAAACAAATTTGGGAACTATTTGAAACAAAAGCTTGAATTTTTATTTTATTTAATTTTCAAAAATATTTTATTTATGAGAGACCCAGAGAAAGAGGCAGAGACATAGGCAGAGGGAGAAGCAGACTCCCTGCAGTAAGCCTGATGTGGCACTCGATCCCAGGACTCTGGGATCGTGACCTGAGCCAAAAGACACTCAACTACTGAGCCACCTGAGCTCCCCTAATTTTTTTTTAAACCTTGTTCATTAGAGAGTGCAACATTTCTAGAATGGTGGGTTAAGAATGTCCAGTGTTTATCAGACCTATGAATCTGCCTTCTAAGTATGCTTCCAAAAGGAGCATACTAAAATTTGTTATCATAAGGAAAGAGAATACTTAGATATTACAAGTTCTGTGGAGAAAATTAATGACAAAATTTACACACTTACTTCAAAAAGGAAGTACTCAGGAACAAGCCTAACAAGGAGGTAAAACAGTAACACTTCAATGAAGAATATAAATATAAAAGTAGACTTAAGTAAAATGATATACTGTTTTATTCAAGGATGTAAACTCTCAGAGTAATTTGTGAATTGCTTTGCATCCCCACTACCCAGAACAGTGCTGGCACATAAGTGCTCAGTAAATACATGTTGAACAAATGAATGTACATGAATAGGAGACAAATATATTTTTTTTAGATTTTATTTATTTATTTATTTATTTATTTATTATTTATTTATTTATTTATTTATTTATTTATTTATTTTAATGAGAGAGAGTGTGTGTGAGCACAGAGGGAGAGTCAGAGAATCTCAAGCAGACTCTATGTTTAGTGTGGAGCCCTACACAGGGCTAGATCTCCTGACCCCAAGATCATGACCTGAGCCAAAATCAAGAGTCTGATACTTAACCAACTGAGCCACCTAGGTGCTCCAGGATGACAATACCTTAAAGATGTCAATTGTTGTCAGATTTGTGTATAAATTAAATATAATAACAATAAAAATCTCAATAGCATTTCACATGGAACTAGACAGTCAAAAATTCATAAGAAAGAGTAAATACATTAGAATGTTAACAGTTCTTTTTTTTTTTTTTAAGATTATTTATTTCTTTGAGAGAGACAGAGATAGGGACAGCACAAGCAGGAAGGAGAGGGGGAAGCATGCCCCCTGCAGAGCAGGAAACCCAATGCAGGACTATCCCAGAACCCTGGGATCCTGACCTGAGCCGAAAGCAGCTTCTTAACCGACTGACCTACCCAGGTGCCCCAGAATGTTGTAGATTCTTTCAAAAAAGAATGAGGAAGGAAATTTATCTTAATGAAAATCAAAACATGTCAAAAAGTTATGGTAATTGCAATGAAAGGCACTGACACAGGAATCAATAGTAGATCAGTAGAATAGAGTACTCTAGAAAAGACACACATTTATGGTAACTGAGTAAAGGTAGTATCTTACTTCAGTGAAGAAACAACAGATTATTCAACCAAAGGCATTGGGACAATTGGTTATCCATTTGGAAATGAATGAAAGTAGCTCACTATTGCACTGTACACTTACGCTATTCACACACACAAAAATCCAGATGCTTTCGTGATCTAAATGTGAAAAATCAAAATACCCAGGAATGGCACTGCTGGGGATTTACCCCAAAGATACAGATGCAGTGAAACGCTGGGACACCTGCACCCCGATGTTTATAGCAGCAATGTCCACAATAGCCAAACTGTGGAAAGAGCCTCGGTGTCCATCGAAAGATGAATGGATAAAGAAGATGTGGTTTATGTATACAATGGGATATTACTCAGCCATTAGAAATGACAAATACCCACCCTTTGCTTCCACGTGGATGGAACTGGAGGGTATTATGCTGAGTGAAGTAAGTCAGTTGGAGAAGGACAAACATTATATGGTCTCATTCATTTGGGGAATATAAAAAATAGTGAAAGGGAATAAAGGGGAAAGGAGAGAAAATGAGTGGGAAATATCAGTGAGGATGACAGAATATGAGAGACTCCTAACTCTGGGAAACGAACAAGGGGTGGTGGAAGGGGAGGTGGGTGGGGGTTGGGGTGACTGGGTGACGGGCACTGAAGAGGGCACTTGACGGGATAAGCACTGGGTTATGCTGTATGTTGGCAAATCGAACTCCAATAAAAAATATATACAAAAAAAGAAAAATCAAAATATAAGAATATACAGAATATGTTTATGATCTTGAAAAAGGGAGATCATTTTAAACAAGTCTGAAAAGGAAAATCCATAAAGGGAAAGACTGATAAATTTGGCCACCTCAAAATTAAGACCCTCTATCAGGGTGCCTGAGTGGCTCAGTGGGTTGTCTGGCTCTTGATTTTAGCTCAGACCATGATCTCAGGGTTGTTAGATGGAGCCCTGTGTTGGGCTCCTCATTGGGCGTGGAGCCTGCTTAAGACTCTTCCTTTCCTTCTCTCCCTCCCTCCCTCCTCACTCGCTCCCTCTCTAAAAAAAATAATAAAAAAAACTAAGACCCTGTAAAAAACATAAGTGAAAAAAGACAGACTGGAAAAATATTAACAAAATGCATAACAGCTAACAGATTAATTTCACTTCAGAATATATGGTAAATTTTACAAATCAATAAAAAGGATGACAATCCGATAGAAAAATGGACACTAAGCATAGGAAATTTACGGAAGAACTAATACAAATAAAAATATGCTGGCTATTAATTAAAGAAATAAAAATTGAGGGATCCCTGGGTGGCGCAGCGGTTTAGCGCCTGCCTTTGGCCCAGGGCGCGATCCTGGAGACCCGGGATCGAATCCCGCGTCGGGCTCCTGGTGCATGGAGCCTGCTTCTCCCTCTGCCTATGTCTCTGCCTCTCTCTCTCTCTCTCTCTCTCTCTCTCTCTCTGTGTGTGACTATCATAAATAAATAAAAATTTAAAAAAAAAAAAAGAAATAAAAATTGAATTGATGTGATTCCAATCTTTGCCCTTGAGAATTTTGAGAAGTCTGGAGGACAGTTTGGTAATATCTATTTATTAGAAATTCTAAATGCACAAAACCTGTGGCTTTATTCTCAGCCTTTACGCCCTGGAGAATAGTGTGTGTGTGCGTGTGTACAAAGGCCTCTTGCTACACTGTTTTTAATAGTGAAAAAATGTAAATGTCAGCTTCCATCCAGAGCAGAATGGTCACAGAATGGAGGTATAGCTCAACTAAAGAATATACGTAAAAGTTAAAAAAAAAAAAAAAGTGAGACTGTTTTCTAAGTAGTACACATAGGTCTGCAAGGCGTAGTTGAGCGAGAAAAGCATATTGCGCGGCAAAATGTATAATGTGGTATCATTTATGGAAAAATGAAGGAGAATGTTTCCTACAGATCCATACCATGAATGAATGTAAAGTAAAAGGTCGGGAAGGACAAACACAAAAATGACCGCGGTGTGTACGTCTGAGGAGTGGAAGAACGAGACTGGAATGAGGCATCGCGCAATAACCCTCATCTACAGGGAGCGTCCGCAGGATTTGTGAGATTTTTATTTTATTTAAAATATGTCCGAGTATTACCTGTACAATTCAAAACTAATTCTTTAACATGCAAAGAGCAAGAAAAGGTCTCTGGGCCGAGGGCAATTGCTGCACCTGAGGACTCATGGCCCCCCGCCCCCCACACCGCCTCCGCAGCTCCCGAAGCCTCTTTCCCTCCAACCACGCACACACAGGAAATCTGGCAGCAATCCCAACTGAACCGTTTCCTAAATAGTATTAAGAAAGAACAAGCTGTTTTGCAAGCAGTAGCAGAGAGCCCGTTATCCCACAGGCAGTTGGACTTCACCCTAGGGGTGGGGATGTTTGGGGAAGGTAAGTGGGGAGAAGGCAGGGCAGCAGGTTGGGGGGGCGGGATGCTCCCTCAAAGACTGTAGTCTGGAGACGTAGCAGTTGCCGCAGTGCCCCCTAGAGAACACCCCCAGCACGGTGACCAGGGGGACCTGGCGGAGGCAAGGCTTGTCTGCAATATTTCCTCCAGCAGATATGTTCTCCCTCTGGCTGCCCTGCATGTGAGAAGCCCTCTGAGCCTCAGATACACCCGGGCCACACCAACAAGGCCTACCCAGGGGACCCCACATGGGCGGCCTTGCAGTAATGCCTGTTGTCATTATTAGTTGACTGGTCACATGGTAAAGTCCCGGAGCATCTCAAGCCTCTGCACTGAAATCAAGCCCACAGCCCCAGCCCTGAGCCAAAGGCAGGTGGTTTGGGGACTGTTGAGGATTCTTGAAAATTTTCCCACCTCCACATTGGTAGTGAGTAAAGGGCATTTGGACATCATTCTTTGAAAAGGTTTTATCTTAAAAAAAAAAAAAAAAAAAAAAAAAGGCAGCCCGGGTGGTTCAGTGGTTTAGCGCCACCTTCCGCCCAGGACGCGATCCTGAGACCCGGGATCTTAGTCCCACGTGGGGCTCCCTGCGTAGAGCCTGCTTCTCCCTCTGCCTATGTCTCTGCCTCTCTCTCTCTCTCTCTCTCTCTCCTCTCTGTGTTTCTCATGAATAAATAAATAAAATCTTAAAAAGAAAAGGCTTTAGCTTTTTATTTATTTAGTAAATTTTATTTATTTATCCATGAGATACACATAGAGAGAGACAGAGACACAGGCAGAGGAGCCCAATGCAGGACTTGATCCCAGGACCCCAGGAGCTAAGGTAGACGCTCAACCACTGAGCCACCCAGGCTCCCAGATTTAGCTTTTTAAACATTCATTGCCTCATCGTCACCTGTGAGAAAGCAAGGCCGACCTGTCAACCCCTGCCTCTGAATCACAGCCCAGCTTTCAGCCTCTTGACCTGCCACCCCACTGTGCAGTGCCACCTCACTGACAGAGGCCACCCTCTACTCTGCTGAGGGAATGTTCTAAAATGTACCTCTGTACCCTTCACAGCCTTCATGGCTCCTTGCAGCCTTCAGGACAAGAACTTCTCAATAAATCAGCAAGAGTGTTAGGTTCCAGGCCCTGTCTCCCTGACCAACCTCGCCCTGCTTAATCCTTGCCCCCAAGTTAGAACTGTCTAAATGGAGCCCACTTGTGTCAAGGCTGTTGCCATGTCATTTTCTGGGCCCAGAATACTCCTCCTCCCTGTGTCAACTTCTAAACATTCTTAAAAATTGTCTCAAGCACCAACTCCTCAAGAAAGCCTTCCTAGGTACCAGTTGGTCCAAGTGCTATTCTTTGATGCTTCCAAAGAACCCTACTCAAGGCTCTTACGGCCCATTAATTTGCCTTTCTGTCTTCTCCTATGCATTGCTTGAGGACGAGGCCTGCTGGTCGCTTGCAGGGGATGCCCAGTGACTAGCACAGTGCAAGAGCCATGTGCAAGGGCTCAGTAAATACTTGTTGAATAAACGCCCGAAAGAAAGGTCATAAATAGGAGGCAGAGGCCACGGCCACTGGGGAATGAGTGCTGGTGTGGGAGGCAGATAAACCATAAGAGACTCTGAACTCTAGGAAACAGACCAAGGTGTGCTGGAGGGGAGGTGGGGTAAGGGGATGGGGTAACTGGGTGGTGGGCATTGGGGAGGGCACATGATGTGATGAGCACTGGATGTTAGATGCAACTGATGAATCACTAAATTCTATCCCTGAAACTAATACACTATATGTTAACTGAATTTTTTAAAAAACTGAGTTTAAATAAAGAATTTTTTTTAAGTATGCTGGTGTGGAAGTCAGGAGACCTAACAGATTATTCTGAACTCTGCCACACTGTAGTCTTTGGCACAGACACTTCCTTCCCTGGCTCTTTCTCATCTGTGCTGCAAGGGGCTTGTATTAAATGTCTCCTCCTGAGCTTTGACAATCCCCCTAAAAGAGTAGAAGGATGGTAATTGTCAGGGTTGATGAGGGCAATGGGGAAAAGGTGCTCTCATGCATGGCTAACGGGAGGGTGAGATACAATCGTCATAGGCCATTTGACAATTTTTTTTAAAGCCTTAAAAATGTTGATACCTGGGAGTGCCTGGGTGGCTCAGTCAGTTAGATGTCTGCCTTTGGCTTGGGTAGTAACCCCGGGGCCCTGGGATGGAGCCCTGCATAAGGATCCCTGCTTGGCGGGGAACCTGCTTCTCCCTCTGCCTCTGCCTGCCACTCTCCCTGCTTGTGCTCTCTCTCTCTTTCTGTCAAATAAATAAAAATCTTTAAAAAAAATGATACTTAAATATGCAGCAATTTTACTTCCAGGACTTCTTGCCTAAGGAAATAAATGAAGATGTGACAGATTTAACCCCACAGACATTGATCCTAGCACTGCTTATAACACTGAAAATAGGAAATACCCAAGTATCTAACAAGAGGGGATTAGTGGTTAAATCCTAGTGCTTCGTGCAAAATATTATGCAGATATAGATATGAACTAAGTATATATTTGTTGACAGAGACATTCAGGCTAAACTGTTAAGTACTAAAACTAGGTTGTAAAGCAATATTTAAAGGATGTTTTTAATCACCATTTAAAATACATAGTATATCTACATTGTTATTATTGCATCAAATTATTAAATGGGGTTATAATATGAGTAGTGGGGTCATGAGAAATTATTTTCTTCCTGCTTCTTATTTGTATGAGAAATGACAAGCCTGGAAAGGAAAAAATTTACCTGTATCCTCACTTAATCATGAGAAATTTTGGTTTATTTTTATTTTTTCTTGTGTTCTCTAACTTTTCATTATAGAAATAAATTACTTGTAGGATTAAACAAGTATTTTCTTTTTTAAAAAATTATCTATTTATTTGAGAGAGAGAGAGAGAGCACAAGTGGGGGCAGGGTATCAGAGGCAGAGGGAGAAGCAGTCTCCCCACTGAGCAAGGAGCCTGATGTGGACTCCATCCCTGGACCCTGAGATCATGACCTGAGCTGAAGGCAGACACTAAACCAACTGATCCACCCAGGTGCCTCTAAAAAAATATTTTCAAAGGTACAAAATTCTGGAAGCTGATTCACCAGGAGCCACTTGTCCACGTTCACACAGAGCAAGTCACTGACAGAGCAAGGCTGAAATAATGGCCTCCTCTCTCATGGGCTCCACTTGGCTCCATTTCCTGCAGATGACAGGATCTGCGGGCATACCCGGAAGGTGTTCTGGATGTGTTGTTGTTCCTTGTTCTTCATCCAAGATGTGGTCTGAGCATAGAAGACAAGAGTGAGGGCAGGACGGTGGTTGGAATGGGAAACATGGCTAGACCAAACCTCATGGGAGCCTGACAAGGACCAGGGAGGTGGACAAGCATCGTCATTAGTCATGGGGTACTGGTCCTGCCCAAGAATGGCAGCTGCTTTGCCAGCATTCTTTAGGGGCGACACCTCCCCCTCTTGCATCTCAGACCAATCCTAAAGGTTAACCCCAGTCCTCCTAACTGCACCGATTTTGTCCCGGAGAGGCTGTGGGCTGTGTCACCTAACTGACCACTAACCACATCCAGCTCTGCTCTTTCCTGGTTTCTGAAATTCAGGAACGGATGGCAGGAGTGCTGAAGACAGTCTGCTACCCAAAGCTGAGAAGGGAGGAGGAAAGGGAGAGAGGAAGTTACCTTGGTCCCGAGCCTGTAGCCCCCAGGCTTTCCTATGAAACCCAACGGTCTCCAGCCAGATTTCCTGTGCCTTTAGCCTTTGCCAAGAATAGAGGGCTGCTAGGGGCCAGCATACTGTTGGTGGTGGGGGACAGCCTCCTGAGGCTGATGGATTATTACTCCAGATGTTCCCTACAGCTTCCCTCCTCCTCTGGGGTCACTCCATGTCCCATACTTCCTTAGGCTGTTGGTTCCTGACTTTTGTCCCTTTCGAAGGATCTCCAGATACTCAGTTTAACCAGAATTTTGGAGGGGGGTTATTTTGTCTATACCTCCTGGGGACAGCAGTGGTCTAAGCACATAATGGCAGCTAAGAAGCTCTGGGGTGGGATGCTAAGTTCAAAGGCTGGGCACAGCTCTAGTTTCTCCTCTTCTGTCCCTCTCTCCCATATGAGGGACTACCTTTTGGGCACCCCAACCCCAGTGGGGGAGGAGAGAGCATTTAGTATGGGAGGGGCTAGTTCCATCTGCCCCACCCCTCCCCACGCCCAGAGGACATAAAGGCCTAGAGTTGGCTGAGCCCCGTGGCCAATACCAGGTGAACTTCCAGGTAAGGCCCTGGAGGGCTCAGGGACTAAAGTAAAAGAGAGGTGCCTTGACTCCTCCTCTGAGGAGGTAGGTAGGACCCATTGAGGCTGGACTGGAGTATGAAGGTGGGATTGAGGGGCCAGGAGAGAGGGATGGGGGGGCTCTCTGCTCCCAAATGCACTGTGCGCTCAGGACTTACTGGGCTTGGGGTCTTGTTGCAGAGATGCTGCTGTTGCTGGCCCTCGCAGGGCTCCTGGCCATTCTGGCTGTGCCCCAGCACTCTGAGAGTGCCAATCCAGGTAACAGTGCAGAAAGAAGGGAAAAGGTGGTGTATTGGGGTGGTTCTGAGTCCCAAGGATCCCTTTCTTCAGCATAGACTGCCCTGGGCTCTGGGACCCATTCCTGACCTTGTGACCCCTGTTCTGGGCAGCTGTCCTGGAGGTGGAAACCACAGTGGTAATGACCTGCATGGAAGAAGCCAAGCGACTAGTGGACACAGCCTACAAGGAGCGGCGGGAGAGGTGGGGGCCCCACAGCTTTCAGAGATCCAACTCACAGGGGGCCTTGAGGGTGGGGAAGGAGCCCTCTGTCTGTCAGTCTTTGCGTCTCTGG
The DNA here is from genome assembly GCF_053574225.1 of Canis aureus. NCBI lineage: Eukaryota > Metazoa > Chordata > Mammalia > Carnivora > Canidae > Canis > Canis aureus. Next base: position 28,223,404 of record NC_135626.1, read on the forward strand.
GTTTGAGAGCATCTTCAAAACCATCCCTCCCCCCGGCCTTGCCTCTGTCTGGACACCCAGGTCCATACTCTGCTTATAAAGAGAAACCTTCTCCTGTCTGTGGGTCTCTGTCCGGCTCTCACCTGGGGCTGGGGCTGGGGCTGGGGCTCTGCGGAGTGTCTCTGGCCTCACTCCTCCCTTCTCCAAGCAGCATCAAGCAGCGGCTTCACAGTGGCCTGGCCAGCCCCATGGAACTCCTGTCCTACTTCAAGCAGCCGGTAGCAGCCACCAGGACAGCTGTGAGGGCTGCTGACTATCTGCACGTGGCCCTGAGCCTGCTGGAGGGGAAGCTGCGGCCTCTGTGGCCGCGGCCCTTCAATGTCACTGGTACAGTCGCCCCTACAACCCCAGTGTCCTGCTCCTCTAGTGACCTTGGTCATGTCCCAGTGAGCCTCCCCCCCTTTCCAGGGAGTCTTGGGTGCACGGGAGTCTGCTCTCCGTGTTCTCAGCCTGGGCCCCCAACCGACGCTCCCCAGCTTAGGATAGGAAATGGGGAGACTCGGCAACCACACAAGTCCCTCCTTCCTCGGCCCCAGATGTGCTGACCCCCGCCCAGCTGAATCTGCTGTCCAAGTCGAGCGGCTGCGCCTACCAGGACGTGGGGCTGAAGTGCCCGGAAAACGACAAGTACCGCAGCATCACCGGGCACTGCAACAACAGGTGCGGCTGGCCGCGGGCGGCCCTCGGCGGGCGGGCGACTGGGCGCGGGGTCTGCGGGGTCCCCCACAGCCCGCGGCGCCGCCGGGTGTCAGCGCCCGGTCCCCGCTCTGCAGACGCAGCCCCACGCTGGGAGCCTCCAACCGCGCCTTTGCGCGCTGGCTGCCGGCGGAGTACGAGGACGGCTTCTCGCTGCCCTACGGCTGGACGCCCGGGGTGAAGCGCAGCGGCTTCCCGGTGCCCCTGGTGAGCGCCGGCGGGGGGCGGGGGGCGGGGGGCGGGGCGGGGGCGGGGGCCCGGGGGCGCGCGGGGCCCCCCTGACGCCCGGTGTTCCGCAGGCGCGCGCCGTCTCCAACGCCATCGTGCGCTTCCCCACGGAGCAGCTGACCCCGGACCAGGAGCGCTCGCTCCTGTTCATGCAGTGGGGCCAGCTGCTCGACCACGACCTCGACCTGAGCCCGGAGCCGGCCGCCCGCGTCTCCTTCGTCACGAGTGTCAACTGCGAGATCAGCTGCGAGCAGCAGCCGCCCTGCTTCCCGCTCAAGGTGCTCCCTTCTTCCCGCTGCCTGCCCGGTGGGGACCGGGGGCAGCCTTCCTGGAAGCGGCCACCTCCCTCGGTGCCCAGAGTTCCTTCCCCAGCTCCTAGGAAAGGCTGGCCCTGCCCACCCCGCGTCCTCGCCTCCCTCCGACCCCGGCGAGTGGGTGCAGCTGCCCAGTCTCCGTCCTCCGCCCAGAGGGCCGCCTCCCCGCCCCTGCCCCGGCGCGCGCTGCCTGGGGCTCAGAGCCTGGGCTGTCGGGTGCGGGAGGGCTGGGGGGGACTGGCTGGTTGGGGCACATACCCAGTAGGGAGAGGATGAGAGAAAGGAAACAGAATGGCAGGGGCGGGGGGAGGAGAGGAGAGGAGAGGAGAGGGGAGAGGCGGGGAGAGGAGGGGAGAGGCGGGGAGAGGAGAGGGGAGGAGAGGGGAGAGGCGGGGAGAGGAGGGGAGAGGAGAGAGGAGAGAGGAGAGAGGAGAGAGGAGGGCAGGGGAGAGGAGGGGAGAGGCGGGGAGAGGAGAGGGGAGGAGAGGGGAGAGGAGGGGAGAGGCGGGGAGAGAGGAGGGGAGAGGCGGGGAGAGGAGAAGAAGGAGAAGAGGCGGGAGCCAGAATGAAAGACAGGAAAGGAACAGGGAAGGGGGCAGGCAGGAAAGGAACCGGAAGAGGCGGCCAACTGAGAGTTAGAGACCACATCCAAAGAACAGAAGAGGGAAGGGCAGACGGGAGGGAGAGAAAGGCAGTTTAGGCTAGGACTAGCCCGCCCTCCTCCAGGGGGCCTCACATCCTGCTTTCTGGAGTTCTGGCATTCTGCTGGTGCAAATTCAGGCAGTGATCCTCTGTAGCCTTGAGAGGCCTCCCTGCAGGCGAAGGGGGCCAGAAGTCCTGAAGAACCCTCCTTTTGGTGTCTGGGTCGCCCCCCTCTGGGCCTGGGTTCTAGGCTGCTTTGGAGGTGGGATCAGGCCTTGAGGTGGGAGGTGGACAGGAGAAAAGTTATTCCTGCCCACTGCCCCTGCCCTTGGTGAATCGGCCCCATCTATGTGTCACAGATCCCACCAAATGACCCCCGCATCAAGAACCAACGTGACTGCATTCCCTTCTTCCGCTCCTCCCCAGCCTGCACAGACAGCAACATCACCATCCGCAACCAAATCAATGCGCTCACCTCCTTCGTGGACGCCAGCATGGTGTACGGCAGCGAGGACCCTCTGGCCACTAGGCTTCGAAACCTGACCAACCAGCTGGGGCTGCTGGCTGTCAACACCCGCTTCAGCGACAATGGCCGGGCCCTGCTGCCCTTTGACAACCTGCATGACGACCCCTGCCTCCTCACCAACCGCTCTGCAGGCATCCCCTGCTTCCTGGCAGGTCAGCCCTATGGGGGAACCTGGGGTGGTGTGGGGTGCTCCGTGCTGGAGCAACAGGGGGCCTGTTTGTGAGCAGCCTGTGAGTTTGCATTTAGAGAGACTGTCCTCACCAACTTTCTGATATTAATCCAGTTGCCTTGGTGACAAGTTGGATGCAGGCAGAAAGCAAACAAACCAAAAACAACAACAACAACAACAACAAAACCCCCAAAACAAACAAAAACCCAATATCCAAACCCAAACCAAAATAAACAGAAAACAAAAACCCAAACCTAAGAAGGAGACTCAGGGATGGCTGAGGAGTCTCTGTCCATCTGTCCATCTCTTTCTCCAACTCTCCTTTTCCCTCTGGACTCTGGCAGAGAGTTGAGTCCCCAGGGATGGGTAATGAAAGGGACAGAGAGCAACATGGCATCCTCACTCTGTAGAACTACATCATCTGGTATGGTAGCCACTAGCCACACATGACTATTTTCATTTAAGTTTAAGTTGATTAAAATTAAATTTAAAATTCAGTTCCTCTGCTGCACTAGCCACATTTTAAGAGTTCAATAGCCTCATAGGCTAGTGGTTCCCTTATAGAGCAGCACAGATGCAGAACATTTTCAACAATTCAGAAAGTTCTATGGGACAGTGCTGCTCCAGAATACCACCTCCTGCCATCTTGATTCCCTGTAATAAGAAAGAGTGGGGTTTTAAATTTAAACACCTGGCAGTCCTGGGGATATGGTGGGGCAGTAATGGTGCCAGTGCCCCAAAATTTTCTGATGTTTTTTCTTCTTTATTTAAAAGATTTTATTTTATTTTTTAAAGATTTATTTATTTTAGAGACAACATGAGCAAGGGGAGGGGCAGAGGGAGAGAGAGAAGCAGACTCCCCACTGAGCGTGGAGCCCCATGCAGGGCTTGATCTCAGGACCCTGAGATCATGACCTGAGCTGAAATCAGGAGTTGGACACTTGACTGACTGAGCCACCAGGTGCCCCAGGGGTTTATTTTTAAGTAATCTATACACCCAACATGGGGCTCAAACTTACAACCCCCAAATCAAGCGTCACATACCCCACTAACTGAGCCAGCCAGGGACCCCTCCAATATTCTTTAATGTAAATCCAGTAGTAGTCCTGAGGCCCTTCTGTTCACCTCTGGCCTCCCAACGTCTCCTCCTGATGGCTCCTGGTAGTGTCTACCCTGGTTGGGCCCTGGGGAGGAGAATCCAGGTCAGCTCTAGTCCCTGCCAGAGCCTGTGCTTTTCTGGGCTAGTGAGGGAAGAGCACCGCTTCTCAGACAGTTATGGCTGCCCCTATCATGGCATCAAGCTGCATGTCCTGGGCCTGGAACATCATGATCTCTGGCAGCTCATGGAATAGTAAACCTGCTCTCAAAGAATTTCTTTCCCACCAGCATCTGGAGCTGACAAAGACTGGACCCAGTGTCCTGTAAAAAGGGCCTGGTCCTAACTCTCTGGCCCTTCCAGAGAAGGGTTGGGGAGGACTAGGGAGCAGATTTCTCACCTAGTTTTTTTGAACAGTCTCAGATGTAGACTATAAGCTTCCTGTGCCCTAGGCCCCTTTCCCCCCTACTCTCTGGATCCTGAGCAGGCTGCAAATTAGCATGTAGTAAGGATGGGGATGGCAACTCTGATCAGATGGTAATGGATTTCTAGAGTCCTGTGTTGAGAAGGATTCTGAGTTTGCATCCAATTTTAGCAGGAGAGAGTGCTGTCTGTATCATTAGCTGTCTGACATGATCATGGAAGTAGGGAGTGTCAACCTGCATGCTATTTTTTTTTTTTTTTTGCCTTCTCTGAATCAAGAGAATAAGTCAACCAGGCAGTGTTCATGGATCACCTACTTTGTAGCAGGCACTGTGTTAAACTCCATGTACCTATGTGTGAGTTGGGTGGAGGGTCAGGTACTAAAAGGCACAAGCCCTTTAGTGGTCCTCATCCTCAAGGAGCTCCCAGTCTCAGGTACTGGAATATGGCAAGTCATGTGTTGGATCTGATGCCTACTGAATGAGCAACTTTAACCAGCAGTGCCCCTAAATGGAGGAAGAATTTGTTTATTCATGGCAAACCAAGGCATTAAGAGAAGATGTCCTAGAGGAGGTGTAAACTGAGCATGGTGTGGGAAGATGGATGGAGAGGAAGTCTGGGTTTCAGACCTTGGCTGGGGAGGGAGTCTCGGTGGAGCCAGTCCTTTCTGATGGGATCTTAGGACTGACAGTAGCTTTTGCTTTCCCAAGGGGATACCCGCTCAAGTGAGATGCCTGAGCTCACCTCCATGCACACGCTCTTTCTGCGGGAGCACAACCGGCTGGCCACAGAGCTCAGGCGCCTGAACCCCCGCTGGGATGGAGAGAGGCTCTACCAGGAAGCCCGCAAGATTGTGGGGGCCATGGTCCAGGTAGGTAGGCAGTCCTGAGCATTGGTGATGCCGGAGATCGTGCAGGCTTGGGATCCTAACTTGGCTCCACCATACCCTAGCTATGTCGCCTGGGGCAAATGAACCCCATGAGCCTCCACATGCACATCCATGACATGGTAAAAATTAAATGATATATGTGAAAACACCTGGCAGATACTAAGTGCCTGACAAAGGTTACCTGCCTTTCATCCCCTCCTTCCTAGACTGGTTCTCCTTTCTCCTTTCCTATCAGCAGTTTCAGGAGGGTTAAGGGGGTGGATCCAAAGTGCTTGGTGCATAGTAGCTGGTCAGTAAATGCCTTTCCTTTCCTCACCTCCTCGAGGCACCTGGCCCACTCACCTCTTCTGTTGGCTCTATCATAGCTCACCCAATCTCCTCTCTCCCAACATCTTCCTCTTCTCTTTCTCCTTCCTTCTCCTTCTCCGTCTTCTTCCTTTTAAGATTTTATTTGTTTATTCATGAGACAGACAGACAGAGAGGCAGAGACACAGGCAGAGCAGGCTCCCTGCAGGGAGCCCAAAGTGGGACTTGATCCCAGGACCCCGGGATCATGACCTGAGCCGAAAGCAGACACTCAACCACTGAGCCACCCAGGCACCCCCTCTCTCCCAACTTCTGATGCTTCAGCACCCCCATCCTCTCCCCAAGACACACACACACACACACACACACACACACACACACACACACCTTTTTCATGCTCTTAGACTCCAGAGGGGGAGAGAGTTGCAGGTCCTGAGGGTAAGTTTTGGCTTTGCACTAGGTACTTAAGTGAGATTCATTTAAGCCTCAAGAACATTCCAGACTCTAGAATCCTTATCTTTTCTTTTCCCTTGGAAAGCATCCAGAGTGGCCCTTTCCCTTTTTTATCTCCCCTCCTCCACAAACACATCCTGAACCCCACCATGAGCAAGTACTTGCTGGGCACCGAGTAATTTCAAGAGGAAGGAGATACAACCCTTGCCCTCAGTAGCTTATAAATTAGGAGAAAAAAGACCAGTAACTCGAGGGCAAAGGAGCTATTGATTAACAAAGCCCTTTGTTATTTCATCTTTTAAAGACAGACGGTGGCATAATTATCCTTAATTTACATTTGAGTGACAGGGCTCACAGAGGTTAATAACTGGCCCAAGGTCACACAGCAGGCAAGCGGTAGAGGTCTATTTATGCCACTTGGTGCCACTCTGTTAGACTGAGATCCAGTGCTGTGGGAGGTAACTCCCTGGCCGTAGGCAGTGGAGGAACACCCCCAAGCGGGCAGAGACTCTGCACAGAGGGTGAGTAGAAAGGCCCCTCTGAGCACGACTTTTCTCTAGATCATCACTTATCGGGACTACCTGCCCCTGGTGCTGGGACCACTGGCCATGAGGAAGTACCTGCCGAGGTACCGCTCCTACAATGACTCGGTAGACCCTCGCATCTCCAACGTCTTTACCAATGCCTTCCGCTATGGCCACACCCTCATCCAACCTTTCATGTTCCGCCTGGATAACCGGTACCAGCCCATGGGGCCCAACCCCCGCGTTCCACTCAGCAGGGTCTTCTTCGCTACCTGGAGGGTAGTGCTGGAAGGTGAGCTGGACCTAGGCCAGGAGACAGTGGGCTGGCAGCGGAGGATGTAGTGGGGGTGGCCTTGGCAACAGGGAGCGAGCGCAGGAGAAATCCTCTTCCTTCCATCTTTGGGATCCTACCTGATTTTCCAGCCTCAGTTCACTGCTTCTCTATGTAATAATAAAGGGTGAGTGGAGATGGCTCTTAGGGAGCTGCCTCCTTCCTGTGTGTCATGACTCTCAGTGACCCAGGAGCCCAGGGGCTGGGTGCACCCCAGCTTGCAAGTCTGAATGGCATTATCCCCCAAGACTTCGATTCTCCCAGTGAAGACCTGCCCACTGGGGCCACCTTGGCACCAGGAATTGCATGTGCCCAGCCCTTTCTGCAATCCTCTGTCTGCATCTGTTTTTTCCCCGAACTCCAGTCCGAGCCCTGATACTGAGCCAGAGCCTTCCCCACGTCTTGCTCCTCTCATCCCAGGTGGCATTGACCCCATCCTGCGGGGCCTCATGGCCACCCCTGCCAAGCTGAATCGCCAGAACCAGATTGTGGTGGACGAGATCCGGGAGCGGCTGTTTGAGCAGGTCATGAGGATTGGGCTGGACCTGCCTGCCCTGAACATGCAGCGCAGCCGGGACCACGGCCTCCCAGGTGAGGGGCTGCAGGAGCCCCCTGCCCCATCCCACCTCCCACTCTAGAGCCCTGCCCTCTGCAGTGCCCCCACCTGCCCAAGTGGGCTGGAAACCTGTCTCCCTCACATTTCATTTTCCTTCGTTTTACATGCACTTTGAGGGAAAGAGATTATTATCATTTCCATTTTACAGATGAGCAAACTGAGGCTTGAAGAGATTCAGAACCTGCCCAGGTTCTTCTCCAGCAAAGTCAGGGTTAGAGCTTGAATTTGAACCCAGATCAGCCTAACCCCAAAGTCTATGCCTACATTATGGGACAGCTGGTGTGGCTAAACCTTCCAACACACTTCACCCCTCATGGGTCTGTGAGCTTCAGAGGGGGAGCAATGAGATGTTCCTATTCTTGGATGCTGTAGGAGTTTTGGCAGTTGGGAGGGCAAAGGAAACAGAGAGGGTCTTGGCCCTTCATTTCAGGGTTCCCTGGTGGCTTACAGCCTGGGAGAAGCCCCTGTGTGTCCTCCTCTCTCTCCTGTCCCTCAGTATATGGTAGACAGCCATGGTGTGTTGGGGAGCTGGGCTTTCTGAGACCCACCCACAGCCACCGCCGCCTCTCCTTGGCAGGGTACAATGCCTGGAGGCGCTTCTGCGGCCTCCCTCAGCCCAGCACTGTGGGTGAGCTGGCCACGGTGCTCAGGAACCTGGACCTGGCACAGAAGCTGATGCAGCAGTATGGCACGCCCGACAACATTGACATCTGGATGGGTGGGGTGGCTGAGCCCCTGGAGCCCAGAGGCCGTGTGGGCCAGCTCCTCGCCTGCCTCATTGGGACCCAGTTCCGGAAGCTCCGAGATGGTGACCGGTGAGGGGTGGTGAGCCACTTAGGCCCACTGTGTGGTCACAGGCCTCTTCCCCCAACTTCTTGGGGCCCCTACTTCCTCCTGTGAAGTGAGGGGCAGCAAGGGATCTGTGATTTTCCAGTGTGTTCCTGGCCCTCGAGGTCATCCTTGACGTGCTCTGAACCCGTGGGGGGTGCAGCCAGGAGGGACCTGGACCGCTGGTTGTGAAGGAGGGAAGACAGAGAAAATGCAACTTTACTCCTCTGATTTCAAGATGCCACCGTGCAGCAGTCGCTCACTGTTGAACAGTCCCCAAGGCGCTCTTAGTGTCATTTCAATGTGGCCCTGACATCTATCAGGCCTGGTTCTTATCTAGTTCATATTGTGTCCATGGGAAAGTTAGAGAAAAGTGTCCCTCTCTGGGTGGACACATTATAAACAGATTGATTCTCTGTGCCCCCATGGACACAGCCCCGGGCCCGGGCACAGGGCTCTGTGAGTGAGTGCGGGCCCAGCTCCCTGCGCAGCGTTGCCCGGGCCTTGGGGCCGCTGGGCTGACATAGGCAGAGCTGAGGCCAGCGGGCAGTGGCGTGAAAGCCCCTGGGCAGTCTGAGGGCCTGGAGCCCTCGCAGGCTGGGGAGTGGGTGTCTGGGGTGGTCCTTCTTACATCGAGGGTGTAGCTTGAGCCAGCAAACGCCCTTCTGCTGAGGACAGCATCAGTGCCACATCCTCGGGTATCCCCATGCAGGTTTTGGTGGGAGAACAGAGGTGTGTTCAGCAGCCAGCAGCAGCAGGCGCTGGCCAGGATCTCCCTGCCCCGAATCATCTGCGACAACACGGGCATCACCACTGTGTCCAAAAACAACATCTTCATGTCCAACATGTTCCCTCGGGACTTTGTCAACTGTAGCACACTCCCAGCATTGGACCTGACTTCCTGGAGGGACAGTAACTAGAGGCTGGGTAAGCGGGGGATGGGGTGGTGAGGTGAAGCATGGGCTGGCCACCTGGGGCCCCAAGGCTTTCCTTTTCTGAAGTGAGCCCATCCCTGTTCTGGCCAAGAAAATGAGTGACTAGACATCCATTCATTTGTGTGTGTGTGGTATGTGTGTGCGTGTGCAACGTATATAAATTGCATTTCCTATATGTGTGTTTTCTGTGAACAGGGGTGGTGCTTTGGGCACTGTGTATATGCGTCGTTTATATGAGTATTACTTGCTGTTTATGTATGAAGCATACGGAAGATAGTAGAGCACACTGGTGGGGAGCACAAGCTCAGGAGTCAGGTTGCTGGGTTCAAATCCTGAGTCTGCAGCTCTCTAGCTGTGTGATCTCCAACAAATGACTCAAGCTCACTGAGAAGCCTGACTTTTCTTCTTTGCGAATAAAAGCTGTCATGGCTCCTTAGAGTCTCCATTTATACCCTGTCTGCCCTTGGGGAGCTCACACTTGACAGCATCCAGGTTAGTAGGGTTGAGCCAGTGACCCCTGGAGGAATGATCATTGGCAGTGAGACCGTGTATGGTGGTTGAATTGTGGGTTCAGGTGAGCAGGCCTGAGCCAGTGGCTCCCCTCTTCCTTCTTTTTTTTTTTTTTTAAAGATTTTATTTATTTATTAATGAGAGAGAGAGAGAGAGAGAGGAAGCAGAGACACAGGCAGGGGGAGAAGCAGGCTCCTGGCAGGGACATGGGACTTGATCCCGGGTCTCCAGGATCATGCCCTGGGCTGAAAGCAGGCGCTAAACCGCTGAACCACCCAGGGATCCCCACCCCCCTTCCTTCCTTATGATGTTTTCTTGCTTATTCACAGGAACCCACCTGGAGAGGAAGTGGGGCCTGTTGGCCCTTTTGTACTGTTTGTTTGTACCTGATGTCTATGATAATAAAGTTCCACTGATGGGGCTCTTCACTCTGTCTGTGTCTGCTCTGTGGCTGGAGCCTTAGCATGAGGCTTGCTCTGGGTTCTGAATTTGATTTTTTTTTTTAAGATTTTATTTATTTATGAGAGACACACAGAGAGAGGCAGAGACAGGCAGGGGGAGAAGCAGGCTTCCCATAGGGAGCCCGATGCTGGACTCGATCCTAGGATCCTGGGCTCATGCCCTAAGCCGAAGGCAGATGCTCAACCACTGAGCCACCCAGATGTCCCTGTGTTCTGGATGTGAACCAGCGTAGTCTGTGCCTCCAAACTGGGAGTGGGAGTGTCCAGGAGTCATCCTTTGCTGAGCCACACGTGGAAGATAGTTCTTAGAAGCCTCTGGGCCAGCTCAAACCAAGCAGACCATCCTGACTCACCTTCCACCCATACAACTCCTGGTGGAACAGAAATTGTGGTCACCAAGCCCTTATATTCATTCATTGCTCTGGCAGAGGTTTGCGACCTGCTCACCCTGTGTCAGGGCTGTGTCGGGTGCTGGGAGATGGGACAAAATGCTGCCCTGCAGGAGAGACAGAACAGAGGTGTGATGGGAAGGTGGGCCCTTCCCAGATGACAGGGCATCTCTCCCTGCATCCTTGCAGCCTGGCAGGTGGTTTGGAGGCCCTCAAGACAGTAGACTTCTTCTCAATCTTGGCTTCAAATAGCCAGTTCCCGAGAGCAGGGACAACAGATGGCTGGGCCCAGGAGGACAGGGCCAGAGCTGAGGGAATGGAAGGAGGCTATTTCCCAAATAATCTTGCCTGAAGCCTGACTCCTGTATCTGAGACTGCCTATTTTGCTTCCCCCGCCCCCCTCATTCTGAGAGCCTGAAAGTGTGCAGGATGTGGAGGCTAATGTGCACATAGGAGCCCCAGGGCCACATGAAGACCTCCTATAACAGGATAAATACTCCTCTCCATTTCACTGATGATGAGCAGGGAGGTGAAGGGACTCATCTGAGGCCTTGAAGAAGTAGGTGCCAGAGCCAGGACTACAGCCCAGGTCTTTGGACTCCTGGCCTATTCCCACAGGATGGCCGACTGCCTCCCTCCCACCCTCACTCCACTGGTCAGGGTACCTGGAGGTGCTGGCTGGGCTGATCTTACCCTGAGGGTCATTTTAAAAGAACACTTGAATATGTATTGGGCAGCAGTACAAGGAATATTTTGGAGATGGCCCTTCAGAAGTCTCAGACCCCAAGGTCTGCCTTAGAAGAAGAGAATATTTCCCAGAAAGGTTTCTGGAAGGGAGATCAACTTTAGCTGTAGGGGAATCCAGGCTCAGAAGTCCTCCCTGTTTGATCCCTTATAGCACCCCACACCCTCTCCTTTGCCTCTCTATGGCCATCACTTCTTTCCCCAGGAGCTCTTTGCCTCCTCCTTTTCTTTGAGAACTCCAAAATCTCACCAAACCATGCCTTCTCAACCCACAGACCCATGCGCACAACATTTTAGTGGTAAGACATGTCTATATAAACATCTAGTGATTAGTTGGCAGTGGTCCCAAGGTCTGCCTTCTGGAAAGGAATGGTGTCATGGCCACCATTCTGAGTCAATCATTAGATGTTTATTGAGCACCTGCTGTGTATGTCATGCTGGGTGGCAAGGATACTCCAAAGCAGACTGAAGTTCCTGGCTCAGGGAGCTTACAATTTAGTTTGAAAGAAGAGGAGGAAAGATAAGAGTGCAAAGATCATGATGGCTTCAGCCAAGACTTGTTGCAGGGAGAGGATGGGTGACATCTGCAGACAGAGGGGATGGTATGGGAGCAGCAGGATTTGGGTGGAAGAGCTGGAAAGGCTGAGGCGCTGGCCTTGGGCTCAAGCGAGGTACGCATCTGGAGAGTATAAAGAAACTCGGCTGAAAAGAAGGGCCAGTGTGGGGAGTGGAGCTCTAAGGCACTGAGTCACTGAGCTTGCTCTTGCTTGAAATGACATCAAGGACCAAAGGGAGCACTACTGCACAGTGTGGGAGGTTGGGAAACCTGGGCCCCTAATCCTCCACCGAGGCCCAGGGTGAAAGGTCCAGCTTGTCAATGGCTGAGCAATCCACAAAGCCTTCGGGGTAGTTGTTGGCCTGGAATGGGTCCCGTGGGACCTTGGTGATGTGAGTGTTGTCGCAGACAAGGCGCGAGAAGGATATTTTCCGTAGAGCGTCCCGCTGCTTCTCCGTGAAGACCCCAGGGTTCTCCCACCAGAATCTGCAGAGACAGAAGCAGGGTCTGTCCACACAGCCCAGCTGGACCACCCCCATCCCCTTACTGTGCCACAGGGGAAGGAAGGAGGTCACTGGGAACACTCTGAGGTCTGGACTGGTTCTCACATGAGACTTTGGGACACCCATGGAGAAGGGTCAGCTCTTCCTGGCCCTCCTCATGACGTCTCACTTGCCTGTCTCCATCACGAATCTGCTGGAACTGCTTTCCCAGGAGGCAGGCCAGGAGAGATCCCACCCGGCCCCTCTCTACCTGGGGCTCAGCAACACCCCCAACCCAGATGTCGATGTTGTCAGGGGTCCCATAGAGATCCAGTAACTTCTCAGCCAGCCTCCTGTTCTTCAGTACAGCATCCAGCTCCTTCAGGGTCTGGGGCTGTGGGAGGTCACAGAAGCCTCTCCAGGAGTTGTACCCTAGGGCAGAGAGGTGGAAGCTGCCTCATTTCGGGGGCTTCTCATCCACAACCCCCCTAGTGGACATACTGCTCCAGCTCCATCAGTCCCAGAAAGTCTGGACTCGGGGCACCTGGGTGGCTCAGTGATTGAACATCTGCCTTTGCCTCAGGGCGTGATCCCAGGGTCCTGGAATCGAGTCCTGCATGGGGCTCCCCTCCGGAAGCCTGCTTCTCCTTCTGCCTACGTCTCTCCTCTCTCCGTGTCTCTCATGAATAAATAAATAAAATCTCAAAAAAAAAGAAAGTCTGGACTCATACCCTGGGACAGGGTAGGCAGGGCTCCATTGTTTTATACTTGTGGGACTTAAGGCTTGAGAGGGCTAGCAGGCTCTATGGTGTTTTCTATGGGTCCAGGCACTATTCTGAGCACTGTACAAATATGTAAACTGAAGAATAGAGATGTTAAGTAACTTGCCTAAGGTTACATAATTAGAAATGGCACAGCTGGGATTTGAACTCAGGCAGTATGGCTCTTAATTGTTACATTAAATTGCCTTTCGTGGGTATAAAAGGAAGGTCCAATAGTCATTGGTTTCTCTTTCTCTTCTCCTTTCTTAATGTTTATCTGGGCTTTTAAACTGGTTTTACAAGTCAGTTGTTGGCCCCCCATTCCTTTGAGGAGTTCCAAGATGGTTCTAGATATGTACTACTCTTATCCCTGCATTAGAGAGAATGGAAGAATTCCATTTCACAGACCAACAGAATGAATTTTTAAAAATTGGCATCTCTGTTTTCTGTTTTAGAATTGGTCAGATCCCCGGGGTTATCGAAGAGAGTCCCCAGGAACCCCAGAAAGTAACTAAAAGTTCCCTGAGCCAGGCAGGCCTGCAGGCCCTCTCACCAGGCATCCCATGGTCCCGGCAACGCTGGATGTTGATGGCGGCCAGGTCAAAGCCATGAATCTTGTGAGTTGGCTGGAAAAGTTTGTTGCGCAGCTCTCTTGTCATCATTTTATTCTGACTAATCAGCTTGGAATTCTTGGCTAGCAGGCCCCTGATCAGAGGGTCAATTCCACCTGCAAGGGAGACCCAGAGACCATCCTGGGGAGGTGGGTAGGGGGAGGCCATCTTCCACTGCTGGCTCCTTCCCCCACTAGAGGATTCCTCTCAAGCTGGGAGCCAAGAGAGAAGAGCCAGGGGCAGCCTGCAGGGAGCGCTGAGGTCGAGGGCAGTCTAGACTGCTGCGGAGTGGGGACGGGAAGAAAGGGGCATTCCTGGGACCTTGGCAGGAATAGAAGTAAGCTTCAGGAGTTTTTTTGAGCTCTAGCTCAGAGAGTCGGCTCCTTCTCTTTCCATATGTTCCCCTGAAGAACTCTGAAGCATGGGAAGAGGTAGCAGAAGTCTACAGAGAATGCCTGTGACTCATCAGGCCTTAAGTAAAGCCAGTTTCAACACAGCCTGGCCCAGGAAAAAGGGGGGCCCGGCCCAACCTCTGGCACTTGATGGAGGTGGAAGGACTTAGAGGAGGCAATTGCAAAAAAAAAACCCAATTTATTTACCAAACCCATGAATTCTTTCTGCAAGGGTCAGAGAAGCCTGTGGCGGGGAACACCCAGGTACCTTGGAGGTCAGAAGAGAAGAGAAAGAATAATAACTAAAATTTATTGACCACCTCCTGTGAGTTAGAAACCATTGTAGGGTGCTTTCCACATATACACCACTAGTGTGTATGGTATCATTGTACGCCCTAGTGTGATAGGTATCATTGTTGTCCCTGTTTTACAAATGAGGAAACTAAGGCTCAGTGAGGTGAATTCACTTGCCCCTAGTGTGATAGGTATCATACGCCCTAGTGTGATAGGTATCATTGTTGTCCCTGTTTTACAAATGAGGAAACTAAGGCTCAGTGAGGTGAATTCACTTGCCCCAGGTCACACGGGAAGTTCCTGGGGTCTGATTTCTATGGCAGGCTTCCCTAGAAGCAGGCCGCAGAGTGAGACACTAGGTGACAGTGCTTCCCTAAAAGCACGTACCGTCTTTGACTATCCTCCAGGTGTTAAAGAAGAGGGTGTGCAGGGGAAGCTCTGATTCTGGACCCCATGGTTGATAGTTCTCATCCAGGCGGGACAGAGTGGAGGGGACCTCCAAGTGGCCAAAGCGGAAGGCAAAGGTGAAGACATTGGAAATTCGGGGGTCAGCAGATTTGTTATAGCCTTGGTAAGGAGGGATCCACTTCTGCATCTCATCACCGAGCACCATGGGTAGGTAGTCCCTAAAGGTGGTAATCTGAGGGCAGAAACATGTCATGAGCAAAAGGTGTAAGAAACACTTAAATCTCTGCAGAGTGAGGTTGGAGGAAGCTTCAGTCAAGAGGGATGAGTAGCCAAAAATCTAGAAGGGCAAATGGATAGCATATGTGCCCATTTCCCTTCCTGTGACCATGGCAGACATTGGCTAATTGATCATGACATTCTTTCGGCTGGTTGGTCATCATTCATCTCAACACAGGCTTTACTGATCAGTCATTTGAATTGGCACTAGATTGTCATCTCTGCTCTAGGTTTATGACTTTGAAGCTAAAGTGACAGTCCTTGTATGTCACTTTAACATAACGATGTCACATCATTCAACTTCTCCTTGAGGTCCAGGGCAAAAGAAATGACAAACTACAGGAATGATTCACAGGGTAAATTCACCTAATCTCCAATTTTGAAACAAATGGTGCACCATGGAGAGAGCAGTTTGGGAGTCTGTTTTACTCAAAGAGATGAACTAACACACATAGAAAAAATTTTGAAAAAAATAATGGCACCACGTAACGCAGTAATTATATTAATTTTTTATTCTTTCTAATCTTTGTCTATACAATACATATCTTTACACACTTCTAATCCTAGAGAATATATACTTTTGTATTCTGCTTTTTCACTTAAAGTTTCTCATGTCTCTACCTAGCTCACAATTATTATGTAGTTAAACGTGCATAATATTTGATTGCATTCATGGATCCTTCTCTTACTGTTTTACTTTTAGGTTGCTTCCAATTTGTTCAGCAGCATAGACTGTGGAGATTTCCTCTGAGTTTCCTCAGAGACAGAAACTTGCCTCTGGCCATAGTGGACTGGCCCAGCTGCAGCACCAGACCAAGCTGGTTAGTCAGATCTCATGCTCAGGAATTCAGATTTTGGATGCAGCTATTCTAGACTGTGTCTGATGGTGCTTGGTCTGAAGGGACAGGTGGGGCCATATGGGTGATCGTTCCCTACCATTTGTAGAAAAGCAGAGAAAATCTGTCTGAAGACAGAGACAGAGAAACACAGAAAGAAGGAGAGAGAAAGAGAGAGAGAGAGAGAGAGAGAGAGAGAGGAACAACAGAGAGTGGAGAAAGGCATGGAGAAAGAGAGACAGAACTGCCCTAATTCCAGATGGTTTCCAGTCTCTGGCTCTACCCCTTACTTAGACCCAGCTATACTGCCTGCCCTGTGGTTCCAGGAGAAACCTGTATCTATTTGACATATGTATAGGATTGAACCAACACTAAACATCTGAACTAGCCTGAATGGGCATTTTTTTCTTATAGTCCAATAAGCCTTGTTATGGATGGAAGTGTGTCCCCTTCTAAAGTCATATGTTGAAGTCCTAACCCCCATTGTGATTGTATTTGGACATAGGACCTATAAAGAGGTATTTGAGGTTGAATGAGGTCATAAGGCTGGGGCCCTCATCCAATAGGCCTGGTGTCCTATAAGACGAGAGAGAGACACCAGGGAGCTGCACACACAAAGGAAAGACCATGTGAGGACACAGAGGAAAGGCGGCAGCCATCTGCAAACCAAGGGGAGAGGCCTCAGGAGAAACCAAAACTGCTGACACCCTGGTCTTGGACTTCTAGCCTCCAGGAGAAAATAAATTTCTGTTGTTTAAGCCACCCAGTATATGATATTTTATTGCGGCAGCCCAAGCAAACTAATATAAACCTTAATTCATATTATCTTTACTTTTCATACTTTTCATTCTTTGGATGATTTCCTACAAATATCTCCAGCAGCATGATTTCTAGGTTCAATTAAAAATAATTATTGAATTATGGAGATTTGGAGAAGAAATAGATGGAGATCTATCTCTTTGATGATTAAAACTATGTCCATGGGGCTTCTGGTTCTAGAACAAGATGGAGGAGACTCATTTTTCCCTAATCTTCTATGCTAAATATAAATACCCCCCCCCAGGAAATTATTTGATAGACAATATAAATAGACTTCCAAAGCTAGAAAGAAGGTGGATTTACTGGTGACCTCAGGGCATGAGGAATGATTGAGCTACCAAAACATTGAGCTTCTATTTGTCCCCAGACTGGGTACAGGAGAGGCTGGCAACCTGGAACCTTCAGTAGGAACAGACAAAAAGAGCCAAAGAAAGCCTATTCTTTCTCCCCAAAGGACTGGGACAGGAGGAGCCCAGCAGAGCCTCCGTGGAGAGCCCCCCAAATGACTCCACAACCCAAGCCCTTAGCCATTCCAGCCCTCGATCCACACCTCAAGCTGGCAGGTGGTCCAACATGACTACAACGGTGGTAGCAGTGAAACTCCATGTCTCTCTGTTCTTCAATCAACAGCATATAGAGACAAGTGCAATGGCCTCTGCTCCCCTAGAAGTTTGCCCAACAACAGAAGGCAGCCAGGAAAATGCCTTCCTGCCTTGTAGACAACATTAGTAGGCACTGAATGGGAACCCTAGAGGTACCAGAAAGAATGAAGCAGACCAGAATAGAATTGCAAGGACTCAGGAAACTAAACTGTCATTGGAACTAAAGCCCACAAAGGTAATTACTAAAATGTCTAGGATGTAATTGAAAATCACTCACCACCAAGAACCAGGAAAGCCACAGTTTGAATGAGAAAAGATAATTAACTAATGCCAATACCTACATGAATCAGGCACTGAGGTTATCTGATAAAGATTTTAATGCAGTTTCATAAAAATTCTTCAATA
The DNA here is from genome assembly GCF_053574225.1 of Canis aureus. Classification (NCBI taxonomy): domain Eukaryota; kingdom Metazoa; phylum Chordata; class Mammalia; order Carnivora; family Canidae; genus Canis; species Canis aureus. Next base: position 28,240,965 of record NC_135626.1, read on the forward strand.
AATATGTCACCTTGAAACAAAAAACAGACCATGTCACCAAAAAAGTAGAATTTATAAAAAAGAAATGCTGAAATTATAGAACTGAAAAATACAAACTAAAATTAAAAACTTATTAGGAACACCCAGCAGTAGCATGGAGATAACAGGGTAGAATTGAAGATGGATCAATAAAATTTACTCAACCAAAGCAACTAGAGAAAATAAACAAAACAAACACTTCAAACAAACCAGAACCTCGGGGGTCTGTGGGACAATAACAAAAAGTCTAAAATTCCTATTAATGGAATCCCAGAAATAGAGGGGAAAGGAGTAGGGCTGAAAAAGTATTTGAAGAAATAATGCCTGGAAACATCCCCAAATTGGTGAAAGACATACACTTAGAGATTCAAGAGGATGAATGAATACCAAATATAATAAACCCAAAGAAATCTACTCCAAAATGCATTATAATTTCATTTCTCAAAACTAAACACAAGAGTCTTAAATACTGCCAAAAAGAAATGACACATTATCTATAAGTGAACACAATGTGAATAACGGGGAGCTTCTCATCTGAAACCATGGACACCAGAAGAAAGAGGCACAGCATTTTCCAAGTGCTGAAAGAAACCAGAAGGAAGAGCAAAGTAAACCCAAAGCAAGCAGAATAGGCTAAAGAAGAAAAGTCATATTAATGAAGACAGACCATTTGACAGAATTCAACATCTATTCATGATGAAAACTCTCCATACACTAGGAACAGAGCGGAATCTCCTCAACCTCATAAAGAGCATCCACACATCCACAGAAGATTTACAATGAACATTACACTTAATGGTGAAAGATTGAATGTCTTCCCTCTAAGATTAGAAAGATGAGGATGTCTGTTCTCACCACTCTTATTCAACACTATACTGGGAATTATAGCCACTGAAACAGGGCAAGAGAAAGGAATTTTTAAAACATGTAGATTACAAAAGGAGAAATACACCTGTCTTTATTTATGGATGACATGATTGTTTGTGTAGAAAACTCTAAGGAATCCACAGAAGAACTCTTAGAACTGAGTGAGTTCAGCAAGGTCAGGACACAGGATCAGCATACAAAAATCAATTACATTTTTATACACTGATGAACAAGTAGAAACTAAGTAAAAAATGTAATACCATTTATCACTCCTCCAAGGAAAATGAAATGCTCAGGTGTAAACCTAACAAAAGATGTACAAGGTCTGTATGATAAAAATTGCCAAATGCTGATGAAATACAGCAAAGAAAACCTGAACACCTAGACATACTGCATTTATAAATTGGAACACTCAACATTGTAAAGATGTCAGGTCTCCCTAAATTTTAATGCAATTCCTATCAAAATTTCAGCAAAGTTTTTTTTTTTTTTTTTGGTAGATGTAGATAAGCTTATTTTTAAAATATATAGGAAAAGGAAAAGACCTGGAATAGTCAAAACAATTTGGAAAAAGGATAAAGTGGGAAGAACCATGGCTCCCAGGATAAGTCTTACTGTGTAGCCATAGTAAATACTGGGGCTAGTATAGGAATAGACATATAGATTAATAGAACAGAATAGATAATTCAGAAATAAATTCATATAAAATGCCTAAACAAAAAAAAAATGCCTAAACACTTTATGATAAGGGAGCAAAAGCAATTCAATAGAGGAGGGATAGCCTTTTCAAAAAATGGTGCTGGAGCAGTTGGATATCCATAGGCCAAAGAAAAGGAGCCTCACCTTAAACCTTACACTTTATACAAAAATTAATCCCCAATGGATCATGGACTTAATTGGAAAACCTAAAACTATGAAGCCTCTAGGAAAAACTAGAGAAAAGATCTAGGACTAGAAAAAGAGTTCTGAGACTTGACACCGAAAGCACAACCCATGAAAGAATACCAAACACAATAAATCCAAAGAAGTCTACTCCAAGATGCATTATAATTAAATTTCTGAAAACTAAACACAGAAGTCTTAAGTACTGCCAGAGAGAACTGATGCATTATCTATAAATGAACACTAAAAAAGAAAAAAACGTATTAATTAGACCTCATCACCATTAAAAACTCTTATCCTACAACAGATTCTGTTAAGAGGATGAGAGATTGGGGACAGATATTTACAAGTCACATATGTGACAGAGGACTTGTAACTTGTATCTAGAGTATATAAAGAACCCTAAAAACTTAACATTAAAGGATAATACATTTGAAAAACATGAAAATACTGAAAATATATGAACAGATATTTTACTGAAGAAGATATACAGATGACAAATAAGCACAGGAAAATATGTTCGACGTGATTAGCCATCAGAGAAATGCAAATTAATACCACAATGAAGGGGTGCCCGGTGGCTCAGTCGGTTAAGTGTCTGCCTTCTGTTCAGCTCATGATCTCAGGGTCCTGGGATGGAGCCCGTGTCAGGCTCCCTGCTCAGTGGGGAGCCTGCTTCTCCCTTTACCCCTCTGCCCCTACTCTTACTCACTCTCTCCCTCTCCTCTCTCTCAAATAAAGAAATATTTTTAAAAACCCACAATGAATGTTGTTACTACATACCTATCAGTAAGAGTAAAAGAAAAACCAATATGAGGGGATGTCAGGGTGGCTCAGCAGTTGAGTGTCTGTCTTTGGCTCAGGTCGTGATCCCAAGGTCCTGGGATCAAGTCCCACATCTGGCTCCCCACAGGGAGCCTGGTTCTCCCTCTGCCTGGGTCTCTGCCTCTTTCTCTCTGTGTCTCTCATGAATATATAAACAAAATCTTTAAAACAAACAAACACAATGATGACAACAAACAATGGCCAGGTTGCAGAGACAACTGGGTCACTCATACACTGCTGGTGAGGACATAAAATGGTACAGATACTCAGGAAAATAGATTGGCAGTTCCTTTTATTTTTTTTATTTTTTTTTTAATTTTTATTTATTTATGATAGTCACACATAGAGAGAGAGAGAGAGAGAGAGAGAGAGAGGCAGAGACACAAGCAGATTCCATGCACCGGGAGCCCGATGTGGGACTCGATCCCGGGTCTCCAGGATCGTGCCCTGGGCCAAAGGCAGGCGCCAAACCACTGCACCACCCAGGGATCCCTGGCAGTTCCTTTTAAAACTAAAAATGGACTCTCGATATGACCCAGCAATTGCATTTGTGGGCACATATCCCAGAGAAAGAACAGCTTATTTTCATGTAGAAATGAATACACAAATGTCCACAGCAGCTTCATTCCTAATGGCCCCAAACTGGAAACAATTCAAATTTCCTTTAATGGGTGATGGTTAAATAAACTACAGAATACTACTCAGCAACAAAAAGGAAGGGACTTTACACCTGCAACAGCCTGGATGGACCTTGGGCAATTATGCCAAATGTAAGGAGCCAATCTCAAAAAGATACATATTGCATGGTTTCATCTACCTAACATTCGCGAAATAACATAACTGTGCAGATGTAGAGTAGATCAGTGATTGCCAAGGGATAGGGACCTGGAAGGGGAAGTGTGGATGTGGCTATAAGAAGGTAGAAGGAGAGAGTCTTGTGGTGATGGTGGAGTGAAGTATCTTTATTGTGGTGGTGGTGGTTACATGAAACTACCCAAGTGATGACACACACACATACACACAGACACACACTCACCCCCATACACACATACACATACACACGCATGTGCGCGATTGCATTTCTAACTGGTGAAATGCAAATAAGACCTATGGTCTGTGTCATTGTTAATGTCCTGCTTTTGATGTTGTACCAAAGTCATGCAAAACATTAGCACTGGGGGAGGCTGGGTGCATGTACTGTTTGTTTGCTTACAACTTCCTAAGAATCTGTACTTATTTCAAAATAAAATGCTTAAAGAATATGTGCATGGTTAATTTTAGTTAGTCAATCAGGCAATCTACTATAGCAATGGACTATGCCTGTGACATGGGGCTTAGGTGTAGAGAATTTATAAAGAAGCTAATCCAACCGAAATAACTCACCTAGCTGCTATGCAACATTCCCAGGAGTGATGGAGACTGATCAATATACAAATAATTCTCCAACACTCTGAATCCAGGGATTCATTTTGGGGCAGAGAAAAGCATGAGACAGTGGAGGAGGAGAAGGGGAAGTGGAGGTATGGAGAATAGAGAAGATAGCTAGAGGTGTGATGACAGGCAGAGCCAGGGGCGGCAGCCAGGTGGGCATGGGAGGCAGTGCTCCTGGGCTTCCATACCTGCACAAAGGCCCCCAGGATCTTCCGGGCTTCCTGATAGAGCTTCTCTCCATCCCACTGAGGATTGAGTCTCTTTAGTTCTATTACCAGCCGGTTGTGCTCCCGGAGAAAGAGAGTGTGGGAAGAGGCCAGCAAGATCTGCTCCGAGGCTCGGGAATCTCCTGAAAGCCCAGAAGGCAGGAAAGTTGGTTCCCCAGGAGCAGCCTCAGAACCCAGTAAGCTGCACAAAAAAATAGATGACAGTGTCCCCGAGGGGCCCTCCCCTAAGGCCTCCTTCCAGTTTACCTAAGGTGAATCAAGTGGAAAGGGATCGGGGTTGGGATTCATAGGTTTTAATCTCCGCTCCACACACACTATATTTTCAGCTGTGTCACTTTGGACAAGTTCCTTGGCACTTCTAAGCCTCAGTCTCTGTATCTGTGAGAATGGGGATAATAAGGCTGACCACACAAGATTGCACTAAAAACTAGAGATGACATTAAAAAGTAAAATTTTGCTAATTACAATCCCAACTGCCCTCTAAAGTGGGGCAGTAAAAAGAAAGAGGGCCTTTTTGTGTGGAGCAACTTTGAAAGTTTTAGGAATGCAAGTTTGAGGACAGGATCCTGGGTAGGGTCGAATTTCTCTGTGTAATAATGGAAGAAGAATCTAGAGACGGGGAGGGGGCCAATGTGAGAGAGAGGAAAAAGGGGAAGAACAGGGTCAGTTAACTGGCAGAAGAGCAGATATTTCACAAGGAGACATCTTGTGTCTTCTAATCTTCAGGAAAAGTCTATTATATTCACAAATGCTCGGCCTTAGTGGATACTTTTGTGGAAAACAGGAAAGGGTTCATTTTTGTATCTGGATTGATATGAGATATATGTGAACACAGAATCCAAGAGATCTACCCAAGAGATCTGAGCCTATGAACTGGCTTCCTGCCATGTCTGGGCTGGGCAAGGGGTTTGTCCTGCAGAGGAGATTTTTGGAAGAGGAAAGGTCTCCAGAAGCCGAAGGCATGAGGGCAGACCAGAAGGGCAAGGATATAGGCCCCCAGAATGAACAAAATTGGGGAGCTTTGGTTGTGCACAGGTTGTACGGAGTAGGGGCTTTGTGCTGAGTTTATGAAAAGCCTTAAAAATATGCATTCCTCTTAATCCAGAACTTCCTTCTCTAGCAAGTTATCTTAATAAAATCATTAAAAATGAGTGGAAAGATTCATCAAGAAGGATGTTCATTACCGAAAAAACCACAATAAATTACAGAAAAACTAGGAATGATTTAAATGCTTCCAAGTAGGGTTGATAAAATAAATTATGATAATATATGTCATGGAATACCAGGCAGCCAGTAAACATCATATTGTAGAAGAATAATTAACGATGTGATATATTAAGTGACATCAGGTTATAGAACATAACTGATAGTATAACCCCCCCATTACATAAAACAGTATAGAACTATAGCTATGATTTTTAAAAAATCCTGGAAAGATGGGCATTAAAAATGTTAAGAATGATTATCTGTGGGTGGTGGGGTTTTGCGGATTTTCTTATTTGTGTATCTCTGGACTTAATCTTTTTTTTTTTTTTTTTATAGGAACACATGTACTTAGATTTTGTATTCATCTGGGCCCTTCTGACAATCCTGGACCAGTGCCAGAGGCAGTGGGGGCTTGGTGTGCGTTTTTTTCCGGAAGACAAATGAGAAGAAGCAGTGGTAAAGCCTCCCTGGAAGCTGCCTAGTAGCCTCCTGAAGTTTTTCTGGTCTCTCTCTGCTCCTGTGGTCCCAGCCTAGACTCACCTGCCAGGAAGCAGGGCACTCGGGCAGTGGTGTTGATGAACTCACAGGGGCTTGGCTTCTTGACGTCAAAGGGCAGGTAAGCCAGCCCATGGTCATGGACCTCCTGATTCACAGCCATGAGGCCCAGGGGGCTGCTGAGGTTTCGAAGGCGGTTGGCCAGGCTGGGCTCAGGACCGTACACAAGGCTGGCATCCAGGAAGGAGGTCAGAGCGTTAATCTGATCTCGAGCCAGGGACTGGTAAGGTGGAGTGGGGCAGACGAACCCAGCTCGGAAGAAAGGCATGCACTTGCCTTGAGTCCTCAACTTGGGGTCATTGGGAGGGAACTGCGGAGAGATCAGGGGGTAGGTGACTGGGTGGAGGTGGCACAGTTGGAACCTGGCAACCTCCCCCTAGGGTGGGTCTGGATACAGCGGCAAAGATGCTGATGGAGCCCTCCTGGGACCCTGGGACCAGACACTGACTCCAGATGCCTCCTGCTGATGCTGTATATCCTGGACCACAATGCCCTGAAATTCATTACATCCTATTATGTAAAAGGGTTGAGGGGAATCATTCAGTCTTTCATAGCAAAAGTTCCACATTTTTGGTGAGGAGGGAGGCCTGAGATCCCTATTCAGGGAAGCAGGACGTGAGATAGGAAAGGCTTTGTTAGTAATTATTAACAGGGATCCCTGGGTGGCGCAGCGGTTTGGCGCCTGCCTTTGGCCCAGGGCACGATCCTGGAGACCCACGTCGGGCTCCCAGTGCATGGAGCCTGCTTCTCCCTCTGCCTGTGTCTCTGCCTCTCTCTCTCTCTCTGTGACTATCATAAATAAATAAAAATTAAAAAAAAAAACAGCTACCATTCACTTATTTTGGATCTAACATGTGCTGTGTGTTATCCATACCTTCTCTCTCTTTGGTCCTCAAAAATCGTGAGTTAGATAATTCAGTCCCATTCTACATGTGAGAAAATTGAGGCCTGGAAAGGTTAAGTAATTTTTCTAAGAACTTAGAAACTGGAAGGAAGATCTATGGGATTCAGATCTCGATGGACCTCAGTCCACAGCTCATGTTCTTTATACCACAGCACATAGCCCTGATTTGTTTCAGTGAATAAATCACTAATTGTAAAATCCACAAATAAGAAGAAAACAGGGCACCGTTGCATGTTCTCTCTATTCCTGCTGGAAATCCCCGCAAACCCCTGTTCTCACTCGGATTCATCCATCAAATTGCTGCTCTTTCTGGGAGTAGCCTTCCCAGACTTCAGGGTGACTTCCCAGACAGCAGTGTTTTACAAATTTCACTGTGTATAATACTAATCTCCTGGGGATCTTGATATAACATAGATTTTGTTTCCTAGTGTCAGGGATGAGGCTTGAGGTTTTACATTCCTAATAAGCCCCTAGGTGATGCCAATACTGCTGGGCCAGGCACATAGAGGATCCTCCCCAGAGTTTCCCAACTTTGCCATTAGTGATTACTTGTCCATTTCCTACACAGGCTCTTTGTCTTTGAGGGAAGGAATGGTGTCTTTGCCACCTTTGAAACCCCAGTGTTTAGTGCACTGCCTGGCATGAAGTAGATAATTAATGTCCATTTATGGAATAAATGGATGGGTGAATGAATGGATGGATGAGGTTCAGGAAGCTGTCAACTCAGCATTGGAGATCTCTCACGAGACCTTGGCTGCCCAGCTGGGAATGTCTGCTCCTTCGGGGAGGCATGGAGTTTGTCACTCACCACGGCAGGGGCCTACCATGATGGGGAAGCAGTTGTCTCCTTGGACACAGTACTTGTCACACTGTGCTTTGGAGTACTCGCTGCTCCCCAGCTCCGTGTCGGGGGCAAAGTCCAGGTCATGGTCCACAATTTGACCCCACTGCATGAAGAGCAAGGACCTGTTTTGGTCCAGAACACCCCTGTCATTCAGGGAGTCTATAATCTTGTTGGATACCTCACGGGCCTAAAGATGGAGAGAGAAGGGGAGGAAGGATTGGAGGAAAAAGTGCTTTGAGGAGTCATACTCGCCTGCGGTTTATTGTGTACCGAGGGTATAACAGGTACATTTAATCCTCATGACAAGTTTGTGAGGTGGGTGGCATTACCCGTATTCTGTAGGTGAGGACACCAAGTCCTTGAGAGGCCAAGCCAATTCCCAACAGTCGTGCAGCTACGAAAGGGGTAGGGATGGGCCTGAACGCGGGTCTCTGTGACTCGATGGCTTGCAAGGCCAGTGCCCTTTCCACCATGGATCCTTCTCAAGTGTCACCGTGTGCCAGGTGTCTGGCATTGGAGAGGGGCTCCGGGGAGAAGCTGCCAACTCAGATGAGGCCAACAGATAGGACCTCCGGGCAAACAGCAGCTGAAGCACCCCAGGGGCTGGGGCGGGGTAAGCGCGGGCCGGATGGGGCAGGGAGGCCATCTGCCCCGGAGACCCCAGGGTGTCTGGCCGCGACCGCCACGTGGCCGGCCTCGGGGCTCCGGGCTCCGGGCTCTGCTGCCCTCTAGTGGCACTTGGGGGAAATGTCCAAATGTCGCTCTCGCACCCCCGGGCCTCGCACCTACTTCGGCTCCGCTCCGAGAGCGCCCCCGCCCCTTCTGCTCGCGGCTCGCGCCCACCCCGGGCCGCGCGCGCTCACCAGCGGGAGGGGGAAGCCGTTCCGCGTCCTCCCCGGCGTCCACCCGAAGGGCAGGGAGAGCCCGTCCTCGTACTCCGCGGGCAGCCAGCGCGCCAGCGCCCTGTTGGCGGCGCCCAGCGCGGGCTTCCTCCTGAAACCCAGCAAGACCCGCGCTCAGCCTGGGCCGGCGCCGCGGGCTACGCTTCTCGGCCGAGCGGGTCCCGGCGGGGCGGGGGGTCCGGGGGGCACCGGGGGGAGGAGCGGAGGCCTCCGCCCGCGGGAAGGGGCGCGCAGGGGGCGCCTCTCAAATGTGGGGTTTCTGAACTGCGCGCGCTGTGAAGGCGCCGGGCCGCGCTGCGGGTGGGATCGGGGCCCTGCAGGGGATGCGGCAGTTGGCGGGGGCCGGTCGGTTACCGGCTGCCTGTGGTTCGGCTGTGGTCCTGGATCCGGGGATCCAGTCCCGCATCGGGCTCCCTGCTCAGTGGGGCGTGTGCCCCTCTCCCTCTCCTCCTCCCCCACTCATGCTCAAGTGCTCTGTCCCTCTCTCAAATAAATAAATAAAATCTTGGAGGAGGAGGAGGAGGAGGAGGAGGAGGAGGAGGAGGAAGAAGAAGTAGTTCCGGGAGGGTTCCGGGAGGGTTCGAACAGAACGGTTTCGGTGGGCCCCAAGCCCGGGAGGGTAAGGCAGTGGCAGTTCTGCCGGGAAGCCCCGGGAAGCCCGGAAGCCCCCCCCCCCGCCCCCAGCCCCCCCACCCCCACCCCCACCCCCCACCTCGGTTGGGTTGGACAGGGCTGGGTGAGCGGGTGGCTGCCCGCCGCACCTACTCATGCCCACTCACCTGTTATTACAATCTCCTGTGATGGTTCGGTAAGGACTGTCCTTGTCACATTGCACCACAGCAACAGGGGCACCACAGCCCACCTCCCAAGACAGTGCAGTCAAGTCCAGGTTGGGGTCTGAAACAGAAGGGGTTGAGTTCTTTCTCCATTCTGGGGCACTGGCGGGAGGCAGGAAACGGAAACCAGAGGTGAACTTAAATTTCTTGGAATACATGTCTCTGTTCTAGTTTAGCCAATTCTCAGGTGACGTCTTGTTCAATCCTGACGACTCATTAAGGTAAGAATTTTAATCCCCGTTTTACAGATGAGAAACTGAGACCACAGTGCTGGAGAGACTTGCCCAGGGCCATACAGATAGTAATTGTGAAAGTCCTCAGAATCGTAAATGATTCTTTGTTTATCAGGTCATTCAATTCATGAGATCTTTCTTTTAGAATGAAAATACCCCCTGAAAGGTTAAGCACCTGTTAGTATGAATTAGTTTGATAAGACAGATTTTCTTCTAAAGCTTCACTGGCATCTAAACTATCAAGCAAACAGGAATCTAAGGAAGATGTTGGGAAGGAACAGAGAATTTGCCCACGCAGGAATTTGCCCAAATCCTAGGGAGTTATCTTTCCCGACTTGATGTTTTCTCAGGGAGAACCTGCAGCCTCTTCCTCTGGTCTAGACCAAACCCCTTCCTTTCTGACCCTCCAGGAGCTGTGACATTTGGTAGGGGTGGGAGTGGAGGGGTTGGAGGAGGTCATGATCAATCCATTAGTTCATTGTTTCAGCTCCACATTACCCCAAACTAGATGGAAATCTCATCTCCTGTGACCTAATCCCAGTAAATCCCCCTGATACAGGTGGCTTAAATGTCTCCTTTATAGGCGGTAGTGGTGGCACTGTGGTTTGGGACAGGGAGCCCATGTTTATTGACTTTAGTACTTCCTCTGGACAGAGGCCTTACAGATGGCATTATACAAAGAGCATGAATATCTCCTCATTTGGATTTGGCAATGTGACCATGCTGGGCCTGCGTTCGTTTCTCTGCAAAAAAAAAAAAACGTCCCATGCTGGCACAGCTGTCCTCTCTGCCCTCCTTGCTCTACAGGTCTGCGATTCTGAGAAGGGAGAGCTGAGAGTGCCCATCCCAGGAGGTGCTCCTAATAGAGAATGCAGTTTTTGGAGGCCTCCATTCTCTCCTGCAGGGAGATGGCCCTTTCCTGCTGTCAGAGGGTCAGTGGGTTTTCTGTACCTGTGGCATTGGTCAAGGCCACAATCTGCCTTAGCCTCTTTAAGGACTCCTCCCACACCTGCCCGTTGCGGATGGCTGTACGTGCCCGGCCTTTGGCATGTTTGAGGTACTCCGAGAGCTGTCGAGTGGTGGGCCCTTCGGAGCTCATGGCAGTCTTCAGCCTGCAGTGGAGAGCAATGGGAGAGTCAGGACCAAGCCCTCCAGCTCCAACCCTGTGGAAGAGGTGTGAAGTGACAGGTGTCTGGGGAGGAGCCGCAGGTGTGTGTGTGTGGGGGGGGGCGGGGGGCAGCACGCAGGAGACAAGCACGCCCTGTGCTCTTTTCTCACTCTTCCCCCTAATGCCTCTGGAAAATCTCTTCTGGGAGGAGGAAACATCTTTATGTGTCTGGTTCTCAGGGCAGGCAGATGAAGGTGAGCACTTCCTGAATTAGAATCAGAGGCTTGGGGCTCCTGGATGGCTCAGCAGTTGAGCGTCTGCCTTTGGCTCAGGACATGATCCAGGGGTCCTGGGATTAAGTCCTGCATCACACTCCCCACAGGGAGCCTGCTTTTCCCCCTGCCTATGTCTCTGCCTCTTTTGGTGTGTCTCTCATGAATAAATAAATAAAGTCTTAAAAAAAATTGGAGGCTTGTAGCTGTGCTGGCCAGGTCAGAGTCAACTGGGGAAACTTAAAAACACCCAAGCCCTGGATATACTGATACAGACTAAGGAACTTCTAGAAATAACAGGCATAGTGGGCCTGTAGTTATTCCATTGGAAACATCCTTAATTTCATCTGGCCCTAGAATTAGCGTGAAGTTTGCTTAGATGTGGGCTGTAGCATCATGCCTCTTGCTGGCCATTTTTGGGGCAAGATGTTCAGCCTTTTTACTCTTAATTTCCAATGTGTAAAATGAGAAGCCCAAATCCCTGCTCCTAAGAAGTTTGTGACAACACAGAGTGCTTATTGCAAGTTGGTATCAGAAAAGTCCCCCCATGAGAATCCCCCACCCCATCCCTGTGCCTCAGTCTCCTTGGGTGGAAGAAGAAGGGTTCTGTGAGATTATGTCTATGGCTCTAGACTCTGAAATGTTGGAAGTGGCTCAAATTCTCACAAAATACAGCTCTATTTTGAGGGTACCATTCACTGGCTGCAATACCTGGCCTGTCACTATGGATCAGGTTCTTAGCTGTTCCAAGAGTGAGATGCATGATGTCTCAGCTAAGGGACTTCCTGGGCAAACGGGACAGGCATAAGGACGACTGTGATGATTGCGCTCCAATCAGCAGGCCTACCCCCAATCAGCCTTCCCCAACCACAATAAAAAAGAACCCAAGAAAAGAAACCAGACTGTCTTTTGGCTGCTGTTGCAAGAGACAGTATGGCCCAGTGGCCCAGAGCACTGTGCTGTCCAATATGATGACCGCTAACCAAGCATGGCTATTTAAATGGAACTTCATTAAAATGAAATTAAATTTAGTTCCTTATTGGAACGAGCCACATTTTAAGTGCTCAGTAACCATAGTTAGTGGTTCCTGTATTGGATGGCACAGATATAGAAAATTTTAGCATCACACAAAGTTCTATCAGCTAGCAGTGGCCTAGAGTTTGAGCTTAGTAAGCAAGACCGTACCCTGGCTGTTTTGACTCCTGCCACTTACTAGTTGTGTGCCTCTGCGCAAGTTACTCAACTTCTCTGTACCCAGTTTCCCTATCCATAAAATGAGGATAAGGACAGTAACCTTAGGTTGAACCAGGCTATTTGATCATTTCACCTCAACAACAAGCTATTTCATGTAGTTGGAGTCAGCACTTCATAGGATTTGGGGGAGGAAGAAATGTAAAGCAGCTAGAGCTGCATCTGGCATAGAATAAGCACTCAGGGTATGTTAGCATCAGCACCACCATCCTCATGAGCCAGCACCCAAAGGGTTCCCCACCCCATAAACAAGGTGAGTTGTTGGGCCTTGTAGGGCTCCATCTGGAAGGTCCCATGCAAGGTTTCTCATGCTGCCTTCTGTCCTTCTCTGCCCTGAGCTCTGTGTGGCTCTCCTGCCGGAATGCTGATTCCCTGGAGACTTACCTCCTACTTTGCTCAGGGTTCGGCTCCATGGGGGCAGTCAGGGTTTGGGAAGAGGTCTTTATCCATCTCCCTACCTCCACCCTCACGCTAGCCACCATCACCTCTCATTTAGACAGCTGCCACAGCCTCCTGACTGGGCCCTTGCCCTTATTCCCATTCCTTTCCCCATCTCCTGACCATGCCCCACACAGCTGCTGCGGTGAACTTTTTAGGAGAGGCAAACCATGCCACTCTGATTAAAACACTTCATCGACTCACCCTGGGACCTGGATGAATCCATCAGTTTACTGCACACATGCTCCTATGTGCCTTCACTGACTCTGTCTAGTTCCAAAACATTTTCATCACCCCCAAAGGAGACCGCATACCCATTAAGTAGTCATTTCCAATTTCTCCCCTGCTTCCCACCTCCTCCCCACACCCATCAACCACTAATCTGCTTTCTGACTCTATGGCCCTCAGGATCCATCTCTCTCTTTCACCTCTATGTGCTGCCCCTCGCCTACCACTTCCACCAGCATTGGCCTTCTTTCTGTTTCCCGAGCCCCCTAAGCTCTTTCCTGCCTTTGCACCTTTGCCTTTGCCCCTCCCAGACCCTGGGATGCTATCCCCCTGGCTCTCCTCACGGCTAGCTGTTTCTCATCCTCCACCAGGCTTCCTTGATCCCTGACCTAGAGTAACTGTTTGCTCTGTTTATTCTCTTCACTATCCTGTTCACAAACCATGACTCTTTGGATTGTTTGTGTCATGTAATGAGATGTTAATGTGTGATTCTTTATGTCTTTGTGAGGCCCCTAAGTCCAAGAACTAACCAGTGGGGATGAATTCCAAAGTGGGGCTGGTCATCCTGTACACAACCTGCAAAGGAGGTGATGAACACTAATTTTGTGGCTTTTACTGTATCCCCACCTTGGGGCTAGAAAAGGATTGAAGTTAAGGAGGGAAAGAGATTTTTCATTTGGAGATGGTTCCTGAAATGCCAGGCACTTCACTACTGCCACCATGGGGCTTCTTCTGTGCTTTAATTCTGGTGACAAGGATCTCAAAAGGAGGGCTTGATTGTGTGTCCTAGAGTCCTGGCCAGTGGTTGATATCTGCCCAAAGAGCCTAAAGAAGTGCTGTCTGGCACTATGCACCTGATAGAATTTGCCAGACAGGGCAGCCCTGGGCAAAATCCACATATCCTCTGGCAGCAGGGCCAAGCTTTTAGTCTTCTGAAGCCTGCTTAAAAGAGACCTGGCTCAAGAGGGTATAGGGAGGTGAGAGAGTAAGCCAGATACTTCTAGGCTAAGGGTTGGCAGTGTAAGCTACTGGCCAGAGACTTCTCTGGGTCAGGGAGCTGGCAGCAGAATCTCTGAGAGAGCTGACAAGTGCCCAAGGTGGGGAAGAGCTTCTGATTCCCACAAAGCACTGTTATGAGGTGACTTAGACCTTGCTCTCTGGTATCTCTCCTCCCTTCCCCAGCCTAACCCCTAAAGAATCAGAAGCCTGTGCTGAGGGAAAGGGAGCAGCCCAGGAAAGAAGGATGAGCCGACTGTGCTCCCTTTTCTCACTGAAGCCTAACATAGCTTTGAGCTGAGGGAGGCAAGAAACTCTGGGCTTTGCCTTCTTATGCTGACATTTGAATTCCTGAAAGGACACTGTTCTTTGGACTAGAAGTGACCAGAGCACATATTGTCATCTAAAAGTCAGGATAAACAGTTTTGGGACTGCTTAAGAGTTCATTCAAAGGCCAAGGAGGAAGGAAGCCTCCATTCTAGTGCAAAGGGACAGCAAGAGGAAGGAATAAGGCTGCCTTCTGCTCAACACAATGGTTATTCTTGTTTGTCTGGCTTTAGCTGGATGGGCTTCCTGAGGGCAGGGATGCAGTCTGCATTGCTTATTTTGGAGATCCCAACCCCTATATGTGATTGGACGGTGGCTCACTCTGCTGGTGACCCCTGTGGGGGTCACCAAGCACCCTTGGATCTTTTTATGGGGTTGGGGTGCTGTGTCCCTAGCTGCCCTGGATGCAGCTGCTGAGGACTCACACCTGAACCCTACTTGTGTGATTACTAGCCAATCCTTGCTTAACTTCCTCCTTCGACCTCTGCAACTCACCCCCTCACTTCATTTACAGCTTTCCTGAGAGCACTTCTTAATAAGTCACCTGCACATGAATCTACGTCTCAGTTTCTACTTCTAGGGAATTGGACCTAAGTCAGTCCATATGAGTTGAATGAATGGAGAAATTCTACCTACAAGCTTTTTGAGACTGAAACGCATGACCCCGGGAAACATTCGGCCACATGGAAGAAAGTGCTTATAGGATTAGATCAGACATCTTCTTCGAGGTGATTTACAGGCTACGGATTTTAGGACTTGTGGGATATTACTCTGAGGTGGGGTGGTGGTAGCACAGCTTGTATAACTGCTTTGCTCACTGGCTTGTCAAGGCTGGCCTAGATGTGCTTGTCATTAGCAGGAAGCCTAGGAAGGGAGGTATGCTCTGTGTGTGTGTGTGTGTGTGTGTGTGTGTGTGTGTGTGTGTGTGTCACATACCTGGTCCGGGATTCCAGGAAGGCCTTGTTGACTTCGACCTTGACCTGACTCACAGCATCAGAGATGGCAGCAATCTTGGTGGTCTGTGCTTGGAGGGGGAGGGACAAGGAGCAGAGTATCTGACACCCTTCCTTCGAGGTACTCTCTGCTTCTGTCTCCCTCTTTCTCAGCCATTCCCTCCACCTCTCAAATCTAAGCAGGCAGAAGATTGAGATTAGGACACATTCACAAAAATCTTCAAGGAGAAAAAGCACAGAATGGGAAGAATGCTCTCCGATCCTCCTTAAGATGTCAACATTGCTCCTCAGGAGTCCACTAGAATACCCAGGGATAGGATTAAGCTGTGTGACCATTCAGGTTGATTCGGGCTACTGGGCTGCAGGGATCTTTCTGGTTCTTGATGAGGTAGTTGCTTAAGCGAGTCCATCAAAGGGCTTAGCTGATCAGGGCCCTGAAGTAGAGAAGGGGATGGTATAGGGTGGAGGCAGGATTTCTTGCTTTCACTTGCATTGGAGTCTGGAGCATGGGGGAGAGGCAGGATACATTCTCTGAACAAAGGAAGTCTACTGGGTTAAATGGTGTCCCATCAAAATACATGTCCAGCCAGGACCTCAGAATGTGACCCTATTTGGAAATAGGGTCTTTGCAGATGTAATTAATTCATAGGAGGTCATAAAGGCACAGGATCAGCGTGAGCAAGAGGAGAGGACACACAGGATACACACAGAGAAGTGTGTGAAGACAGGCAGAGATTGGACTGATGCAGCCATAAGCCAAGGAGTGTCAAGAATTGCTGGGGCCACCAGAAGCTAAGAAGAGGCAAGGAAGGATTCTCCTCTAGAGCCTTCAGAAGAACAGGACCCTGCTGACACTTTGATTTTGAACTTCTAACCTCCCAAACAGTGGGAAAATAAATTTTTGTTGTCTTTTTTTTTGTTTTGTTTTTTAAGATTTGTTTATTCCAAAGAGGGTAGGGGGAGGGCCAGAGAGAGAGGGAGGAAAAAATCCTGAAGCAAAATTCCCACTGAGCATTGAGATCAACGCGGACTCTATCCCAGGACCTTAAGATCATGACCTGAGCCGAAATTGAGAGTCGGCCACTTAACCAACTGAGCCACCCTGGTGCCCCTAAATTTCTGTTGTCTTAAGCCACCCAGTTTGTTATAGTAGTCCCAGGAAACCTATACAGGGGGACACTTACCATTTGTGACCAGTGCTGCAGCCTGGAGCCAGGTCAGGGAAGCTAAAAGAGCTGGGAGATGGAGAAGGACCCGCATTGCTGAAATGAGACCCAGGATCATGTGTAAGCCTTGTAGAGCTCCAATGGGAGCTCTACAGAAAGGGATAGTAAAGCAGAGAAGGCCCAGGGAACAGCAGATGTCCTCATATTGGAGCAGAGAAGGGGAAACTACAATAACCAAGTCAGCATCTACCATCTGTGCAGACCCATGCTAGCTACTGGCAGATGTGTAAAGAGGCAGTGCTGGAAGGGAAAGAACTCAGGCTTCGGGGTCAAGAGGTCCTGAGGTGTAGTTCTGCATTTGCTATAATAATTAGCTCTGTGGCATCAGGCAGGTTACTTAACATCTCTTGTCCCCTGGCCTGTCAAGTGAGGGGGTCAGACCAAGTGATTCAGGATGTCTGATTCTGCCCTGACAGCCTGTGACCTGAAATCCTGCACCCATCTTGTCCCAGGTGTGAGAAATGCTGTTACCAGACCTGGAGCATGTCTTTGGAGTTCTCCTTCCTCCTTCCCCTGAGGATGTGTTGCATCAGACACTCATCTCCTCCCTTCAGAAACCAGCAGGAGCTTCCCACTTCCTCAAAGAGCCAATATGGGAGCACAGGAATGAAAGTTACAACAAAGCTCAGGGTTCCCCCGAGCCCACAGCTGTGTCCCAGTCTGCCAGGAGAGATTCCAGCACTTAGATTAACCACTTCATTGTGTGTTTTAACCCTGGGCCTAAATCATCAGACTAAAATTCGTGCAGCTTTTTTTGCTGATAAGAGGCTTTGGGGCTTAGAGTGTTCATGAGGTTTGGTGGAATAGAACCAAAATATCTTTTGAGGAGCTTCTACCTCCAACCCAGGGGAGCACCCATGGCATGCAGATGGAATGATCCTGTCTGTGCTTAGTCTGTGCTCTTGACAGACATAGGCTCTTGACACTTGTGAATCTCTTAGATTTCACAAGTGAGTACAGATTCTCCCTTCCGTATGCATTCACTGGTTGGATTCCAGAAACACCCCAAGAAGAACATCTCAGACTGGCTGTCCCCTCTGTATCTATTAGAAGCTTCCTAAGAGAAATTATGGTTCTGGATCTTTGCCTGAGAGGCCACCCAGGTGGTCTTCTGGACACCCTCCGGATACTCTCCCCTTGAATTAGGCCAGCCCAGAAGAGAACTGTGTATCTAGAGGTAATTTCAGTCCACACTCCCCCAGTCTTTCCCTCTGTCCTTTTATGATTCCCTTACCAACTTTTATCTTGTATGAATATATAGTTTGTAAGCTAACTTAGAAAAAAAAGGCAAAGTATAAATATATACCTTTCTGGCCAAGATTCTTCCTGGCACTTTTATTTTTTTTCCAGGAGGAGTTCTCAAATAATTGGCCCTCAGTGAGATCCTGTCTTACACTTCTATGACCCCAAGTAGAACCATAATCCTCCTCTTTGTGACTTGAGGAGACCATTGAGCCAGCAGAAATCTGCCCTTTCAGGAACACAAAGATGATGGCTTTGGAGTAAAAGGTATTTTTAAAAATTCTGGTAAAAGCTTCTAACATAAAATTTACTATCTTAACCATTTTTAACCATCCAGTACAGTAGGGACAAGTATATTCACATTGTTGTACAACAGATTTCTAGAACTATTTCATCTTGCAAAACTGAAACTTTATACCCACTGAAGACCAACTCCCTTTTCCCTCTTCTCCTAGCCCCTGGCAACCACCATATCATTGATTTTTAAAGAGGGCTGATGGCCGCACAAGTATTCATTATACTACTCTTTCAATGACTAATAATAGATTAAAAACAAAAAGTAAAACGTTAGTCTATGGAAAAAAGGCATCATCTGAGATAGATTGAGGAAGAAAAATATAGCTGAAGACATGACAGTTGAGAAATCTGAACAGGAGAAACAACTTTGATGTTCATTTGTCTTCTTTCCTTGGAATCCCCTTTATACTCCCCTCAGTGGGAAGTAGGAGAGGGACCTCAAGGCCAAAGCCAAATTATTTTCCATGTCTTGGCCAACTTCCCTGGTACATGTGAAGGAAGGATGTAGGACAGAAAGCAGAGCCAGGCAAGCAAGTTCATGCCACTGCCCTGGAAAAAAGGTGTGCTAAAAGATCCTGGAGGATCTTTGGACCTTGTGGGGACACTGTAGCTGGAGCCAAGCAGAGCAGAGAGTGGAGGACATTGGGCTTCAGAGTGTTAAGAGGCCAACAAAAGGTTTCTTTGATGTTTGGATATTTATCAACATTCTTATCATCATGCTAAATGAAGAAATCATTTTCCAAGCCCTTTGGAAGCCTGGAAACTTCCTTGTGGCATGAAGCATTATCTGGAGACAGAGTCACAGTCTCTGCCTCTCTGATGGCAGGCTGGTCCATAATTCCTTGCCTCCACTCACACTGTCTTATGCAGAGCCCTCCCTGCTTGATGTACTAGTCATTCTTCAACAACCAGGCCAAATGCCACCTTCTCTATGAAGTATAGCAGATTTCTCCAAGCAAAGTTAAGTCATTCATTTTCCTGTCCTGCCATAGTACTCTAGTCATATCACATATCACTGTTTTCATGTTCTATTCCCCTATCAGACCCTGAGCTCCCCAACAGCTATTTACTTTTGTTTTTTCCCATGCCCAAGCCTATTGTTGGTACATAATAGGTGTTGGGTATATGCTGAATGAATGAAACTCCAAAGGCAGAGAAGTTCAGCATCTGGAGGATGCAGAGGGTGAGGGTTGTGATAGTCCCTTAGCCCACACCTTAATGTGCCTGCTATTCACCTGGGACTTTGTTAAATGCACATTCTAACTCAGAAGGTCATAGAAGGGGCTGGAGAGCCTGTACTTCCAACAGGCTCCCAGGAGATGCTGATGCTGCTGGTCTGTAGACCACACTCTGAGTGCAAAGGCCTACCAGAGACTGGCTTTCAGATTTGCTGAGAAGTCACCAAGACAGGCTGCAGGAACACCTGAGAAGGAAAGGAATCAGTAGGATTCTTTTCCATAAGTGACAAGAGCTCTTTGAGGGTGGTGGGTGAGCCAGCAGGAAAACCAACAAACACACCATCATCCCTTGAGCAGCTCCAGGATCAAGAGGAAAATAGTGAACAGAAAATACTTATCAAGATCTTTTCAGAAGAAACAATCCCCCACCTCAGCCACAGGGTTTGGGACACCCAATCACATAAAACACAGTATGATTCAACCTTCATTCTTCCAATGTGAAACCCATCTAATATTGCTCCAATTCATATGTCTTATGGAGATTCAAGTGTCTGCAAGGGCACTGAAAACACCTGGGACTAGACATTCAGGGCTAACTAGATGTTCAGATATGCTATAAATAGCAGACATTCGATGCTGGAAACAAGATAAAAATCTGAGAGCCCTGGCTCAGCAAACCCTTAAAACACTGCAAAGTTTTCACTGTAGTTTAGAATAACATGATAGCACATTGGTCTCAAGAATGCCATATGGAGCATGTGGCATTCTTGAGATGTTACTATTCTGTTACTATTTATCTGTTACTATTTATCTGTTACTGTTACTATTTATCCCCAACTCTGTGTGTTATCTCTTAGGCTTCAGTTTCTAAATGGACGGATGAGAGGTCCATGGTACTTTCTAGCCCTAAGAGTTTATGATTCTGTGCCTGTTTTCAGACTCAGAAAAGCTGCCTTGCCCCTCAATGGATTTAATCACATTCTCTCTTATGCCAAACAGGGATGAATTGCCATAGTGGCAGCCAAATCTGGCACCAGAAAATAGCCAATGAAGACAAATTCAAATGCAGTAGCAAGATTCTGAGAAGCCTTTAGGAAATTTCATCATCAACTTTGCAGAAGTCAGGAAAGATTAAAGTTAATGAATCTTACCTGCCAAGTGCCTTG
The DNA here is from genome assembly GCF_053574225.1 of Canis aureus. Lineage (NCBI taxonomy): Eukaryota > Metazoa > Chordata > Mammalia > Carnivora > Canidae > Canis > Canis aureus. Next base: position 28,261,377 of record NC_135626.1, read on the forward strand.
GCCTCTGGTGGCAGCCAGCAGAGTTGTTCTGCTTGGAGGAGCTGGTGTTTTATAGCTTCCACCAATAATTTATTTCTGGGAAAGGCCCAGAAGGAAAGATTTTGAGGGGCTAATGTGGCTAGGAGGAGACATTCAGGTTCAGCAGGAAACACCCTATGACTCCAGGCAAATGCACAAGGAAACTGCGGTGATTGGTTGATGCAATATCACTGACTGAGTAAGTAGAACCCCTTCTTCCCATTTGCAAGGTTAAATACATGGTCTGCTGTAGTCATGGAAGGCAAAACTCCAAACTCTGAGCATGCTTGTTCCTCTTAAGCCCTTTGTGGGATCTGAATAGCTCTTAAAATTAGGAACAATTGAATGGCTCTCTTCCCCATTCATTTATTCACTGCCCTTTGATCATTCCCTTACTTTTCATCCTACTTTGTAGGAGCAGATAGATTTGTCTTTTTGGATTTAAAGCAATTTTAAAATGCTGACTTTTTTTTTTTTTGTCAAAATTTCAAACTAGTGTCCCCTTTTTGGCCACCAAAGAGGTGAGAACTCTGGACTTGTTGCCAGAGTGGTAGATTAAGTCCCTGCTTCTGTCATTATATGGTTCTGGGCAAGTCATTCCATCTTCTGGTATGTCACATTCTCTAGTTACAAAATTTATAGTTGGTTTAGATGATTATTATGAGTCTATGACTTCATGTCTTCTATAGTGTGGCCCATTAAAAAATACCAATTATCTGAGATTCAAAGCCCAAATATGATATTATATACTACCCCTATCCCCAATGAGTTTGAAATTTCAAGTTCATTAGATCCACACAGGAAGGAAACAGGAAGGTTCGGAGAAAATAAAATTTCATCCCATTGTAGTTTACAGACAGACAATTTAAAACATAAGCTCTTTATGAAATTATACCTTGGGTTGAAACTACTTTGGGAGACTGTCAGAAATTCAACAACCAAACATCAAATCCCTGGGTTTACCTTCCAAAAACTGATATCCCTTTTCTCCAGCTGATGGAGTGTAGTCAAAAGCTGCTCCTCTTGTGATTTGCCCAGGCAAATGAACTGGGAATCTCAGAAAAAGGCAGCTGTCCAGGAAACATGAGTGAGGGACATCAGCCTCCTCTTGTTTTCTTTGAAAGACATTTCTGCTTCTCAGCCAAGCATTGCTTTCTTTTTCTTTTTCTTTTTCTTTTTCTTTTTCTTTTTCTTTTTCTTTTTCTTTTTTTTTTTGACCATTCTCTGAACTTTGGAACATGCTTCTTAAGGCTCTTGCTTCTGAGTTTTATGCTTTACGGGTTAACAAAGCAGTGTCTTTGGATGAATCCTGACCTAGTTGATTTTAATTGATTCGAGATGGAACTTTCTTCTAGAAAACCTGTGGGCTAACACCACTTTCCTATGTGCAATGTACAGTGAACTTCTGGAGTCAGGGTAATAGCACAAGTCAGATTTGACTATCTCTGGGCCTTTTTTTTTTTTTAAGCTTTTATTTATTTATTCATGAAAGACACACAGAAAGAGGAAGAGACACAGGCAGAGGGAGAAGCAGGATCCCTGCATAGAGCCTAATGCAGGACTTGATCCCAGGACCCCAAGATCACAACCAAAGCCAAAGGCAGACACTCACCACCGAGCCACCTAGGCACCCCTCTCCCTAGGTCTTGATCATCTTATGACAAGATATGATATGTCCTAGGCCTGACCTTTTTTGTAATGGGCAAGTATGGGGCAGTGTCAGCTACAGACCACTATGGTCCTTCCTTTGTTTTTGGCACAAAGTATACCTGGAGGCAGTCACAGTGGACATATAGCTGGCTTGTGGCTAATTTGTGTTTTTAGAACTTAGCTGACATGTGATGACATATTTTCATGGACTTATCTCAATCTAGGTAAATCTGTTTAGCAGAGTTAGTTATCTCCCTATTAGGGAATGGCAAACTGGACTGAGAAATGGAGACAGGAAGACAGGAAGTTTGGTAGAAAGCTAAAAAGGCCAACGATTCTCTTATATAAGCACAGAGATTCCAAGGTATTTTAGTAATAGAGCAGTAGCAGTTGGGAAATGAAGATAAAGTCCATCTGACCTCAGACATAGTTGGCTCTCCTTTATCACCTTCCAGAATTAGAATTCTGTTTTGTTTTTTTCATTTTAAAGATTTTATTTATTTATTTATAAGAGACATAGAGAGAAGGCAGAGACACAGGCATAGGGAAAAGCAGGCTCCCTGCAGGGAGCCCAATGTGGGACTCGATGCTGGAACTCCAGGATCACATCCTGAGCTGAAGGCAGATGCTCAACTGCTGAGCCACCCAGGCATCCCCAGAATTAGAATTCTGAAGGCTGCATACAAAATCTTTGGCTGACCAAAGGAACACTCATGGTCAGTGACAAAGTGGCCACTCTGTTTCTATGAGGTGATCATGGCCCTCACCCTGTCCCATGGCCTCCCCACATCCCTATGATTTCAGATACCACCTTCCTTGGAAGCCTAGCCAGTCCCTTCCTCAGCTGTCTGTTTGCACCCATCTCCCAGTGTCTTGGCTGTCATTCAGACCTGAGCAGGTTATTTTTTTTCTTTCTTGGCTAAAATGCATTTCCTTTTGTTATTTCTCAGAACACCAAACAGACTTCTTGTCCCCAGCATGGCTCTGTATGCGAATGTAAGTTTTTTTTTTTTTTAAGATTTATTTATTCATTTGAGAGAGAGAGAACACAGAGAGGAGGGGTAGAAGGAGAGGGAGAGAGAGGATCTCAAGCAGACTCCCTGCTGAGTATAGAGCATGATGCAGGGCTCTATCTCATGACCCCACGATTATGACTTGAGCTGAAATCAAATCTTAACCGACTGAGCCACCTAGGCACCCCTCCATATGCCAATGTTTACCCTGTCTGTGCCTCATCCATTTGTTCTGCCTTAGAGAAGGAGGAACCCAGGTACTCTGGTTTAAGCTATCCTGGCTTCTAGAGTGGGGTAGAGATGATTAAGCTTCTCTGAATGCTGTCTCTGGGCAGCATGGGCCCTTGGGAGGGATGGCACATTGTCAGGCAGCCCCCTTCAGAGCAAGGAGGGATTTGTGGAAGATAAAAATGTCTGGGATAATTTGTGTGCGTCCCTTAGCAGGCTTCATTGTCTCTCTAAGTATTTTGTAGTGGAGGATTCATTGGATTTTTGGTGGTTCCTGAGATTGACATAATATAACCCTGAATGGCAAACTTAGTATCAATGAGTTTTTCTAACTAGTCACAGCACAGCTGAGAACTAAAGGGCTGGGTCTTGTTCAGGGCCTTCCCAGGAATCTGGTGGAGTGGGAAGAATATTATCCCTTCTTTCTCTTCATCAAATGAAAATCCTTTTTTTCTTTTTCTGTCAAGGCCATTCTCCTATTTCCCACTAGTGTTCTATCTCTCCTTCCTTCCTCTTAATCTCTTGTCTTCTTGGATATTCATTGAGCACCTGGCCTTATGAATGTCTCAGTGTTTTTTTTTTCCTCTTCTTACTCTCAATCTTCTCTCTTCTTAGCTTGCAAATTATGAATTTTGGTAGGTTTGCTTGAGATGAAAAAGGCATCAGATCTGTTCCCTGCCTTGGCAGTGTAATGTAGGGATAAGGCTAGGAGAAACCATAGATCTAAGAGTTCAGCCAACTCAGTATGCCCCCAAATAAATCCAGTATGGTTGGGGTAGAGATGGGGAGATAAGCTAACTGTCATATATGTCATGAATAAACTCAGGATCAGGGCAGCCTGGGTGGCTCAGTGTTTTAGCACCACCTTCAGCCTAGGGCATGATCCTGGAGACTCGGGATCGAGTCCCGCATTGGGATCCCAGCATGGAGCCTGCTTCTCCCTCTGCCTGTGTCTCTGCCTCTCTCTCTCTCTCTCTCTGTGTGTGTGTGATAATCATAAATAAATAAAAATTAAAAAAATTAAAAAAAAGAACATGCACACACATACACGAAGCATGAAGGAACAAGTGGAAAAGTAAGGAGCACTGGAGTAAGACTCAGCAAGCCAGGTTCTAGTCTTAGCTTGTTGACCTTGGGGAAGTCACTCTTCATTTGCAGGCCTCAGTTTACTTATCTGAAAAGAGAGGTGGATCCACTCAATAACTGGTGCTTTCTGATGGCTCTGATGTTTAGCATTCCGTCATCAGATCCAGTAGGTCTTGGTACCAGTTTGCTTCTGCCCCTTTGTACAATCCTGTACAAATCCCAGATCCTCAGGTTCTCTTTGCACAAATAGGGGACCAGAATCCTATATTATTTACTTTCAGGGTCAGCTGGGAGGGGGTTTTCTTTAGTTCTGAGGAACAACCGAAATTAAAGAATGAGAGGAATCTTGTTGAGAAAGGGTAAGAAAATTTCTGCTGGGAATGTGGTCATTCTCTCAGTCACCCAAGTTAGAAACCAGAGAGTCCTAGGTGTTTTTACTCTTCTCCTCCTCCTCTTTCGGTTCTCCTCTCCCTCCTCCTCCTTTCCCTACTTCTCCTTCTCCTCCTCCTCCTTTTCTTTTTTTTTCTTTTCCTTCTGTCTCACATCTTGGTCACCAACTCTTATCCATTTGTCCTTCATAAATTTCTTGCATCTGTCACTTCCTTGCCTTCCTCACATTCTGGTTCTGCACTGAATTACCTGTTTTGCTCCAGTGTCACACCTTCTCACTGGTCTCCGTGCCACCCCTTCTCTCCATCCCCGCCCTCCTCTACACTAGAGTTTTCACCACAGAACTCCCACTACACAAAGGACAAAGTCTCAGGTTTTAGCCAAGTTTCTATCCTGCCTCCCCTTCTATCTTTCTCAGCCCATCACACATCACTCCTCTACCTAGGTTCTCCATTCCAACCAAACTCACCTACTCCTTTTCTCCAACATGCTATGCACATTCCTGCTCCTGTGCTTTTCCTTCGGCTGTCCTCCATGTCTCTTTTGTTCTCTCCCTTCTTGTCCAAGTCCAATGTTTAGCTCAAGCCCTATCTTTTCTATGAAGCCTTTCCTACCCGCCAAGCTCCCGAAAGCACTGCCAATTGGTTCTTTCCCCTTTGCTTTTCCTACTTATGATCTCTTTATGCATTTTTCTGTTGCCAAAATTAGATTATCAATATCTTACGAGCTCTAAATTATATTGGGAAATCATTAATATTTGTTTTGATTAGAAAGATGATGACAGTGATATGTAACTGTAAGTGGCTTACATTAGTCATTCAAGTTCAAGTTCTTGACTGTCAATCCTAAAGTTGGTGTCTGGAAACCATTTCCTGGCCTGATTCAAAGACTGTGACTATTTAAGGTGTAGCTTGAGGAAATCAATTCTGGGTTTTTCTCTTTTCTCCTTCACTTCCCCCAACTTAGAGCCCCACTGCCCATCCTAAGCTACACAGAAATAGAGCCAAATGATCATAAGGAACATCTGAGTCTTGGTCCTTTTATAGTTGGGAGAAAACAGCAGCTTGAATCCGTTTCTCAACTTTAAGGCGGAACTTCAACGCCTATTTCCCAGATGGCTGAAGAAACTTTCAGAAACAGCAGGACCCACGTGCCCCCAATCTTGCAGAGTTGCATCCGTAGGTGTCTGTGCTGGATGGAGGACATCTCTGAGAAGGCGCCGTGCTCCCCTGCTGACTAGCCCACCACTCGTGGGTGGTGCCTGCTGGGTGCCAAGGTGTGTACTTCCCAGACTAACTGTAAGTGGATGAGTTCTCACTACTTCTTGCTGGGGCCCCACCCAGATGATTTGGGGGTGTGCAAGGATACCATGCCCTGGAAGATTGTTGTAGAGGCTAGAATAGGGTGAGGTGCTTAAGCCAACTCTGTAATAGCATCCTTCCCACTCTGGTGGGAACCTGGGGTGGTGCCTGTCATTCTTCTTACAGTGTTAAAAGGGGACAGAGGTCTGGAGAGGGCAGTGAAAGAATCTTTACTGTTCTATCTTCTTGTTTTTCTCTCAAGAAATACAGACTTTTTGGGATGCTGTAGGATGTTCTTCTACTCTGCAAACAACAGGGCATGGGCAAGGCTTTTTATTTTTATCTTTTTATTTTTTTAAAGATTGTATTTATTTATTCATGAGAGACACACATAGAGAGAGAGAGAAGGAGAGAGGCAGGGACACAGGCAGAGGGAGAAGCAGGCTCCATGTAGGGAGTCCAATGTGGGACTCAATCCCGGGTCTCCAAGGACCACATCCTGGGCTGAAGGCAGCCCTAAACCGCCGAGCCACTGGGGCTGCCCGGGCAAGGCTTTTTAAACATCACCTCTGTGTACCTCAAACAAAATAGGACTTTGAGCAGGTACCCCTGGAAAAACCCGAGATCCTACAATTTCTTTAATAGTATCCCATTTTTAAATGGAATTTTTTAAGTTCTATTTTTTAAAAGATTTTTAAAAAAATTATTCATGAAAGACACACACACACAGAGGCAGAGACACAGGCAGAGGGAGAAGCAGGCTCCTTGCGGGGAGCCCAATGCAGGACTCGATCCCTGGATCCCGGGATCATGACCCCAGCCAAAGGCAGATGCTCAATCACTGAGCCACCCAGGTGCTCCTTTAATAGAATTTTTATTTCAGAACAGTTTTGGATTTACAGTATTACTGCAAAGATAGTACAAATTTCCATATACCCATCCTTATCCCCATACCCATACCCAGGATCCAGGATGTTACATCTTACGTCACTGTGGTACATTTGTCACAATTAATCAACCCATATGGTTACATTATTATGAACCAGAAGTTTGAGATCTTGCATTTTAACTTTAAAAAGCTTTCCTTTTGTGTCCTATTCCAGAAGTTAACTGTGTTGGTTTTTATATAAAAATTTTAAATTTACTTAACATCAAGCTGAAACAGACACCCCAATATGAGCCACATTAGCCTGTGCCCTATGTTCTCTGGGCTACTCTTGCTCCCCTGGAGAAGTGTCCAACTAGTTTGGGCAGTTGGAGTCACAGAGGTTGAGCTTGGAGTGGGATCAGAAGATCTCACTGAGTGGGTCCTAACAATCCAGGTCAGTAGCTGTCACTTGGTCACTTGGTCACTTGGCCTCTGAGCCTGGGCTACCTCCACTGGCAAAAGGGAGTGAAAGCAGCAGCCTGTATCATCGGGTGCTGCGAGGGACACCTGAGGTCATGTGTGCAGACACATAAAGCATGAATCACATGTACGAGATGGTTATCAAGATGAGTTCTTAGCCATGGTGGGTGAGCAGCCACTGCAGCGTGAGCTTGTCCTTGAGACATCACATTTTGTGCTCCCTTGGCATCTTCTAAATCTCCACTTATAATCCCTGGGTGGCGCAGCAGTTTAGTGCCTGCCTTTGGCCCAGGGGGCGATCCTGGAGACCCAGGATCGAGTCCCACGTCGGGCTCCCGGTGCATGGAGCCTGCTTCTCCCTCTGCCTGTGTCTCTGCCTCTCTCTCTCTGTGTGTGTGACTATCATAAATGAATAAAAATTAAAAAAAATAAATAAATAAATCTCCACTTATAGTCCCAAGGAGGGTCCAAAGCTGAAACTAAGAAAGGAAGCTGCTTAAATCCTGTGTCCTCATTGCTGAGTTGCATGTCACAGAGGTGAAAGAGGGAAATGGCAAAAAAATTTTTTTTTGGCTTTTACTGTTGGACTTCCTGTACGTCTTAGTGACTGTGGGGACACCCCCTCCCCAAATGGCCTGCCTACTGTCTGATGAGAAAGAGAGAGGTAAAGGGAACCAGGAGGACCATCCTGTCCCCCAAGAAGCCAGCTCTTGGTTTTGGGAGATGTGGATGTTCATGGCCTAGGGACAGCAGCTGGCCCAGATAGCTGCCCTTGAACCCAGCAACCTGGGCTAATGGCTCCCACCTCTCAGAAGTCCCTGTGGGCCTGGCTTCTGCAAAGCTGGTGATGCCTGTCTCCTGGAAAATAGCTTTGCAGGGTTTCCTAGCCTTACATCTTAAAACCAGCCTGCAATGCCAATAGCAACCTATGTTTTCTCTCTTCTCTTTTGACTGCAGACCCTATGAGGCCCACCTAAATCAAAATACCTGGGCCCCTGAGTTGATGGCCTCACCATTACCCTCTCCTGTTCAAACCCTGGAATTTCCCCCCTGGACTCTAGCCCACTCCCTGGGGCACTGCTACTCCTGATAATTTAATTCAGTTCAGTACAATTCAAATAATTATGCATTGAGCAATTGTTTGGGTTACCTGAGGATACAAAGATAAATTGAGTCTGGGTTCTTCCTCTTAGGAAGTTCACTGGTTAGTGGAGCAGAAAAACATATAAAAAGATAATTGTTCATTTATCGAGCAAGTGCCTACCATGTGCTGGGCTCTTAAGTTCTGGGGATGCTTTGTGACTCAAGATTGATAGGATTTCTACCTTCATGGAACTTGACAGTGATTTTTAAAAATTACACGTTAAAAAAAAAGATTTTATTTATCTATTTGAGGGTAAGAGAGAGCACAAATGGGGGGCCAAGGGGGAGGGAGGAGCAGGCTCCTCACTGAGCAGAGAGCCCAATGTGGGGCTCAATCCCAGGACCCCAGGACCATGACGTGAGCTGAAGGCAGATGCCCAACTGAGTGAGCAACTCAGGCACCTTTGTATCACACTTTTAATTGTGTAACTACAACTGTGAAAATGGCAGACAATAAGGGAACATATGCTCTGAAGGCATGTGGCAGGGGCCTAACATAGATGAGGGTAAAGGAAGCTGCCCTGAGCAAGGGGATGTTTGAGGCAAGTATGAAGGGAAGTGGGCTTAAGTAGGGACATAGAGGAGTAGAAGGAAGATGTCAGACAGAGGTGGCACACACTGAGAACAGCCTTGTGCATTAGGAAGACAGTGGAGGGACATATGACCCAGACTGATGGGACTGTAGGCAGATCACCCAGAAACAGCCGTCAATCTGCCTACTTTCTTCCTTTAGGCCTGTGCCCACCTGCCAAGACAACTGCCAGGGCCAATCTCACAGGCCTCCCCTAACACTGGCATCTTTCCAGGCTCTCATCAGTAGCGCATCATGGTCCTCACTAGATTTTGCTTCCTTCCTATTCACGGGCCCTTCTCTGATCCCCTGAAGTGCCATGAATGTCCAGGCTCTCTCCAGCCCCAAGGTCTAGGACCAAGTCTCTGCCATCTCCACAAACCCTTCCCTATGTGACTCTGTCACAAGAGAGGATATTGGTGATAAGCAGGTAAGAAAAACAGGAATCACTGTCTCTGATTCTATCCTCCTGGAATTTATTAAATCTACAAAATAAAACTCTATAGCCTCAGATTAGGGCTCTGCAACTCTTGCTCACAGCTGCATCCGGAGCAAGAGATCATGGCTCTAACAAGCCCAGTTTGGATTATTCATGTTTGTGGGATATTTTCAATGTGTCACACAAGCCTAGATTTCCTTGCTATTTTTGTCTTTTGGAAAATTCTCCAAGAAACCCATGGTGGAAGTTCCTCTTTTCAACATAATTATGTTGTAGCACAGTAGGTTGATGGAGCTCAAGAAATCAATAATGTAGCTATTTTTAGAGCACAATGGAAGTCACTCTGCAAAAGGATGGAAAGAAAATGCCAACTCCCTAGGAAAGGGAGTGAGTGTAAATGTAGACTCTTAAAACAGGGAAATGTTTTGACCTTGTGTTGTTTACCATGTAAACACAGTGGGAGAATCACTGTCAACCTGGCTTTGTCCCATCCTGATTTATATTTGTTGGACTCTTGAAAAAAAGGAAGCTTAGAGTTTGAAATACATTTAGGAAGCTTCTGTTCTGGTTCAGTAGTTCCCAAAGACTGTCTGATTTAGTGGGAAGCTTGTTAAAAATACACATGTCCAGGCCTTGCTTGCTTCTGATCTACAGAATTTGAATCTCTGGCATTGGAGCTAAAGAAGCCTTATTTCTAATAAATCTCCTGGGTGAGTCTGACATGCACCAGGTTTGGAAACGAATAACCTAGTTGAACTTTCTACCTATCATTGGATTTCCCACTGCATTCCGTATACTCAGAGTGTGGTCCAAGGACCTGCAGCACTGTAATCTTCTAGGAGCTGTTTATCAATACAGAATCCCAAGCCCTATCCCAAACTTACCAACTCAGAATCTTCATTTTTCACAAGATCATCAGGTAATACCTATTTACATCAAAGCTGGAGAAGCACCACTCTTCCTCATCCTTGACCATCCTTGATCATCCTTGATGGCCACCAAGTCACAGCTTAAAACCCCTGGGTTGGGGACCTCATTGCTTTACATAGCAACCTGCTTCTTTGCTGGGTGCTTCTCTCTTTTCCTTTTTTTTCAATTAAAGTTTAGTCGACAGATCAGCTGGTTCTAATTATTGAGCAGCTTTTTTTAAAATAGTGAGTTCTCATTCACCATTCACTTGTATTTTCTATAAATATGGATATGGGCACATTCTAAATATGGATATAAATATGGGCACATTCTAAAAAGGTGACCAAGATAGATACAATCACATTATTACAATTTCAGTTATTTCTTTATTGCAGTTCACAGAGTGAGAACCTTTCTTAACAGAAATGTATTTTCTTCTTTCTCTGTTTTCACACAGGCCAGTGTGAGGCTAAGAATGTCTTTCATATGGGACGCCTGGGTGGCCCAGCAGTTGAGCGTCTGTGTTTGGCATGATCTTGGGTTCAGGGATCAAGTCCCACATCGGGGTCCCTGTGATGAGCCTGCTTCTCCCTCTGCCTTTGTCTCTGCCTCTGTCTCTGTGTCTCTCATGAATAAATTAAAAAACCCTTAAAAAAAAAAAAAAAAAAAAGAATGTCCCTCATAAAACCCTACCCAGGGCTGTAAGTTGCTAACATAGTCCAACATCCTGAATTTTCTCCACCATCCTCCTGATGCAACAGCCTGCATGGTATATGGTCCCTCCTCAAGGGTATATTGGTTTAACTCCTTGCTGTTCAAAGTGTGGTCCATGGATCAGCAACACTGGCATCATCTGGGAGTTTGTTAAAACTGTAGACTCTTGGTCCCCCACCCTAGACCTACTGAATTGGAATCCTCATTTGAACAAGATCCCTAGATTTTTTAATTTCCCATTAAATTTCAAGAGGCAGATAAACCAAGTATATCACAACCACCCAAAAAGGATTGCTGACTTTCCAGCCCATGACCAAGCCCATCTCTTCAGATCAGCCAATTCCATCAGTTTAAGATCTGTTCATTGCAACAGTCATACTTATTGCCACCAAATTCTGCATTACCTAGCATGTATTTGCTGGGTCCAAGTCACCAAAAATCCAACTCAAGTTAGCCTAATTAATAGGGAAATTTTCAAGTTGGATGCTAGATACACAAGTAGCCATTATACTATTTGTTCCATATTTCTATTGTTGTAACTTTTTTCATTGAAGTAAAATACACTCAACATAAAATTTAACATTTTAATCTTTTAAGTGCACATTTCAGTATTATGTGCGTTTACATTATTTTGCAACCAATGTCTGTTCCGTACTTTTGATCATCTGAAATATATATATAAAAGAAAAAACTCTAACAGGAAGTCTAGAGATAAGACAGTCTTCAGGGTTGACTTAACTCAATGACTCTGACTTCCTTTACCCTTCCTTTGGAGATAAGATGGCACACAACCACATCCAGAGAAAGGCAGAGAATCTCACAGAAGAAAAAGAAGAGCTTTCCCAGAAATCTTGGCAAGACTCTTTTCACATGTCATTGATCTGAATTGGATCACATGCCAGTCTCTTAACTGGCAAAGAGATTTTAAACCTCATCAGATTATTGTCTTAGAAAGGTCACTCTAGTTTCAGTATGGAGAAGAATCGAGTGAGGACCAGAGACAGAGAGGTTGGGTGGTATCCAGTAGGCAAGAGCTACTGGATAGTGACCAGTGATCCTGGCAGTGGAGAGCCAGAACAAGATTCCAGAGATATTTATATGGCAGATTAACCTGACTGAGACCTTAACTCTATTTTCTTCTGTTGAAAGAATAAAAGTATTTTTCCCTCCACCCTCCCTCAAGAAAGCAATTAAAGCTTGTGTCTTGGTGGATTGAATTTTTCTTGCCTCCTGGGAAATTAACAACCCTTTGTTTTACACAAGGAAGCAAATAAGCCAACCATTCACCCACCCACCCACCAGGAGCAGCATTACCACCACCACCACCACCACCACTATACCCAACAAACCTAGCTCGCAAAGGTTAGGGAACTCCATTGAGGTACTCAGTGCAGAAGGGACAGTAGAGAGGAAATGGCTTGGATTCTTGAAGCTTGAAGGGCTGGAGGGATTGCTAGTCACCTGGGAGATGCAGGGCCCAGAAACAGGGAACTGTAACTCCCACTCAGCTTTCCCAGATGGCACAGGACTTCTGATGAGTTGGTACATGGATACCTGGGACTAATCCCAAAGGCTGGCCATCCTGGGGACCAAGTTAGTCATGAGGAAGATGGGCATGATGAGCACAAAGTAGCTCACTCCTGTGAGAGAGAAGGCCATGACTATCCCAGTAATGACGACAATGGAGTGGATGTCCTTCCAAGGCCCGGGGACATGACTCCAAGTCCAGCAAGCAGGAAGGGCTGCCAGTACCAGCTGACACTGGATTTCTCATCAGCTTTGCTGAGTGGAAACTTGGAGTGATCCAATTTAACCATGCACACTATTGTAATAATTCACATAATACAGTTGAGAATAAATATGATGTATACCATGCTCTACCACCCAGCTTCACACTGTTTCCTCTGCCTGGATGCTCATTCTCCAGATATCCACATTGCTTGCTCCATCACCATCTTCAGGTAGTTACTTAAATATCACAGTTTCAGTGAGTGTTTTTATGCTTTCCCTTAAAAAACATTTCAAACTCTTCTCTTGGCATTCTTACCATCTTTCCTTGCTTTAATTTTCTTCATGGAGCTGACCACTCTATATTGTACCATGTTTTACTTTTTTCTTTACTATCTACCTGGACCATAATGTAAATTCCATGAAGTCAGAGACTGTATGTCCCTGGGGCTTAACACAGTGCCCCACGCGTAGAAGACCAGCAATAAATATTTGTTAAGTTAATGAATGAATGAATTGATGAATTGTGGAATAAACTCATACCTACCACATTTTAGGGGCTTGGACAGCATTGCTAAGAATCCTTACTCAAAGCAAGTTGCATCACCCCCTAATTTCAACCCCAGTAGCTGTGGCCAAATGATTTTTTTGAGAGAATAGCCAAAAACTCAACTCAAAATTATTGTGTAGCTATGAATATAGACTTTCAAAAATTCATTGCTGATTCAAGGAAAGTCAGTGGGCTTTAATATGATTAAACTTGAAAGAAGCCTGCAGGTGGCAGAAAGTTCTGCTGCTTATTAGAATTTTTTGAAGACATTAATTTCTTTGCATTTCTAGGAGGATACCAAGAAAGAAAGGAGCATGGAAGGCGAATTTTAAAATCTCTATATTTCTAAAAATGGAAACTTCTTGGAGGGGGAGGGGCTGTAGAAGCTGATGTCATCAAGACTCCTACAATTCAGAACACTCCTATTGCTCCAAGCCTTGACACAACACTGAAGACCTGGGCTAACTTGTAGGGACTGTAGGGAAAATGGGGCTGCCCAAGATAAAAAGCAGTTAATAATCAAAAACTGAGTATATTTCTTGGGAAAAGGCATTTGAGATCTGACTAGGGCATATGAATGAACTGCTTCAGAAGCTGAGTACTGGGTACTGCTGACTTATCTTATTCTCTTACCAAGTCTGGTAATGTCAGTGTGCAAATAACCATGTGGTACCGCCTATTCCACCCATGGGTACACTGCCTGGAAGAGACTAGGGAAAGATAGGGATGGCCTGAGTAAGTTGGCCTAGGTTTAGCTCCACTCCCATACCAGTGTTTCTTAGGATCACCTCCCTCAAACTTAATTATAACGGATGCTGTTGGTGCCCTGCCCCGGTCCCCTTGACCAGCTGCTGAGCATATTGACTGTCAACTGCTTACATGCACACCTATCTCAGGATTGCTCTTGGCTGATGGGTGTTCCCTAGCCCAGAGGTGCCTAAGAAGTTCCATTTTGCTTCTTTCAGGGAGTCAATTCTTTAATGATCCCTGATTGCTTTGTAATACAGAATGGTATGGTAGTTAGAAACCAGGGTCTGGGTATGGGAATAACTAATTGGCCTATCTTCAAGTCTGTTGATTCCTTCTTCTGCTAGTGCTAATGTCCTACTGAGGCTCTCCAGTGAATTTTTCACTTCCTTTATTGTTCTCTCTGACCCCACCAACCCCAGAATTTATATTCTTTTAAAAAATAAGTTATATTTCTTTTTTTTAAGATTTTATTTATTTATTCATGATAGTCACACAGAGAGAGACAGAGAGGCAGAGACACAGGCAGAGGGAGAAGCAGGCTCCATGCAGGGAGCTCAATGTGGGATTCGATCCCGGGTCTCCAGGATCGCGCCCCAGGCCAAAGGCAGGCGCCAAACCGCTGCGCCACCCAGGGATCCCAATAAGTTATATTTCTTTATTGATAGTCTCTGTTTGGTGAGACATCATTCTCATACATGCCTTTAGTTCTTCAGACAGTTTAGTTCTTTGAACATATTTATATAAAAATTATTTTCATATAAACATTATACATATATGTCTATCTGTCTATCTATCTATCATCTTATATACATATATATAGATGAGAGATTCAGGAATCATGTCTTTCCTGGATATACACACCACCCTGCACATGTGTGTTGCCTTCTAGAATTCCAAGATCATACCACAGCTTTTGAAAAGTTTCATGAACATTTATCAGTCTCCAGTTTTTCCTTTCAAGTTTTTTAGTTAGTTTCTTGTTTGTTTCAGGTATTATCATCACCTCAAATGGCTGCAGTATTCAACAAGTGCAATACTGAACAAAAGCAATGTTGGTGCTTTTGACATTCCCCCTCAGGGAAAAGGCTGTTCACTGTAAGCTTGAGCTGAGGAGAGGAAAGAAGGAACAGGACAATTAAGATGCCACACATCTCATTGTTCCTACTGAAATTTGGCTGTTTTGCTTGAATAAATGCTCTTTGGATTATTGCATGCTTTTGGTTAATTTCCAGATTTCTAAAAAAGTTGATTTGGATAAATGTTGCCATTTACTGCTTTTATGAAGAAGTCGGTTTTTGAGATTCTTCCTCCACCATTCCAGAAGTAGTTTTTTTTTTTAAACTGTCTTTGTTTTCTATTTAACTGATTAATGCTCTTATATTTATTATTCTTTCCCTGCTTCTTACTTTGGTTTTAATTTTCTTCCTAGTAATTATTATTATTCCTAGTAATTATTATTTCAATCTAAATTGAAATTTAGATTACTGATTTGAAAGGTTTTTGCTTATAGAAGCATTTTGTTTTACATTTTAAAAAGACTGATTGATTGATTTGAGAGAGAGAGCACAAGCTGGCAGAGCAGCAGGCAGTGGGAAGGGAGAAGCAGGCTCCCCGCTGAGCTGGGAACCTGATGTGGGGCTCAATCTCAGGACTCTGGGATCATGACCTGAGCTGAAGGCAGACACTTAACTGACTAAGCCACTCATGAACCCCAGAAGCATTTTATGCTAAATTTCCCTTGAAGCATACCCAACATTTTGAGGCATTGTATTTTCATTTTTATTCAATCCAAGATATTTCCTAATTTCCATTATGGCTTCTTCCTTGAAAAATGGATTGTTTAGATGTTAAATACTAAATACTTGGAGTTTCCCAGATAACTTTGTTTTTGATTTCTAGTTTAATTCTGTTTTGGTATTGGAATGTATTTTATATGATTTTGATCCTTTAAAATTTATTAGACTTGTTTCATAGCCCAGAAATGGTCTTATTAGTCAATGTTTCATGTGCACTTGAAGAGAATATGCTTTCTGTTGCAGACTGAAATATTCTACAAATGTTGATTAGGTCAAATTGACTGATGATGTTGTTCAAGCCTTCTATAAACTTACTGGTTTTCTCCCCACATATTTTATTATTTACTAAGAAAAAAGTATTATATCTCTAACTATAATTGTGGATTTTCCTATTGCTCCTTTCATTTCTATCAATTTTTTGCTTCATGTACTTTGAAGCTCTGTTATTAAGTAGTACATAAACATTTAGATTTCCTATGTCTTCTTGATAAATTGCATTTATTAGTATATATTTACAAAATATATCTCTATCTCTGCTAATATTCCTCATTTTGAGGCCTATTTTGTCTGGTTTTTAAAAAATATTTTATTTATTTATTCATGAGAGACACACACACAGAGGCAGAGACACAGGCAGGGAGAGAAGCAGGCTCCACGCAGGGAGCCCGATGTGGGACTCGATCCCGGGTCTCCAGGATCACAACCTGAACTGAAGGTGGCGCTAGACCATTGAGCCACTCAGGTGCCCCTATTTTGTCTGTTATGAATATAGCCACAACAGCTTTCTTTTGATTAATTTGTATTGTAGATCTTTTTCCATCCTTTCAATTTTTTTATTTTTAGATTTTTTAAAAAAAATTATTTATTCATGAGAGACAGAGAGAGACAGAGAGAGAGAGAGAGACAGGCAGAGAGAGAAGCAGGCTCCATGCAGGGAGCCCGACATGGGACTCAATCCCGGGACTCCAGGATCATGCCCTGGGCTGAAGGCAGCGTTAAACCGCTGAGCCACCTGGGCTGCCCTCCTCTCAGTTTTAAACTATCTTTATATTCAAAGTGGGCTCCTTGTAGGCGGCATATAGTTGGATTTATTAAAATACTAATCTGACAGGGATCCCTGGGTGGCGCAGCGGTTTGGCGCCTGCCTTTGGCCCAGGGCACGATCCTGGAGACCCGGAATCGAATCCCACGTCGGGCTCCCGGTGCATGGAGCCTGCTTCTCCCTCTGCCTGTGTCTCTGCCTCTCTCTCTCTCTCTGTGTGACTATCATAAATAAATTAAAAAAGAAAAAAAAACTAATCTGACAATCTCTGATTTATAACGGAGTGTTTATACTTCACGACCCCTTCCTCCATTTTCAAAATTGGAGAGAGAAAGACTAAAGCAGAAGTTGGTCCTATTTTTCCTCATAAGATTGTTTCATTCAGGAGGATTTCTTCCTGGGACCAAGGTAAGTTCAAGGGATATTTTTTAGGCACAAAGTATGGACACTGTGGGACCCAGAAAAGTTATTGAAGAACTATAGAGATGTTCTTCTTCTTAATGTTTTCCTGAGGTCTTATAGTGAGGACAGCCCGAGTGAGCTATAAAGTACTAACTGGGGAAGGGAAAGGAAGAATGATGGGCTATTCTGATGTGGCTCAGAACTGCTCTGGTTTAGGAACGGAAAAATTAGGGAAGTGGTTGGGGCGGGAGAAGAGATCTAAGGAAGCTGCACAATTCGAAGGAGAGGCCATAGATTTGAGTCAGAACATCTACATAAAGTCCGGGCTCTCTGCTTCCTGGTCTTAAGACTGTGAGAAATTTGATTAACATCTTGGTTTATAAATGCATGAAATGGAGACGATAATACCCTTCATGATGGCTTCTACAAGTGCTTTCTAAATCAATTTCTCCAAATGATGATGTTATTTTAGGGAGAACACTGATGTCAGCTCTGAACCACCCTGGTTGGCAATGAGGGTGGTAGGGTTGCTGGTGACGGTTCAAAGGATATTGCCCTTTATACTGTATAATCCAAACTTATGACTCTTAGAAAGATGTCAGTATATAAGTGTGGTGGGGAGCACATCATTCTTGATATGACAGTATGAACTCCTTCAAGAATCAGATAAAAGCCATGAATTTGTTCCAGAAAATGCACCCCATGAAATTCTAGGGAAAGAATGAATAGATCCCTTGAACCTCACTCATGGACCACATTTTAAGAACCCTGATATACAGATACCAGTAAATAAAGAGAAAAGAAAAAACTTAGTTTATTAGTATAAAAATAATTCAGTTGGAACACCTGGGTAGCTCAGTTGGTTAAGTATCTGCCTTTTGCTCAGGTCATGATCCCATGGTCCTGGGACGGAGACCCATAGCAGTCCTGCTCAGTGGGAAGTCTGCTTCTCCCTCTGTCCCTCCTCCAGTTTGTCCTTTCTCTCTCTCTCAAATAAATAAATTTCTTTTAAAAAGTAATTTGATCATGGTTACTTTAATAATTTACATTTCCATACTATGTGGTATAGTACCTATTTTGCTTATAATTATGTCAGATTGACACTATAAGTTTGATTTGGCTATAAACTAAACTTTTTTAAAAAAAGATTTATTTATTTATGATAGACATAATTTGAAGGTTATCTAGGTAATTTGGTGGGGACAGGTTTGGAGACCCTACTCTTCTGCCATCTTGCCCCTCCTCCTCTATTTATGATAGACATAGAGAGAGAGAGAGGCAGAGACACAGGCAGAGGGAGAAGCAGGCTCCATGCCACGAGCCAGACGCGGGACTCAATCCCGGGACTCCAGGATCGTGCCCTGGGCCAAAGGCAGGCACTAAACCGCTGAGCCACCCAGGGATCCCTAAACAAAACTTTTGATTTCATGCTCTGCCTTTATCATTTGTTGTTCATGTGGCATAGTGTTGTCTATTTACAACTTTAAAAGGAAAAATTAGAGATATTTCTTTTTTTAAAAGATTTTATTTGTGGGGCACCTGGGTGGCTCAGTGGTTGAGCGTCTCCCTTTGGCTCGGGTCATGATCCTGGGATTGAGTCCCTTGTTGGGCTCCCCATGGGGAGCCTGCTTCTCCCTCTGCCTATGTCTCTGCCTCTGTCTCTCATGAATGAATAAATAAATAAAATCTTTGGGGCAGCCCGGGTGGCTCAGCAGTTTAGCACTGTCTTCAGCCCAGGGCGTGATCCTGGAGACCTGGGATCGAGTCCCACGTTGGGCTCCCTGCATGGAGCCTGCTTCTCCCTCTGCCTGTGTCTCTGCCTCTCTCTGTCTCTCTCTCTCCTCTCTGTGTATTCTCATGAATAAATAAATACCATCTTTTTAAAAAGAAATAAAATATTTAAAAAATATTTGACAGAGAGAGAGAAAAAAAAAAAAGCAGGGGGAACAGCAGGCAAAGGGAGAAGCTGAAGCATACTCCCCACTAGGCAGGGAGCCTGACGTGGGGCTTGATCCCAGAACCCTGAGATCAGGACCCTAGCCAAGGGCAGACATGTAACCAATTGAGCCACCTAGGCGCCCCTAAAGAGACCATTTCTTAAGAGCTAGTATTCGGTCTTCATAGCTTCATCTGTTGAAATAATTATTTCCCACGTTGGAAATTGTGTGCTCTTATGGAATAAACTGGTGGTGAGAGGCTGCAGGGCAGAGTGGAAGGTGTCAGGCTTCAAACACCAACCTGGGCTGGAATCCCAGCTCCTTCACCATTCAGAAGAGTTCAACCTTAGTAAGCCCTTTAAACCCTGGCCTTCAGGGACTTCATCCATTCAGAGGGAGTAACAATGCCTACTTAAGGGATTTTTATGAGAATCAGGCCAATGCAAACAGAGCGAGCAGGCTGAATTAGATTCTACATAAATGGCGCTATTATGGTGAGTCCTTGGTGTTAGACAACAGCGGCTACCCTGCCCAGGGCGCCCAATGCCAGGTAATCAAACTGGCATGAGATTCTGGAGTTCAGGGGACAACTGCTTACTCTCTCGGGAGGGTGGCAAACGTCCAACGCTGGTGACTGTTGACGTACCCCACGGTGCCGCACTCCAGCTCATGGTGCGTCTTCGCTTTGATAGTCCAACGAAGCATGATTTCTGAATAGCACTTTGCTGCCTTTTCAGGGGGCCGGTACAGTATCCTAAGGCGGCTTAAAAATCCGGAACTAACACATACAGGGGGGAAAACCAGTTCAATAATAACACATTTCCCTTCCTTACTGTTAGCTTCCTTGTTTCTTCTTTCTCTGGCTCAGTGAATACCAACACCAGGACTAACGACACTTCTGACACTTTTTTGTTTTCTTCCAAAAATACATTTTTCACGTCTGAGGAAGGGCCAACACCGTCCCCGCCTCCTCTGGGAAGAACGGGTGCCTTCTGTGAGGCACGTCCACCGATTTTCAGGAGAGAGTTCCCCCGCATTCAACGGAAGGCAGTGTGGTGTGGTGTGGTGTGGTGTGGTGAGACAAGTCGAAGTCGAGGGCTCAGGTCGCCTGGGTCTGGTCCCCATCGCCATTTCTGGATCTTTATGAAAGTGGCCAACGGCGCTGCTCTAGTGTCCTCACTGGTAAAGTGCGTCGATCCGACCTTGGGTGTGGGCGAGCCCTGTGGCCCACGTGGCTGGCGGTGACCCCGCACGTACCTCTACCCGACGGCGCCCAGGCCTTGCGCCCCGGCCGGGCCCGCTTCGCGCAGCGCCTCGCCGCGCACCGTAGGTTGCGCGCGCAGCACCCCAGCCGCCTCCTGAGCTCCGCGTCCCCGTTGCCAGGGGCGCTGGGGGCGGTGCGCTTTCCGGCGCTGTCGCGGCGAGTCGCAGCTGTCATGGCGGAGACGGTCTGGAACCCTGACACCGGGGAGGCTGTGTATCGCTCCCGGGACCCCGTGCTCAACTTGCGCCTCCGGTAGTCGCGTCGTCCCAGAGCCCTGTGCTTTTAATGCTCTCCGATAATTGGAGCCTGAACCTCACTTCTTGTTTGCTGAGTCCCCACTTGCGCTTTCAATCCTGATCTCTGTCTCCCTGGTCTCTCCGCGTCTCCCTCGCTACCCTCGGTCCCCTCCACTCACAGCCTCCGGGCCTACCCAAGCCCTTTCAAGGCTGCCCTCCTCAGATTCCATCCGCACTCTTCCCTTAAGACTCCCGGCCGCGCTCATGTGCACCTAGCCCACCTTGCTAGCCCCACCCTCTTTCTTTTGTCCCCCCACCCCCCCACCCCCATCTTTGCTCTGTGTTCATCATCACGTTATGTGTCTTGTAATGAGTATTCCGGGCTTTTCTTTTCCTCACAGAGTCCACCTGCAAAGAATCACATCCAGCAACTTCCTCCGTTACCAGCCCGTTGCCCAGCTTGGGAAGGACCTCATAGACTTGGCCACTTTTAGGCCTCACCCAACTGCCAGTGGGTGTATGGTGTTGATGCGGCTTCTGGGGGATCTGGGGAAGGGTCTGGGGCAGTAGTTAACTTTTAAGATAGAATAGGCCCAGATCTGTAATCTGAGAAAAGGCATAGAGAAGTTGGGTTCCTTGCCCAAGGTCACATGGCTGGTACATGTTGAAGCAAGGATTTGATCGCAAGCATTTTTAACTACTCCATTATGTTGTGTAAGAAAATCGGGTAAGACATGGTTCATGCCATCAAGAGCTGATCCGAATTGTGGTCAAATGTAGTTTTCCTTACCTCAGAAGCCAGAAGAGTGAGGGAGGGCGGTGTGTTTGTGTTAAATCACTAGTCTCTCTGCATTTGTTGTTATCTGTTCAGATATACTCCTGGGCAGGAGTATGAGTTGGTGGGTTATGAAGCATGTGTCTCAAAAAGGCATACTCAGCTAGCAGTGTATTCGATGTGGTTCTTTAAATAATAATTTATTTGCCTTTCCTCTTCTATTCTGGTACTTGGTCTCCTAAGGCTGCAGTGCTTGTGGTTCTAGACATATGGCCTCAAGAACAGCAAAGACAAGAACACCAGAGCTCCTTTCTAGCAAATGTTGACATTTGGAATTGAAGAAGAGCTAGCTAACTTATATTCTGAATTTAATTCCTGACACTGAATTAGATTAAGTAATTCCTGGGAGCCATGACTTCCTTTTATTCAAATTAGAGTAGTAATTAAGACTCTTTGGGTTCTAATCCTGGCTTCTACATATATTCACAGCCTCTCTAACCTTTGTTTACAGTGAGTGCTTAATAAATCCCCAAACTCCAGCTGGTTTTGTGGTAAATATTAGGGCAAGGACCTGGGTTATAACTACTCACAGAGCAAGAAGTAGTGCTGATTTGACTCAAACATTTGATTCACTCTGTGATCTTTGGAGGTGGACATCGCTCAGAGGAAGAGGAAGAGGAAGAGGTCGTGATTGGGTGG
Organism: Canis aureus; assembly: GCF_053574225.1. Classification (NCBI taxonomy): domain Eukaryota; kingdom Metazoa; phylum Chordata; class Mammalia; order Carnivora; family Canidae; genus Canis; species Canis aureus. Next base: position 28,283,366 of record NC_135626.1, read on the forward strand.
CAGGAGAAGCTCTTTAGCCAGGTGAGCCAGTGCCACTTATCCACTCAGTTTACCTCCACCTAGCTGGTCTTGGGGAAAGATTCTTGATATATATTACCTAACTGATTTCCAGAAAGTTATAGCAGCTTATACTTTCCCCCACTGTGTGTGTGTGTGTGTGGGGGGGGTGTTTAAAACTTTATCCATTTGAGAGACAAGAGAGGGAGAGAGCACGAACACAAGCAGGGGGATAGTCAGAGAGAGGGAGAAGCAGACCCCCCGCAGAGCAGGGAGCCCAACATGCGGCTCAATCCCAGGACCCCGAGATCATGACCTGAGCTGAAAGCAGACTGAACCAACCAGGTACCCCACTTCCCTGTTGTGTTTAAAGGGCAATATAACATAGTGAATGACTACTCAGTTTTATAATCCTGGGTAAAGTACTTTTCACCTCTGGGTGAAAGAAATCTGCCATCTATAATAGCAGAGTTGGATTAGACCATCACTCTGGCTCCTTTTAGCTTTAACATTCTTTGGATCTGCTACCCTCTGTTAGTTCAGATAAATGGAAGTTGGCTATGGAAACATGTCAAATTGCGTCGGCTCTATAGAACTGATATGACTAAACAGTTACAGGAACAAAAGTTTGACATATTCTGAGTAGATCTCTGTGTCCCTGTGACCTTAGTTTGAAGTAGATCTGTACCGAAATGAAGCAGCCTGTCAGAGCCCTTTGGATCATCAATACCGTCAAGAGATCCTGAAGCTGGAGGATTCTGGTGGCAGGAAGAACCGAAGGATTTTTACCTACACGGACTCTGATAGATACACCAACGTGGAGGAGGTATTGTTTTTTCTGGGGTCCCATAGCTTCCTTCTTTTCCTCCCCTCGCTTTCTGGCCTCACTGGGTCCTGTGCATTAAACCAGAAGCCTGTTAAGATAGACAGCCTAACTAGGAACTACCTTGTACTGCTGGCAGCCAGTCTGGAGTAGAGTGGACACAGTCTTCAAGTGGTGTGGCTGCTGCTCCTTGCCCACCTGCTGGAGGGCCTAGGGGAGCTGGCGCTGTATCTAATGATAGGCTTGCAGACTAGAGACCAGGAGAAGCAGCCCCGGGCTTGAGTTTTTCCATGCATCATGAGATGAGACAGGTGGGTGAAGTCTCGAACCATCTAGATAAAAGTCATCAGAGAATGCAGCCACAACTCTGTGTCTATGGGTCTGACGAGACAATCAGTACAGTTGTGGGTAGTGGCTTAGTGCAGTTTGCCTGTGCTCACACACCCTTACATTTGCCTTAGTCCCCGAATGACATGTTCTTTCTTCTCAGGGAGTTTTTAAACTCCTTGAGAATAGAGCCCATATTTTCTGATTTTTGTCTATGACCTTGTAGCTCTGCATGAAGCAAGTATTAAATGAGTATTTTTGAAAGATTAATGCTTAATGTTAAGAAAGCTCTGGGTTGGTAGCATGTAAAATTTGGGTTTTCTGTTTTAGAAAAGTAAATGAAATTACAGTTAGCGCTGAATTACCGATGGGAGGACTTTTCACACTATGCTTTGTATCCTATTTGGCATCTTCCAAGTACCTGGTAACATCAACATCTACCGGGCACACTCACCCAACTTTTTTTGTTTTTGTTTTTACCCAACTTTTGGTTGGTATGTACTCAGAAATTGGAGACTCATTTTAAAGATTTATTTATTTATTTGAGAGAGAGTGAGCGAGAACAGGGGGAGGGGGCTCAGAGAGAGGGAGAAATTCCAGGAGACTCCGTGCTGAGTCACCCAGGTGCCCCTACACACTCATTTAATGTTAGCATAAATAAACCCATTTCTGAAGGATAACATGCTGCTAAAATCTTGGAACAAACCAAGGCGTGGTAGGAATCTTCTTTGGCTTGTTTGTACCACTGCTCCCCTCCCCAACACATATAATTGTGAGATGGCTTTACCTCTTAGATTCAGGTCCCAGATGAGGTTTCAGAAGGAAGACTTGCCTTCAGTACCTGATCCCATGTGGCCCTGACCAGTTGGGTCACAGGGCACTGCTCTCTTTTCCTAGCACTGTCAGAAAATGACCACTGCAGCCCGGGAGGTACCATCATTTTTGGTTGAACGAATGGCCAATGTCAGGCGACGACGGCAGGACAGGCGAGGGATGTAAGTGCAAATGAGCACGGGGGCTGGGTGGAGGGGCCTTTGTAGTCCTTCTAGGCCAGTGTCTGGGTATGTCTACCAACTCGAGCTCCCCGTCCTGCATAGGCCTCGCCCCTGGCATGCTCTCCCAAGTGCGGGCTTCAGGCTCTTCAGGGGGTGCCTGGGAATTGACACTTCCTGTGGTGCCTTTCAGGGAAGGCGGCATCCTCAAGTCACGAATTGTCACCTGGGAACCCTCAGAAGAGTTTGTCAGGAACAACCATGTCATCAACACCCCTCTTCAGACAATGTACATCATGGCAGACCTTGGGCCGTATGGAAAGTGAGAGAAGTCCCTCACCACCCAGCTCAGATCCTCCTCTTTTCTCTCTATCCATCACCTATCCTGTTATAGTCACCTTGGGGTATGTAGGAGGGGGGGACTTTTTCTTTTTCTTCTTGATTGTGCTTAGAAGAAGGTATTTGACTATGATAATTCTCACTACAGCCTCTGTCCTCTCCCCTGGCATGGGCCGACTACCTCCTCCTCTCTGGTTGATGGGACCAGCGGTCCTGAACCTAGGTGTTGATTTCCTGGTTTCTAGACTTGGCTATAAGAAGTATGAACATGTCCTCTGTACTCTGAAGGTGGACAGCAATGGTGTGATCACAGTAAAACCTGATTTCACTGGCCTCAAAGGACCCTACAGGTGAGGAGAAGAAAAAACCGGGAGTGGGGACTGGCATTCATTCCTTCCCTTGGCTTCACTCCCCCTAGTTAAGGGGATTCTGAGAAAATCCTTCATCTGCCCTGATTTCTAAATTCCCAGCCAATAGTTCATATTCTGTCTTATAATAAATCCTTAAGATCCTGGGGACTCTGTTCTAGGAAAGTGTGCAGCTATACCAGTTTGAAAGGGCTGACTTCAATGGTGTAATTAAGTGAAAATAATTCTCTGTGCTGCTGCCTGTAGGACCAGCCAGAACAGGATGGGGTGAGCTCAGACAGATCGCTTCCTCTGGGCCTGACTATTCCTACCTCTATGTCTTACAATAAGAGAACTATACGTTAGAAATGATCAAGGTGAGAGAACTGGGTACCAGGATGTTGTGCTTTAGGGTTTCCCCATGACTTTGAGGCAGAAATGGGCCCCAAACCTATGCTGTGTGTCCACTTTAATGCCCCTTCTGCTTTTCCGCTTTGTTTCCCTCGCCTGCTCATCATTCTGGCCACTTTCATCCTCGTTTGCTTCAAGTGAGGCGTATGGCCAATGATGGGTCATCCCTGAGCTAGGTCTGGAGAGACACATTTCTTCTTACCATAGTTGGTCTTTTTGTGTGACTTTGACCCTACAGAATTGAGACTGAGGGGGAGAAGCAGGAGGTGTGGAAGTATACAGTGGACAATGCATCCTCCCTCGCACAGCCAGAGGAGGAAGAGCGGGAACAGCGTGTGTTCAAGGATGTAAGAGCGAGTTCATTCCAAGTGCAGGGATGAGCCTTGGTGCCTGAGAGCTGAAATCATGTTCGGGGTCAATGTTCATAGTTGCAGGGTCTTTCTTACTGGTCCTCTCCTGACATAGGAAGCATTGCTGACATATCAAGAACTTTTGATCATACTATAACATAATAATAATAACAATGACCATTTGTTTGAGTACTTATCGTGCTCTGCGAGGCCCTTCACATACTTTTTCATTGAGACTATACAACAACCCTCTGAGGCGAATGCTTTTATTATTACCATTTTTATAAACGAGGAAACTGAGATTGAAAAGCTAAGAAATCTGCCCAAGGTCATGGGGCTTGTAAGTGCAAGAGCCAAGGCTGGGTCCCAGACCAGCAGACTCCAGAGGCTCTGTACTTCACTTTAAAATGTCAGTGGCTTAGATGCTTCAGCTTCCAGTTGTCTGTGGCATTTCCCATTACAGCTTCTTTTCTCCCTCTCATTCAGAACTGACCCTGGTCTGGTTAGGGTTGCATTTTGAGTTTGAATATGGTTTGTTTCCTCAGCTTTATGGCCGGCACAAGGAGTATCTCAGCAGCCTTGTGGGCACGGACTTTGAGATGGTGAGTGGCCTGGCATCCCGCAGCACCATGAGCTGGGATTAGCCAGAGCATTTAGAATGTGGCTGAGTAATAGCATCTCTTTTAAAGGACATATTCTCTATGCCAGAAGGAAATCAGAGAATAGCATATAGAACAGAGTTCTTGTTATGTGTTACAAAATAAAGCAGAGGTGCCTGGGTGACTCAGTCAGTTAAGCATCTGATTCTTGATTTTGGGTCAGGTTATGATCTCAGGGTCATAAGATCAAGCCCCATGTCAGGCTCTGTGCTCAACATAGAGTCTGCTTGAGATCCTTTCCCTCAACCCCTTCCTCCCACCCCCCTTCAGAGAGCTTTCGCGGGCTCTCTCTCTCTAAAAAAGTAAAATAAAATAAAATATGGTATATTAAAAAAGAACTGTTAATGAAAAAGAAGATGTCAGTGAAAAAAGTCTAGAAGGGTACACACATGCTATGGGTGGCTTTCTCTGGGGTGGGGATAGGGGTGGGAAGGTAGATGGGTGTTGGGTAGTGAGAGGGATATGTCAGGGATGTTTACTTTTTATTCCCTAAACTTAGTGGTTTTAAAATTTTACCATTGGTAATGCATTCACATATTACTTTATAATTAATTTTTAAGATTAATAGAGGGGATCCCTGGGTGGCTCAGCGGTTTAGCACCTGCCTTTGGCCCAGGGCGCAATCCTGGAGTCCAGGGATCGAGTCCCGCGTCGGGCTCTCGGCATGGAGCCTGCTTCTCCCTCCTCCTGTGTCTCTGCCTCTCTCTCTCTCTCTCTCTCTCTCTCTCTCTCTCTCCTCTCTATGTCTATAATAAATAAATAAATAAATCTTTAAATAAAATAAAATTAAATTAAATTAAATTAAATTAATAGAAAGGGATCCCTGGGTGGCGCAGCGGTTTAGCGCCTGCCTTTGGCTCAGGGCATGATCCTGGAGAACTGGGATCGAATCCCACGTCGGGCTCCCAGTGCATGGAGCCTGCTTCTCCCTCTGGCTATGTCTCTGCCTCTCTCTAGCTCTCTCTTTGTGTAACTATCGTAAATAAATAAAAATTTAAAAAATAAAAAAATAAAATTAATAGAAAGATGAACAATGTCTTCCTCACTCTTCATGTGGATATTTTTCCTAAGTGCCCCATAGAGAAGGAATGGGCACCCTTTCTGTTTATCAAGTAGTTTAGCTTTTTTTTTTTTTTTTTTTAGATTCTATTTATTTATTTGAGAGAGAGTGAGAGTGAAAGAGATCACAGAGAGAGAGAGAGGGAGAGGAAGACGCAGTCTCCCTACTCAACAGGGAGCTTGAAGAAGCTGGGCTTAATCCCAGGACCCTGAGATCATGACCTGAGCCAAAGGCGGATGTTTGACCCACTGAGCCACCCAGGTGCTCCTAAATAGTTTAGCTCTTAAACAAACCAAACAAAATAGTTTATGTCAGTTATTCTGTGGTCCTGCTTTCTTATTCCACGAATTCCATTCCTAGATCAGGAAACAAGCGTAGGATTACCTAGCGGTTTCCCTCTCTGATTCTCTTTCTCCCTCTCCCTAAAAAAAATCGTTATTTTTATATTGCATCAGCAGCAGATGTTCAGTGTCCAAAAGTCAGATAAGAAATCACAAGTAATTAAAAAAGCAAACTCCCTAGTTCCTTGATCTCAGGCATCTAAAGGGAACAGGGGCCACCAGCTTCCCACTGTAAAGTGGCTATTCTTATAAGCTCTCCATGCTTCATTGCCCTCCTCACCCTTTAAATTATGTACTTTCTTTATTGTCACAAACTTTTAGAAATGAAGGAAAGAGAGAGGGGAAAGGTGGCAGAGCGGGGAGGAAGCGCAGTAGTGGTGCACTCAGATCTGGCAGCCCGTGTCAGGTCTCGGGGATTTGTGGATGCCCTGGAGGCGGAGTGCTGATTCCCCCAGACCTCTTATTTGTCCCTCTCCTCTCTCCCTTAGACTGCCCCAGGTGCCCTCCGGCTCTTTGTAAACGGAGAGGTAGGTAAGTGTCCTTCCAGACAGACATTCCCCTGCTGCTGTGCAAGTGCCCTGACAGCTGCAAGGTAACCCGCCCCACTGCAGGGGAGGCCCTGGGTTGTCTACGCTACTTGGGAAACTGAGTCATGAGTCTTTCCTGGAAGCACAGAGAGGTCCTGGCCCTCAAGGGACTTGCCTCCTGAAGTGTGCAGGCCCTTCAGGACTGTTGGGTGTTAAGGGAGATAAGAGAATAAGCTGAAATTGTATCTTGTTCTCTTAGTTTCAGCCCAAGGCTATGAGTATGACAATCTCTACATCCACTTCTTTGTGGAATTGCCAACCACTAGTAAGTAATATTCATGTCTCTTTTATACCCATTCTGACCATTTTCTAGAGGCATTCAGTCCGGCTTCCCCACTTTTTTCAAAGAAGTTGTTACTGTCCTTTTTAAGGTCATAAATCACTTCCAAGTTGTCAAATCTTCTGGTGACATCTCTGTATGCACCTTGCATGGCCTCTCAGAAGCATGTGGCACAGTTCACTGTTCCTCACTGAAACTCTGCTCTTGGCTTCTGGCTCCACATGCCTCTCTTCTCTCTTGGTGGTGGTTCGTCAGTCCCTTGGCTGTTTGCTCATCTGTTGGTCTCCAAGCTTTAGAGTGGCCAAGTCTGGGGCTGGGCCTTCTGTTACTGTCTCTCTAGAGTCTTTCTAGGTGGTCCCATCCATCCCATGGCTTGAATACTATATATATGTCTCTGACCCCTAGATTTCTCTCTAGCCTTGGCCTTTCGCCTGAATCCAGGCTCATATCCCATTGTCTGTTTGTCATTCCTGCTTAACAGGATCCAGAGAACTCTTGATTCTCCCTCCTGCCTCAAATGTGCTCTCATGGTCTTCCTTAAGGGACTTGGCAATGTCATTTACTTAGTTGCTGATGCCCAAAACCCAGGGATACCCTTGATTGCTCACTTTCTCTAGCTCCCTACAGCCGGTCATTCCATCACTGGGTCCGGTCGGCTTTGTCTTCAAATGATGTCCTGAACATCTCTCTTCTACCTACATCTGCCTGATGAATTAAATTTCTAACTTACCCTTTTGCTTCCTTTACAGTTCATTTGCACAGACACCATGGCCAAATTGAACCTTTGAAAATGTAAATTAGTTGTGTCTCTCTTGAGCTTTAAACCCCAACAGCTTCCCCTCCCACTTAGAGTAAAATCCCAGCTCCAACGCCTGAAATAGCTGGCCCCTGCCTATCTCCCTTACAGTATTCCCATCAGATTTTCTGTTCTTGAACATACCAAGTTCATTTCCACCTTAGGGCCTTTTGGGGATCATTTCCTTTGTCTGAAAACCTTTCGGTCATATCTTTGCATGACTGGTTCTTCTGAGTTTAGGTCTTGCCTAAGGGTCACTTCTGAGAGGTCCTCCCTCACCACCCGATCTAAGAGAGCCTGCTTGGGCAACCTGGGTGGCTCAGCGGTTTAGCGCCACCTTCAGCCCAGGGCGTGATCCTGGAGACCTGGGATCAGGTCCTATGTCGAGCTCCCTGCATGGAGCCTGCTTCTCCTTGTGCCTGTGTCTGTGCCTCTCTCTCTCTGTGTCTTTCATGAATAAATAAAATATTTTTAAAAAAATAAATAAAAGAGCCTGCTTTATTTTTAGAAAATAAATCTATCACTACCTAATAGCCTCTTGTTGGTTGATTTGTTGTCTGTCTCCCCTTCCAACTGGAATATTAGCTCTGTGAGAAACGGATCTCTCCTGTTTGCTCACCAATATATCGCCAATGACTGGTCCTAGCACATAGGAGACACTCAGTAAATGTTAAGTGGATGAGTGAGTGTGTGAGTGAATGAATGGATAAAGGAACTTTGTCTTTTTCTCAACTACTTACCTTCCTCCCAGGTCATCTTACTATATATGGTCTTTGGCTTTCAGATTGGTCAAGCCCAACATTCCAGCAGCTCTCAGGAATAACACAGACCTGTGCCACCAAATCCCTGGGAATGGTATGGAAAACAAGAGGGGTATCTGGAGAGGAAATTATGGGGCTGCCACCCTGGGAAGGATTCGGAGTTGGGTCTGGCCCTTCTCTGCAGGCTCTATAGGGCTTCCTGGTCCAGAGGTTCCCTCTCTGTTTTTCTGAGAATGGTAGTAGCTTGTATGTGGGTGCCCCTTCTTCTCTCAGCCTCTTATTTCCCACATGGGGTGATAGTTTTTCATTTTCCTTGCGAAGGTGTCAATGGCTTCAGGAAGAACAGATTCTCAGTGAGGCCTTGCCTACCCCATGACACTGAGTATAAAATAATACTTCTCTTCTTTAGGAGAAGGTGGCTTACTTCTCCTACCCATTCACATTTGAGGCCTCTTTCCTCCATGAAGACGAATCTACTGGTGAGTAGGTCCTAGGCTCGGGGTCTCCTCTGGTGGTGCCCTCTCTTCAGGAAGGCCTCCTGTGACCTGGCTGACTTCTCTCCCTTCTCCCAGATGCTCTCCCAGAGTGGCCTGTGCTCTACTGTGAGGTCCTCTCACTGGACTTCTGGCAGAGGTATCGTGTGGAAGGCTACGGGGCCATGGTGCTGCCTGCTACCCCAGGTGACGTCTGGTCCCCACCCTCCACTGGCCCACATGCCCTAGCTCCTAGGAACAAGACTAACACTTCTAAAAGATTTGGCCTCTTCCATGAGAAGGAGGGATACTTAGGAATTAGAAGCATTTAACTTGCAAGATTCCTTGCTCCTTTTGAGGAATTCTCCCCCCTGCATTAGGGACAACTGAATGAAGTTGCAACTAACTTTGAAGTGGTGCAGCCCGAGCATCTGTGGCATCTGCTTCATGCTCCTCTGTTTTGACATGCAGCCTTGACAGAGAAGCTCAGGCAGGGTGGGCACTTGGCATACATGTATTGAATGGATCATTCTTTGTTTTGAAACAATAGCCATTGTCTTCTGTTGGGTGCCAAGCGTTATACTAAGTGCTTCTCGTTTAATTCCACCAGCCACTCTGAGGCATAGGCCTTACCACTGCCACTTTCCTAGTAGGCAGAATGGGGCTCAGAGGGGTTAATAAACCTGTCTCAGGGACACAGGTCATAATTGGCAGGGCTAAAATTTGAATTTCTAGCTGATTGGTTTCCAAACAGGTGCCTCAGACCACCATGATCACCTCACTGGTGGTCAGGTTATCACCGGACAAGGTGTTTTAGTGGAGGCTAGGGCCTATGTCATTGCTGGGAGTCAGAGACCATGTGTCCTTTCTGGCTGCGGCCCCTCTCCCCTCTCTGGCACAGGCTCGCACACCCTGACCGTCTCCACGTGGAGGCCCATGGAGCTCGGCACGGTGGCTGAGCTGAGGAGGTTTTTCATTGGCGGCTCTCTGGAACTGGAGGACCTCACCTACGTGCGGATACCAGGAACCTTCAAGGTGACTTTTGTCTCTGGAGAGACTTTGTGCTGGGAGCTTAGGTTCCTGTCTCTTCTGGAGAAGGTGGGATTTCGGTTAAGGCCCCTTAATTGTTTCATTATTACTTAATCCCTTCCTTCCTGTACCTTAAGCTGGAGGTCATGGCCACATCTTGAACCAGGTGCAGACATCTACACTTCTATCCTAGGAGATCTCAGGAAATGAGTATACTTAGAGATTCCCTGGGTGCCGTCAGAGTTACTGGCCCCTCCTTCCAACCCATCACTGAGGCTTCAGTAATCAGAGGTGGGGAGGATTGGCAGGACACTTGTAAGACTGCTTAATCTCAAATGAGGTTGCGGCATCCCCTGATTTACAGTTGGGAGCCCAATGTTAGCCTTGAGGTGATGGAGTCTGTGGGAATGAGGTTTCCCCAGCAGATCTGTTCTGCGAAAATGGGAGTAAGAACGGGGGTGAGGTTAGCATGGTGCCCAGAAGCCTAACACTGAACTGCACTCCATAGGGGGAGCGTCTGAGCCGCTTTGGGTTCCGCACCGAGACCACAGGCAGTGTCACATTCCGCTTGCACTGTCTGCAGCAGTCCAGGTGAGTGACCCCGGCCCTCAGCCATACCCCTGAGGGCTGCAGAGCAACTGTGGCCACATGGTGGGCTTCTGTGCAGGGCCTTCATGGAGTCAAGCTTCCTCCGGAAAAGGATGCGGAGTGTGCTGGACCGTCTGGAAGGTTTCAGCCAGCAGAGTTCAGTTCACAGTGTGCTGGGTAGGTTTCCCTCCTCTTCGCAGCCAATCCCCCCTACCTCCCCCCACACCAGCCTGAGCCACGCTCCTGCCTGCGCCACAGTGGCTCACTGCTGTATCACTCTTCTCCCAGAGGCCTTCCGTCGTGCCCGGCGCCGCATGCAGGAGGCCCGAGAGAGCCTTCCCCAGGACCTGGTGAGCCCCTCGGGAACCATGGTTTCCTAGCTCACTGTGGCCCCGGTCCCCTGTGCAAGAGGACAAGACGGGTACCATCTGAGGCCAGTGCCCTCCCGCGTCTTCATCTTTCTCACAAGTGATCCCATTGGACTGCCGAGAACCAGAAGAGCTGAGCAAGTCCCAGGCCAGCCCCTCTGCCTAATCTTCAGCAGGGCCTCCCCACTGCTGGGTAGCAATAACGCTGGAGACCCTATGGTGCCCCTCTTCATATTTCCTTTCCTGCAAGTGGCTGTCACAACAAGGCAGGCCTATTGGGTTAGCCCAGTGTGGGGTTCTCTTTTCTGGCTTGTCTCACTGTCTCAAGAGCAGGGAGCTGCAGGTGCCTCCTGCTTCTCAGCCTGCCTTACATATGGAGGCTCAAGTAAGGGAAGAAGGAGAGATCTTGAATTCCTGCCTGAAAGCCTCAGCCTCCTTTCTAGGGTAGCCTTGTCCTGCTGCCTGGGGTTTGTTGGGTTTGAGATATGAGTAAGTGAAGGCTGAAGGCAGTGCCCTCTCTGCTAGCCAGGTAGTATCTTTTATTGTGCTTTTTGTACATAAGAACTTTTTATACTGACTGACATGTCGGCTGTTTTTGTATTCAGGTTGCTGGTGTGGCCAAAGTATTCTCCTGAACCTTCTCCCTTTCTGCCCTTTCCTACTCCAGAGTGTCTCTTTGGGTTAAGTCAGCCCGCAGGAGAAATTTAGGGGTTAGTGCTGGTGGTGTCCTGGCAGTGCTCCTCTTAAATATTTGGAGCAAAGCATGGGACTGTAGTTATGCCCTCCCCAGCCCAACGCAGAAACCAGCTCTTGGCCTCAGCAGTCCTTTATTGGTACAACCAGAGCACGCTGCCCAGCCTGCAGGCTCCAGCAGAGGATTCTGGGGCTGGGTGTGGTGTGGGCTGCAGTCATGGGTGGGGGATGGGGATAGGCTGGGAAATAGGAAAAAGAGACTGGAAACCATCCAGATAACTCTTCTTGCCTGAGCCTCAAGACCTCCTTACACTGGGAGCCAGCTGATGCCTGACCAAATACCTAGGAGGCTCCCAAGGTGGGAGGGTTCATTGCTGCCAAGAGCGCCAGCTGTCAGCCACGGAACCAGCTCTGAGCCATAGCCAGCAGAAGCGTCAGCAGATGTGGTTGCTCCAGGGTAAAAGGCAGCCTTGTGGTCTTCCTCAGGTTCCCTTGTGTATAAGGCTGGAGGCTTGGGATGGGCTCCTGTGGAAGAAGCACAAGTGGACAAGGAAGGAACTTGCTTGTATCCAGACAGAGCTCTTTTAGAGTCCCAAAGACTAAGCTGAAGCTAATTGGACACTTCCTAACTGCCCCCCAAAGTCCTAGGCTTTGGATTAACTATCCATCCTGAAGCTAGCATACCAGAAGCCACTAGGAAAGATTACCCTGCCTGTAGTGACAAGTATTGTCTCTGTTAGAGGTCTTAAGGGACTCAGCCACCTGGCCCAGGGGAAGATGCAAAGGCCTGGCCCCGCCCAGAGCCATTGGAGGAGGGCCTTCCCTTACCTGCAGAGGCCTCATCTGCCTCGCCAGGCTGACAGGTTCAACCTGGGGATGCGGCTGCAGCTCACAAAGCCCCGTGGGAAAACGTTGGCCCTGAAGATGTCCCTCGAAACGGTGGTGATGCCCGTATTGTCACACACAATTCGAGACAAGGAAATCTGGCGCAGGGCCTTGCGCTGTCTCTTGGTGAAAACACCCTTTTTTTCCCACCAGAACCTACCGAGATAAGTGGAGGGATGTGGGTGAAGGTTAGGGAGGAATTAACATAATAGGCATCTGCTGTATGCCAGGTACTTGACATCATTTCATTGAATTCTCCAGAATTCCTGCAAAATAGGTATTCCACTTTTATAAATGAAGAAACAGGTTCAGAGGTCAAGTAAATTGCTCAATATTAAACACAGTAATTTTAGTGGCCTGGGTTGGATTTGAACCCAAGTAAATGCCAAATCCAAATAAGGAGTCAGGTCTTAAGCCATAAGCTTTGTTGGAAGTAAATCAGATTTAGCCCTTCCTGCTCATGTTTTCTGGGATCCATTAGCGAGGAACAGCGAGGAACAAGTCTGCTTTGTGGGCTAAAGGTGCATGTAGCTCAGATGCCATCAGCCTTGCCTGGCCCATGGTCTCTCTTGCTCTGACTGACCTCTCCACAGAGAAATCTCCTGATCTCAGACCCTGTGAATTTGGAAGAAATGAATCTAAAAAGGGCACTATCCCCCTTACCGAGTCTTGACATGCTAGTGCTTTTCTGCCCTGCCTCTGGGGCTGGTCTTTTTAGGGGAGAGTCACTTACCTGTCACCACTTCGGGCTCTGTTAAACTGTTTTTCAAAAAGACAAGCCAGAAGAGGCCCCACTCGGGCCCCCGGCAAAAGAGGCTCTGCGATGGCCCCAATCCAGATGTCAATGTTGTCAGGTGTCCCATACAGATTTAGGAACTTCCTTGCCAAATCCTGGTTTCGTAGCACCCGGCTAAGCTGTGCCAGATTCCGGGGCTGGGAGAGGCTACAGAAGCGCCTCCAGGCATTGTACCCTGTAGGGAGAGGGGGCAGAGGCGGTTCAGTCTTACCCTGCTGCCTTCCCCTTAGCTTCTGCTTCTCCACAGCTTCTCCTGAGAGAGCTCTGTGGTCAGGAAATGTCAGGCAGAACAAGATCTCTGCTGACAGAAGAGGGCCAAAACTTGCAAAGATCAAACCACTGCCCTCTAATTTTCAAAGTGAGTGGACAACCATGCATCAACCAAGGAGTGTGTCCTAACATAAGAAGCTGCTGTAACTCAACAATCATAACCATAAAGACATTACTGGGCACCAATGCATCAGTTAGGTACAAATAAGATGGACCCTGTATCCTTTATTTGGACCCCAAATAAGAACATAAAAGACTCTTAATCAGGTTTTGAGAAGGCATGAATAAACACATAGGTGAACAAACCAAGAATTGAGTGTGGTTAAAGTTTACTCAGAAAAGGACCACATGTTATATGATTCCATTTACATGAAAGGTCCAGAATAGGCAATTATGTAGAGGTAGGTGCAAAGATCAGTGATTGTCAGGGGCTGGGGTGGGGACCAGGAGTGATGGTTGCTGTAAGGTTTCTTTGTTGTAAGGTAGTGATAAAAATTAGTAATGGTGACCAATGGGCCAAAGACCTTAACAGCCAAAAAGAAAAAAGTGATCAATCTACAACTCTAAATATACTAAAGTCATTGAATTGTATACTTCATATGGGTAAATTTTATGGTATGCTAATTATATTCCAGTAAAGCTGTTTGGAATTTCTTTTTTCACCTACTCAGAAACTTCCAAAGGCCGACCTTCTGACTTCTTGGCTGTTAGAGGATCCCACACCAAGACTAAGCCAGATGATGAGGTGGGGTCCATCGAGATAGGAGACAGGTTTGCCCTAACCTTGAAGAAACACCTGCACACGATTGTCCATTGAACTACAACTCACAAACACCCAACTTCCAACTGAGCAAAGGAAAACATTCTAATGCTTTACCTCACTCAGCACTGGTGTGTGATAATCTCTTAGGATCCTCACAACACCTTTGTGAGGCACTTTGTAGTCTCCAGTGTATCCATGGATGTTTGCTGAGCTTGAGCAAGTGTGACTTTCTTAAGGTCACTCCATTAAGTGGAGTCCAAACAAGCTCTTCCAATTCCAAATTTGGTTGTTGAACTTGGGAAGGGATTGTAGAAGACTGTCAGAGCTAGTATCAGGACAATATTTCTGGGACAGGGCAGAAGGAAAGGTATGGGGGCAGGGCGGCACAGAAACTGTGGCACTTGGTTGGCTGGCAATCTCGGTTCTCCAGCAGGGGGCGCCCACGGCTCTAGTTGTCTGGAGCCCCCAAGTGTAAGGAGGAAAGAAACAGGTTCTTGAGCCCCTGCTGTGTGCCTGCCAGGTGCTGTATCAGGCGGGGTGGAGATTGCCCCCACCCTGTTCTACACAGCCACAGATTAGCCGAGGCAGATGGCGCTTCGGGTTGTCTTTAGACAGGAAAGTAATAGGTCGGGAGGAGAGGGGAGCAAGGCAGTGACCAAAGCCTTCCCCTAACACTGTAGCTTGCACAGGGGGAAAGAAAGGAGAAATTTGAACTGGATTCAAATTTTACTATTTCCTAGTTCTGTGGCCTTGAGAAAATGACCTAGATGTCTCTGAGCTTATTTCCTCAGCTTCTCAAGGTCATTGGCAGAAAGAAATGATTAATAGCCATGAAAATTCCTGGCAAAATGCCAAAGTTTTCTTTCCTGGGATAAATTTTTCTTCTTTGCTGGGATTTTTGTATCTTCATGAAACAGCCAAGGCTGTCTTAAGTTCACTCCACCTGTTCCTGCCTCTCCGGCTCTTTGCCTTTCCATACTTAGAGGCAGGAGCTAGTTTCTATGTCCCCAGTACTTGCGTCTGCCTCCTTGGAACTCACCAGGGTAGAGGAGAATGGAGCGGTTCTTCCTTGCCCTTTGAACCTACTATTTTCTCCATCTGGAAAGTCCTGATCTGCTTTGTCCACTCCTGTGCCCAAGTCCCAGCCATAGTGTGAACCTACAGGTAAAGGCCCTGTAGTGGCTGGAGGAGATGTGGCAGGATGGCAAAAGGATGGTCCCGGGGCCGCTTTACTGCATCAAGCTCAGCCTTGCCTGCTCCTGAACCACAGCACATGGGGTTTAGTTCCAGCCAGAGAGGATGCACGGAAGATCTCTGACCAGCCCCCTCCCACACTGCCAGCAGAAGCAGCCCCGGGCCAAGCAAAGCCCCCTCACCTGGGAGGCCGTGGTCCCGGCTGCGTTGCATGTTGAGAGCTGCCAGGTCCAGCCCGATCCTTCTCACTTGCTGAAACAGCCGGTCCCTCAGCTCGTCCACTAACATGGAATCCTGACGGTTCAGCTTGGCAGGGGTGGCCATGAGGCCTCGGATGATGGGGTCGATGCCACCTGGTGGCAGGGAATGTGAGCAGCACAGATTGGGTCAGCCTCTGGGGAGCCCATGGGTCATCACTTGATGCCAAGCTAGCTCAGAGCTGGACAAGCCAGTGGCTTATATTCTGTAATAGTTGTATCAGGACACAAAGGCCTGCATAGACTTGAAGGGAGCTGGGGCCGGCAGGGAAAGAAGTCACCCTCACTTGTTAAAGAAGGAGAAGGCAAGCTCTTACTCGGCCCACAAGCCCCCCCCCCAATCTGACAGGAGTCTCCTCCCCTTTTGGAAATCCTCTATCCCCGAGGGGATGGGATGCCCAGGCCTGAGGGTCTTGGCCACCTGCTTTGTTTTCAGTGCCCTGGGAAGATGATTAGCAGTGGCCTGAGCAGCAGCCTGGCCTCCTGGCACTAAGCTTGGCCCCAGCCCCACTCCCATCTTCTGGGGCACCTGGTGGCTCAGCGGTTGAGCATCTGCCTTCAGCTCAGGTCGTGATATGGGGTCCTGGGATCAAGTCCCGCATCAGACTCCCTGCGGGGAACCTGCGTCTCCCTCTGCCTATGTCTCTGCCTCTCTCTATGTGTTTCTCATGGATAAATAAATACAATCTTTGAATAATAAAAAAATTAAATAAAACCTAGTCACCTTCATACACGACTCGCCAGCTGGCAAAGAAGCTAGTGCTAAGCGGGACACGAGAATTGGGTGCTGAGGCCCGGTACCGGCTGTCCAAGCGGAACATGAAGGGCTGGAGCATGGTGTGGCCAAAGCGGAAGGCCAGGGTGAAGACATTGGCAACACGAGGGTCCACATTGGAGGAATACCCCCGGTAGCACCCCAGGGTTCTCCTGGCTCGGGCCTCGCCCAGAACCAAGGGCAGAAAGTCTCGGTAGGTGATGATCTTCAAGAGAAGACAGGAGGAACATTACCTTAGCGGCCACCCACCCCATTCCCTTGCCTTTGCTTCCTGAAGGGCTGCTCAGACATCCTAATTCTTTACTGCCATCATGTCAACTGTGGAAATCTTAAGTTTCCCATTGGCTGAAGAGGATTTCAAAGCTCAGAGAGTGAGGTGACAAGGACAGGGTCACACAGTGAGCAGCAGAGTTTGGGGTACAGGTGAGATCTCAGGTAGACTCCCAGTCACCCAGACCTAGCTAATCTGAAGCATATCCCCAAAGGATGTATTAAGGAAAATGGCAGCCACTCTTTCAAATGGTGTCTCATGCCATATTATCTCCTAGGGGATACTTGGGCCTAGGGCTCCCTACCTGGACCATGGCCCCCACAATCTTTCGGGCCTCCTGGTACAGCTTCTCTCCACTCCACCGAGGATTCAGGCGTCTCAGCTCCGTAGCCAGCCGGTTATGCTCTCGCATAAAGAGGGTATGCATAGCTGCCAGTTTGGGGGTTTCCGATGATCGGGAGTCACCTTGAAAACCCCAAGTTCAGAGTCACCACAGCACGTCCCAGAGAAATGTCTTTCTGCCAAGATAGAGCTCTGGGGACTAGGAAGAGGTGGTAGCACTTTGTGACCTGGGCCAAGCTGCAGGCCCTTGCTGGACCTCCATCCCACAGCTCTGCTACAAGGCTCCTCACTGATTGCCACCCTCTGCCCCACACAGGAGGGGATCAGGAGGGGGACGACGGTGGGGTCTCAGACCCCAAATTACTGAAACAGGTTCAGGCAAGGTGGGAAAGCACAGAGCAGCTGCTGAACTTGGGCCTAATGATTCTATTCTACAAGTGACCAGGTCCATGGATCCCTGGTGGAGGGACCTGGCTGACTCCAGGAACCTTGACTTTGGGACTGTGAACCCATCTGTCGCACGACCTGCATCCATCAGCATTCTCCACTAAGGGCTAGACCTTTCCCCAGCTATGGAATTGGGGATCAGGCTGCTCTCCCCAGGGAGCCCAGGGGAAAGAGAGAGAGGATTGGGCAGAGCCAGTTCCTGTAGAGAGCTTCTCCTCAAGGCCAGGGAGGAAAGCAAATTCCTGAAGGGGGGCCTTACACACCGTCATTTGCTGGCTTTGAACTAAACTCTTTTGTACCAGGTCTTATTTACTCTTCTTTCACCGACCTGCCAGGAAGCAGGGGATACGTGCAGAGCGGTTGGTGAGGAGGCAGGGGTCGTCCCGCAGGTTGTCGAAGGGCAGCAGGGCCCGGCCGTTGTCCCTGAAGCGGGTGTTGACAGCCAGCAGCCCCAGCTGGTTG
This sequence comes from Canis aureus, assembly GCF_053574225.1. Classification (NCBI taxonomy): domain Eukaryota; kingdom Metazoa; phylum Chordata; class Mammalia; order Carnivora; family Canidae; genus Canis; species Canis aureus. The sequence goes on from NC_135626.1 coordinate 28,301,049, forward strand.
GTCAGGTTTCGAAGCCTAGTGGCCAGAGGGTCCTCGCTGCCGTACACCATGCTGGCGTCCACGAAGGAGGTGAGCGCGTTGAGCTGGTTTCGGACTTTGTTCCTGTTCTGGGGGCATGCGGGTGCCGAGCGGAAGAAGGGGATGCAGTCCCTCTGGTTCCTGATGCGGGGATCATTGGGCGGGATCTGAAGTGGAAGAGGAGCCAGTGACAAGGGGCCCCCCCAGGAACAAGCTCACTCTTCTGGATCATCCCTCACTTGCTTCAAAACCTTGCTTGAAACTCCTCTTCTCTAGGAAGCCCTCCTCCACTCACCCAGACTCGTGCTGCCCACCAGGTGGATCTGAGCATCCTTAGCACTTTGTATCAGAGTTATGAAAGGTGAGAAATGGATGAGGCCTTTGATCCTCACTTTACAGATGGGGAAACTGAGGCTCAGAGACAGGAAGTGACAACTAGATAGCAGGAGAAGAAGGATTAAGACCTAGTTCTCCTGACATTTGGGCCGGTGCCCCTCTCATTCCATTTAATCCTACAGACATTTCCTGAGCACCTTTCTATGCCAAGTGCTTTGGAGACCAACAAAAGTCAACAAAATCCAGCACAGGTTTCAGGAAGCTGGCATTCAGTGAAAACAGGTGCACACATAGAGAGTATAACTCTAAATTGAGGCGCTATTTGCTATGCTTGATCTAAAAGCCAAAAGTGAAAGGTATGCTAGGAAAATATGGGAAGATTCCCACGAGGAGCTACCCTTGAACCGGTGCTCAAGGAACGGGTAAGGTTGCACCAGGGAGGAGTCAGCTACGAGCCCTCACGTGTCGTGCCCCACGAATGTCGCCCTACCTGTTAGGGGTGAATGGATGTGGGAGTGTATGCACATGTGTCCCCCTCTATATCCCCAGAAAGGCTCTCCTTTCTGGAGTCTGTCTTTCTTCCCTAGTGCTCCACTCCATCCTTGCCTCTCAGCCTGAAGGATAGCACCCTGCTCACAACGCCATCCCAGGAATTGGGAATTGGTGAAAGCTGCAGGACCCTTGGACTGCTTCAGGAAGGAGAGGAAGACAAGAGCTAAGAGACCCTAAAGGCTCTCAAGAGCAGCAGCCCAGAGGCTTCTCCTGTTGGGATCCAACCCATGTGTCAAGGGTAGTCAGTGAAGCCAGCCCGAAACCTGCCTGCAGACTGCCCCACCCCCAGCCCCACCCCCAGCCCCACCCCGAGGACATGCACAGAACCGGGGCGTCTGTGCAGGGGCCGTGCTCCTCTCCTTTGTCTGATACTCCAGCATCACAGACAGCTCTTTAAGGAGGGCGCTTCAGTCTTACAGACCCCCACCCCCAGCTCTTGGCCTGGAGCGGAGGCCATAGCTGGGACCTGGGGGACCGGTGGGGATACCTTGATGGGGAAGCAGGGAGGCAGCTGGGCACAGGTCTTCTCACAGTCCACACCTGCAGTGAAGGCCACTCTGGCTGGGGACTCGGGGGCAAAGTCCAAGTCATGGTCAATGAACTGGCCCCACTGCATGAACATAAGGGCCCTGCCCCGGTCGGAGGTCAGCCTCTCATTGGGGAAGCGCACAATCTGGTTGGAGACGGCCCGGACCTGGTGGAGAGATGGTCAACATGGGGCATGGGGCCGCAGACCAGCCATGCTGGAGTGAACACAGTCTCTCCTCCTCTCCTGCCCTCCCCTCCCTACTCCTACCTTGTCCCACCCACTGCATGGCTGTCATGTGTAGGAGGATGGCCCCCCGTGTGGCTCCTGAGGATTCCAGGAGTAGAGAAGGGGAAAGGCCAGGTTGGCTGGCTGGAATCCTACAGCTCTTCCAAAGAGGTAAATAGATCAAACCAATAGATCAATCCATATATAGACTAACGGGTACCTAGATGACAGAAGTGACTTGTATACATGAACCAGTTGGTACATTATAATAAATACAGAGAGAACTGGATAGATAGATGGAGGAAGAATTAATAAATAGATGTCAGTGGATAAACAGGTGGCTGTTATATTGACATATGAATAGAAGAATGATAAACCAATACACATGAAATCACTTAGATCAATAGACATAAAATAAGACATACAGCTCTTTATATTAGCTAAGATACTTTTTGACACTAATTCTTTCAGAAAAAGCAATACTATAATGGCTAAGGTTACTAGATCACATCCTACATAGATGTTTATACTAAAACCCTTATTTAATATACACACAAGCAATATGAGGTGGCTTTTACTGCCATTTTACAGCTGGGGAAACTGAGTCTCAGCTGTATGACTTGCTCAGAGTCACCTAGCTGGCAAGCGGAGAGCCCGGACCCCAGCTGGCTCTGGGCTGTGCTCTTACTCCCCATGATGAGAAGTAGTGGAACCTCCTCCCGAACCTTCAGCCCCCACTCACAAGAGGGAGGAGGAAACCATGACGCCTCTTGTTGGGTGTCCAACCGAAGGGAAGTGACAGCCCGTCCTCATACTCAGCTGCTAGCCAGCGGGCCAGGGGCTGGTTGGAGGCCCCCAGGAAGGGTCTTCTCCTGCAACAGTGGGTAGGCTTTGGTCAGCAAGGGTTCTGGACCCAGAGACCACTCAGCATGGGGTGAGGGCGTGGGGGAGGGAAAGGAGGGACCCTTGGGTCAGGAGTGGCCTCTGGCACACACCTGTTGTTGCATTTCCCAGTGATGGTCCGATACTTGTTGCTGCACTTCTCCTTCTGGTCCTGGGGAGCACAGCCACTGGCCTGGGACAGCAGCCGAAGCTGGGATTCTGTCAGCACATCTGGGGTTGGGGCAGAGGGCAGAGTCCTGGGTCCAGGGTCCTAGCTCCTTCCCAACTGGATCTGTTCCATACCTCCCATGCCTTTACCCCTTCCCTCCTGACAGCCCAGGCTGTGTACCCCACCTTCCCAGGCCAGAGAAGACCCTGGGGCTCAGTGGGGAGCACAGTACCAGTGACATTGAAGGAACTTGACCCCTGGAGTTGTAGCTTCTCCTCCAGCAGATCCAAGGCCAGATGCATATAATCGGCGGCCCGAACCACTGTTCTGGTGCCTCCTAATGGTTGCTTGAAGTAGGACAGGAGGTCCAAGGGGCTGGCCAGGCCACTACGGAGGCGCTCCTTGATGCTGCACAAGGAGAGCGAGGACTGGAGAAAGGAAGCAGAGCCCCCCAGCAGAAGCCCCCAGCAGAGCCCCAGCCTGGGGGTGGACAGTCAGGGCAGTATGAGAAGGCAGGATGGATGGAAGGGAGGCTCTCTGCTGACATGGCACTGCCCCAAGGTGCCCGGGGGCAGGGTGATGGCAGACATGACCGTGGCTGGAGCCCACCAACCTCGTTGACCCTCCCAGACCCACCTCCTCTGAGTCTGATTGTAGGCAGCATCCACCAGTAACTTGGCCTCTGTTATGCAGCCCCGAAGGACCGAGGTCTCCACTGTCCTAGGGGAGGCTGTTCAAAAGGAGGGGGCTCAGAGTCCAGAGGAGCCACGGGCTTCCCCAGACCCAAACACCTCCCCCTCCACTGCCCTCCTCCTTGGCTGTCCAAAGGGATGTTACCTGCGCCAGTGCCCTCACACAGTGGGGCCAGAATGAGTGTGGCTAGGACCCCTGCCAGGGCCAGGAACAGCTTCATCTTGGCGATGAGGCACCCAGCCATACCGGGGCAAGGGATCGACACCCACATCCTGCACACAGGTGGGTCCCCTGCTCTCTTCTCACCCGGAGGTCTCTAAGCTGACCTCTCACCTCCTCCTCTTTTCTGGAAGTGTCTGGAAAGGGACTTTTATATCTTGTCCCAGGGTGGGGGAGGGGAAGCCCAGCCTCTTGAGGTGGAGCCCTGGAACTTCCCTCTCATTTTCAGGGGAGTTGTGAAACTGAAGCACCCCACTCCCACCCTCTTCGCTACTGAGTGCACTGGTATTTCCCTCCACGTGCAGGGCAGTGCCTGGAACACAGGCAATCCTCAATGAATAGTTGCTGGAAGATTAAGGAGCCACGTGCCTCGAAGATTAAGGAGCCACGTGCCTCAGAAGGTTGGGCCTGGGCCTGCCACTAACCAAGTTGTATGGTCTTGGGCAAGTGTCTTGCCCTCTCCAGAACTGACTTTCCATGACCCTAAAGTAGGACTTGGACCAGACTGTTGGAAAGGCTCCTCTCCTCCCCCAACTGGGCAGAAACTGGGGGGGCCTTACTCTTGTATCTCCCCAGACACCTCAGCGCAAGGCTGGGCGTTCAGTAGGGCCTCAGTAAGTGTTCATGGAGCGCAGGAATGATGTCAGGTCAGTGATTCGGACCCCTCTCCCTTACTGCTTGTCCCTGCCAGCTCCTTGCAAGATGCCAAGGAGACCGTGAGGGGATGGCTGAGGCAGAGCTGGGTGGTGAAAATAAGGGGCTGTGTCGGGGGCCCCCCGGGGTGTCACAGGGAAAGCACCTGCAGAGGGGCGGTAGCACGCGGAGAGTCCTCCCCCCAAGCGGACTCCGGGTTTCCTCCGGTGCCTCAGTGGTTAGCGCTGAGCAGTGGGCCTGGGTCTGGACTGGCTCAGTCACTCCCTGTGCGACCCTGTCCGGGCCTCCATTTCCACATCAGAAGGGTAGAAGGCCCCCAAGGGCCGCGCATCCTCCTACCCCTGCTTTTCCTCCCAGGGCGTCCCCAGCCGCTGGTCCTTGGCTGGTCCCCATCATATTCCGCCCCCGGAGTAGGGTGCCAGCTGCTGCTGCGCTCCAGATTCCTCACCCCGTCCCATCCCATCCCACCCCCGGCGCCCCACAGCCTGCCTGTCCTTGCTCCTGCTCCAGGGTCATCCCTTCCCCGGTGCCACTAGCACCTGCTCCGAGCCCCATTCTCCCCATCATCTGCAGCCCCGCCTCCCACCCCAGTGCCCCCAGCCCTGGCGGCGGTTGCCCTTGAGACACCCCTTAAGCAACGTCTTTCACAAGCTCCAGTTGAAGGCAGGAGCCCTGCGGATCTTATCTCCCTTTCTTAACCAGGTGCCAGTCTCCTGTGACAAGGCAGCCTGGATGGAAAGTCACTGTGTAGTGGCTAAAAGCACACCGAGTTCCTCCTTGCTGTCCCCCTGTGTGACCTGGGGTAAATCACATGGCTTCTTGGGCCTCAGCTTTCATACCTGTGAGATGGGGACAGTGAGCCTCAGGAAGCAGAGATTTTTAAAATTGTAGAGTGCTCCTCAAATGCACCTCACCTCTTCTGCCCACAGGGAGCCAGCTGCCTCAGAAGACTGGCAACCAAGGTGGGGTATCCGTACCCTGGGTTGCCCTCTTCCCAGGATGCCTCCTAAAGAGGACTTGGCATGAGTTTTGCTCTCCCCTCAGAGAGGACTCTAATTCTTCAGCAGGGGTGAGTTGTTCAGGGGGGTTGCCATAGCTGCGGGCTGCTGTCTCTAGCCTCAGCCCTGCCACGTTGGCTGGTCTCAGGGAGGGGGGGGGGTGGCCCATTGACTGTTGGAGGTGGGGATGAGAGGCAAGCAGATAGAAAGGGACCACCGAGGGGCCCTGAACAAGCCATCTATGGAGGGCCCGCTCCCAGGGGACGTGGCCAGGGATGGGCTGGCAGGCAAAGGTTCAGGCAAGGAGACCCAAGGAAAAGCTAGGTCTGCCCTGTGGTTCTGCTGCCCCTTTGGCCTGCTCTCTGCCACCCTGCCACAGACCCTGCCTCTAAGCTCCAGAGGCCCAACCCTCCATGGATGACTCCCCCATACCCCTGCTTCCAGGTCTGAGTCTCCAGGAAACCTCCCTCCAAGAATCACAGTCCTGAGCCTTTAGGAGCTCATTGACTGTCATCCACTCAGGCAAGCTGCTCCGCCCCTGAGCCCACTCCATCACTGTCAAATGGAGGTCATTACTATGTCTACCTTACAGGAATCCATGTAAAATGGCACCACAGTGCCTGGCACACAGCGCTACTCAGTAATGCTGTATAGGCCTTGTTGTTTGGCCTCCACGTGCTTCCTTTATTGAGCTCACTCCAGGCTCTCCCACAAGGGGAGCAACTATCATCAGGGTGAAGGCAGGAGGCAGTGTAGACCATCCAGGCCCTGGCACCTGGAAGAAAGCAAGAAAGGCCAGGGAGGGAGGCTGGCCTCTAAAGTTAGGGTTGTTCTGGATCTGGCTCTCTGAGCCCTCCTCCTCATGTCAGAGAGGCCATTGCAGGTGCCAGTTTCTGGGCCACTGGAAACCGAGTGGGCTGACAGTGATGGAGGGAGAAGCCCTCTAGGGCCTCCCCAGTTTGGGTACCTGCACCCTTCTGCAGCTGTGACCTTTACTGGGAGGCAGGTCAGGCCACGTGGGGTCCTTGGCAGGTCTCACAGTGGTTTGCTTTGACCCGTGCTTTTTTCTGCAGTCAGGGCAAAAACACACAGAGACCAGAAGAGGGGCCACAAGCCTCACATACTCCCCCCATGGGCCTTTCATGACGCCCACTGGAACCTCACTGGAGGGATTTTAGACTTTCCTTGGGGCTAAGTGTTGCCCAGTGGCAACCCAAGAGTACCTGATACCGGGAGCAGATTGTTTTTTGATATCCTCTCCTTTACATAACAAAATTATTTCCAATAATACTCATTCAATGAAACAAGTAATGATAATGGTTCAAAAGTAATGTGTGGATGTTCCCGTGACATCATACCAATGAAGAAATAAAGACAAAATATTAAAACATAAAAAGGAAAAGAGTATCAGATTAAAACTTTTTAATTTTGTGACTGTGTTTTATTTATTTTTAAGATTTTATTTATTTATTCATGAGAGACACACAGAGGGAGAGGCAGAGACACAGGCAGAGGGAGAAGTAGGCTCCATGCAGGGAGCCTGATGTGGGATTTGATCCCAGGACTCCAGGATCACACCCTGGGCCAAAGGCAGGCGCCAAACTGCTGAGCCACACAGGAATCCCCTGCGACTGTGTTTTAAATAAAGGGGGAAAGCTACCTACATATTGGTGGTTTTATTATAATAGTTAATATATTATCACTGTTCCTATTTTCCCAATTTGTTTTTTAGTCTTAAAACAAATAACTTGAAATTTTAAAAGAAGAATTGATCTCAGTGGTAAAGATATCCACATTCAGTAAACTCTTCACGTTATGAAGTAAAATTTGCACTTTAAACCCACTGTACTTTGCAGTTCACCCTGTTTCACTGTTTCAAAAATTTTTTTAAAGAATTTATTTATTTATTCATGAGAGAGACACACACACAGAAAGAGAGGTGGAGACAGAGGCAGAGGGAGAAGCAGGCTCCATGCAGGGAGCCCGACGTGGGACTTGATCCCAGACCTCCAGGATTAGGCCCGGGCTGAAGGCAGTGCTAAACCGCTGAGCCACCCGGGCTGCCCTGTTTCAAATGTTTAATGCAAATTATGACTCCAAATGGTCACAGAAAGTGACGGAATTGAAGGAAATCGAGTTCTATCTCTTCATCTTTGCAGTCACCATGTCCCTGCTGTCGCCTCAAACCCATTGTCTAAAAATAAGAGGCTCCTTCCACAGTCTGGCTATTGTGGACGTTGCTGCTATAGACATTGGGATGCAGAGTCCTGGCGTTTCACCGCGTCTGTATCTTTGGGGTATGTCCCCAGCAGTGCAATTGCTGGGTCGTAGGGCAGGTCTATTTTTGTTTTTTTTATTTTTTATTTTTTTAATTATTTTTTTTATCGGAGTTCGATTTGCCAACATATAGCATAACACCCAGTGCTCATCCCGTCCAGTGCCCCCCTCAGTGCCCGTCACCCAGTCACCCCAACCCCCCACCCACCTCCCTTTCCACCACCCCTTGTTTGTTTCCCAGAGTTAGGAGTCTCTCATGTTCTGTTTCCCTCTCTGATATTTTCCACTCATTTTCTCTCCTTTCCCCTTTATTCCCTTTCACTAATTTTTATATTCCCCAAATGAATGAGACCATACAATGTTTGTCCTTCTCCAACTGACTTACTTCACTCAGCATAATACCCTCCAGTTCCATCCACGTCGAAGCAAATGGTGGGTATTTGTCATTTCTAATGTCTGAGTAATATCCCATTGTATACATAGACCACATCTTCTTTATCCATTCATCTTTCGATGGACTCCGAGGCTCCTTTGGAGAAGGACAAACATTATATGGTCTCATTCATTTGGGGAATATAAAAAATGATGAAAGGGAGTAAAGGGGAAAGGAGAGAAAATGAGTGGGAAGTATCAGAGAAGGAGACAGAACATGAGAGACTCCTAACTCTGGGAAATGAACTAGGGGTGGTGGAAGGGGAGGTGGGCGGGGGGTTGGGGTGACTGGGTGACGGGCATTGAGGGGGGCACTTGACAGGATGAGCACTGGGTGATATGCTATATGTTGACAAATTGAACTCCAATAAAAAAATATACAAAAGAGGGCAGCCCCAGTAGCCCAGTGGTTTAGCACTGCCTTCAGCTGGGGTGTGATCCTGGAGTCCCGGGATTGAGTCCCACGTCGGGCTCCCTGCATGGAGCCTGCTTTTCCCTCTGCCTGTGCCTCTGCCTCTCTCTCTCTCTGTGTGTCTCTCATGAATAAATAAATGAAATCTCTAAAAAATATATATGAATAAAAATATGTATATTAAAAAACCCCAAATTTTTAACAATGATGCTGGAGGAAAGATGATCTTTCTTTCCTCTCCTTAGAAAATAAAATGATACCAAAAATTGTTGTCACATAAGGAGACAAAGTATTTGTAGCCAGAAAAATGTAAGAAAAAGTATTATAGTTGCGTTAAGCAGTTAATTCACAGAAATAGGATACTCTATTTTTCTGAATTTGATATTTGTAATATTTGTCAACTTTTGTCAACATGAAATTTTGTGGTTGCTTCTCAGATTCAAAATAAATATTTTCAAAAATAAATAAAAATAAATAAAAATAAAAGCAAGAGTATGCAGCACTAGCAGGGGACGGAAGGAGCCAAGCGCAGCCGCAGCCCTTGCCCTGACTGAACCGTCCGGATGGATGCACGCAGGCAGCCAGGGAAGCCACGCAGAGCGAGAACCCTCCCACATGAGCTCCAGGGAGAACGCGGTGCTCATTAAAGGATAAGCAATAAGGACACATTCATTTGAAGCTTATGCATGTTATTAAAGCAACAATAATTGCAACAGTTGTGTAGCATCGAGACCGGCAGAAGATGTCTTTGGGGACAGGTCTTCGTCACTGACAGTGATGCACGGTGGTGGGTCATCAGGAGCAGCCCACCCTTCTGTGTTATTAGAATTTCCCACATTTCCTACAGACGGTGCACCCCTTCTTGCCTGCATGGAGGTGACTGCATCCTCTGCCCTGTCCTTGGTGCTGGTGCTTTGCCCTTCCACTTGCCCTTGACAAAAGACAAGTCAAGAGGCTTTCATTTGCAAGTCCCTCCTCACACACCCCAAGTTTGGGTGCCTGGAGGAGGGCAGAGGGGGAGCATGGGGCTCTGAGCACTGAGGAGTGGGGAAGAGGCTGCTTATGTGCTGTACTGGGGATGCACCTGGCCCGGGGTCATGGTCTCTGGGAGTCTGCACAGCAGCCCAGGGAAGCCCAAATCCCTCCACACTTCCAGGCCCTGCAGGACCTCTCCAGCCTCCACTCACCCTTCTCCACCTGCTCACCACACTCCAACTTTGGTCTCCATGGTGCGTTCTGAAAGCGCTATGTGCTCCCTCATGTCTCGGTCCTTGTAATGGTCCCTTTGCCTGACTAACTTCTCCTCAACCGCACAACCTAGCTAAGAAGTCACCTCCTCCAGGGAGCTTTCCTTCATCCCTTTCCTATTCACCCTCCAACACAGTCCGGGTTATATCAGCAGAGCACTGATGCTTTTCTCAGCACATATCAGGCTGTGAACCGAAGGCCACACTCTCACCATGTCCACCTCCTGGGCTGGCCCCTGAGTCCTTTGGGGGCCCCACACCTGATCTCATTTACAGCTGTGTACCTAGCACCTTGCACTGGCCGGGCCCGTGGCCAGTGTTCAGAAATGTTCGTGGAACACGAGTGAACTGTGTTGTGTCCCAGCTTAACTCCATACCCTCTTCCACCCTGGAAAGGAGGACATGTCCCCTCCCCCACCCAGTGGGGGTCTCTCCTTCCTGCTCCAGGTGGCAGTCTGGCACTCCCAGGATCTTGAGCCTGATAGGCCAGTTAGTTGGGGTGTGGCAGGGGTTAGGGAACCACACTGGCAGTGATATAGAGCCTTAGGTGGGTGCTAGGTGGGCCCCATGACTATTCCCAGTATGAGCCTGGGAGGGCAGGAACCTGTGCTGGGGGCAGTTGGAGTGGGTACATCAAAGGACATGAGGATGGACAGCCAACTAAGCATGGAGGCCACTTGCAGAGGATGTCACAGTGGGATGCCCCACCCACCTACACCCAGGGTTGGGTGTTTGGGAAGCTTGGCTCCCTCCAAGGCATGGGTGAGTTCTTCCCTCCGTATGTGGAGTCCAGAACTCGCTGCTGGGGATGGGTAAGGCTCTTTACAGGCTGCGGCCTCCTTGGACCTAGAGACTGGGGACTTATGCAGGAGAGCTCTTCCTCTGAAAATGAAATGGGCAACATGAGAGCCTAAGACTGAGCCACACAGGAGGGAGGGATTTGTTTGAGACTCACCAAAGAGACATCCTGGGGTGACGGGAGGAGAGGCTGGTGGGGACTGGGAAGAAGGGGGCCAGAGCAAGGGTAAGGGTATCCTGTGGGTCAGCCCTTCACCTGCTCCCCCTCCCTCCCTGACGGCCATGGGAGTATGAGGCTCCTGGGGGACTTGGCACCACTGGTCCCGTAAGCATTCTGTCCCCTTTGCTGACTTGTCTTGGACCTCCATATGCCGTCCCCTAAGGAAAGGAGCCCCCGGGCTCACACGGTCAGGCTCCTGCCACCTCCCCCCACCCCCGGAGCCCTATCTCCTCTATTCTTTACCCTCTAAACCCACTGGCTTCCTGCTCCTACAGCAGGCCTGTGTCTACCTGCTGTGGGTTTCAACCATGAAGGCCCTTCTTTTGTGTCTGGTGATTCCTACTGACCCTCAGGTCCCACCTATAGGGAGCCTTGCCTGCCATGGCCCCACCGGCCAGGACTCAGGTGGCTGGGCTGTCCTGTTTCCTGCTCTTACAGTTCCTTTCATAGAACGTGACATCATTGTAACTACACGTGTATTTTTGTGGTTGGATCTGATTAAGCTCCAACTCCCTAAAGGTCTGTGTGTGCCTGTTCTGTTGCTCACTGTAGCCACAGCACCTAACACAATGCCTGGTATAAAGCCTTAATAATAAGTGTTTGTGGAATGGAGGGATCAGCTGTGACCTTGCCCGTCATAGCTCTTGGGCCAGGGAATGGATCTGCTCCTCTTCATCTTTTAGGACCTGGTACCCCTGGTCAGTGGCATTGGTCTCCCTGGGCTGGGCCAGCTCTGGGTTACTGGGTGCTGTTGTGGCCCAGACCCTGGACCAGAAAGGAGCCTTCCCTCTCTGGCACCTTTTAGCTACAATAATACCCAAGAACCTTCCCACCCACCCTCCCCTGGCCATCTCAAAACCTCAAGATTCTGCAAGCACTTTCATAAGAACCGTCCACCAGCTATGATGGAGCTGCTGGCCACAGGCCTGATTGGATCTCTTTATCTGCTCAGCCCCAACGGCCCCCATGGAAACAGCTGCTGTGGAACAGGGCTTGGGGCCTGCTGGGCCTGCTCCTGTTCCCAGGGGTTTCTGGGAATGGGGTCTTTGGTCCTATTCTCATGATAAGAACACAGGTCTGCAGGGTGCAGGGCTTGACTCAAACTGTAGTGGCTCCACACTGCGCCAGAGGCCAGGTCAGGCCAGGAGTATGTGCACGTGCATATACGTGTGCTCCAGAGCTGAAGACTGTCCTGGACAAGGCTGGAGAAAACTCACTGTGGGGCCTTGGAGAGCTAGCCTGGAGGCCTGCTTCACACTGGCTCTGTGACCTTGAGTGAGGGCTTGATCTCTCTGATCTTCTAGTAAAGTCAGCAATAAGGGGGAATGTTCAGAAGACAGGAGCAATCTCTGGTGAGCGCTTGGGAGATGCGTGGGTCCAGATTAGGGGGCGGGGGTCAGCCGAGGGCCAGCGCTCTTCCTTTCTCTTTCCTGCCTTGGCATTATGTGTGTGGGAGCTGTACCTCACCTCCTCCATTGGACTGAAAACTCCCAGGGGCAAGGGCTGCGGGCAGGGAAGAAGGATTGTGGACTTTCAGACAAAGCAGACCCTGCTTTGAATCAGCAATATAGTGAGTGAGAGGGCTCAGTGGGGCATATGACCCGCAGAGCTCTGCCACTTGTGCAGTCACTGAGGCTAGGAAGTACCAGTTCCAGAGGGAGGACTACAGCTGGCGTAGTATGGTTTATTGTCCTTGTCATTTGCCAGCCTGGGCTCTGTGCTTTACTATGCTCACTTGAGTCTTCGCTATAGCCCTATGAGGCAGGTGCTGCCTCTAAGAACTCAGTTTTATTGTTGAAGTAGAGAGAAAACTTGTCATGGTCTTGGAGCCAGGGAGGGGATCTCAATCTGGGTCTTACTCTACCAGCTGCTTCCTTCTTTCCCGAGCTTCTAAGGGCACAGGTGTGACAGACTGTGAAGGTGACCTGCGCCTGAGCACACAGGCAGGCCTGGTGGCCCCTGAGTAGGACTTGAGGACAGTCTGACAGGCCAGGCTGGCTGCCCACCTGTACTGACCAGGCTCCCTGCTGGGTGAAGCTGCTGTGGTGGCTGCCCCAATGTGTGGGAGGAATGGAAGCCACTCTGGAGTAAGGGGGGGCAGGGAGGAGCACAGAAAGAGGTAGGGGCTGGCTCCCAGAGCCTAAGAGGGAGGGCTGCACACTCCCTCAGCCCCCTTGGCCTCACACTGTAAATAAAAACCCAAAACAGTCTCTCCACAAAAAAGGGCCCACACTGATCCATTTTTGCATCTTGGCATCTCAATACCTCTAGAAAGAATAAATGCCTGAAAGTTGTAGAAATTTAGACACCCTGTTGAATGCAATAGTCTCTTGCTTGGGACATTTATAATTTAGAAGTTTTAAAAATGCAAACAATGACTTGGGTGGCACCTGGCTGGCTCCGTGGTAGAGCATCTGATTCTTGATCTCCAGGTTGTGGGTTTGAGTCCCATGCTGGGTGTTGAGATTACTTAAAAAAAAAAAAAATTTTTTTTTAAACGCAAACAACAACTTGTAAGACTGTGCAGATTTTACCCCTACCCTCCCCGTCACAGCCTTCCCAGCATCTTTGGTGGGGGTGATGAGCCTGGGGGTGGTTCCAGTCCTTGGCAGCACTGGAAGTGGCTAGAACCAGCACCCAATGTCCAGGGCAGAAAGCCTACTAGCCAAACCCTTTCTTCTTTTTTTTTTAAAAATAAGGTAATAGTTTTATTTTAAATATTGAAAGCACCTATTTGTTTGTTTTGCCAGATGGTAATGAGTACATGACTATTAATAGGGGCAACCAGAAGCCCTGTTCTGGTCTTTCCTTGGCTGTTTCTTATTTTTCCATTTTTGAAATTGAAGTTCGATTTGCCAACATATATACAACACCAAGTGCTCATGCCATCAAGTGCCCTCCTCAGTGCCTGTCACCCAGCTACCCCATACCCTGCCCACCTCCCCTTCCACTATCCTTGTTCATTTCCCACAGTTGAGAGTCTCTCATGTTTTGTCATCCTTTCTAATTTTTCCCACTCATTTTCCCTCCTTTCCCTTGTAATCCCTTTCACTATTTCTTCTATTCCCCGTATGAGTGAATCATCAGATTGTCCCTCTCTGATTGACTTACTTCACTCAGCGTAATACCTTCCAGTTCCATCCCTGTTGAAGCAAATGGTGGGTATTCGTCCTTTCTAATTAGCCAGAAGAGATGGAGTCAGATGTTCTCCCAGTGTTCCTCCCTGACACAGCTCTATTGCTGAGGGGGTATTGGGTTGGTGGATAAACTCCAGAACCAGAAGGTCAGAGAGATCTGCTGCCAAGGACCAATATTTACGATATTATTTGCTCATTTATTCTTTCAACAAATATTTGTGGCGAGCCTTCCCATGCTAGGTCCTGTGCGAGGCCCTAGGGTTATATGGTGGTGAGCAAAAACAGGAGAGACATGAAACAAACATTGCCCCCTGCAGGTCTGAGGAAGGAAAAGCCCTAGCTAGGTACACCCTCATGGAAATGTGAAAGGGTACTCCTAAGTCCTTTGTTAGACTTTCCTAAGGAGACAGCTAGTTAGTGCAGAACTTGAACTTGAATTGGTCTCTTTTCTACACATTGAATTTTTAACCTCCTCTACCAGGTCTGACCTCTATAACTCATTCTCTGCCTGGCAGCCAACATGACCTTTTTTTAAAAAAAAATTATTTATTTATTCATGAGGGGCACAGAGAGAGGCAGAGACATAAGCAGAGGGAGAAGCAGACTCTCCACAGGTAGCTTGACACAGGACTGGATCCCAGGACCATGGGATCATGACCTGAGCCAAAGGCAGATGCTCAACCACTGAGCCACCCAGGTGCTCCTCAACATGACCTTTTAAAATATAAATTAGATCATGCTACCACCCCAACCTCCATTCAAACCTTCCAAAGACTTACTGCATTTAGAATACAATTCAGGCTCTCTCCTTATCTGGCTCTTATCTACGCATCCATAGTAACTTAAAAATATATCTACAAATTCTTTGACACTCCTCATTCAAAAGATAGAATTTAATTCCCTCCTTGGAACGTGGACTGCCCTGGGTGGCTTACTTCTGTCTAAGAGAATGTGGTAGAGATGCTCTGTGACTTCTGAGACTACATGGTAGAAAGGCTACCACTTCCACCTGGCTGTCTGTCCCAGGACACATGTCCTTGGAACCTAGCTACCATGTTGTGAGAGAGCCCAGGTTACATGGGTAGGCCAGTCAACTGCCCCACCCAGGTACCCAACTGACACCAACATCAACAGCCAGACATGGGAGAGAGTGAAACTCAAATGATTCTACCCTTCACCTTTTAGTCTTGCAGCCAAGGCCCAAGAAACAAAGTTAAGTTGCCTCTGCCATGGCTTTCCAGAACTCCTCGCCCCATGGAACTTGTGAGAGATAATACAGGACTACGAGTTTCAAGCTGCTGGGTTTGGGGTTGATTTGTTATGCAGCAGTAGATAATTAATACAACATCTAAGAGCTCCTCTCCTACCAAGATCCTCTGTTCATCACACTCCACTTACACTCTCTTTTATTTTCCCTTTGGCCACCAAGTTCATTTTTACCTCAGGACCTTTGCATTCACTGTTTCTTCTATCTAGAATGCTTGCCCATCACCTGGATCTGGCCTGACTGGCTCCTCACTATCCAGATCTTTGCTCAAATGTCCCCTTCTCAGAGATTCCTCCTCAACCACATCTTATAATATTGCCCCCCCCCACCAGTCACAGTACTCCATGAATTTCCTTTATAGTCTCTATTCATAAGATTATTTATTTGTCCATTTATTACTTATCTACCTCCTTACACTCCTTCCTTCCTCTTTCCAACACCTCCTGTGGAGAGGAGGAAATGACGTGTCTTTTCCTTATGAGAGTTCTCACTGCAAGGCAGTGGGTCTCCTGGTCTTTGTGGCTCCTCTGTCCATTCATACCATAGGACAAACCCAGGGGCCTGTGGGCCCCATATCCACATTCTTGGGAGGGCTGCAAGAGGCTTCCTGAGGCACATTCCCTGTCATGGGAGACAGGGTTACAGTTCGACCTCTTCTTCCCCCCCTGACCTTCATCTCAGAGGTCATCCCCACAGCCTTGCTGTTTTATTGACATCAGTACAGAATCAGAGAGAGCATGAGGTCCTCTCTTTTCACTGCTCACACTCTCCTCCATAAGGCCACTGATTTCTCACCTCTTTAGTTCTTAATTCTTTCCCCACTTTTCAGGGTCCCCCCCATATCTCATGCACACACACACACCCCAGTTTCATGAAGGGCAGGGTGTTGGGAATAACCCACTTGGCAGGGAGAATTTTAGCTTTGATATTGTTTAAAGTTGCCCAGGCATGGTACTTACTGAAGCACCTTTAGTCAGTTTTATGGTTTTAACTTTTCCACTGAGAAAGAATGACGTATGGCCTGATTGGGCATGCTCTTCCCTTTCCTTGGTGTGGCCCAGCATCCAGGAGATGCAGGAGACATGGCTATAGGGAGCTCTATGGGTTGCATCATTGTCCTTCATGGCCCACCTGCTTCCTCTCCCACTTTTAGCTCTCCCTCAATCTCAGCTCCCTCAGCAACTAGTTGTTCCTGGTTCCTATTGCATTGGACACATGCAAAGACTATTGCATACTCTTCTGAGGACTCCCTGCATCCTCATGGTCCTGTCCTTTCTTCTCTTGGTTCAACCAAAACGAAGTCAGTTTTCCTAAGAACCTAGGGATACAGAGGGCAGGTGGGACAGAAAAACTAAATTGGAAACACTCAGTAAATACTTGTTTAATGGTTGTTTAATGGATGAACAAAAACATGAATGTCTAGACATAAATAATTACAAGTTCCTTGGATGGTGTCATTTAAGGAATACTCTGCTTGGGCCTTTTATGGCAAACATATCTGGGAGGGGAATCTGTCCACCCACGTGCTCCTTCTCTGGGAACAACTCTCAACCACAATATCTGCTGGAGGGATGGACCTCAATGCCCATGCTTATGTCACATGACCAGCACATCCTCTCAGCCACATGTGACCCAACCTCAGCCCATCAGATTATTTTCATAGGGCTTTGGAATTTGAACCTGAGACACTGAGCTAGTTGACTGCAGAAGGCAGAATGGGAAGGTCTGGTTTTCAGGCTGAGGCTCTGAGTCATATACAAGGTGACTCTTAAGGACAAAAGGAAGGCAGAAAAGAGGAGAGACCAGCTGTGTCTGTCTGACAGCTTCTTATTCCCACAATACACGACTTCAGGGAGGACTTTAAACCTCCTCTTTTTATTGAAAGTGGCAAAGGTCACAGCCCCTTGCAACTGTTACCATAACCTTTCTCATCAAGTCTCCTGAACAACCTGACCCCAAAGCCCCAGCATGAGAATGAAGGAAATACATGATAGATGTGTGGCAATGAGGTCCAGGAAGAGAGAAAGCAAGGAACACCAGTAAACTGGCCCACGTGGATGGAAAGACTGAACTGGCAGAAATCAACGTAGGGAGGGAGAGAGGGAAAAAGAGGTGGGGATAAAGAGAAATAGCACACTGCTAGAGAGCACGGTCTACACACAAAGTACTACAGCAGGCCTCAAATGTATGTATACAAAAATGAATAAATGAGTAAATGATCAGATCTTCCCCACTCAATTTGCAAGAAGTGTGCAGTCTGAAAATCGGGTTAGGAGGTAGAGATTGCAGTAAGCTATTAGGGCCTTGCAGACATGCCCCTGAATCTATGTTCACTCTCTGTTCTCTATTTTACTCTTGGGCATGTTACATGGCCCTCACACCCTCCCCAGGCCTCCCTCACTGACTGAGGAATTGCCACCAAACACTCCCAAAACACTACCCATTCGATGAGAGAAGAAATGTCAGGCAGAATGATAACAATGACAATAATCCTTACCTAGGTTCTATGTAAGGTTTATAAAATATTCGTACACATTTTTTTGGAATCTTGTAACAAATCTGTGAGATTGTTGGGACAGATATTGCTTCATGCCAGTCCTGTGCAGAGGAATCCACAAGTTCAAGAGAGGCCAGGTGGCCTCTCCGAGGTCACCAGTCTGGTGACAAATGGGCCAGGGGCTCCCAGTTTAGGGCTAAGTCTTCAAAGGCCTGTGCTTTCTCTAACATGTTTGGACACAGACCAAAAGTGGCTGGGAAAACACGTAAACTAGAACTGCTCTCACTGGGGAAATACCTTTCTTGTAAGGGGAAACCATCCACCAAGGAGAAAAGAAGGGTGGCTTTCTGGAGCCATGAGAACTTCTCACTGTAGCAGGAGTTTTAGAACTCCAGCATAAACCTTAGCCACCAAACAGGACTTGTTCCTTTTTCCGAAGAATCAGAGTAAGGTGCTTAGTTTCAGAACTCAGTCACTTCTGTGATGACCTCCACAACGTATCCACAAGCTGTGAAGACAGCAGGAACAGTAGCTCTCCCTCCATTTCACAAATGGAAAAGCAAGCCAGGGAGAAGTGACCTACTCATTGTCCAAGATCCCTTTTACAAAGCAGCCGGCGCCTCCCTAGTCTCCTCACTGCTGCCTGCACCTCCTGGTTCCTCAGCGTGTAGATCATGGGGTTGAGCATGGGGGTCATGACCGTTTGGCTGATGGACACAGCCTTGTCCATGGAGAAGGGGGTGAAGGGCCGAGCATAGAGGTAAATGCTTGGAATGAAAACCATAGACACAACGACGATGTGGGTGGTACAGGTGGAAGCTGCCTTCCTCCTCGCCTGCCCAGAGTGGGACCTCAGCATCACCAGGATGACAGAGTAGGAGGCCAGGAGGAGAAAGAACCAGATGATATCCAACAGCCCACTGTTGGAGATCATGAGGAACTCCAGAAGGGATGTGTCAGTGCAGGCAAGTCTCAGCACTTGTGGCACATCGCAGTAGAAGTTATCCAGGATGTTGGGGCCACAGAAAGGCAGCGGGAGCATCAGAGCCAGTTGGGAAATGGAATGCACAAATCCCCCTACCCAAGCAGCAACCACCAGTCGGACACAGAGCTGAGTGTTCATGATGGTGACATAGTGGAGGGGCCGGGAGATGGCAACGAGGCGGTCATAGGCCATCACAGAGAGGAAGAAGACCATGGCACCTCCCAGAAAGTGAAAGAAGAAGATCTGGGCCATGCAGCCCTGGTAGGAGATGGTCTTCTTCTCAGAGAGGAAGTCCACCAGCATCTTTGGGGCAGTGACAGAGGAGAAACAGAGGTCCAGCACAGCCAGATTTCGGAGCAGAAAGTACATGGGTGTGTGGAGTCGGGTGTCTGAGGTCACCGTGACCATGATGAGGAGGTTTCCCACGACAGTGGTGGTGTAGACAAACAAGAACACCAGAAACAGGAAAAGCTGGAGCTCTCGAGTCTGGGAGAGTCCCAAGAAGACAAATTCTGATACCCACGTGAGGTTCTCTGGCTCCATGGTGGTATGGAGAAGTCCATACACCTAAAGAATCTGAACCACAGGCATTGATGCAAGAAGTCACTACTTGCCTTTTTTTAGTGCTCTGGAGCTCAGAACTGAGTTGTCCAGGTCTATATGATGGGCATCTTGTGTGTAGACCATATCACTATGTGCTGATTAAATGGCCTTGTCTGTAGAGAGCTTACAAGTTGGTGGTATAATATACATTCTTGAGATATCTTAAAGCCATCCAGAGACCTATCCAACCTGCTCTTCAAAGACTTGGTGTGACATAGTGGGTACGGGACACTCAGAGGCCAACAGAACATCAGTCAAATTTCAGGTCTTCCATTTCCTTAAGATTTGACCTTAAATATACTTAATCTCTCTGGCCTGTGTCATTATCTGAGTTAGGATGGAAAATACATTATGGGACTTTGTGAGGGCTAAGTAGAATGATACCTACAAAGTTTCTAGAACAGTGTCTGGAAATAAATGATAATCACTTTCTGTGTCATCTCCTCCTCTAAAGACATCCTTCCTTCTTCCAGTCTCAAATTTTTCTACCGGTCCCTCTTCACACAATATTTAACACATCATATAATGTTAATGAACTTTTTATGTTGTCTGTTTTCCCTCCACAATACAGCCCTGTATGATCCTACGGACATACGGTCTCAATTTCACAACGTATCTGTGCCTCTCCATGGCCCTCCTTGCTCGCAGTCGGTGCTTAGTAAGTACCTGGTGTTGACTGCTGGGTTGGGTGAGTGGCTACAGGGTGGGCAGGGTGGTGCAGTGAGCCTCTGGGAGCCCCTGGGACATGGTTAGGTGCGGGGGATATCCAGTTTTCTCCACCCCTTAGTGTAGGTGTTCCCTTACTTGGTGAGGCTCCCCAGAACATAGGCGACCCAAGAAGCAGAGGAATACGGGACTCCCATTACATTGAGTAACAGATGATGAAGATATTGTTTGAAGAAGATGCAACTCTTCCAAAAGGAAGTACTGCAATTTCAGAAGATGGTACTGAATCCACAGGCAGAGGAGAAAGGAAAATGTTGCAGAAATAGATGGGGAAATTGAGGAGGAACTAAAGGAAGAAGAGGGAGGGAGGGGGAGGAACAGAGCAGGTGAAGGAAGGGAAATGGGAGGGGGCGGGCAGGGGAGGGAGAGAAAGAGCCAAAGCTGGAGAAGGAGGTGATGGAGTAGGAGAAATGGAGGGGGACAGGGTTCGGGGGTCAGGGGGTGGGGGCAGCCTCTCCCATCCTCTCTCACCTGCCGCTGCAGCCCACTATCCAATAGAGGTCTCTCTCTTCTTATGTCTCACATCCATTTGCTCTCCCTCCAGTCCACCTTCTGCACGGCTGTCCCGGAGGCCTACCTGGACCTGGTCAGGGGCCTCTCCCGTTCTCGCAGTGGGGCTCCGCGCGCTCGCTAGCGTTCCTTAGGAGCCAAACACTTTGTAGATCCCGTCATAGTGGAAACACCTGCTTGCATTTGTGCATACAGCATGCACTCAGCCTGTCCTGTGGGCCGTCAAAACAAAGCCTGTGCCTGCCTTTCTAATCAGGATCTCTGCCCCTGAGGACCACTGGCTCTTTAACGGACTGTAGTTTCTTAAACATGCCACCTATTTGCTTATTTCCATGTGCGGTTCGTCGAATTCTGTTTGCTACCTTCTCTGACTTAGAAAATACTTGGACCTCACCCTGTCTGGCGCTCATCTAGCCCCTTCTGCCCTACAGAACTAATTCCCATTTCTTGGGCTTCTTGTAATATTTTAAAACACCTCGGTTATAGGTTTATCATCATTTATTTGTTCCATCTTCTCCCATCAACCGACATTATAATTTCCATATATTAGTAACCCCAGAACCAGATACAGCCACTCTGATACACATATCTCAATGACTGTTGTCAAAGTACCGTATCAAGAAGTAATTGATTACATGGAGAGTTTTCGAGTGACGTTACTCATCCCCAGCCCCTACCTCAGAAGGCTGGTTCTATGTCCAGTTGCTAAAATTACTGAGTCTTACATGTAACCGGAAGCTGCTGTTTTAACAGCAACTTCCCCCTGAATTACTTCCAGGGGGTCTCCTCACACTTTAGATTTACTACCTTCAAGTCTGTCACCTATTTATCCTGGCCACCACCCCCACCCTGCGCCCCCCGCTCCGCAGGTGTTTTCAAGAACCCAATTACTGCTGACCTATCAGCAGGTGAGGAGACCATCAGTCTCCTCACATGCGTCCTCATCCTCATGGGCATGACCCTGGGGAAGAGGGCCTATCCTCAGGGAGAAACTATTGGATGGGCTGAGGAAGCAGAACTGGAATGATCCCCTCTGGGGGCAACGGAGCAATGGGAGTTGTTAAGAAGTCGCTAAGTCTTTCAAAACACTGTTTGAGAGATCTGCCTTGGGTGCAATACACAAACAGAAACCCTACCAAGGACACTGAAAATTGGAGAGATTCGTGACATATAGGATTAGGAGGCCAAGATGAGAAATGACAGAGTCCCTTCAAAAGAACTCAAATTTCTGGGATTTTTGGAAGGACCCATTTCATGGAACAGTGGTTCACATACTTGAGCATGCATTAGAACCACGTGCAGGGCATGTTGAAACTCAGAAGCCCCATACAGAAGGCTTGATTTAGTAGGTCTTGCGTGGCACCTGAGAATTGGCACTTCTAAGAAGGTTTCAGATGATGCTGATGTTGCTTCTCTGGGGCCAGTTTGAGAACCACTTCAAGTTTGTCAGCACAGCACATGGATGGTTCTCTCCCACAGCATCACCAACACCACTGGTTTGATATCTCAAAAAATAATTTTAATTGATCCTAACTTGGGCAAGTCATAGGTAGGAAAATGTATACTACCTTGGAAAGCGGAACCCTGTAAACTGTGTCTCTTATTTGCCAACCAGACCACAAAGTTGATTCCCCATTCATATCCAATTCTACTGGACCATCTATGAAATTCTAGTACTCCATATATATGAGTATTATTCAGTAAGATCTTTCCTCCTATACAAGGACTAGTATAGGAAGTCCATATGTTTTCTTATTATGATGAACTGGTCAGAATTGGAATTACCTGGCTTTGTAACTTTGGTATACTATAAAAACTGTGATTTCTTAGAGCTCTCTGTTCTACATGAGATTTCCAGATTGGTTTGAGTTCTCCAGTGCAAATATTTATACTTAACAAAATGAAGTCCCTCTGGCATATAAAAACACCACACGAAGCTTTGGTTGTTTTCCCCATATAAGAGCTATAGATTTCAAAAGCTCATTCTTTCCAATATTTAGCGTTTTAGTCCATTTTAAAATCCAGCCACTTGTAGAAATAGTCTGGGTTAATGCTGGGGAAGGCAATAGGTTTTACCAATCTCATTAACTATCAGACGTCACTAATTGTAACATTATTAACAGTAATTAAATTACCTAGATTGATTTCTTATGACTCTGATCTAGCTCTCAATAATAGAGCCCATGTACATTCTAGTTTATATAGTTCTCCTCTCAAGGAACATAAATGTCTGTAAAATGTCTACTAAACCACATCTCTACCCCAAAGTCGACTCCTCAGTGTGAGATTGTGGATAATTTATGTTTTAAAAATTGAGAAA
Source organism: Canis aureus (assembly GCF_053574225.1). Taxonomy (NCBI): domain Eukaryota; kingdom Metazoa; phylum Chordata; class Mammalia; order Carnivora; family Canidae; genus Canis; species Canis aureus. The sequence goes on from NC_135626.1 coordinate 28,323,755, forward strand.
ATAAAAATAAAATTGATCACACTGTGGCTTATTGTTTTTGAGTTTTGTAGCTGGCCCATTGTGAAAACTCAGAAAGATTGTTAGCATGAGCGGAAGCTATCTTCTCTGAAGAGCAGGAGGGCACAGACAGCATGTTTGGGTGCGCAGGGCACCTCTATGCACAGTGCTGGTGATACCAAAATAAGACCTACATTTTGCTTTCAACAAACACACAGTCTAGTGGGGAAAACAGACCCAGAAACACATGAATGCACTCATTTCAAAGAGGAAACAGCTCTATCAGGAGAAAGCTCAAAGGCTAAAGGGCTGAGCAGCTAGCATTTCCTGGGAACGAGGGGAAAGCTTCCCAGAGGAGGTGACATTTGAACAAAGGGGCAGTTTACACATGTTGGCAGAAGTGTGTTCCTGGCAGGAAGAACAGCAGCCCAGAGTGAAATGGCACAGCATACGCTCCAGGAACCCTGAGTGCCTCAGCAAGGCCAGAGCACGGGGCAAGTGGTGGGGGTGAGGCTAGAGAGAAGGCAGGGATCAGACTCTAGAGAGCTTTGAGAACCCAGGTTAACAAATTTAGAGTTAATCTGACAGGACATGAGAAGCCAGTGGAGGACATGAGCAGGAGGGTGGCCTACAGATGAAGGCCTCCCTGGCCACAGGAGGAGGGGAGATGGGAGGTGGGGAGAACAGACAGAGGGGAAGCCATTCCTTTGTTTCTTTGCACCCCATCTTGCTTCATAAAAGACTTAATGAGGGTAGTTAAGGGCCTGTAACTTCACCTGTGTTCTTGAGTCATCCCATCCCAGCTTCAAACACCCTTAAAGATGTGAAGAGGGTGAAGAGAAGAGAGGAGAAGGGAAAGGAGATGGAAGCCAAGAAAAGAAAGAGGAGGATATAAAGGTAATTCAAAAAAATCAGGGAGTCAAAGCCAATGAGCCAGCTGGGATCCACGGCCCAATGATATCAAGATACTGCTTCAGTGACTCTGTGATGCTCTTAGCTTTTCCGTCATGAGCCAAGATGGACTCCATGGCTTCATTCATCCTGTATGTCCTCATACACTCTCATTCAAAGGCTAGAGGTGAGGAAAGGGATGCGGGCAGTTTCTTTCTCCTTCTGCCTTTGATCTCTTGGCTTTAATCATAGAGGAAAAATCTTTTCCAGAAGCTCCCTGGCAAACACATTTTTTGTTGTATTTGTCCTTCCTGGATCATAAGAACATGTGGGCATTCCTAGCTTTTAAGTCTTCTGGCAAAGTGAACACCTCTGTTAGGGGACCATCACGGGGGAAGTGGTTGGGGATGACCATTGGGTGGGCCCCCAAGAGCAATGCTATGTTCTTATAAAGCACCTGGGAACAGGAATGAATGTAATGGGCCAGAGGCAAGAGAATCTTGGCAATGATGCAAAGTTTCTCTGACGGAAAATTCATAATAGCAAAGGTCACAAACTCAAATGCGAGTAATATAAATGAGAGAGGGAGGTCAGGTAGGAATCTCTCTATCCAAAGAGGTACTGAGGCTCATCACCCACCTCTGTGTAGTGCAGAATTCTTGCATCTGAGCCAGAGACAGGAAATCAAGATTTTTTTTCTCTAGAGAAAAATCTTCAGAAAAATAAATCTTTATGTGTTGACACTTGGGGGTCCTTCAGCAAATAGCGAGTTTCTACCTGAACCCTAAAGCGAAGTCTGAAAGCTTTACCTATACATGGAGGAAGCAATTAGCATTGTATTGCCTTACTCTTCCTGTAGATAAATGAAGGTCACCAGGAGTTTAAGAAAGACCACCAACACAAAGAGCAAACATGAAGTAAATAGAAAATGAATGAGAAGAAAACAGAAATGGCCTGGGAAGCAGAAAAAAACTTTTAAAAAATCTCCTGTTTCTATAATTAGCATCCTTTGAGAGAAGCAAGAATATATAAGAACCATAAAATAAGAACAGGACAAGAAAGAGCTCTCAAAAATCAAAATATATTGACAGACATGAAAACTATAATGGAGGAATTGGAAAATTGAGTTGAGAGAATCGCTTCTGATATAGACTGAAAACGTAGTTTGAATAGGGTTTCCACAGGATGGGGCTCAGTGTGGATTGTCAAAGCCTGGGTGTCCCCTCCTGGCAGCTCCCCTTTGTGGGCGTTCAAGCAAGGTGAGCACAATGTCTCCATGGGGAGACAGCTCAGTGCACGGAGCCAGTTTAAAGGGATAAGAAATATGTTTGTGTAGAGGTCTGACACAGGTGTTGGAGACCAAGCAGCGTGAGGATGGGGTCCACCTGGCGGGGATGGATGTTGGGATGTGAGGTTTGGGAGCATGAGTAGGATAAGAAAGCTGCCTGCCTTGGGGGCTGCCCTGCAGTGTGATACCAAAGCCCATATGGAGGGAGAAAATGGAACTGATATGGGAGATTGGTTGTATAGAGGGCAATGAATCGAATAGGTTAGTAAATTAAGAACAGAGTGATATCAGAGAAAATGGTGGAATGGAGAACTCCAAGGGTCCATCCCTCCATAGAAACACTTTGATATATATATATATATATATATATATATTATATATATATATAATCAAAGAATAGAATTGAGAGTCCAGGCATAAATCCATAAATTTATGGTCAATTAATTTTCAAAAGACTCTTAGATGGGGGGGGGGGGGGACTAGTCTCTTCAACAAATGGTGCTGGGGCAAGTGGATATCCCATGAAAAGAAAAAAGCCGGACTACTACCTCAGACCATATGTGAAAATTAACTCAAAATGGATCGGAGATCGAAAACGTAAAAGCTAAAGCTATAAAACTCTTAGAAAAAAAAATAGCAGTGAGCATGCCCAGCACCCAAACAGTGAATGGCTCCTAAAAGCCATTCTTCAGCAAAAAGAATCAGGACTGTTTAGAGAAATACTTGATTCCAGAGCTGGAAGGGGAAACTGCAAGATAAGCGTGGGCATGTCACTGGGGCAGAGAAAGTAAGGATGTGCTCAAAGAAGAAAAAGAACACAGGAGCCAGCTAAGAGAGACTTCAACTAGCTATAATAGATTATAACTCAATTGATTTAAAAAAGGAAACTATAAGTCCACACAGATAGAAATAAACAAAAGAATAAATCAGAAATTTGCTAAGGAACCAGATATTGCATAGTCTCAAAGTACCTCCCGACAAAATATTTGCTATTTTTAAAGATAGTTATAACGAACGTGAGAAGTCTAACAAGTAATCAAAGTGATGGGATGATTGTAATGGGACAAAGTGAAATCACTCGCACCTTATAAGATGCAATAAGAACACAGCATGACTCCTAGGAAGTCCCTGAAAAAGTCACGAAAGTGCATTGCCTGGATCTAATCACCATGAAACATCAGACAAATCCAAATTAAGGCACATTGTACAAAATCACTGGCCCCTTATCTTTGAAAGTGCTAAAAATCACCAAATTCAAGGAGAAGCTCTTCCAGACTCAAGGACCCTAAAAAGACACGAGAACGAAATGCAACATGCACTTTTGAATCAGATTCTTTTTCCATATGACTTGACTGGGACGTTTGACAAAGACTGGATTCTAGCAATGTGTTGTTATGGCATTAATGTTAATGACTGTATGGCAGTATCATAGGAAAATGTGTTTGTAGAAAATGCATGTTGGTGTATTAAGGAATGGTGGGCATCATGTTGGATACTTACCCTCAAGCCGTCAGGAAATAGAGTCCTTTATACTATACTTGGAACTTTTCTGTAAGTTTGAAATTTTTCAAGAAATTTTTTAAAAATTTTAAATATTTATTTTCGAAAGAGAGTGCACTTGTGAGTAGGGGGAGGGGCAGAAGGAGAAGGAGAGGAGCAGACTTCCTGCTGAGTGAGCAGCCTGACAGGAGGCTCCAACTCTGGACCAAGATCATGACCTGAGCCTATATCAAGGGTCAATTGCTTAAAATCAATTTTAAGAGTCATCCAGGCACCCCCCAAAATTTTTAGGTTAAATAAATGTTTAAGTAAAAAAAAAAAATACATAGGATATCTTTCTATCCTCTGGGTGAGAAACAATTTTTTTTAATTAGGTATCAGTAAGAGTTAATATTAAAATGAAAGGCTGATACATTGACTACGTTAAAATTAACATCACATATAGAGAAGATATTGCAATGATACAACTGACAACAGAGCAGTAATCAGGTGATAATGAGAATTCCTACATTCACTAGAAAAGAGTCAAAAGAAAAATTAACAAAAGGTATCCATGGGAGAAGTGAATGCAATAAAAACATAGAAAGAAACATCAGGGAGGAAAGAAATGCAAATTTCTATAGACTACAGAGAAATATTTTTTACCTACTAAACTGGCAAAAATTCTGGATGTTATACACAGCTGATAAATTACTGAACACTACATCTGAAACTAATGATGTACTAGATGTAGGCTAATTGGATTTATATAAAATTAATATAAAATAAATTGGCAAAAATTAACAGCTCTGACAATATCAACTGTTAGAAGAATGTGAATCTATGGGAATACTTAAGACACCACTTAAGACCGTGTAATCTGGCACAAAAATTTTGGAAAACAACTTGGTACTATTTTGTAAAGTTATAGCTTTGGAAACCTCAAAACTTAGCAATCCCATTACAAAGTATATAACCCATAGCTCCTCAACATAGCAACTGAGGACAAATAGAGGAATATTCAAAATAGCACTGTTGGCAATAGCAAAAAAACAAAAACAAAAACAAAAAATAAAAAACAACAACAAAAGAACCCCACAACAAACCAGAAACAACTCAAGTAAGATTAAAAATAGAATGTTGAGAAGAAAAAAAAAAAAAACAATTCCCAGTTTATTATGTATACAGTAGGATATTTTCAGGGAGCTCAAAAAAAGCAAAACGAAACAATATACTAATAATTATGTGAAAAAGTGATAAAAGTGTTTTATAAGCAGTAAGACGGCAAATGCAAAATTCAAGAAAATGGGGCAACCCGGGGGGCTCAGCGGTTTAGCGCCAACTTCAGCTCAGGGCATGATCCTGGAGTCCCAGGATCGAGTCCCACATCAGACTTCCTGCATGGAGCCTGCTTCTCCCTCTGCTTGTGTCTCTGCCTCTCTCTCTCTCTCTCTCTCTCTCTCTCTCTCTCACTCTGTGTGTGTGTGTGTGTCTCATGAATAAATAAATAAAATATTTAAAAAAATTCAAGAAAATGGTTTCATTGGGGGAGGAATGAATGAATGTGAGGAAGAGGACCCTGTGGGTAGGTATCAGTTACTGGTAACTTCTATTTCTTGAATCAAGTAGTCTTTATGGGAGCTTTCATAATGCTATAATGATTTATAACTCACATGCACTTTACACATAATCTTTTTTGTAACAATTATTACACTACACTGAAAATGGAAAGAGGAAATACTCTGAACGTTCATTAGATTTTCAAATTTGAAAATAAAAAGCCTCGAAAAAAGACTGAAAGAAAAAAACTAGTTACATGGTTTGCCCGATGTTATATCACATGATTTTTATATTTGATTCTTACAATAAATGTGTGAGGTTTGGAGGTCAGATAATAATTTAAGCAAGTTCATTGAAGAAGAAGTCATGAGGCCAAGTGCTTCATCCCAGGTCATCATCAATTTGGTAAGTGATGGGTTAGGGCTCTCATTTAAAGATTAACCTTGAAATCTTGTACTGTTTCCAACAATCCAGACTCACACCAAAACAGAGTATTGGAAAATAGATAGGCAGTAGATAGCTCTTATGGAGGAATGGTGTCATCACAACCGGGAACCGTCCACCAGGAAGGCAGAAATTAGAGTGTGGTTTTCCAGAAAGCTTCCATGAGATTACATCTTATTGTCATAGAAGAGCTCAAATCATCCATCATGAATAAAAATAAGAACATTTTCTTGCAGACATGCCCCTGAATCTATGTTCACTCTCTGTTCTCTGTTTCACTCTTGGGCATGTTGCATGGCCCTCCCACCCTCCCCAGGCCCCCCTCACTGACTGAGGAATTGCCACCAAACACTCCCAAAACACTACCCATCGGATGAGAGAAGAATTGTCAGGCAGAATGATAACAATGACAATAATCCTTACCTAGGTTCTATGTAAGGTTTATAAAATATTCGTACACATTTTTTTGGAATCTTGTAACAAGTCTGTGAGATTGTTGGGACAGATATTGCTTCATGCCAGTCCTGTGCAGAGGAATCCACGAGTTCAAGAGAGGCCAGGTGGCCTCTCCGAGGTCACCAGTCTGGTGACAAATGGGCCAGGCGCTCCCAGTTTAGGGCTAAGTCTTCAAAGGCCTGTGCTTTCTCTAACATGTTTGGACACAGACCAAAAGTGGCTGGGAAAACACGTAAACTAGAACTGCTCTCACTGGGGATATACCTTTCTTGTAAGGGGAAACCATCCACCAAGGAGAAAAGAAGGGTGGCTTTCTGGAGCCATGAGAACTTCTCACTGTAGCAGGAGTTTTAGAACTCCAGCATAAACCTTAGCCACCAAACAGGACTTGTTCCTTTTTCCGAAGAATCAGAGTAAGGTGCTTAGTTTCAGAACTCAGTCACTTCTGTGATGACCTCCACAACGTATCCACAAGCTGTGAAGACAGCAGGAACAGTAGCTCTCCCTCCATTTCACAAATGGAAAAGCAAGCCAGGGAGAAGTGACCTACTCATTGTCCAAGATCTCTTTTACAAAGCAGCCGGCGCCTCCCTAGTCTCCTCACTGCTGCCTGCACCTCCTGGTTCCTCAGCGTGTAGATCATGGGGTTGAGCATGGGGGTCATGACCGTGTGGCTGATGGACACAGCCTTGTCCATGGAGAAGGGGGTGAAGGGCCGAGCATAGAGGTAAATGCTTGGAATGAAAACCATAGACACAACGACGATGTGGGTGGTACAGGTGGAAGCTGCCTTCCTCCTCGCCTGCCCAGAGTGGGACCTCAGCATCACCAGGATGACAGAGTAGGAGGTCAGGAGGAGAAAGAACCAGATGATATCCAACAGCCCACTGTTGGAGATCATGAGGAACTCCAGAAGGGACGTGTCAGTGCAGGCAAGTCTCAGCACTTGTGGCACATCGCAGTAGAAGTTATCCAGGATGTTGGGGCCACAGAAAGGCAGCGGGAGCATCAGAGCCAGTTGGGAAATGGAATGCACAAATCCCCCTACCCAAGCAGCAACCACCAGTCGGACACAGAGCTGAGTGTTCATGATGGTGACATAGTGGAGGGGCCGGGAGATGGCAACGAGGCGGTCATAGGCCATCACAGAGAGGAAGAAGACCATGGCACCTCCCAGAAAGTGAAAGAAGAAGATCTGGGCCATGCAGCCCTGGTAGGAGATGGTCTTCTTCTCAGAGAGAAAGTCCACCAGCATCTTTGGGGCAGTGACAGAGGAGAAACAGAGGTCCAGCACAGCCAGATTTCGGAGCAGAAAGTACATGGGTGTGTGGAGTCGGGTGTCTGAGGTCACCGTGACCATGATGAGGAGGTTTCCCACGACAGTGGTGGTGTAGACAAACAAGAACACCAGAAACAGGAAAAGCTGGAGCTCTTGAGTCTGGGAGAGTCCCAAGAAGACAAATTCTGATACCCACGTGAGGTTCTCTGGCTCCATGGTGGTATGGAGAAGTCCATACACCTAAAGAATCTGAACCACAGGCATTGATGCAAGAAGTCACTACTTGCCTTTTTTTAGTGCTCTGGAGCTCAGAACTGAGTTGTCCAGGTCTATATGATGGGCATCTTGTGTGTAGACCATATCACTATGTGCTGATTAAATGGCCTTGTCTGTAGAGAGCTTACAAGTTGGTGGTATAATATACATTCTTGAGATATCTTAAAGCCATCCAGAGACCTATCCAACCTGCTCTTCAAAGACTTGGTGTGACATAGTGGGTACGGGACACTCAGAGGCCAACAGAACATCAGTCAAATTTCAGGTCTTCCATTTCCTTAAGATTTGACCTTAAATTTACTTAATCTCTCTGGCCTGTGTCATTATCTGAGTTAGGACGGAAAATACATTATGGGACTTTGTGAGGGCTAAGTAGAATGATACCTACAAAGTTTCTAGAACAGTGTCTGGAAATAAATGATAATCACTTTCTGTGTCATCTCCTCCTCTAAAGACATCCTTCCTTCTTCCAGTCTCAAATTTTTCTACCGGTCCCTCTTCACACAATATTTAACACATCATATAACGTTAATGAACTTTTTATGTTGTCTGTTTTCCCTCCACAATACAGCCCTGTATGATCCTACGGACATACGGTCTCAATTTCACAACGTATCTGTGCCTCTTCATGGCCCTCCTTGCTCGCAGTCAGTGCTTACTAAGTACCTGGTGTTGACTGCTGGGTTGGGTGAGTGGCTACAGGGTGGGCAGGGTGGTGCAGTGAGCCTCTGGGAGCCCCTGGGACATGGTTAGGTGCGGGGGATATCCAGTTTTCTCCACCCCTTAGTGTAGGTGTTCCCTTACTTGGTGAGGCTCCCCAGAACATAGGCGACCCAAGAAGCAGAGGAATACGGGACTCTCATTACATTGAGTAACAGATGATGAAGATATTGTTTGAAGAAGATGCAACTCTTCCAAAAGGAAGTACTGCAGTTTCAGAAGATGGTACTGAATCCACAGGCAGAGGAGAAAGGAAAATGTTGCAGAAATAGATGGGGAAATTGAGGAGGAACTAAAGGAAGAAGAGGGACGGAGGGGGAGGAACAGAGCAGGTGAAGGAAGGGAAATGGGAGGGGGCGGGCAGGGGAGGGAGAGAAAGAGCCAAAGCTGGAGAAGAAGGTGATGGAGTAGGAGAAATGGAGGGGGACAGGGTTCGGGGGTCAGGGGGTGGGGGCAGCCTCTCCCATCCTCTCTCACCTGCCGCTGCAGCCCACTATCCAATAGAGGTCTCTCTCTTCTTATGTCTCACATCCATTTGCTCTCCCTCCAGTCGACCTTCTGCACAGCTGTCCCGGAGGCCTTCCCGGACCTGGTCAGGGGCCTCTCCCGTTCTCGCAGTGGGGCTCCGCGCGCTCGCTAGCGTTCCTTAGGAGCCAAACACTTTGTAGATCCCGTCATAGTGGAAACACCTGCTTGCATTTGTGCATACAGCATGCACTCAGCCTGTCCTGTGGGCCGTCAAAACAAAGCCTGTGCCTGCCTTTCTAATCAGGATCTCTGCCCCTGAGGACCACTGGCTCTTTAACGGACTGTAGTTTCTTAAACATGCCACCTATTTGCTTATTTCCATGTGTGGTTCGTCGAATTCTGTTTGCTACCTTCTCTGACTTAGAAAATACTTGGACCTCACCCTCTCTGGCGCTCATCTAGCCCCTTCTGCCCTACAGAACTAATTCCCATTTCTTGGGCTTCTTGTAATATTTTAAAACACCTCGGTTATAGGTTTATCATCATTTATTTGTTCCATCTTCTCCCATCAACCGACATTATAATTTCCATATATTAGTAACCCCAGAACCAGATACAGCCACTCTGATACACATATCTCAATGACTGTTGTCAAAGTACCGTATCAAGAAGTAATTGATTACATGGAGAGTTTTCGAGTAACGTTACTCATCCCCAGCCCCTACCTCAGAAGGCTGGTTCTATGTCCAGTTGCTAAAATTACTGAGTCTTACATGTAACCTGAAGCTGCTGTTTTAACAGCAACTTCCCCCTGAATTACTTCCAGGGGGTCTCCTCACACTTTAGATTTACTACCTTCAAGTCTGTCACCTATTTATCCTGGCCACCACCCCCACCCTCCCCCTACCCGCCGCGCAGGTGTTTTCAAGAACCCAATTACTGCTGACCTATCAGCAGGTGAGGAGACCATCAGTCTCCTCACATGCGTCCTCATCCTCATGGGCATGACCCTGGGGAAGAGGGCCTATCCTCAGGGAGAAACTATTGGATGGGCTGAGGAAGCAGAACTGGAATGATCCCCTCTGGGGGCAACGGAGCAATGGGAGTTGTTAAGAAGTCGCTAAGTCTTTCAAAACACTGTTTGAGAGGTCTGCCTTGGGTGCAATACACAAACAGAAACCCTAACAAGGACACTGAAAATTGGAGAGATTCGTGACATATAGGATTAGGAGGCCAAGATGAGAAATGACAGAGTCCCTTCAAAAGAACTCAAATTTCTGGGATTTTTGGAAGGACCCATTTCATGGAACAGTGGTTCACATACTTGAGCATGCATTAGAACCACGTGCAGGGCATGTTGAAACTCAGAAGCCCCATACAGAAGGCTTGATTTAGTAGGTCTTGCGTGGCACCTGAGAATTGGCACTTCTAAGAAGGTTTCAGATGATGCTGATGTTGCTTCTCTGGGGCCAGTTTGAGAACCACTTCAAGTTTGTCAGCACAGCACATGGATGGTTCTCTCCCACAGCATCACCAACACCACTGGTTTGATATCTCAAAAAATAATTTTAATTGATCCTAACTTGGGCAAGTCATAGGTAGGAAAATGTATACTACCTTGGAAAGCGGAACCCTGTAAACTGTGTCTCTTATTTGCCAACCAGACCACAAAGTTGATTCCCCATTCATATCCAATTCTACTGGACCATCTATGAAATTCTAGTACTCCATATATATGAGTATTATTCAGTAAGATCTTTCCTCCTATACAAGGACTAGTATAGGAAGTCCATATGTTTTCTTATTATGATGAACTGGTCAGAATTGGAATTACCTGGCTTTGTAACTTTGGTATACTATAAAAACTGTGATTTCTTAGAGCTCTCTGTTCTACATGAGATTTCCAGATTGGTTTGAGTTCTCCAGTGCAAATATTTATACTTAACAAAATGAAGTCCCTCTGGCATATAAAAACACCACACGAAGCTTTGGTTGTTTTCCCCATATAAGAGCTATAGATTTCAAAAGCTCATTCTTTCCAATATTTAGCGTTTTAGTCCATTTTAAAATCCAGCCACTTGTAGAAATAGTCTGGGTTAATGCTGGGGAAGGCAATAGGTTTTACCAATCTCATTAACTATCAGACGTCACTAATTGTAACATTATTAACAGTAATTAAATTACCTAGATTGATTTCTTATGACTCTGATCTAGCTCTCAATAATAGAGCCCATGTACATTCTAGTTTATATAGTTCTCCTCTCAAGGAACATAAATGTCTGTAAAATGTCTACTAAACCACATCTCTACCCCAAAGTCGACTCCTCAGTGTGAGATTGTGGATAATTTATGTTTTAAAAATTGAGAAAATAAAAATAAAATTGATCACACTGTGGCTTATTGTTTTTGAGTTTTGTAGCTGGCCCATTGTGAAAACTCAGAAAGATTGTTAGCATGAGCGGAAGCTATCTTCTCTGAAGAGCAGGAGGGCACAGACAGCATGTTTGGGTGCGCAGGGCACCTCTATGCACAGTGCTGGTGATACCAAAATAAGACCTACATTTTGCTTTCAACAAACACACAGTCTAGTGGGGAAAACAGACCCAGAAACACATGAATGCACTCATTTCAAAGAGGAAACAGCTCTATCAGGAGAAAGCTCAAAGGCTAAAGGGCTGAGCAGCTAGCATTTCCTGGGAACGAGGGGAAAGCTTCCCAGAGGAGGTGACATTTGAACAAAGGGGCAGTTTACACATGTTGGCAGAAGTGTGTTCCTGGCAGGAAGAACAGCAGCCCAGAGTGAAATGGCACAGCATACGCTCCAGGAACCCTGAGTACCTCAGCAAGGCCAGAGCACGGGGCAAGTGGTGGGGGTGAGGCTGGAGAGAAGGCAGGGATCAGACTCTGGAGAGCTTTGAGAACCCAGGTTAACAAATTTAGAGTTAATCTGACAGGACATGAGAAGCCAGTGGAGGACATGAGCAGGAGGGTGGCCTACAGATGAAGGCCTCCCTGGCCACAGGAGGAGGGGAGATGGGAGGTGGGGAGAACAGACAGAGGGGAAGCCATTCCTTTGTTTCTTTACACCCCATCTTGCTTCATAAAAGACTTAATGAGGGTAGTTAAGGGCCTATAACTTCACCTGTGTTCTTGAGTCATCCCATCCCAGCTTCAAAAACCCTTAAAGATGTGAAGAGGGTGAAGAGAAGAGAGGAGAAGGGAAAGGAGATGGAAGCCAAGAAAAGAAAGAGGAGGATATAAAGGTAATTCAAAAAAATCAGGGAGTCAAAGCTAATGAGCCAGCTGGGATCCACGGCCCAATGATATCAAGATACTGCTTCAGTGACTCTGTGATGCTCTTAGCTTTTCCGTCATGAGCCAAGATGGACTCCATGGCTTCATTCATCCTGTATGTCCTCATACACTCTCATTCAAAGGCTAGAGGTGAGGAAAGGGATGCGGGCAGTTTCTTTCTCCTTCTGCCTTTGATCTCTTGGCTTTAATCATAGAGGAAAAATCTTTTCCAGAAGCTCCCTGGCAAACACATTTTTTGTTGTATTTGTCCTTCCTGGATCATAAGAACATGTGGGCATCCCTAGCTTTTAAGTCTTCTGGCAAAGTGAACACCTCTGTTAGGGGACCATCACGGGGGAAGTGGTTGGGGATGACCGTTGGGTGGGCCCTCAAGAGCAATGCTATGTTCTTATAAAGCACCTGGGAACAGGAATGAATGTAATGGGCCAGAGGCAAGAGAATCTTGGCGAAGATGCAAAGTTTCTCTGACGGAAAATTCATAATAGCAAAGGTCACAAACTCAAATGCGAGTAATATAAATGAGAGAGGGAGGTCAGGTAGGAATCTCTCTATCCAAAGAGGTACTGAGGCTCATCACCCACCTCTGTGTAGTGCAGAATTCTTGCATCTGAGCCAGAGACAGGAAATCAAGATTTTTTTTCTCTAGAGAAAAATCTTCAGAAAAATAAATCTTTATGTGTTGACACTTGGGGGTCCTTCAGCAAATAGTGAGTTTCTACCTGAACCCTAAAGCGAAGTCTGAAAGCTTTACCTATACATGGAGGAAGCAATTAGCATTGTGTTGCCTTACTCTTCCTGTAGATAAATGAAGGTCACCAGGAGTTTAAGAAAGACCACCAACACAAAGAGCAAACATGAGGTAAATAGAAGAATGAATGAGAAGAAAACAGAAATGGCCTGGGAAGCAGAAAAAAACTTTTAAAAAATCTCCTGTTTCTATAATTAGCATCCTTTGAGAGAAGCAAGAATATATAAGAACCATAAAATAAGAACAGGACAAGAAAGAGCTCTCAAAAATCAAAATATATTGACAGACATGAAAACTATAATGGAGGAATTGGAAAATTGAGTTGAGAGAATCGCCTCTGATATAGACTGAAAACGTAGTTTGAATAGGGTTTCCACAGGATGGGGCTCAGTGTGGATTGTCAAAGCCTGGGTGTCCCCTCCTGGCAGCTCCCCTTTGTGGGCGTTCAAGCAAGGTGAGCATAATGTCTCCATGGGGAGACAGCTCAGTGCAGGGAGCCAGTTTAAAGGGATAAGAAATATGTTTGTGTAGAGGTCTGACACAGGTGTTGGAGACCAAGCAGCGTGAGGATGGGGTCCACCTGGCGGGGATGGATGTTGGGATGTGAGGTTTGGGAGCATGAGTAGGATAAGAAAGCTGCCTGCCTTGGGGGCTGCCCTGCAGTGTGATACCAAAGCCCATATGGAGGGAGAAAATGGAACTGATATGGGAGATTGGTTGTATAGAGGGCAATGAATCGAATAGGTTAGTAAATTAAGAACAGAGTGATATCAGAGAAAATGGTGGAATGGAGAACTCCAAGGGTCCATCCCTCCATAGAAACACTTTGATATATATATATATATATATATTATATATATATATAATCAAAGAATAGAATTGAGAGTCCAGGCATAAATCCATAAATTTATGGTCAATTAATTTTCAAAAGACTCTTAGATGGGGGGGGGGGACTAGTCTCTTCAACAAATGGTGCTGGGGCAAGTGGATATCCCATGAAAAGAAAAAAGCCGGACTACTACCTCAGACCATATGTGAAAATTAACTCAAAATGGATCGGAGATCGAAAACGTAAAAGCTAAAGCTATAAAACTCTTAGAAAAAAAAATAGCAGTGAGCATGCCCAGCACCCAAACAGTGAATGGCTCCTAAAAGCCATTCTTCAGCAAAAAGAATCAGGACTGTTTAGAGAAATACTTGATTCCAGAGCTGGAAGGGGAAACTGCAAGATAAGCGTGGGCATGTCACTGGGGCAGAGAAAGTAAGGATGTGCTCAAAGAAGAAAAAGAACACAGGAGCCAGCTAAGAGAGACTTCAACTAGCTATAATAGATTATAACTCAATTGATTTAAAAAAGGAAACTATAAGTCCACACAGATAGAAATAAACAAAAGAATAAATCAGAAATTTGCTAAGGAACCAGATATTGCATAGTCTCAAAGTACCTCCCGACAAAATATTTGCTATTTTTAAAGATAGTTATAACGAACGTGAGAAGTCTAACAAGTAATCAAAGTGATGGGATGATTGTAATGGGACAAAGTGAAATCACTCGCACCTTATAAGATGCAATAAGAACACAGCATGACTCCTAGGAAGTCCCTGAAAAAGTCACGAAAGTGCATTGCCTGGATCTAATCACCATGAAACATCAGAAAAATCCAAATTAAGGCACATTGTACAAAATCACTGGCCCCTTATCTTTGAAAGTGCTAAAAATCACCAAATTCAAGGAGAAGCTCTTCCAGACTCAAGGACCCTAAAAAGACACGAGAACGAAATGCAACATGCACTTTTGAATCAGATTCTTTTTCCATATGACTTGACTGGGACGTTTGACAAAGACTGGATTCTAGCAATGTGTTGTTATGGCATTAATGTTAATGACTGTATGGCAGTATCATAGGAAAATGTGTTTGTAGAAAATGCATGTTGGTGTATTAAGGAATGGTGGGCATCATGTTGGATACTTACCCTCAAGCCGTCAGGAAATAGAGTCCTTTATACTATACTTGGAACTTTTCTGTAAGTTTGAAATTTTTCAAGAAATTTTTTAAAAATTTTAAATATTTATTTTCGAAAGAGAGTGCACTTGTGAGTAGGGGGAGGGGCAGAAGGAGAAGGAGAGGAGCAGACTTCCTGCTGAGTGAGCAGCCTGACAGGAGGCTCCAACTCTGGACCAAGATCATGACCTGAGCCTATATCAAGGGTCAGTTGCTTAACCGACAGTCATCCAGGCACCCCCCAAAATTTTTAGGTTAAATAAATGTTTAAGTTAAAGTAAAAAAAAAAATACAGAGGATATCTTTCTATCCTCTGGGTGAGAAACAATTTTTTTTAATTAGGTATCAATAAGAGTTAATATTAAAATGAAAGGCTGATACATTGACTACGTTAAAATTAACATCACATATAGAGAAGATATTGCAATGATACAACTGACAACAGAGCAGTAATCAGGTGATAATGAGAATTCCTACATTCACTAGAAAAAAGTCAAAAGAAAAATTAACAAAAGGTATCCATGGGAGAAGTGAATGCAATAAAAACATAGAAAGAAACATCAGGGAGGAAAGAAATGCAAATTTCTATAGACTACAGAGAAATATTTTTTACCTACTAAACTGGCAAAAATTCTGGATGTTATACACAGCTGATAAATTACTGAACACTACATCTGAAACTAATGATGTACTAGATGTAGGCTAATTGGATTTATATAAAATTAAAATAAAATAAATTGGCAAAAATTAACAGCTCTGACAATATCAACTGTTAGAAGAATGTGAATCTATGGGAATACTTAAGACACCACTTAAGACCGTGTAATCTGGCACCAAAATTTTGGAAAACAACTTGGTACTATTCTGTAAAGTTATAGCTTTGGAAACCTCAAAACTTAGCAATCCCATTACAAAGTATATAACCCATAGCTCCTCAACATAGCAACTGAGGACAAATAGAGGAATATTCAAAATAGCACTGTTGGCAATAGCAAAAAAACAAAAACAAAAACAAAAAATAAAAAACAACAACAAAAGAACCCCACAACAAACCAGAAACAACTCAAGTAAGATTAAAAATAGAATGTTGAGTGGAAAAAAAAAAAAACAATTCCCAGTTTATTATGTATACAGTAGGATATTTTCAGGGAGCTCAAAAAAAGCAAAACGAAACAATATACTAATTTTTATGTGAAAAAGTGATAAAAGTGTTTTATAAGCAGTAAGACGGCAAATGCAAAATTCAAGAAAATGGGGCAACCCGGGGGGCTCAGCGGTTTAGCGCCAACTTCAGCTCAGGGCATGATCCTGGAGTCCCAGGATCGAGTCCCACATCAGACTTCCTGCATGGAGCCTGCTTCTCCCTCTGCTTGTGTCTCTGCCTCTCTCTCTCTCTCTCTCTCTCTCTCTCACTCTGTGTGTGTGTATGTGTGTGTCTCATGAATAAATAAATAAAATATTTTAAAAAATTCAAGAAAATGGTTTCATTGGGGGAGGAATGAATGAATGTGAGGAAGAGGACCCTGTGGGTAGGTATCAGTTACTGGTAACTTCTATTTCTTGAATCAAGTAGTCTTTATGGGAGCTTTCATAATGCTATAATGATTTATAACTCACATGCACTTTACACATAATCTTTTTTGTAACAATTATTACACTACACTGAAAATGGAAAGAGGAAATACTCTGAACGTTCATTAGATTTTCAAATTTGAAAATAAAAAGCCTCGAAAAAAGACTGAAAGAAAAAAACTAGTTACATGGTTTGCCCGATGTTATATCACATGATTTTTATATTTGATTCTTACAATAAATGTGTTAGGTTTGGAGGTCAGATAATAATTTAAGCAAGTTCATTGAAGAAGAAGTCATGAGGCCAAGTGCTTCATCCCAGGTCATCATCAATTTGGTAAGTGATGGGTTAGGGCTCTCATTTAAAGATTAACCTTGAAATCTTGTACTGTTTCCAACAATCCAGACTCACACCAAAACAGAGTATTGGAAAATAGATAGGCAGTAGATAGCTCTTATGGAGGAATGGTGTCATCATAACCGGGAACCATCCACCAGGAAGGCAGAAATTAGAGTGTGGTTTTCCAGAAAGCTTCCATGAGATTACATCTTATTGTCATAGAAGAGCTCAAATCATCCATCATGAATAAAAATAAGAACATTTTCTTGCAGACATGCCCCTGAATCTATGTTCACTCTCTGTTCTCTGTTTCACTCTTGGGCATGTTGCATGGCCCTCCCACCCTCCCCAGGCCCCCCTCACTGACTGAGGAATTGCCACCAAACACTCCCAAAACACTACCTATCCGATGAGAGAAGAAATGTCAGGCAGAATGATAACAATGACAATAATCCTTACCTAGGTTCTATGTAAGGTTTATAAAATATTCGTACACATTTTTTTGGAATCTTGTAACAAGTCTGTGAGATTGTTGGGACAGATATTGCTTCATGCCAGTCCTGTGCAGAGGAATCCACAAGTTCAAGAGAGGCCAGGTGGCCTCTCCGAGGTCACCAGTCTGGTGACAAATGGGCCAGGGGCTCCCAGTTTAGGGCTAAGTCTTCAAAGGCCTGTGCTTTCTCTAACATGTTTGGACATAGACCAAAAGTGGCTGGGAAAACACGTAAACTAGAACTGCTCTCACTGGGGATATACCTTTCTTGTAAGGGGAAACCATCCACCAAGGAGAAAAGAAGGGTGGCTTTCTGGAGCCATGAGAACTTCTCACTGTAGCAGGAGTTTTAGAACTCCAGCATAAACCTTAGCCACCAAACAGGACTTGTTCCTTTTTCCGAAGAATCAGAGTAAGGTGCTTAGTTTCAGAACTCAGTCACTTCTGTGATGACCTCCACAACGTATCCACAAGCTGTGAAGACAGCAGGAACAGTAGCTCTCCCTCCATTTCACAAATGGAAAAGCAAGCCAGGGAGAAGTGACCTACTCATTGTCCAAGATCCCTTTTACAAAGCAGCCGGCGCCTCCCTAGTCTCCTCACTGCTGCCTGCACCTCCTGGTTCCTCAGCGTGTAGATCATGGGGTTGAGCATGGGGGTCATGACCGTGTGGCTGATGGACACAGCCTTGTCCATGGAGAAGGGGGTGAAGGGCCGAGCATAGAGGTAAATGCTTGGAATGAAAACCATAGACACAACGACGATGTGGGTGGTACAGGTGGAAGCTGCCTTCCTCCTCGCCTGCCCAGAGTGGGACCTCAGCATCACCAGGATGACAGAGTAGGAGGTCAGGAGGAGAAAGAACCAGATGATATCCAACAGCCCACTGTTGGAGATCATTAGGAACTCCAGAAGGGACGTGTCAGTACAGGCAAGTCTCAGCACTTGTGGGACATCGCAGTAGAAGTTATCCAGGATGTTGGGGCCACAGAAAGGTAGCGGGAGCATCAGAGCCAGTTGGGCAATGGAATGCACAAAACCTACCATCCAGGCTGTCACTACCAGCTGGACACAGAGCTGAGTGTTCATGATGGTGACATAGTGGAGGGGCCGGGAGATGGCAACGAGGCGGTCATAGGCCATCACAGAGAGGAAGAAGACCATGGCACCTCCCAGAAAGTGAAAGAAGAAGATCTGGGCCATGCAGCCCTGGTAGGAGATGGTCTTCTTCTCAGAGAGAAAGTCCACCAGCATCTTTGGGGCAGTGACAGAGGAGAAACAGAGGTCCAGCACAGCCAGATTTCGGAGCAGAAAGTACATGGGTGTGTGGAGTCGGGTGTCTGAGGTCACCGTGACCATGATGAGGAGGTTTCCCACGACAGTGGTGGTGTAGACAAACAAGAACACCAGAAACAGGAAAAGCTGGAGCTCTCGAGTCTGGGAGAACCCCAAGAAGACAAATTCTGATACCCACGTGAGGTTCTCTGGCTCCATGGCATCTTGTCCATATACCTAAAGAAACTGAACCACAGGCATTGATGCATGAAGTCGCTTTTAGTGCTAGGGACTCAAACCGAGTTTCCAGGCCTAGATGATGGATCCTCTTGTGCAGACCATATCACCAGGTGCTGATTAATTGGGCTTACCTTGGACAATTTACAAGTTGGTGCTGTAATATACATTCATGAGATATCTTAAAGCCATCCGGAGCCACATGCAACCTGTCTTTCAAAGATTACATGGGATATTTGGGTGGGGAGACAGTTGGAGTTCAACATACCAGCAGTCAAGTTCAGGGTTTCTACTTCCTTGAGATCTGACCTTGATTAAACTACTTAATTTCTCTGAGCCTCAGTTTCCACGTCTGTAAGATAGGAATAAAAACATTTCTTTATAGAACCATTTAGGAGATGAAATAAAATGACACATCAAGTTCCTAGAACAGCCTGGAAATAAATCATTCTGGCAATCACTTCTTCTGGATATTCCCCTCCTCTAAAGACATCCTCCCTTCTACTAGTCTCAAATAAATTTTTCTAATAACCAGTTTTCAATCAATATTTAATACGTCTTCCTGTTAATGAGCTTTTCCTGTGACTATGTTTTTCCTCCACAATTTAACTGAAAGCTCCCAGAGGCAGAGACATGGATCTTTATTTTGCCCCCTCCTCCTGCTCTGCCCTGTGCCCATCTTTGTGGATAGTCAACGTTCCAAAAGCAGGTAGTGTTCACTGCTGTGTGGAGGAGGAACTGTGGGGTGCAGCCCCTTACCTCCTGAGGCCTGAAATATATGGATGTGTGCTGAGACAAGAGAGAGTCTCTGGATTAAGAAATAGATGATGGATATTGCATGATGGGGACTCAGAGAGCTCTACTGAGAGGAAACAAGAAGTTTAGAAGATGTTACTGGTGTAAAGGGAGAAGATGAAGGAAGATGTTGAGATAGGAGCAATAGGAACAGACAAAGGAATCGAGGCAGGAGAGGAAGAGGATGGGAGAGGGAAGAAGAGAGCAGGTGAAGGAAGGGAAAATGGTTGCAGTGGGGAAGGAGAGGGAATGGGGCAAAACTGGAGAAGGAGGTGGAGGGGAAGAGGTAAGGGGTGTGGGGTTCGGGCTAGGGGCCTCTCCCACTCCTCCTGCCCTGTCTCAGTCCCATCCTCTCTCATGAGCTTTCTGCAGTCTAGATAGATTAAAGGTCATGTTAATCTCATTCTTTGGCTTCCATTTGCTTCCAATGACTGTTTAGTGCCCCTAGATTAAAACTCAAACTCTTCCATGCTGCTCAACATGCTTTGTGCATTTGTACAGAGTTGAAACACATGCTTACATATGTGCATGCAACTCCCTCTCAGCGAGTCACACAAGGCTATAAAATATAGCCTTCACCTACCTTTGTATCCCTGTCACCCAGGAACTGATTGCCATTTAAGAAATTCATAGCTTCTCATATGTGCCATAAACTCGTTTTTTTCTGTAGCCTTGGTAATGAGTTCTGTTTCCTGAAATGCCTTTTACTACCTTCTCACCCTACAAGGACTGGGATATCACCTGCTCTGTGACTCCTCCCCCATCTCTTGCATGCAGAATTAATCTCTTTCTCTGGGTGCCAACAAGGTTTTATAAATAGCTCCCTTAGAGCATTTTTCCCTTTCTTCTCTTGTCCCTCTCTCTTAACTAGAGTGTAAATTCGGTGACTCAATAGCTTCAGCACCTAGAACAGAAATGCTGATTTAGCAGTTGCTCCAAACATGTTTGCTAACCAATGGATTAGTAATAGGTAATTCTGTGACCTTGTTTTCTGGGTCTAGGTGGGGATTTTGTGGTGTATTTCCTCACACTCTGCTCTCAGCACCCTCCGTTCCTGCTTGGTTGTTAAAAGCCTGGGTTTTCGGGGATCCCTGGGTGGCTCAGTGGTTTGGTGCTTGCCTTTGGCCCAGGGTGCGATCCTGGAGTCCCAGGATCGAGTCCCAGGATCGAGTCCCACATCGGGCTCCCGGCATGGAGCCTGCTTCTCTCTCCTCCTGTGTCTCTGCCTCTCTCTCTCTCTGTCTATCATAAATAAATAAATAAACAAACAAACAAATAAATAAATCTTAAAAAAAAAAAAAAGCCTGGATTTTCACATGCAACCTGAGGCATCTGTTTTCAATGTCACATTTCCCCTGAATTCCTTCCTGAGACTCTCTTCATAGTTCAGACTTACTACCATCCAGTCTATGTCACTTGTTTATGTTTATTCTCCCCTACGTTCCAGTAAGTGTTTTGGGTCCTTCTGGCAGCTGATTTATCTACAAGGAAGAAAACCTTGGTGTCTTACCTTCCTCCAGCCCAGAACCAAAGAATGGCTTCAGGTCTCACATAATCTTGAAGAGCCTTTTCCTGCAGCATCAGTTCCCTGGCCACTGCCCACAGATCACCTATGACGGCAGGGGTGACCCTAGGGAAAGAGGGCATATCCTTGGGGACACACTATTGGACTGGGCTCACCTCTGGAAGCAGAGCTAGGGTGATTCCACACCCACCCCCCCACCATCACTGATTCCCCCTGGAGGCCAGGGAACAATGGGAGTTGTTAAAAGAGTTTCTAAATGTCTCAAAAACATATACTCTCTGAGAGGTCTTCCTTGGGGGCCAAAGTACCAAGGACATTGAAAACTTTAGAGATTTGCAGGATGTAGGATTCTAAGACCATGATCCGAAAGCACAAGAGTCTCTTCCAAGGAAACAGACTCTGAGAGTTTTAGACAAACCCATTTATTAGATCAGTGACTCTTACCCTTAAAAGAATCACCTGGAGAGCTTAAGACAGTGTGTCCCCAGCCCCAGACTTTCTCATTCAGTTGGGCTATAATAGGGCCAAAAATTTGCATTTGGAACAAGTTCTCAGATAATTCTGTTGCTCCTGTTCCTGGGCTACACATTTAGCACCGCTGACTGTTTTCTCTCTCTCTCTCTCTCTCTCTCTCTCTCTCTCTCTCATGCGCATGTGCAGAATATTCAAGCTAACATTTCTTCCTTTTTTCTTCTCCTTTCCTCCTCCTTCTTCTCTTTCTTCCTCCTTCTGCTTTTAAACTTAATTGATCTTTATTTAGGGAAAGTCGTATGTGGGAAAATGTTTCTATACTACAATGGAAACTCATGAAAAATCTTGTCCTTGGGGCAGCCTGGGGGCGGGGGGGGGGGGCTCAGTGGTTTAGCGCCACTTTCAGTCCAGGTGTGATCCTGGAGACCCAGGTTGGAGTCCCACGTCAGGGTCCCTGCATGGAGCCTGCTTCTCCCTCTGCCCGTGTCTCTGCCTCTCTCTTGTGTCTCTCATGAATAAATAAAATCTTAAAAAAAAAAAAATCTTGTCTTTTATTTTACCAACCAGAACCACAGTGTTGATTTACCAACTGTATCCAGGTCTACTCATACTATTTATAAAATGGTAGAATTTTTTTAAATTGTAATTAAATTCAATTAATTATAACATAGTGTACTATAAATTTCTGAGGTAGAGTTTAGTGATTCATCAGGTGTGTATAACACCCAGTACTCATTACATCAAGTGCGCTCCTTAATGCCCATCACCCAGTTACCCCATCTTCCAACCCACCCCCCTTTAGCAACCCTCAGTTGGTTTCCTATAGTTAGGAGTCTCATATGGTTTGTCTCCCTTTCTGCTTTTATCTTATTTTATTTTTACCTCCCTTCTTCTATGATCCTCTGTTTTGTTTCTTAAACTCCACACATGAGTGAAATCATATAATTGTCTTTCTCTGATGGACTTATCTCCCTTGACATATTACCCTCTAGTTCCATCTATGTTGTTGCCAATGGTAAGATTTCAGTTTTTCAGTTTTATATGCCATTGCATATAAAATGCTAGCGTTTTATATGTGAACTATTACTGATTCTAGCACACTGATTGCTACAAGAAACTCTTAAAATGTCTCCTTATGAGAAAGCGATCAAAACCAAAATTCACTGCCACTGTAAGCTTGATGTGTTGTAAAATCTGATTTTTTAAGTCTCTTTGATCTACATAGCATTTCCAGGTTGGTCTATATTCTTGCATTGGACATGTTTACAGTTGGCCTAATAGGGTATCTCTGGCAGATAAGAATACAATGTGAAGATTTTCCACATACAGGAAATGTAGATTAAAAGAGAAACCAACCACTAACTCTTGTTTAGAACTTCAGTCCAATTTAAAATTTAATCACTTGAAACCAAGTGGTCTGGATTGATTCTGGGGAAAGGGACAGGGCTTGTACATTTTGTTGATGATCATGTGGCTGATTTTTGAGTTCTGATTCTGACTTAGCTTTCACTAAGAGAAAACTGAGATATTTCAGTTAATGTATTTCCCCTGTCAAGACACTTGTGGGTCTGTAGAATGTCCACCAAACCTCATCTGTTCACTGCATCCACTGGCCAACATAATGAATTCCCAACACCAGAATGGCAGGAAAGGAGTAATCATGCTAAAGACCCAGTCATGGAAAACTGAACTGAGAAAATGATTTCCCCATGTACCATATATCTAAGAAAATAAATATTTGTCAGGC
Source organism: Canis aureus (assembly GCF_053574225.1). Lineage (NCBI taxonomy): Eukaryota > Metazoa > Chordata > Mammalia > Carnivora > Canidae > Canis > Canis aureus. Next base: position 28,347,134 of record NC_135626.1, read on the forward strand.
TTAACTGTTGTTACCACCTCAAACTTGTATGGATGCAAGATAAATCTGGAAGGAACTTCATCTATATTCTCATTAAGGGTGCCTAGCATCACTGATAGTAATAATTCTCCTGTTATGATGGCTGGTTTCATATGTCAACTTGATGAGTCTATAGTTCCCAGTTATTCAACCAAACACTAATCTAAGTGTTGCCATGAAGGTACTTCACACTTGTGACTGCTACCTAATCAGTTGATTTTAAGTAAAAGAGAATTTCCTACATAACCTGGATGTGCGTGAGTCGGTGACTTAAAAAGCCTTGAGGGCAAGACTGAGGTTTCCTTGAAGAAGGTGACATTCTGGATTGTGGCTTCAGAGCCCCTGCCTGCCCTTCCTGATGCCTGTCCTATGCACTTCTACTGGCTCAGGGGTCAGTCTCACAATCATGTAGGCCAATTCCTTGTAATAAATCTCTTAATATATTCATATTATCTGGTTATGCAACTGGTTCTGTTGCTCTGGTGGAACTCTGACCGATACACCACCTTGTATGGATCAAATGTAAAACTAACTCCTAGGCAGGGCTAATTGAGGTCTTCTCCTCCTCATACCTCAGTCATCCCTGAACTTGATCATAAATGCAACTGGAATGGCAAGATTTGCAGATTAATGAGGCTAAGACATGGAGTATTCTCTGAGCCAGAATCAAACTATCACTGAGCATAACGTATAAAGAAGTTGAATTACTATGTTGTACACCTGAAAGTAATGTACCGTTGTGTGTCAGCTGAGTATAATTACACTCAAACAAAATATCGTTTTAACCTGCTACTACTGAAATAACGTACAGCCTTCCATCAACAACTTCTGAGAGCGCTGTTTTCACTAATCCTATATAAATAAAATGACAAAAGACCATTACTTGACTAGACCTGATTGTTTAGACCCTAAAGAACCAGATGACTATCTCTTTTATTTAGATTATTTATTTACTTATTCATGAGAGACAGAATGAGAGAGAGAGAGAGAGAGAGAGGCAGAGACACAGGTAGAGGGAGAAGCAGGCTCCATGCAGGGAGCCCAACGTGGGACTCCATCTTGGGTCTCCAGGATCAGGCCCTGGGCTGAAGGTGGCGCTAAACCACTGAGCCACTCAGGCTGCCCTAACTATCTTGATTTAACTTAAAAGTGTTGTTGAGAAGATTTCAACTTATACTACGAAGCTCAAGTAATCAAAACAATATGGTACTGGCACAGAAATAGACACAAACACCAAAGGAATAGAATAGAAAACCCAGAAGTGAATCCACAATTATATGGCCAATTAATCTTTAACAAAGCAGGAAAGAATATCCAATGGGAAAAACAAGTGTCTTCAACAAATGGTCTTGGGAAAACTGGACAGCTACATGCAAAAGAATGAAGCTGGACCACTTTCTTACACTATACACAAAATTAACTGGAAGTGGATTAAAGACCTAAATGTGAGATCTGAAACCATAAAAATCCTAGAAGAGAGTATAGGCAGTAATGTCTCTCCAGCAGCCATAGAAACATTTTTTGTGGAAATGTCTCCTGAGGCAAGGGAAATAAGAGCAAAAATGAAATATGGGACCACATCAAAATAAAAACCTTCTGCAGAGTAAAAGAAACAATCAACAACACAGATAACCTGCTGAAATGCAGAAGATATTTGCAAATGACATACCCAACAGAGTTAGTATTCAAAAGATATAAGGAACTTCTACAACTCAACAGCAGAAAACAAGAAATCCAATTTAAATCCAGGGGTACCTGGGTGGCTCAGTCAGATAAGGGTCTGCCTTCAATTCAGATCACGATCTGGGGTCTTGGGATTGAACCCAACATCAGGCTCTCCACTTAGCAGAGTCTGCTTCTCTCTTTCTCTCTCTCTCCTTATGTTTGCTCTTTCTAAATTAATTAATTAATTAATTAATTTTAAAAATCTTTTTTTAAAAAAAGGGAGTGAGGTGCTTAGGTGGCTCAGTCAGTTGAGCATCTGCCTTTGGCTCAAGTCATGATTTCAGCATCCTGGGGTTGACCCCAAGTCAGGCTCCCTGTCATCAGTGAGTTGCTTCTCCCTCTTCCTCTCCCTCTGTGATCTCCCTCTCTCTCTCAATTAAATTTTAAAAAAATTTTAATGGGCAGAAGACATGAACATACACTTCTCCAAAGAAGACATCCAGAAGGCCAAAAGACATGAGAAAACACTCAAGTTACTCATCATCAGGAAAATGTAAATCAAAACCACAATGAGACATAACCTCACACCTGTCAGAAAGGTTAAACTCAAAAACACAGGAAATAACAAGTCCTGAAGAGGATGTGGAGAAAATGGAATCCTCAAGCACTTGGTGGGAATGCTAACTGATGAAGTCACTGTGGAAAACAGTATGGAGATACCTCAAAAAATTAAAAACAAAAGTACTCCATGATCCAGTATTGCACTACTCTATATTTACCCAAAGAATAGGAAAACATTAATTTGAAAGGATATATGCACCCATAGGTTTACTGAGTCATTATTTACAATAGCCCAATTATGGAAACAGTCCAAGAGTCCATTGATAGATGAATGGATAAAGAAAATGTGATATATGTACACAATGGAATATTAGTCATATAAAAGAATGAAATTTTGCCATTTGCAACAACATACTAGAGAGTATAATGCTAAGTGATATAAGTCAGAGAAAGACAAGTATCATATGATTTCACTCATATGTGGAATTTAGGAAACAAAACAAATAAAGGGAAAAAAGAGACAAACCAGATAATGAGCCAACATAGGGGAGGTAGTTGGGGGATAGGTGAACTAGGTAAAGGACTTTTTTAAAGATCTTATTTATTTATTCATGAGAGACACACAGAGAGAGGCAGAGACATAGGCAGAGGCAGAAGCAGGTTCCCTGTGGGGATCCCAATGTGGGACTCGATCCCAAGACCCCAGGATCACGACTTAAGCCAAAGGTAGACACTCAACCATTGAGCCATCCAGGCACCCCTAGGTGAAGGAAGTTAAGAGTACACTTACCTTGATGAGGACTGAGTAATACATGGAATTATTGAATCACTATATTTTACATGTGAAACCAATTTAACACTGTATATGAATGATACTGGAAATGAAATTTAAGAGAAAGTATTGATGGGAAGTAAAAAATAATTATAAATGGGAATGGGTGGAGGAACTAACATTAATTGAATGCCTACTATATGCCAAGTCCTGTGCTGGATGTTTTCCATTTACCCCACTGACCCACACAACACTGTGAGCAATTATGTAAATTTTATAGCTAAAGAAGTAGAAATTCAATGATGTCCAAGAGGAACACAACTAACAAGAGCTGGAGCCCAGATTGAGAGCCTTGGCCACAAATCCTGTTAGTGTCTCACTATACAATTAAAGACAGCATCAGAACGTGGGGAATGTTTTTAATTTAAACTATTTTATGAACAACTTTTTTTTTTTTTTTGAGATTCATTCATTTACTTTAGAGAGAGGGGGGCGGAGAGGGAGAGGGAAAGCCCATGAGTGGGTGGATCAGCTGAGGGAGAGAATCTTCAAGAAGACTCCCTGCTGAGCACGGAGCCTGACCTGAGGCTAATCCCAGGACTCCTGAGATTATGTCCCTGGCCAAAACCAAGAGTTGGATGTCCAATCAACTGAGCCACACATGTACCCCATGAACAACTTATTTTAAACTTTTTCTGTACAGCCTTTGTCATGAAAGACATTGCACTAACCCATTTAAGGTTAATAAATTTGGATCTGAATCACATTTATATCATAAACATAGCATAGCCTCAGTAAGAGATGTCTTAAATTCTTAGGTCTACAGCTGTGTCCTTCTAAAGGAGGTATTTCTCAACAAATTCAGTTCAGAGGGCAGCCCTGGTGGCTCAGCGGTTTAGCGCCGCCTTCAGCCCAGGACCTGATCCTGGGGACCCCAGATCAATTCCCACATCAGGCTCCCTGCATGGGGTCTGCTTCTCCCTCTGCTTGTGTCTCTGCCTCTCTCTCTCTCTCTCTCTCTCTCTCTCCGTGTCTCTCATGAATAAATAAATAAAGTCTTTAAAAAAAATTCAGTTCAGAATTGAGTATCTCATGTTGTGAGACCACATGTTAAGATACATCTGAGGAAATGTCTCCCATTTCTCTCCTTTAAGTCAATGTTATAGATTATAATTAGCATTTCTATGCTTCCTTCCATCCTTAGAATTGATATTCTGGATCACATAAGTAAAATTTTCATAAATTAAAAAAGGGACTCAAGATAATTTTAAAAAAAATTAAACCAGTAAGTGACTTCTGGTCATTCTGTCATTTACAAATGGAGTCAATAGATTTAAAGGGCACAAGAAAATTGACAACCACCAGTGAATGCAAAGACATAGCTGAGTAACGTTACAGAACTCCAAAGATAAAGAAAGAAGACTAAAAGCAGAAAGCAGAAAAGATTGTGATTGTTCCAGAGGTAAGATGAAATTGTTCTCCAGTCACCACAGATATTCACCCATAGCTGAGGAACTCTCTAGGTTTTCCTTTGTGTTTGTGGGAGACCTTGAGTTTCACATCCCACCCATAGCCCTTGTCTCTAAACTTGAAGTCAGAGGATCCAAGTCCCAGCCAAGCTCTGCCACATACTTGCAGGTCACCATTAAGTAAGTCACTTCTCTCTGAGTTTTCTCATTTGTTAAAGTGTTTAACATAAAATAATATAACCACTGTCCATTTTATGAGGATGAGATAAAAGTGAGAAGCGCCTGACACAGTACCTGACACGGGAGTAGGTCCATAGAAATATCGATTTAATCTCAAATGTCACACTCTATAAAGACTTCTTTCCACTTTTCACATAGTAAAACAAAGGTTTAGAGGCAGGGCTTGTCATTTAAAGCCAAGATATTTTAAGTCCACTCTCTGTTACATACCATGAGGCGCTTGCCTAATCTCTTCATGGCTGCCTGCATCTCCTGATTCCTCAGGGTATAGATCATGGGGTTGAGCATGGGGGTCATAACTGTGTAGCTGATGGACACAGCCTTGTCCATGGGGAAAGGAGTGAAGGGCCGGGAGTAGATATAGATACAGGGAATGAAGATCATAGACACCACAATGATGTGAGTGGTACATGTGGAAGCTGCCTTCTTCTTGGCTTGCCCTGAGTGGGACCTCAGCATCACCAGGATGACTGTGTAAGATATCAGAAGGAGAAGGAACCAGATGAGAACTAACATCCCACTGTTGGAGATCATGAGGAACTCCAGAAGGGAGGTATCAGTACAGGCGAGTCTCAGCAGTTGTGGGACATCACAGTAGAAGTTATCCAGGATGTTGGGGCCACAAAAAGGTAACGGGAGCATCAGAGCAAGCTGGACAATGGAGTGAACAAATCCCCCTACCCAAGCAGCCACCACCAGCCCCACACACAATCGAGGGTTCATGATGGTGACATAGTGGAGGGGCCGGGAGATGGCTATGTAGCGGTCATAGGCCATTACTGAAAGGAAGAAGACAGTCCCACCACCCAAGAGGTGAAAGAAGAAGATCTGGGCCATGCAGCCCTGGTAGGAGATGGTCCGGACCTCATGAAAGAAGTCCACCAGCATCTTTGGAGAAGTGACTGTGGAATAGCAGAGATCTATGACAGCCAGATTTCGGAGCAGAAAATACATGGGCGTGTGGAGCCGAGAATCAGAAGTCACTGTAACTATGATAAGGATGTTTCCCACAATGGTGGTGACATAGACAAATAAGAACACCAGGAACAGGAATTTCTGGAGCTCCTGGGTCTGTGAAAATCCTAAAAGGACAAACTGGAACACTTGTGTGATGTTCTGTGCTTCCATGTGATCTTCACCACATGCCTAAAGAATAATCATGCAAAGCAAAAAAAGTCATGAAAATTCCATCATTTTCCTTTGGAGAGTCAGGAATAAGTTAACCAAGGTCATTGTTAAATATATTCCAAGATGCAGCTTAGGAGAACCTTCCATGGAGATAAATACATTTTCAAGGCTCTCACAGACTTCTTTCCTTAACCACACCCTACATTGTATCACAGGCGTTTATTTATAAGTCTTTCCCCCTTTGTATCCCTCTGTCCTTGTCCACAGGTTTCATGTCTGATTCATACCTGAGGTGCCCAACATAGTGCCCTGTGAAATACAGGTTCCACAAATATGGTAGAATTAAAAAAAAAACAATTAATAAACATGTCATCAAGTACACGTGACCACAAATATCAGCATCATCTCAAAAATCTTGAGAGGATATAGAGACTAATGATTTTAGATAAACAAATAGATGCTTCTTCATGGCAAAGGTTTGACTAGCTGCATATGATTCATTGCCGAAGGAAGAGAGGTGTGGATGAGAAGAAATTGTCATGCCCTAATTTGGAACCAGATGTAAAGCCAACAAGCAGATGATCTTGGCTGAAGGTGGGATGATTAGTACTTCTCAGACTTTTCTACATAAATACCTCTCTAATGGCATTGTTGCCATTGGGCCGTCTGCAAAGGTAACTCAAAACAGCGCGGGACAAATGCAAAATTTCCTTGAATTCTCAAGCTTTATATTTTAAAAACTATGTGAACTTTCTATTATACACCTATCTCTAGACAATCTTTGAGGGGCTTTTTAAAAAATAAGTATTGTGGCTCATAAACCTCAATTGCTTAGATCAAGGAGTTATAGAAAACATAAAATAGAGAAGAAACGTTTCTTTAGTTCAGTAAGTGAAAGTTCTAAAAGACATTCACTTGAAAAATAAAGGGAGTTCTTTAATGTTAAAACTCATCCCCTTGTGTTACACCTTTCGAAAATTGTTTTCTCTAATCATTCAGGAAAATTTGCCCTGAGGCTTGACCCTGTGAAGATAATAGAACATAAAAAGATTTTTCTTCCCTGAGTCCCACCTGATATATGGGAAGAACAACAGCAATTGCACTAAAGTAGTTTTCATAGAGAATTGAAAAGTGTAAAAAGATTTATATCAACAAATATTAAACAGAATGATCTCTGAAATTATCTGTGAGGTGTTTCAGTACTTAAAACAGTATCATGTTTATCTTATCTAAAATTCACGTGTACCCCAATGTTTGTGTAAAAATGGTGTTCTGGGAAGATGCACTTTATTCTGTGGCTTCACCAACTTCTAGCATAAGACTATTTGAAAAGCATCCCTATGGACAATCGAGAACCTCTGTAAGCCTTTTGGTGGGAAATGACATGATGAAACAGTTAAAATAGGCTTATCCCAGCACACTAGGGTAGAAAGCCCCGAGACAGGCAGGAGTGGAGCAGATACTCCAAGCGCATTGTCGGAGCAACCCCAACAGAGGATAACACATCTTTGTCTCTAGCTCTGTGTCCTTGCTCTAGCACATGGTGCCAAGGTTAGACTGGGTGGGCAGCATCTTAAATGGCCTGGTTTGGCCTCTCTGTGAAAGCCCTTGATCCTTAGCACTTTATCCTCAATTCCAACCTTCCCACTTAATTACTGATTGCTAAAATGCAAATAGCATTATTTTCTTATCTCTATCCCTATAAAGATTTCAACTATCTCACACTTTTATATGCCTTTATCAGTCAGAGATGCACACTATGTAATGTCAACTTCCTAAAAGATATTTTTCCTCTAAATCAAAACTTTTGGGGCTCCTGGGTGGCTCAGTGGTTGAGTATCTCCCTTTAGCTCAGGTCATGATCCCAGGGTCCTGGGATCGAGTCCCACATCAGGCTCCCCGCAAGGAGCCTGCTTCTCCCTCTGCTTATGTCTCTGCTTCTCTCTGTGTATCTCTCATGAATAAATATATAAAAATTTAAAAATAAATAAATAAAAACTTTAAAAAATTCTTCATTGCCTGAAAGAAAGAATTCACACTTAGATGGTCTTTCAAGGGCTCCTACCTTTCTTTGCAGATCCACCTGCCACTTAGCAGTTATTGAAGTAGTAAACATTTCTTGTAGTTTTAGCAGTAATTGCTGTCATTGTAGGAGTAGACATTTATTGAGTGTTCACTATGTGCTAGGCACTATGCTAAGCAATTTATAAATATTAGCTTGTTTGATTATCATATAGTATTTGCATGCTTATAAAATATAGTATTATTAGTTATCCCCACTTTACAGATAAATAAGCTGGGGCTTAAAGAAGTTAAATAATTTGTCCCAGGTCACACTGAGAGTGAGTAGCAGAACTGGGACTCTCACTCATGTCTGATTAGTCTCAGAATATGCACTCTTAACTACTATTCTCTTTTTACTTGCTTCTTGCTAAGAACCCTTGGCTTCAACCAAATGGATCCCCTGTTCAGTTCTTTATGCATCAGGAGCTTTCATCAGGCCAGCGCCCCACCTGGATTGCCTTCCCATCCTGTTCATCTATCTGAATCCTACCCCTCCTTCAAGGCCCGAGAGTAATGAGCTATTCCCTAACATTAACATGGACTGGTATTTTCCCACAAAGATGGCTCTATCTCCTCACTTGTGTTTGTAATTTCAGTGCAAGTCTGATATGTTGAGTGCTACACAGTTCCTAGGACATGCATAGCCTTTCTCATAGATGGTTCCCAAGAGAGTGCTTGATGGCTTGATGGTGGGCAGAGTACTGGGATGGGCCAGACCACTGTGAGAGGTCAGAAGAGAGCAAGTCACCGCCAAATTCAAGGGAACCCCAAATCCTAATTCCCAGCATCATCAGGTTTACAAATCTAAAAGCATCATCTTAGCATGGTCAGCATGCTTTGCACAAACTTGTAAGAATCTTTAGAAATGATTCTTCCACCTACATGCAAAAAAGAATAGATTTAGATTGGAAAGCAAAATAAAGAGACATACTGAGAGGCATAGATATGAATAGGGAAAGAGAAGGATCCTAGACCCTTTCCTGTTATTGCTCAACCTTGTGTCCCATCCACTTTGCTTGTAGGAAATTTGTCCATGCAGGACCGAGAAAGGGGTGGGGAAGGGGGAACAAGTGGTTCCAAAAATAAGGGTAAATATAGTCTGTGGTCAGCTTGGAAGTATTAATGGATCTTATTAAGACAAGACATAGATGAAGAGAGGATGGAGGTACAGCTGTAGAGAAGGAATGGAGACTTGGAGTGGGAGAGCAGTGGGTAGGAGGAGGAAGAACAGAGGATTAAAAGGGAAACATTAGAGGGTGGGATGTGTGAGAGAAAGACCTGGTGTGTTTTCTTCTAGGTGTGGGAAGAAGCTGGAGTATGTGGGTGGGAGATGGGGGAGAAACCAGCTGTGTCTCTCTTCTGCTCTCCCTCCCACCCTCTGTCCTGAATTCCACACAACACATAAGCCAGTACAGACAAAAGTCTTAGTTCCAGATAAAATCAACTGTTCCCCCAATCCCCGTCCCCCAGCATTCTTGCCCAGTGACTTCTCCATACCCTCACTCTACCCCATGCTTGTCTTACAATAGGCTTTGCAGGAGCCTTCTCAGTGCTGGCTTGTCCATGGGAAGGACACTGTGGCCATCACTGACCTCCAGCCCAAAATGGCCACAGGGACTTAGAATCTTCACCCTCCAAGCTACCCTTCTCCTGCAGCTCCATTCTTCTCCTGGCCTCTGTCAGACCAAGAACACACAGAGGATTGGCCTTAAGGGAAAGGACACTCCTCAGGGAAAGAAAAAAAAAAAAAAACGGCTTAATGCACGCAATGAAGCTTGGCTGAGGCTGCCAGGGGCAGGAGCAATGGGAGTTATTAAAAAAAAAGTCTGTGAGCTGTTGCATCAGATGTACATTATCATTGAAAAGCCGTCTTGGGTTCCAACACTCCAGGGGCACTGATCATAGGACCAAGATGAAGAAGAGGAAGAACCCTTATGGGAAATGAATTCCTGAGGAGGTTTAGAAGCACCAAATCCTTGGAGGTCAGCACCATGGGCAGTGCAAGGCCTCCACCCTCTGCTTCCACCACTCTAGTTGAAAAAGTGAGTTCTATTCCAGGACATGGTCCAGGTCATGCCTTTGGTAGAGTCAACTCCAAAGCCTTTTTCACATGTCCATTTGTTAAAGCATATCTCACCCCAACCTCTGACCTGCTCTCCTCACAGCCAGCGTGACCATCTCACTACAAATTGGCTAAGTTTATTCTCCAGGTGTAACTCACATGCCATCAAATTCACGATTTTAAAGTGCACAGTTCAGTGGGTTTTCACGTATTCACAGGTTTGTGTAACCACCACCAGCCATGATCTAACTCCAGAGCACGTTCCTCACTCTATTTTTATATGTATATTTTTATTGGAGTTTGATTTGCCAACATACAGTATAACACCTAGTGCTCATCCCACCAAGTGCCTCCCTCAGTGCTCACACCCAGTCACCCCATTCCCCCCACCCACCTCCCCTTCCACTATCCCTTGTTCATTTCCCCGAGTTAGGTGTCTCTCATGTTTTGTCATGATTTTTCCCACTCATTTTCTCTCCTTTCCCCTGTAATCCCTTTCACTATTTTTTATATTCCCTGTATGAGTGAAACCATACAATGATTGTCCTTCTCGATTGACTCACTTCACTCAGCATAATACCCTTCAGTTCCATCCACGTCGAAGCAAATGGTGGGTATTTTTCGTTTCTAATGGCTGAGTAATATTCCATTGTATACATAGACCACATCTTCTTTATCCATTCATCTTTCAATGGACACCTAGTCTCCTTCCACAGTTTGGCTATTGTGGACATTGCTGCTATAAACATTGGGGTGCAGGTGTACTGCCATTTCACTGCACCTGTATTTTTGGGGTAAATCCCCAGTAGTGCAAATGCTGGGTCGTAGGTAGCTCTATTTTGAACTCTTTGAGGAATCTCCACAGTTTTCCAGAGTGGCTGTACAAGTTCACATTCCCACCGACAGTGCAAGAGGGCTCCCCTTTCTCCACATCCTCTCCAACATTTGTTGTTATTTCCTGTCTTATTAATTTTCCCCGTTCTCACTGGTGTGAGGTGGTATCTCATTGTGGTTTTGGTTTGTATTTCCCTGATGGCAAGTGATGTGGAGCATTTTCTCATGTGTTTGTTGGCCATGTGTATTTCTTCTTTGGTGAAATTTCTGTTCATGTCTTTTGCCCATTTCATGATTGGATTGTTGTTTTCTTTGCTGTTGAGTTTAATATAGATCTTTATAGATCTCCAGGATCTTTATAGATCTTGGATACTAGCCCTTTATCTGATACGTCATTTGCAAATATCTTCTTCCATTCTGTGATTGTCTTTTAGTTTTGTTGACTGTTTCTTTTGATGTCCAGAAGCTTTTTATCTTGATTATGTCCCAATAGTTCATTTTGGTTTTTGTTTCTCTTGCCCTCATAGATGTATCTTGCAAGAAGTTGCTGTGGCCAAGTTCAAAAAGGGTGTTGCCTGTGTTTTTCTGTCTTGATGGTCACAGCTTTGTAGTACAACTTGAAATCCAGCATTGTGATGCCCCCGGCTTTGGTTTTCAATATTCCCCTGGCTATTCGGGGTCTTTTCTGATTCTACACAAATCGTAAGATTATTTGTTCCAACTCTCTGAAGAAAATCCATAGAGCAACCTCCTATTCTCTAGCACGACTCCTCAGTCTAGTCTATCACCAGGCCCTGGGAACCACTAATCACTAATCTACTTTTTATCTCTGAGGATTTGCCCATTCTGGACATTTCCTGTAAATGGAGGCATATAACATGTTGTCTTCTTGCTTCTTTCTTCTTTCTCCAAGCATGTTTCCAAAGTTCCTCTCTTAGTTCTGCATTCCTCTTTACAACTGCATAATATTCTGGGGTCTCTGGATGGCTCAGTGGTTTAGTGCCTGCTTTCGGGCCAGGGCGTGGTCTTGGGGTCTCGGGATCGAGTCCCGCATTGGGCTCCCTGCATGGAGCCTGCTTCTCTCTCTGCCTGTGTCTCTGCCTCTCTCTCTCTCTCTCTCTCTGTGTGTGTGTCTCTCATGAGTAAATAAATAAAATATTTTTTAAAAACAACTGCATAATACTCCATTGTGTGGAAATACCATTTTTGTTTACCATAATCAGTTCTTGGATGTTTGGCTTGTTTCTATTTCTTGGCTATTATGAATAACATTGCTATAATGTAACATTTGCACACATGTTTTTGTGTGAACATACGTTTTCAATTAATATATAATTGAATATTTACATACCTTTAATATATACCTGGAAGTTGAAATACTGCGTCATATAAAATTCTATGTTTAATCTTTTAAGGAGCTGCCAGTCTGTTTTTCAGCAGCTGCATCATTTTGTATTCCCACCAGCAGTGTATGAGCAGTCACAGTTTCTCCACCAACATTTATCATCTGTCTTTTTTTTTAATAACCATCCTAGTGGGAGTGAAGTATTTTTGTGGTTTTGTTTTAATTTTAATTCCAGTATAGTTAACATACAGTGTTGTATTAGTTTCAAGTGTACAATACAGTGATGCAACAATTCCATACATCACCCGGTGCTTATTACAAGAGGTGCCCTCTTTAATCCCCATCACCTATTTCGCCCCCCCCCCCCTTGTAACCATCAGTTTGTTCTCTATAGTTAAAGGTCTATTTCTTTCTCTCTCTCTCTTTTTAAGAATTTACTTTTAAGTAATCTCTACACCCACCATGGGGCTTGAATTTATAATCCCGAGATCAAGTTGCATGCTCTACTGACTGAGCCAGCCAGGTGCCCCAAGAATCTATTTCTTGGTTTGTCTCTCTCTCTCTTTTTCCCTTTGCCCATTTATTTTGTTTCTTAAATTCCGCATTTGAGTGAAATCATATGATATTTTTCTTTCTCTAACTGACTTATTTCACTTAGCATTACACTCTCTAGCTTCATTCATGTTGTTGCAAATGGTAAAATTTCATTCTTTTTATCGCTGAATAATATTCCATTGTATACATATACCACATCTTCTTTATCCATTCATCTATCAATGGGCACTTGGGCTGTTTCCACAATTTGGCTTTTGCAAATAATTTAAGAAACACATGGGTGCATATATCCTTTCGAATAAGTGTTTTCCTATTCTTTGGGTGAATATGGAATAGTGCAATACTAGTTCATGGAGTAGTTTTATGGAGGAATCTCCATACTGTTTTCCACAGTCGCTTCACCAGTTTGCATTCCCACCAAAGTGCATGAGGGTTCTTTTTTTCCCCAAACCCTCATCAGCACTTGCTGTTTCTTGTGTTTTTTATTTTAGCCATTCTGACAGGTGTGAGGTGATGTCTCATTGTGATTTTGGTTTATGTTTCCCTGATAATAAGTGATGTGAATGTCTTTTCATGTGTATTTTGGCCATCTGGATGTCTTCTTTGGAGAAATGTGTGTTCATGTCTTCTGCCCATTTTTAAATTGGATTGTTTGTTGTGTTGTAGAAGTTCCTTTTATCTTCTGGATACTAACCCTTTGTTGGATATGTCACTTGTAAATATCCTCACCTGTTCAGTAGGTTCTCTTGTGGTTTTGTTGATTGTTTCCTTCGCTGTACAGAAACTTTTTATTTTGATGTGGTCCCATATTTCATTTTTGCTTTTATTTATCTTGCTTCAAGAGACACATCTACAAAAATGTTGCTACCAACATTACTGCCTGTGCTCTCTTCAGGATTTTTATGGTTTCAGGTCTCACATTTAGGTCTTAATCCATTTCAAGTTTATTTTTGTGTATGAAGGAAGAAAGTGGTCTAGTTCCATTTTTTTTTTTGCATGTAACTGTCCAGTTTTCTCAACATTTGTTGAAGAGACTGTCTTTTTCCCATTGGATATTCTTTCCTGCTTTGTCAATGATTAATTGATCATAAAATTGTGGGTCTATTTCTGGGTCTTCTATTGGGTTCCATTGATCTATGTGTCTATTTTTGTGCCAGGACCACCATATTGTTTTGATTACTTGAGCTTTGTGATATAACTTGAAGTCTGGAATTGTGATATCTCCAGTTTTGCTTTTCTTTTTCAAAATTGTTTTAGCTATTCAGAGTCTTTTGTGGTTCCATATAAATTTCAGTATTTTTGTTCTAATTCTGTGAAAAATGCTGTTGGTATTTTGATAGGGATTACATTATATTGGTAGATTGCTTTGGCTATAGACATTTTAACAATATTTGTTTGTCCAGTCCATGAGCATAGAATGTCTTTCCATTTCTTTGTGTCATCTTCAATTTTTTCATCAATGTTTTATAGTTTTCAGAGTACAAGTCTTTCATCTTTTTGGTTAGCTTTATCCCTTGGCATCTTATTACTTTTGGCATATCATAAATGGGATTGTTTTCTTAATTTCTCTTTCTGCTATTTCACTATTTATGTATAGAAATGCAACAGATTTCTGTACATTGATTTTGGTATCTTGTGACTTTACTGAGTTCATTCATCAGTTCTAGTAGCTTTTTCGTGGAGTCTTTAGGGGTTTTGATATATAGTATCATATCATCTGCAAGTAGTGAAAATTTTACTTTTTCCTTACCAATTTGGATGCCTTTTACTTATTTTGTTGTTTAATTGCTGTGGTTAGGACTTCTAGTACTATGTTGAATAAAAGTGGTGAGAGTGGACATCCTTGTCTTCCTCTCATTATGGTTTTGATTTACATTTCCTAATGATCGATGATGTTGAACATATTTTCATGGGCTAATTGGACATTTGTATATCTTCTTTGGAGAAATGTCTATTCAAATCCTTTGTCCTTTTTTATTTGAGTTATCATCTTTTTTGAGTTATTTTGATGCTTTGTATATTCTAGATATTAAACTCTTATAAGATGTGTGATACACAAATATCATCTCCCATTCTGTAGGTTATTTTGTCATATTTTTGATAATGTATTTGATGCCCAAAAGATTTTAGTTTTTATGAAGTCTAATGCATCTATTATTTCTTAAGTTGCTCGTGTTTTTAGTGTCAAATTTTAAAATCCATTGACAAATTTGAGGTCATAAACTTTACTCTTATGTTTTTGTTTAATGATTTTATGGTTTTAGCTCTTTTATGTAGTAGTTGATTCGTGTTAATTTTTATGTGTAGAATGAAGTAGGAGTCCAACTTCATCGTTTTGCATACAGTTATCCAGTTGTCCCAACACCATTTTTGAAAAGACTATCTTATCTCCACTGAACATCTTTGGCACTATTGGCCATAGATGGTATGGTTTATTTCTGGTCACTCACTTCTCTTCCGTTGGCCTAGATGTCTATCCTTGTACCTTAATGCTTCCATATCCTTAACGCTACCATAGCGTTTTGATTACTATAGCTTTGTAGTAAGTTTTGAAATTAAGAGCTGTGAATCCTCCTGTTTTGTTTTTCTTTTTCAATGTTGCTTAAGCTATAAACCTATATGTTTAATGCTTAAGCTTAAACCTATATGTTTAAGTTGCATATGAATTTGAAAAAAAAATTTCTGGCTTACTATTTATTTAAATGCCTCAGATGTGTTTCTTGTTCATTAAGCTTTTCCTAGTATAGGTTTCCAAAATGTTCAACAAAAACATTCCCCCAATGCTGAGAAAACATGTTTTTGAAAATAAGGAAATGCTCCACTGTTGTCTTCAAATGAATTTGAAAACTGTGTATTCTACTTCTGAAAAAAAAAAAGCCCATTGGAATTTTGATGGGAATTACATTGATTCTGTAGACCAATACCCCGGAGGGTATTGCCATTTTAATATTGAGCCTTCCAATTTATGAACATGGGATGTCTTTTAATTTATTTAAATCCTCATTAATTTTTTCCAGCAATGTTTTTCATTTTTCAGTGTACAAGTCTTTCACCTCCTGGGATAAATTTTTCCTAAGGATTTTATTCTTTTGAATGGTATTGTTAATGTTTTCTTAACCTCTTTTTCTGATTGGTTTTTACTAGTTTAGAGAAAAAAAACACAACTAGTTTTGATCTTGCACTCTGCAACTCTGCTGAATTTATTTCTTAGTTCTAATATTTTTTTGTGGATTCTATGGGTTTTTCCACATATGGAACCATGTCATCTGCAAACACAATTATTTTTACTTCTTCCTTCTTTTCTTCCTGCCTTTTATTTCCCTTCCTTGCCTATTTGCTCTGGGTAGAACTTCCAATACTGTATTGAATAGCAGTGGCGAAAGTGGGCATCTTTTTCTTGTTCCTGATCTTAGTGAGCAGAAAGTTTTCAGGTTTTCACCAGTGAGTTTGATATTAGCTATGAGTTTCATAAATGTCCCCCTTCTTGGGGCACCTGGGTGGCTCATTTGGTTAGGCATCCTGTTCTTGATTTCAGCTCAAGACATGATCTCAGGGTCATGGTGTTGAGCCCCCACATTGGGGTCTGTGCTCAATGCAGAGTCTGCTTGCTCTTCTCCGTCTGTGTCTCACCCCCAACTCTCTCTCTCAAATAAATAAATAAATAAATAAATAAATAAATAAATAAATAAATTTTTAAATTTCTCCCTTCTATTCCTAATTTTGTGAGTGTTTTTATCATAAAAGGGTGTTTAATGCATCTATTGACATTATAATGTGGGGTATTACTTCATTTTATTAATGTGATGTCTTACATTGATTTATTTTCTTATGGTGAACTATATTTACATTCCTGGGATAAATCCCACATGGTTGTGGTGTAAATTCTTTTAACATACTGTTGGATTTGGTTTGCTAGTATTTTGTTGAGGATTTTTGCTTCTATATTTATAAAGAATATTGGCCTGAAGTTTTATTTTCTAGTGTTACCTTTGTTTGACTTTGTATCAGGGTAATGATCACTTTATACAATGCCCTAGAAAGCATTCCTTTTTCTTTTCTTTCTTTCTTTCTTTCTTTCTTTCTTTCTTTCTTTCTTCTTCTTTCTTCTTCTTCTTCTTCTTGGAAACATTTGAGTTGTTAATTCTCCTTTAAATGTTTGATAGAATTCAGTGAAGCCATCTGCTCCTGGGCTTTTCTTTGTTAGGAAGTTTTTTATTTTTTAAAGATTTTATTTATTTATTCATGATAGACACACAGAGAGAGGCAGAGACATAGGCAGAGGGATAAGCAGGCTCCCCACTGGGAGCTCAATATGGGACTCAATCCCAGGACCCCAGGATCACAGCTTGAGCCAAAAGCAGATGCTCAACCACTGAGCCACCCAGGTGCCCCTGTTAGGAGGTTTTTAAATACTAATTCAATCTTCTTTACTTGTATAAGTCTGTTGAGATTTTTCTATTTCTTCTTGAGCAATACTTTTGTAATTTGTGTTTCCAAAAAATTGTCCATTTAATAAGGATCATCTAATTTGTTTGTATATAATTGCTCAGAGTATTCTATTTAATCCTTTTCATTTCTATAAGATTGGTAATATGTTTTATTGTAGCAAATTTTCATTCCATAAGCTTGATTTCTCTTTCTGATTTTATTTATATGCATCTTCTCTCTATTTTTCTTAGTTTAGAAAATGGTTTCTAAAGTTTGTTCATCTTTTCAAAGTATCAACTTTTGATTTTGTTGATTCTTTCTATTTTTTTTATATCCACTATTTCATTTGTCTTGCTCTAATTTTTATTATTTCCTTCCTTCTGCTGGCTTTGGGTTTAGTTTACTTTTGTTTGTCTAGTTCTTTAAAGTATGAAGTTGGATTGCTGATTTTAGATTTTTCTTTTTTTCTTTTAGATTTTTAAAAAGTAATCTCTACATCCAATGTCAGGCTTGAACTCAACCCTGAGATCAAGAGTCACACATCCTACTGACTGAAGCAGTCCAGCACCCTTCTTCTTTTTAAATGGAGGCATGTAAGTTATAAACTTCCCTCTAAATACTGCTTTTACTGCATCTCATAAGTTTTAGTGTGTTGTGTTTTTGTTTCACTGACCTCTAATTTCCCTAGTGATTTCTTCTTCTATCCATTTGCTGTTTAAGAATGTTATTTAATTTCCAAATACTTGAAATTTTTCCAGCTTTCCTTTTATTAATTTCCAGCCTCTTTCTATTGTCAGAGAAGATACTTTGTACGATTTCAATCTTTTAAAACATCCAGCAATATCTTGGATGAGATCTTACACTATAATTTTTCAAAGCACTACCACTGGAAGAAATTGTGGAAAACGTATAAGAAATCTCTATTATTTCTTACAATTGTGTATCAATCTACAATATTTAGTTAACAACAACAAAACACTGGACCAGGATCCAGAAGACATATGCTATAGTATTAACTCCAGGACAAATTAACAGTATGTCCTTTGGAATATTACTTAAGCTTTCTCAACTTCTATTCTGTATCTCCAAAATAAAAGAATTAGGAAAATAACAGCAGAGTGATAGATAGCAAAGTAAATATCCATGGACAACATTTACAATAAAATTATATAACAAGACCCACTGACCCCAACAAGCAAGTGAGGAAAATCCCTGCACAAGAGCTGCATGGTCTTAGAATCTGTGAAAGAGGAAGCAGAGGGAAGCAACAAAATGCCTAATAGACCTGAAAGGAAGAAAATAAAAATAACCAGCAAGTATTCTATGGAAAGTATGGCAGGTCAATTCAATTACAGCAGCTAAAACAGTGTGGTTCTTCCAAATGGGGTAGAAAGTAAATGCAAGAAGTTTGGAGTCAAATCTCTGAGAACTGATAAACCAGAGAGCCTCTTTCCAGCACATACCCTACATGGAAGAGAAGCTGCTGGAGATGAGCTCAAAACTGATCCAGAGGAGACAAAGAGACAAAAGAAATAGAAGGTACACATAACAATGGTGGTGTGGACAGAGCTAGTTCTAACAGAGCTAGTAGATCTCAGAAAGCAGGAAACCATATTTTCAGATACTACATAAAAACAACAGAAGAGAAGATGCATGAATCATGCCCTTTTCCAAAAGGGCATGTAAAACTACTGAGCAAAAGCTCAGCAAAACTACTTTCACATAAAAAATAAGCCACAGGAAAAAAAATTTAAGGGAAAATCCCATACAAAGTTGTTATAAGAAATAAAAGACTAAAGAGATAAAAACCTAAAGAGCAGAATAATAGCCCAAGGACAATATGATCACACCAGAAGGACATGTCCACTAAACAAATAAAAAATACAATGTAGAGATTCTAAAACACCATCCAACTTCTCCCATTTATTACAGATAAAAACTAAAATCTGTCACCAAACAGAAAACAACAGCAGGCAGCTTGGGAAGGAAAGTCAAACCTTGAATATCGATCAATATGGTAGCTGGTTCCCTGATTTGTTTTTTCCTTCCATAGCTATTGCCTTAGACTCTAGAGTCCCAGAAATGTACAGTGGATGTGTACCAAAAAACATCTAAGAAAAGCCCTCTCTTTATGGTCAGAGGACTGGGAAAAGGGCCACTACAGAACTGAGAATACATGGGGAAATCAACATTTTTCCTTTTTCTCTTTTTCTTCTCCTGGCCCTATCCTAAGGAGAGCCTGGTCATAGAAATACAATTTTGCAGCAACTGCACAGACACTTAAAACTCTGACCAAAAACCTTCTCTTGCAAGAGGACCTGAATAAACTGACTCACAATGTCCAAATAATGGGGCTGGGGGAAGGAATAGGGAAGCCTCATGATTTCTTCTCTCTCTCTCTCTCTCTCTCTCATTCTCTCTCTTTCTCTCTCTCTTCACCACTTTGTTCCAAGACAAATTTAGTCATAGGACTTTCAAGACAGCACAGGGATGTGAAAACCCTGGTTTTGTAATCCAAAGCACCAGGAAAAGGAGTCCCTAGGAGCCCGATGGCATAAATTATGGAAAGAAAGGGATCCTTACATCTGTGTATCAGCAGCACTGATGTGAAGTAGCATAGCAAAGGCTTTAGGAACTGAGGTATAGCGTGCACCACCAACGGGGTCCCAGCCTGGCTCCTAGGAGGCACATAGTACTGACCCAAAATAGCACTGCAAAGGCTTTGAGGTCCGCTGACATTGGAAGTACACCTCACACAAGACAGGTCAGGACTAAAGGGTTAACTGACAGCTAAACAAACAAAATTCTCCGGAGGGTGTTGACAGACTCAAGGTCTCACAATGTAATATTTCCAGGATACAATCCAAAATTATTCAACATTAAAAGAAAAAAAAATGGGCAACTCTCCACAACTTGCAAGGAAAAGACAACAAACACTGACTCTACCATGATGCTGATGTGAAATTATTAAACAGAGACTTTAAAGTAGCTATTATCACCATGTTCCCTGAGGTAAAAGTGAATATCCTTGAAACACATGGAAAGACAGCAGTTTTCAGCAAAGAAATGACCACTGTAGAAAAAGAACCAAATGGAAATTTTTGAACTGAAAAATACAGCAACAGAAATAAAATATTCACTGAAGGGACCCAACAGAGATGACAGAGGGAATTGATCTTAAAGGTAGAGCAATGGACATTATCTAATCTGAAAATAGAGAAAAAAAGATCACAAACAGGGCAGAGTTCACACATAGTGAGAGTTTGCCTGAGAGGTGAGATTGTCTGGGCCTGATGATATGGATTTACCATCTTTCCACATTTGCAGGGTCTCATTTCCATGTGTATGCATGTGTGTTCCTGTTCTCTTTCTGCTTTAAAAATCACCCCGTTGCTAAAGTGAAAGGAAGTTAACAGGAGCTCAAGAGTTCTGTGGTGTCTCTGGTTTCCTGGGCAATTCTGGATTTGTTTTCCTTATCCAAAGTCTCAGCTCATTACTGCTTTAACCTTGAGGCTATTTTATAGATTCACAAAGCTTCCACATCTTCCCTTGGTTAGATGCTTCTCCCGTCTCTCCTGCCATACATTATCTTTCAGAGGTATCTCTGCTCATGGAATCAGACTTTTTTTTTTAAGTAAACACTGCCCCTGGTGTAGAGTTCAAACTCATGACCCTAAGATCACGAGTTGCATGTTCTACTGACTGAGCCAGCTAGGTGCCCTAGAATCAGATTTATTTTTATCCCACTATTTTAAAAGCTGCCTTACTCAAGATTGAAGATATGTAACTGAGTTTCATTCCTTTCCTCCTCAAAATGCTTCAAAAATTGGCTTGACCACTGTCCCCCAAGATTTCCACTACTTATACCCTGGATTACTCTTCCTTATAGCCCAGATTTAAGTGCAAAGTATTACATCTCTGTTCTTTCTTTACTTTATCTATGCTCTCAGCTCACCCAACCCCCTCCTTGTTTCTTCCCTCCTGCCAAATCTTTCTACATCAACAATGGATGGAGGCAGAGGATAGAAGCCACAGCATCCGCTCATTCTGGAGGAAATTCTCATGGAGGAACTCAGATTATTTTGTGGTTTGATTGGATAAGCACTGGACCAGAAGCCAAAAACCCTGGATTTTTGACATGGTTCTGCTACAAACAAGCCATGTAACTAAATTCAGGGGAGGAAAAAGTTTTTCTCTACCCTTCCAGGTCTTCCAGCAGGACTAAGAATTAAATTAATATGAGATTGATTAAGAGGAGAAAAAAATAACACATGGTTTTATTATGTGTGTACTGAGGCCCAACAATGAAACTGAAACTTAAAGAAATAACCAGGGCAAATAGTTTTTATAATTTTTATTTTTTTAAGGGTGATTCTTTTTTTTTTAAGATTTTATTTATTTATTTGACAGAGAGAGAAAGTGAGCAGAAGCAGAGGGAACAGCAGGCAGAAGGAGAGAAAGAAGCAGACTCCCTGTTGAGCAGGGACTCCCGATGCAGGGCTCAATCCCAGGACCCCCAGATCATGACCTGAGCTGAAGGCAGACTCCCAGCTGACTGAGCCACCCAGGCACCCCTGACAATATATCTGTGAGGCATTGATGGGACAAAGAAAACAACTTTGTGAGCTTCAGTTAGTAAGGAATTCTAAACAGAATTTGGGCTGGGGGAGTAAATTAGTAAAAGTAACTTGATTATACTGCCTTTTTGGCTTTAAATTTCCTGCCTCTGGTGATAAGGGTGTCTTTTAACCTCCTGGTACAGGGAGGGTACATTTCATATGGGAGACTGATTTCCTGTTTTCAGGGGGACAGAGGAGGATCCAAGTGTCCTTCTTGCACAGGATACCTCTCAAGTAACTTTGATTAAAATAATCAATCAATTATTTAAGATAAACAAAGTGGCAAATTTTGAGGAAGCCTGCCCTTTGGCCCCTACATAACCTGGAATAGCACAAAAAGTCATGGAATTTTGAAGCTATGTGAAGCCTTGAGAAGTCATTTCACAAATGCAGAAACCGAGGCCTAGAGACATGATAAAACCTGATTGGCTAATGGCATAGTGGTTCTTTTTTTTTTTTTTTTTTTTAAGATGTATTTATTTATTCATGATAGACATGGGGCGGGGCAGAGACACAGGAGGAGGGAGAAGCAGGCTCCATGCCGGGAGCCCGACGTGGGACTTGATCTCCGGACTCCAGGATCGCGCCCTGGGCTAAAGGCAGGCGCTAAACCGCTGAGCCACCCAGGGATCCCCCATAGTGGTTCTTATACATAGCACTATTATGCCAATGCTCTTTCCATCACCCCTTGCTGAGCACCTCTATTTCCTCATCTGCACAGTGGGCACAGTGAGGGTTATAGATGAGAGCAAATGAACTACCACTACTGTAGGACTATGAAAAATAGAAAGTATATTCAAATGATAGGTTATCAACCTCATTGACAATCCCCACTAGAAAATGACTCACTGATGGGCCCCAGTGGAAGGTCAGAACCCACGGGAGGGCTAAGCTGGCTCGTCCACCTCTCCTGAGGCCTGTAAACTTTTAATGGAAGCACCGGGAAGAGATCCACGGCCACTGCAGCTAATAAGGCTCACTGGAACCACTTTAAAAGTTGGTTTGTTCAAAAATACCTGCAGTAAATACCCAAATCCCAACAACAAATGTGTTAAGGGATGTAGGGCTATGGATGGTTAATCCTCTTCTTTTCTCTATTTTACAAATTAATTATAATGTGATTATTTTGGTATATCGTACCTGGTCTATTGTGAGCATTCAGCAAACTTTTGTTAAGTATGGTATTCATAATTTGAAATGAAATGTCTTGAAGTGTTAAAAAGCAAGAGGCATGTCTGGTTAAACCTCCATGCTCAGTGCTGGGGATACCAAAATAAGACATATATTTTGCTTTCAACAAACTCACAGTCTAGTGGGGAAAACAGACCCAGAAACACATGAATGCACTTACTTCAAAGAGGAAACAGCTCTATCAGGAGAAAGCTCAAAGGCTAAAGGGCTAAGTGGCTAGCCATGCCTGGGAACGAGGGGAAAGCTTCCCAGAGGAGGTGACATTTGAACAAAGGGGCAGTTCATGCATGTGGGCAAAAGTGCGTTCCTGACAGGAAGAACAGAAGCCCAGAGATGAAATGGCACAGCATACGCTCCAGGAACCCTGAGTGCCTCAGCAAGGCCAGAGCACAGGGCAAGTGGTGGGGGATGAGGCTGGAGAGGAGGCAGGGATCAGACCCCAGAGAGCTTTGAGAAATCAGGTTAACAAATTTAGAGTTAATCTGACAGGACATGAGAAGCCAGTGGAGGACATGAGCAGGAGGGTGACCTACAGATGAAGGCCTCCTTGGCCACAGGAGGAGGGGAGATGGGGGAGAAAGACAGAGGGGAAGCCATTCCTTTGTTTCTTTGTACCCCATCTTGTTTCATAAAAGACTTAATGAGGGCAGCAGTTAAGGGTCTGTAGCTTTGCCTGAGTCCTTGACCCATCCCATCCCAGGTTCAAAAACCCTTAAAGATGTGAGGAGGGTGAAGAGAAGAGAGGAGGATGGAAAGGAGATGAGAGATAAGAGAAGAAAGAGGAGGATAAAAAGGTAATTCAGCAAAATCAGGGAGTCAAAACCAGTGAGCCAATTGGGATCCATAGCCCAATATCAAGACACTACTTCAGTGACTCTGTGATGCTCTTGGCCTTTCCATCATGAGCCAAGATGGACTCCATTGCTTCAATCCTCACACACTCTAATTCAAAGACTGGAAGTGAGGAAAATGATGTGGAACAGTTTCTTGCTCTTCCTATATCTCTTGCCTTTAATCATGTAGGAAAAAAAAAATCCCCAAACTCCCCAGGGAGTAGCCCTACATCTTATTGGTCATTACTAGGTTAGTCACATGACTACTCCTGGCCACTAAGTAGTCTGGGAACATAAATACTTGGCTTTTTCAACTACTTTGGTAGGAGTCAGCAAAGAGAGCAGGCACTTGGAATGGCTGCTGAGTAGGCAACTTGCAGTCTCTGCCATGTTGTTGTAAAGTATCTAGCAATAAGAATGAACATGGTGGGCGAAAAACAAGAGAATTTTGAGAATGGCACTAAGCCTACCTTGTACAGAAAAATTCTTACAATGCTATGGTTCACAAACTAAAATGTAGGTAATATAAATGAAAGAATGTGGGTGGGAACTTCCCTGACTAACTGAAAACTTAGTTTCATCTCACTCCTTAACCCAGTGTAAGACTCTAGCATAGCATCTAACTAAAAGGTGAAAAAAAAAAAAAAAAAAACAAGATTTTTCTTTGGAGAATCAATAACCCCAGAAATGTAAGCCTCAATATGCTGGTACTTGGAGGTCTTCTAGTGAATTACTGATTTCCCACTTGATCCCTTAAAGGCAACTCTATCAATATAAAAGCTCCCCCTATGCATAGAGGTCTCAGTCAACATTTCAGTGTCTTACTCCTAAGTGAATATAGACAATCAAGGATCAACAGGAAAAAAAAAAAGGATCAACAGGCATTTTAAGGAAGGCTTTCAAGACAAAACAAATAGAAAAATGAATAAGAAGTAAACAAAATGGTGCAGGTAACATAAGATACCTTTAAGAAAAATCCCTAGTTCATATAATTAGCATCTTTAGAGAGAAGCAAGAAGATATAATACTTCTAAGAATAAGAAAGGGACACTGGGTGGCTCAGTTGGCTGAGCATCTGATTCTTAATTTTGGCTCAGATCATGATCTCTGGGTCATGAGATTGAGCCCCACATTGGACTCAGATGCTAAGCTCAGCGTCTGCTTGTCCCTCTCCCTTGTCCCTCTCCGTGCACTCACTCTCTCGTTCTCTCTCTCAAATAAATAAATAAATAGATATCTTTAAAAAATAAGAATAGAAAAAATAGAAAACAAGAAACAGCTCTTAAAAATTCAAATATATTTATAGACATAAAATCTTCAATAGAGGTCTTAGAAGATAAAGTTGAAATTACCTCTGAATATAGGATAAAAAACTAAGAGGTGGAAAAAAACTATTGAAGAAATAATACAAGAAATTTCCTAAATTGTAAAGGTCCACCAAATATCAGCAGAAGAAATAAAACCCACACTAAACACTTTCTTGTAAAATTTCAGGACACTAAAGACAAAAAGGAGGTTTTAAAAGGATAAGAATAAGAGGTAAGTAATGGGCTATCACAAGAGAACAAGCAGAACACCTTCAGATTCCTCAGAGCAAGCTGGATGCTCTGCAATGGATTGAAAGTTTGAGTTACCCCCAAAATTCGTATGTTGAAGTCCTAGACCCAACATGGTGGTATCAGGAAGGAGGGCCTTTGGGAGATAATAAGGTCATGAGGGTAGAGCCCTCGAGAATGGGATTAAATCCTTATAAAAGGAACCCCAGAGAATTCTCTCACCCTCCTTCCATTATGTAAGGACATAGTGAAAAGACAGCCATCTACAAACCAAGAAGTGGACCTCACCAGACGCTAAGTCAGCTGGCATCTGGATCTTAGACTGTCCAGCCTCCAGAACTATGAAAAATAAATGTCTGTTGTTTATAAGCCATCGAGTCTATAGTATTCTGTTAAAACAGCTCAAACTGACTAAGAAAGACTTCTATTGCCCTTTTTCCTCAAATGTTTAATAATTCCTGCTTAGGCATTTATTAAGATGCTGTGAGAATTGAAAAAAAGCAAGAATGCTCATTTTCACTACTCCTATTCAACATCATACTGGAATTCCCTGCCAGCAAATTAAAGCAATAGAAAGGAATTTAAAAATCACACAGATTGTCCCTATTCTCAGGAAACGTCATTGTCTATACAGAAAATCCATAGAATGGGACACCTGGGTGGCTCAGCAGTTGCGTGTCTACCTTTGGCTCAGGGCAAGTGATTCTGGAGTCCCAGGATCGAGTCCCACATCAGGCTTCCTGCATAAAGCCTGCTTTCTCCCTCTGCCTGTGTCTCTGCCTCTCTCTCTGTGTCTCTCATGAATAAATAAATAAAATCTTTAAAAAGAAAAGAAAAGAAACCCTCACCTCAAAACACTTCCTCAAAAAAACAAAAACAAAAACAAAAAAACAAAGCAAAACAAAACAAAGAATCTACTAAGGTACTGAATGAGTTTAGCAGTATATTAGCAGTGAACAATCAAAAACCAAAATGTAAAGAAGAGCATTTAAAATAGCTCTGAAAATGAAGAGCTTAGGTATAAATCTAATAAAATGTTGATCAAAAAAATCAAAGAAGATCTAAAAAAATGAAGAGACATACTCTGTTCATAGACCAAAAGTCTCAGTATTGTTAAGATGTTAATCATCCCCCAATTGATGTATAGAATCAATGTAAACACAATAAAAATCCCAGCAGGTTTTTTTAGTAGATATTGACAAAGTGATTGTAAAATACACATGGAGGGGCACCTGGGTGGCTCAGTGGTTGGGCGTCTGCCTTCGGCTCAGGTTGTGATCCCAGGGTTCTAGGATCGAGTCCCGCATCAGGGTCCCCACAGGGAGCCTGCTTCTCCCTCTGCCAATGTTTCTGCGCCTCTCTGTGTCTCTCATGAATAAATAAATAAAATATTTTTTAAAAATTTAAAACATTAAATATACACGGAAAGGCAAAAGATCTAGAATACCCAAAACAATTTTGAAAAGGATAAAGTTAGAGGAATCACACTACCTGATTTTAAGGCTTACTATAAAGTCAAGTAACCAAGATAGTGTGTATATTGATAAAAAGATAGACACAGAGATTAATGAAATAGAGTAGAGCCTAAAAATAGATCCACACAAATATGGCCAATTGATTCTTGACAAAGATGCAAAGACAATTCAGGGAGAAATGATATTCTTTCAACAAATGATATTGGAACAATTGGACATCCATATACAGGTAGATGAACTTAGTCCTAACCTTCACACCTTATACAAAAATATATTCAAAATGATCTATAAGTCTAAATGTAAAATTATAAATCTTTTAAAAGGAAACATAGAAGAAAATCTTTGTGACCTGGAATTAAACAAAGAGTTTTTAGACATGATAAAAAAAAAATATATATATATATATATAAAAAGGAAAGCTTGGGGGGAAAAAGAATTTTTAGACATGACACCAAAAGCATGATCCATATAAGAAAAAAATTGTAAGTTGACCTTTATCAAAACTAAAATTTTGCCCTGTGAAAAACACCAGTAAGAAAATGAAAAGACTATCTCACACTGGAATATACTGCTTGTAAGTCACATGTCCAACAAAGGATTTATAATAAAACAAACGTACAAAACTCAACGGTAAGAAAACAATCCAAGTTTAAGATGATTAAAAGACATTTCACCAAAGAGGATTTACAGTTGGTCAATAAGCACATGAAAAAGGGCGCCTGGGTGGCTTAGTGGTTGAGTGTCTGCCTTTGGCTCAGATGGTGATCTTGAGGTCCTGGGATCAAGTCCTGCATCAGGCTCTGCAAGAGGGAACCTGCTTCTCCCTCTGCCTGTTTCTCTGCCCCTCTCTCTCTCTCTCTCTCATGAATAAATAAATAAAATCTTTAAAATATATAAGCACATGAAAAGATGCTCAATATCATTAACCATTAAGGAAATGCAAAGTAAATCACAATGAGATTCTACTACCCACCTATTAGAAAGGCTAAAATAAATAAATAACCTGACAACACCAAATGTTGACAAGGATATCAAGCTCAAACATTGCTGATGGGAATATAAAATGACATTGTCACTCAGAATAACAGTTTGGCAGTCTTATAAAGTCAAGCATATACTTCCATATAACTTGGCAAATCCAATCCTAAGCATTGATCCTGGAGGGGGGAATCTGTTCATACAAAGTCTATGAATAAAGATTTGTAACAATTCTACCTGGAATAAAAAAGAGCTGGAAATGGGGTGCCTGAGTAGCTCAGTCAGTTGAACATCTGACTCTTGGTTTTGGCTCAGGTCTTGTTTTCAGGGTCCTGGGATCAAGCCTCACATCAGGCTCCCCACTAAGCAGGGGGTCTGCTTGTCTTCTTCCTATGCCCCTCCCCCTGCTCACTCATGCTCTCTCTCTCTCTTAAATGAATGAATAAATCCTTTTTTTTAAAAAAAGAGCTGGAAACAATGCAAATATCCTTTATAGATGAATGGATAAACAAATGCATTACATCCATATAATAGAATACTGCTCAGTATTCAGAGTATGAACTACTGATATATGCAGCTACTTGAATGAATCTCAAAGGCACTATGCTGAGTGAAAGAAGCCAGTCTCAAAAGATTACATACTGTGTGATTTCATTTACATGAAACTCTGAAAAAAACAAAAAAAAACTATGGTGATAAAGAACATATCAGTGGTTGTCAGGGTTCAGGGGTTGGGGGAAAGTGTAACTACAAAGGGTAACAACATCAGGGAGTTTTTTTAGGTGATGAACCTGTTCTATAGCATGTGGATGCTCAATCTCTCTCTGTGTCTCTCATGAATAAATAAATAAAATCTTAAAAAAAAAAAAAAGAAAGAATTACAAAACCAGAAGAACTAAGAATGGAAAAGCCAGTGTAAAAAGACTGGGCAGCCAGCTTTAGATACATTTAATTATATAATCTGGAAATTGTAATTACAGAACAGAATATGAAATATAAACCCCGATGAAAGGAAAAGCAGCAGAAGTAACCAAATTGGGAGATTGGTAAAGAGAGGAATTATAAATGAGCTAACCACAGCACCTTTTATAGCAAAGAATCAATCCATACTGTCTCAAATTGAAATGTGAGGTTTGAAAAATCAATGACTCTAACCTCTTTCTGGTTTTTATGGTTTTCATAATCATTTTTTCTTAACCTTGGGGAGATCTTTTGGTAATTAATATCTCCTGTGGTGTACAAAAAAAAATATATCTCCTGTGGTGGAAAAAAATATTTAAAGTACAGCATTTCCTTCAGATCTATTTCAATTTATTTCTCTTCCATTGAATTTGATTAGAATTGAGTTTATATTTTGATAAAATGTAGAGTGGGATCAACTTTTACAAAATCATTTTTTTAAAAAAGATTTTATGTATTTATTCATGAGAGACACAGAGAGAGGCAGAGACCTAGGCAGAGGGAGAAGTAGGCTCCCTGCAGGAACCCGTTGTGGGACTCTGTCTTGGACTCTGGGATCAGGCCCTGAGTCAAAGGCGGACGCTCAACCACTGAGCCACCCAGGTGTCCCTACAAAATCATTTTGGTTTAACTTTATCTAAAACTTTCTTTCACTTATTCATTCTTCTTTTTTGTATATGAGCATAGAGAGCGATTTGAAATAATGTTTATCAGAATTTCTGTTTCATCCATTCTAAAATGCAGATTTCTTTTTTTCACATGTAAATAACTTTGAAATTTAGTGAGCTCAGGCAAAGGCTGTTGGCCAGGTGCCAATAGTGAAGTAGTTGTTTTTGCTGACACCTTCTGGTAAGATAAAGGAAGCCCAGCATCAAAATTCATAACAGGGTATCAGTTCTTTGAATGAAAAGTCCAGAGATGATAGCTGATCACTCTTTTAAGAAATGCAATACTCCATCACCTGTACTCTTAATGCACAAAGGGTTATATTGTATTTACACACACACACACACACACACACACACACATACACATACACATACACATACACACAGTGATTTAGAATCAAGAAGAGACTCAGAAGAGTTAAACTCTAAGTGTGAAATGGTTTTAGGGGTGCCTGGGTGGCTAGTTGGTTAAGTGTCAGCCTGTAGTGCAGGTCATGATCCCAGGATCCAGGGATGGAGCACCTGCATCAGGCTCCCTGCTCTGTGGGGAGCCTGCTTCTCCCTCTTCTCTGATACTCCCCCGTACTGGTGCTTGATGTTGCACTCTCTCTGTCTCTCTCTCTGTCAAATAAATAAATAAAGGGACACCTGGGTGGCTCAGTGGTTGAGCATCTGCCTTGGGCTCAGGGCGAGATCCAGGGCCCCAGGATGGAGTCCCATATTGAGCTCCTTGCAGGAAGCCTACTTCTCCCTCTGCCTATGTCTCTGCCTCTCCCTCTCTGTGTCTCTTATGAATAAATAAATAAAATACTTTTTAAATAAATAAATAAATAAAATCTTTTAAAAAATAAATGTGAAAGGTTGAGGAATATGTTATCCAATTTCACTTCTATTTGCCTCTTTATGTTTGCATAAGAATGATATATCACAAAATACAAGTTTAAGTAAGTCTAAAAGAGTTCTTTCATAAACATTCTAAGTGATAAAAGATCATTATATCGTGGTTTAATTGGCAGCATTTTTTTTAGTAATATAAGAAGATAATTTGTCTTAGAATCAAAACCTAGATTTAATGAAATATGCTATTTCTGAGTGATAGAACTGGATAGTTTATTGCTTTCTTCTTTAAAGTTTTCTATATGGCTCAATTTTATAATGAATATATGATTAAAGGGGTGCCTGGGTGGCTTAGTCGGTTAAGCAAGTGCCTCTTGGCTCTTGTCATGATCTCAGGGTTGTGAGATGGACCCCCACAAGGAGCTCTGAGCTCTGTGGGGAGCCTGCTTGAGATCTCTCCCTCTCTCTCTGCCCCTCCCCTCACTTGAGTGCACACTCTCTAGCTAAAATAAATAAATAAATATTTAACATAGATATACTTATATCTATATTAAATAAATAAATCTTTAATATATAATATTCAAGGGAATATTATTGATCTTCATGTAATATATAATTCTAAGCATATATCAAATATAATATTTTATGCACAATATATTATATAATACATGATATAGTGTGTATAAAACATATAACCTGATAGTTTTCAATATACATATTACATAATATGTAAACTTTTCATATGGCTTTATTTTCATCATGAAATAAAAGCTATGCGATTTTTTGTATAATAACTGGTATTATTTCACCTGAACCATCTGTTTTTTAAGATTCTATTTATTTATTTATTTATTTGAGAGAAAGCATTGCGGAGAGAGGGGTAGGGGGAGAGGGAAAAGCAGACTCCCTACAGAGCAGGAAGCCCAATGCAAGACTCGATTTCAAGGACCCTGAGATCATGACCTGAGCCAAAGGCAGATCTTTAACCAGCTGAGCCACCAGCTCACTTGAACCATTTTGATATTATTCTCCCAATCTTATCCATATTTACTTACATTTGCTTAGCTTGGTGTACAAAGTTTTCCATATTCTTCAGTTCTTCAGTATTTTGGCCATAGTCTAGGTCTAGGGTCGTTTCTCTCATGGTAGAAATAAATATTTCTAAACCAAAGAACCGTTTGATACTCTTTTGGGCTGGTGCCTTTCTAACAGCCTCTGTATATTCTTTCTCTCTCTCTTTGTGTCTCATTTTCTCCCTCTCTCCCTCATCTCTTATTTTTCCCCACTCTTTTATTTCCTATTTCTGGATCTTAGAGAGATGTTGCTAGGTTAGAAGAAAGTCATTTCTGGGGCACCTGGGTGGGTCAGTTGGTCAAGCATCTGACTCTTGATTTCAGCTCAGATAATGATCTCAGGGCCATGGGATTGAGTCCCATGTTGGGCTCTGTGCTCAGTATAGAGTCTGCTCTCTCCCTCTCCTCCTGCCCCTCCCCTTGCTTGCACTTACTATAAAAAAAAAAAAAGATAAATAAAGTCTTTAAAAAGAAGAAAAAGAAAGGGGATCCCTGGGTGGCTCAGCAGTTTGGCGCCTGCCTTTGACCTAGGGCGTGATCCTAGAGTCCCAGGATTGAGTCCCACATCAGACTCCCTGCATGGAGCCTGCTTCTCCCTCTGCCTGTGTCTCTGCCTCTCTCTCTGTGTGTGTCTTTCATGAATAAATAAATAAAATCTTAAAAGAGAAAAAGACTAACCTTTAAAATGGCTACATAGGGGCATTTGGGTGACTCAGTGGCTGATCATCTGCCTTCGGCTCAGGTTGTGATCCCAGGTCCTGCAGGTCCCCTGCAGGGAGTCTGCTTCTCCCTCTGCCTATGTCTCTGCCTCTGTCTCTGTGTCTCTCATGAATAAATAAACAAAATCTTTGAAAAAAAATGGCTATACATTCTTGCCTTCCAGTATTTATGCCCTTGCAGGGTAACTCTGTACCTCCTCTCATCAAGAGACTGTCAACTCCTTGAATCTGAGTTTGTTACTTGCTTTGGCCAAAGGAACAGTAGCAAAGGTGTTGCTAGAATAGACTAGAATATTACTCATCACTAGTGCTTGCTCTCTTGTGTTTGAGACACATGGCCCAGGTGCCCCCATCACGCCAGCCAACAGCCAGCAAATATCCAGGAAGGAGAACCATCAAGCTGACTCACAGCTGGCTGTAGACCCCAGGGCTCACCCAGCCAAGACCAGCAGAACTGCCTGGCCCTGACTGCCAACCTGCCAAAACATAAGCAAATAAATGGTTGTTTTAAGCCCATCACATTTTCGGGGATTTGTTATGCAGCAAAATCTAATTGATAGACTTAGGCTTCTGCCCAAGATGAAGTAACAGGGATCAGATTTATCCTCCTACCTGAAACAATGAAAATAACCCAGCAAGACTCTGGACTTTGGGTGGGTAATGTAGGACTGTGATCCCAAAAGACAGAAAAATAAATGATGTGAGCCCCAAGATTGCCCCAGCTTGTTGCCTAGAAAAAGTTTCCAGGTGGCAGTACAGATGGGGGGCGGGGACCCAGATGGAGTCTGGGGAATTCCTGAGTTGAGGAGATGTAACTGAGAGTCTGGGGAAACCAACGTGGATAAAGCTCTCAGGACAGAGTGTGGAGGAGAGAGACCCTCTGGAGATTCCAGAGGGTCTCTCTCAGAAGGCTCATCAGTGCATGCAAGTAAGGAAGTTATGCGAGGCCAGGGAAATAATCCTGTGAAAGGAAAAAGAACAGTGCCCTGCATTCTCACAGAGCCGGAAATGGAGGCCACTGCCACCAGCTAGACTATAAAAACTCATAATCACAGGGCATTGAATATTCAGGAAGGTCATTCTTCCATATTGGGGAATACTTTGTCCTACATGGAACTCCAAGACTTGTCTAATAAGAGCAAGATCTAAACCAATCAGACTGTTTATAAGTAACTTTACTGCATCATAGAAAATCTAACTAAAGCTAAAACTTATGGAGCGTCTACTATATTCCATCAACTTTACATACATTAGTATTTTACATATATCACTACATTTATATTATTTATAATGATCCCTTCAAATAGCTGCAATTATCACCCCAATTGTGCAAGACGATGGAGTTTAAGATAATATATATTAAGGGCCTGGCACATAACATGTTCAATAAATGATATTTCCCTCAACTCCCCACTCTTGCACCCCACCAACCAAATGACTTTTTCCAAATTGCACATCCACTTCAAAGAGACTATGGTTTTAAAAAAAATAATAAAACCCAAAAATTTTGGCCTTCAGGAGAAAAGTGGTCTTTAGCTGGGGTCCTGGGAAAAGTCCTGAATGAAGAGTCAGGAGTGCTGGTTCCAGTCCTGCCACTGGCACTACCTTGCAGGGTGACCTTGAGCCAGCCCTTCATCTCTCTGAGCCTGTTCATCTGCAATGGGGTGGCAGGGGATAATTTAGATTAAATTTCCTCAGAGCAACCCTCTCATTCCAGAGGCCAGGATGCCTCAACCATTCTCAGGCTAAAATTCTAATGGTAGAGGATGGTAAATTTGGAAAAGCGGAGTGGTATCCAACAAACCCCCCCCCCCCCCCCCCCCCCCACACACACACACACACACTCAGGGAGCCTCTTTTGGAGCTCTCTTCTGAGGTTTCTTGCATCTAGGAGAACTGCCTCTGTGCTCCCACAGTGGTGCAGCATTACCCATATATGCCAGAAGATGGTGCTGCTTCTCCGTGTCCATTCAACTGCATTTATTCTGTGCATCAAATGCTGCTCTGGGCAGAGTTCGCTTTACAACCCTACTTTTAAACACCAGGCACTCTAATTATGCTCAGAGATGGTAAAAGTATGAAGTAGGTGCTTGTTAAACGTTGATTTGATTTTCACTTTGTAGCTTTAACAGCATGGGGCACTTGGTTGATGGTCAGTAACTTTGTATTGATTGATTGAGTTGTATCTGCAGGTTAGAGACCTAAGTGTAAGGCCAGGGTGGCAGGACCAAAGAGTATTCAGTCTGAACACTACAATTCCTAGATGTAGAATAAGTCTTGGAGAGAGATGGGAAGAAAAATGATGTACCTGGCACAAAGCAGCTTCTCCTCAAATATCTGCTGACTTAATACATAAAGTACTTTTGCTTACATTGTCACTTATTCCCCAATGCAACAGTTGTTATTCCCACTCTACAGATAAGAAAACGGAGGCTACCATAAGAGACCTGGCCAAATCACAAGGTGACTTCAAAGCATACTGTGCCCCCCCACCAAGATTAATAGCTGATATTTCTATTATTCTTGAGAATTTGTCAACCACTTTCATATACATGTTTTTAAGATTTTATTTATCCATGAGACACAGAGAGAGAGAGAGAGAGAGAGAGAGAGAGGCAGAGACACAGGCAGAGGGAGAAGCAGGCTCCATGCAGGGAGCCCAACATGGGACTTGATCCGGGGTCTCCAGGATCAGGTCCTGGGCTGAAGGTGGCGCTAAACCACTGAGCCACCTGGGCTGCCCCCCCCCCCCCCATACACTCTAGTTTATTTAAACCTTCATAGGAGGGGCACCTGGGTGATTCAGTCAGTTGAGCATCTTACTGTTGATTTTAGTTTAGGGCATGATCTCAGAGTCATGAGATCTAGCCCACTGGGCTCCATGCTCAGTAGAGAGTCTGCTTGAGATTCTCTCTCTCCCTCCCTCCCTCTGCCCCTCCTCCTGCTTTCTAAAATAAATAAATAAATAAATAAATAATATTTTTTTAAAAAATAAAAATAAATAAACCCTCACAGGAACTCTGAGGAGTAAGCTTTTACTATATTTATTTTGCAGATGAAGAAACTGAGGCTTTGCAAGATTGTCTGCCCAAGTACACATGACTGCTGAGGGGAAGATGAAGACCACAGCCTCTGAGTCTGCCCCACTTCCCCTATATCAGTTTAACTCAACTGTTCTTGGGGTTACAAGAATTCACTAGAATAATTTTTTACTTTACGTTTTCTTTTGATAACTTTTCTCAGTTTTATTGAGATGTAACTGACATAAAACATTGTGTAAGTAACTCAATGACATGTAACATATGGTGATTTGATCCACGTATTTAATGTGATATGTTTACCACCTTACATAGGTTAGTCCATACACCCTTCACCTCACACAACTACCATTTGCTGTAGTGGTGGTGACAATATTCAAGCTCCACTGCCATTGTAACTTTGGAGCACACAGTACTGTCAACTATGGTCACCATGCTCCACATTAGATCCCTGACACTGACTTATCCTAAAACTGTCACCCTGTACCCTCTTACCAAAACCCCCCATGTCCTCCATCCCTCAGCCCCTGACAACCCCCTCTACTCCCTGTTCTATGAGTTTGATGCTTTTAAATTCCACAGATAAGTGAGACCATACAGTATTTGTCTTTGACTTATTTCACTTAGAATAATACCCTTGGGGCACCTGGATGGCTCAATGATTGAGTGTCTGCCTTTGGCTCAGATCATGATCCTAGGGTCCTGGGATCAAGTCCCACATCAGGCTCCCCAGAGGGAGCCTGCTTCTCCCTCTGCCATGTCTCTGCCTCTCTCTGTGTGTCTCTCGTGAATAAATAAATAAAATTTTTTAAAAAGCATAACATTTGGAAAAAAAGATGAATACCCTCAAGGCCCATCCATGTGACGATTATAATTTTCTTTTTTTTTTTAGTGAATGCTGGGTGTCCACTTTATTTTTTTTAAGATTTTATTTATTCATGAGAGACACAGAGAGGCAGAGACATGGGCAGAGGGAGAAGTAGGCTCCATGCAGGGAGTCCGATGTGGGACCCGATCCCGAGAGTCCAGGATCACACCGTGAGCCAAAGGCAGGCACTAAACCGCTGAGCCACCCAGGGATCCCTGGGTGTCCACTTTAAAACTAAGAGCTCCCTCCCCATTTTAATGTGCCTGTTTCTGTCCATGGTAGCTTTGGCTACTTTCATTATTCAGAGTCCATGAGAGGAAAATGTACTCATACCACGGAGAAACCAAATGACTCCCAGAAGCACCGTTAGAAGGGAGGATTCATAAGGGTTCACATCAAGCCAAGTGGTGGCAAGAGGTGAGCGGTCCTCCTGGCCCAGTCCAGTAGAGCATCCCAGGTATTAGAACCTGTGCTGTGGCTAGCAGGCATATATTCCTGGCAGCAAGTGTGACTTAGATGCAGAAAGAGAAAAAAATTGCATTCCCGCTGTTCATTTGAATTTTATAGGTTCTGTAATCTTGTTGGTATTTAATTTGCCAATTTGCTTTTGGTTTCAAAGTCACATAAGAGCTATAAGCATACATTTATACCTAGTTTTATGCTTATACATACTTAAGTAATATAATAAAATCAGTCAACACTGGGAGTGCTGGGAATTTTTTCCCTTTAAAAAGACTGTGCACACAGGTTAGAGAAACACTGGCCATATCCCCTTCGGTTGAGAAAGGGGCCATAACCACAGACTTTTTTTTCTCTGGATAGGAAGAACTCTCCCTAGAAAACAGGGAAGAGTTCATTCTCAGGCCAGATGTGGGGAGAGAGAAAGGCAGTCCCTGCTCACATTAGTCTTTCCTGGCTAGCAGGGGCCAGAGGCTGTTGGCTTTGAGGCTAAAAAGGGGTTTCCTGTAGAAGATAGGAGACTCTCAAATGGTTTCACAAAAAACACAAGAGTGGGGTTGCCTGGGTGGCTCAGTGGTTGAGAGTCTGCCTTTGGCTCAGGGCGTGGTCTTGGAGTCACCGGAACAAGTACCACATC
This sequence comes from Canis aureus, assembly GCF_053574225.1. Classification (NCBI taxonomy): domain Eukaryota; kingdom Metazoa; phylum Chordata; class Mammalia; order Carnivora; family Canidae; genus Canis; species Canis aureus. The sequence continues at coordinate 28,384,186 of NC_135626.1, forward strand.
GGACTCCCTGCACGGACTCTGCTTCTCCCTCTGACTGTGTCTCTGTCTCTCTGTGTCTCTCATGAATAAATAAATAAAATCTTTAAAACACACACACAAGAGGGTAGTGGACCTCAAAATCAAGGGTGAAGTAGGTCCACCTTCCTCTCATTTGACTCCCTGATAAAAGATCCAGGATCCACCTCCAGGCAACTGAGAATAAGGACAATTAGACCCAAGGTTTCCATTGGTTTCCTTCAGAATTTTAACTCTTCAAAAATCATGGAAGTAACTCGTGTTTATTGCATCTAATGGGACAATCGTATACTTTAAAAAGTCACTAATCTCTTCCCAGCTCCCCTCAATACTAGCAGCTTGAACATAGCTCTATCCTCAACTCCATACTCATGTAGCCATGTCCAAACACACATACCCTATTTAGAGGATTCTTTGGTCACATTTGTTTGACAACATAAGATCATGCCATATGCACATCTCTGCCATTTGTTCATCTCACCTAATATCAAGTCAGTGTACAGACACTCATTCTTTCTGAAAGGTTACATAACATTCCAGAGTATGGCTGTAACACAATTTATTCACCCACTCCCCTAAGAAGAGATTGTTGGTTGTTTCCAAGCTTTCCTTCTTAACTGTTAGAAGCAATGTTGCAATAACCATCCTTGGATATATGGCTTTCTCCTCTACACCGACTTTGTGACAGATTCCTAGAAGTGAGCTAGGTCAACATGTGGGTCATTCTTTTTTAGTTCAATAGCTGTTTCCTATGTTATTCTTCATTTGTTCTTTTTCCAAATATGCATTGGGTGTCTGCTGTGTGCAAGGCACTGTGTTGGATGTGCAGAAGAAGTAAACAAGACAAGGCTCTGCCGGCCAGGCACATAAACACTAAGGAGTACTTATATAATAAATATATATCACATAGGTAACTATTATATCCATACTAGTTACATATTGTATAACTGTATTTACATATCTCTACTCAACGACAAAGTGATAGTACCCTGAAAAGGACTTAGGTGGAGATAAAGGATGAGGTCAAGTGGAGAATGAACACAGAGGGCTATGTCCAGCTGGGACAAGGGCTGAGGCCCTGGTCCCATACTTCTCTTCATCCCTGGTTGCCTACAAGAGATAATCTCTGAAACTGGAGGACATTTTTCCCACTCATGCTAGCCACCATTTATTATGGTGGCCTTATATATGTCAGACACTTCACATATATTCCTTTATTCATACTAATTCTTATAAACCCACCGCATTAGTTATCTATTGCTGTGTAACAAATTTTCTCCAGGACGTAGTGGCCCAAAACAATACGTATTTATTATTTTACAGGTTTTATTTGGTCTTTTATATCTGGCTTCTTTCACTTAGCATAACATTCACATTATAAGCATAATCAGTATTCCATTCCTTTTTATGGCCAAAAAATATTCCATTGTATGGATACCACACTTTTCTTTAGCTATACATAAGTTAATAGACATTCTTTTATTTTTACAAATTTTTTAATTTCAGTATAGTTGACACACAATGTTACATTAGTTTCAGGTATACTAGATAGTGATTTGACTTCCCTATACATTAGTCTACACTCCCCATGAGTGTAGCTTCCATCTGTCACCATACAATGCTATTACAACACTGACTAGATTCCCTATACTGTACCTTTTATTCCTGTGACTTATTCATTCCATATATGGGAGGCTGTATCTTCTGTTCCCTTTCACCCATCTCCTCCACCCCCCTACCCTTTCCCTCTGGCAACCATCAATTTGTTCTCTGTATTTATATGTCTGATTCTGCTTTTTGTTTGTTCATTTATTCATTTGTTTTGGTTTTTAAATTCTACATATAAGTGGGATCATATGGTATTTGTCTTTCTCTGTCTGATTTATTTCATTTAGCAAAATAACACCCTCTAGGTCTATCCATGTTGTTACAAATGGCAAGATCCCTCCTTTTCATGGCTGCATAATATTCCATTGTAGATACATACATCTTTCTTATCCATTCACTTATCAATGGATACTTGGGTTGCTACCATATCTTACCTATTGTAAATAATATTGCAATAAACATAGAGGTGCATCTATATTTTCAAATTAGTGTTTTCCTTTTCTTTGGGTAAATATCCAGTAGTGGAATTACTAGATCATGTTATTTCTAATTTTAATTTTTTTAAGAACCTTCATACTTTTTTCCACAGTGCCTACACCAATTTACATTCCCAGCAGCAGTGCACAAGGATTCCTTTTCCTCCACATCCTCGCCTACACTTGTTATTTCTTAATGGACATTCTTTTTTTTTTTTTTTTATTTATTTGAGAGAGAGAAAAAGAGAAAGAATGAGCAGGGAGAGAGAGGCAGAAGCAGAGAACCCAATGTGGACCTCAATCCCAGGATGCTGGGATATTGACCTGAAGCTGACCAACTGAGCCACCCAGGCGCCCCTTAATGGACATTATTTTAATTAATACTTACATAGCACATATTTTTTCCATCCTTCATTTCTCCTTATTAAAAATTATAGATAAGGAGTGCCTGGGTGGCTCAGTTGGTTAAGCTATGGCCTTTGGAGGCCCGCCCCCCCTCCACTCATGTTCTCTCTCATTCACTCACTCTCTCTCTCAAATAAATAAATAAATAAATAAATAAATAAATAAATAAATTTTTAAAAAGGTTATAGGTAAAATTAAAGTTGCCTTACACTGCCACCACCCAAAGCCAACCCCCTCTCTGGAAGATTAAAGTTTATCCAAATTTTTCTCTGCACGTGTATTCAAATGTATATGTACTTATATTATCTATTGCTGTGTAACAAATTACTTCAAAACTTAGGGGCTTAAAACAATAATAAGAATTTACTATGTCACACAGTATCTAAGAATTAGGAATTCTAGAGTGGTTTAGCTAGTTGCTTCTGACTCAGGCTCTCTCATGGGATTGCAGTCAAGATATTGGCAAGGACTGTGGTCACCTGAAGACATGACTGGAGCTTCCCAAATGTCTCATTCACATAGATGAAGAGTCAGTGCTAGTTGTTGGCGGAAGGCTTCAGTTCTTCTCCATCCAGGGCTGCCATATTTAGCAAATAAAAATATGAATGCAAATAGATAAATAAGTTCCGTAGATCTAATTAATGCATAGCATAGTGACTATCACCAAAATACTGCATTATAAACTTTTAAGTTTCTAAGAGACTACATTTTAATTGTTTTCACCACAAAAAAGAAATGATAATGATACAACATCATAGAGGTGTTAGCTAAGCTACTGTGGTAATCATATTGTAATATATAAATATATCAAATCAACATATTGTACATTTTAAACTTACACAGTGTTATATACAAATTATATCCCAATTTTTTAAAAAATGGAAAGTAAGACCCAACTATCTGCTACATACAAGAAACTCACTTAAATATAAAAACATAAATACATTAAAATTTTAAAATGGGGGAAAGATATACTATTTTACTTCTAATCAAAAGAAAGTTGAAGATGCAATAGATTTCAAAGCAAAGAATATTACTGGGGATAATAACTTCATAATGATAAATAAATCAATTCATCAAAAGGATAAACAATCCTAAATGTTTATGCGGAGCTTCAAAACACATGAAACAAAAAAAAATGCTAGAAATTTAAGGAAAAATAGAAAAGGTAATAATTATAGTTGGAATTCTCAACACTTCTCTATCAGTAATTTAGAAAACAAGTAGACAGACACCAATGAGGACACGGAAGACAATATTGATCAAATTGGCCCAATGCCCAATAGCAGAAGATGCATTATTTTTTAATGAATATTGAATATTTACCATGACAGACCAGATTCTGGACCATAAAACAAATCTAAATAAATGTTAAAGGATTCAAATCATAAAGGTATATTCTCTAACTACAATGAAATTAAATAAGCAGTAACATAAAAATAACTGAAAATCCCAAGTATTTGGAAACTAAATAATTTACTTTAAATAATCCATGGGTCAAAGAAAAAATTAAAAAAGAAATAAAAAGGGCAGCCTGGGTGGTTCAGCGGTTTAGCATCGCCTTCAGCCCAGGGCGTGATCCTGGAGACCCTGGACCAAGTCCCACGTCAGGCTCCCTGCATGGAGCCTGCTTGTCCCTCTGCCTGTGTCTCTGCCTCTGTGTGTGTGTGTGTGTCTTTCATGAATAAATAAATTAATTAATTAATTAAATTTTAAAAAGAAATTAGAAATTAATTTGAACTGAATGAAAATCAAAATACAACCTATCAAAATCTGTATATGCAGCCCAAGCTTAGAGGAAAATGTATAGCACTAAATGCCTATATTAGAAAACGGGAAAGATCTTAAGCAATGACCTCAGTTTCCACAAAAATAAGAACAGCACATTGACCCCAAAGTAAGAAGAAAGAAGAAAGAAAGAAAGAAAGAAAGAAAGAAAGAAAGAAAGAAAGAAAGAAAGAAAGAAAGAAAAAAGTAAGAGAAAGAGAAAGACTAGAGTGGAAATAAACAAAATAGAAAACATAAAAATTGAGTAAATAAATGAAACCAAAATCTGGTTTCTTGAGAAGATCCATAATGTTGATAAACTTCCAGCAAAACTAATTAAAGGGGAGGAGGGAAGACAAAATCACCAATAGTAGATGATATTACTACGGATCCCATGTAAATAAAATGATAAGGAAATATCATTAACTTTTGCTGATGAATTCTATAACTTGGATGGAATGGAGAAATAACTTTGCAATAGCAAAGATTACTCAAAAAAGAGGTAGATAATCTGAATAGCTCTAAATCTACTCAAGAAATTGAATTTGCAGTTAAAAATCTATGCACAAGAAAACTCAAGATATGGATGGACTCATAGATTAATTCTACTGAACATTTAAGAAAGAAATAATAACCATTCTGCACAAACACTTGCAGAAAATTAAAGAGGAGGAAATAATTCCTAACTCATTCTTGGAAGCTAACCTGAGTCTGATGACAAAACCAGATGAAATATAAAAAGGAAAGAAAACTACAGACCAACATCCCTCCTGAAAACATGTGCAAAACTTCTTCACAAAATTTTAGCAAATAAAATTCAACAACATATAAAAAGTATAATTGTTATGATCAAGTGGCATTTATTCTAGTAATGCAAGTTTGGCTTGACACTTAAAAATCAATCAATGTAATTTCCCATAGTAATAGATATAAAAGAAAAACCACATGATCATCTCAACAGGCATGGAAAAAGCATTTGGCAAATTTCAATGTCTATTTGAGACAAAAACTCTCAGAAACCAGGAGTAAAATGGAACTTCCTTAACCTGAAAAAAGATATTTTATAAAAATAAAGCAAAGACCCTACAATTAATACCATACTTTATGGTAAAAGCTTGAATGCTTTCTCCCTGAGATCTAGAAGCAGCCCAGATGTTCACTCTTTCCGCTCCTACTCAGTATATACTGGAAGTTGTAGCAAATGCAGAAAAAGAAAAGCTTACAGAAAGGAAAGGAAGAAATAAAATTGTTTCCATTTACAGATAGTAGAAAATGCCATGGAATCTTCAAAAATGTGCTAGAACTTAAAAATGAGTTAATAATTAGCAAAGCCACAGGATCCAAGTAAACACACAAAAATCAATCATGTTTCTGTATATTCTAATATTGAACAAGTGGAAACATAAATGTTTAAAAACATTACTATTGGGACGCCTGGGTGGCTCAGTGGTTGAGCGTCTGCCTTTGGCTTAGGGCATGACCCTAGGATCCAGGATCCAGTCCCACATTGCGCTCCTTGCAGGGAGCCTGATTCTCCCTCTGCTTAGGTCTCTGCCTCTCTCTCTCTATCTCCCTCTCTCTCTCTCTCTTTTTTTTAATTTTATTTATTTATGAGAGACACAGAGAGAGGCAGAGACACAGTCAGAGGGAGAAGCAGGCCCCTTGCAGGGAGCCCCATGTGAGACTCGATCCCAAGACTCCAGGATCATGCCCTGGGCCAAAGGCAGGTGCTAAACTGATGAGCCACCCAAGCATCCCATCTCTCTCTTTCTGTGTGTCTCATGAATAAATAAATAAATAAAATCTTTTTAAAAAGTAAAAATAAAAACATTACTATTACAATAGCACAGATATACTTAGATATAAATCTAACAAATATGTGCAGAACAATCATAGAAAAAAGTCACAGAAAACAAAAAAGGCAGAAGGATCATGGATCAGCAAACTAATTTAAGCTGCCAATTGTCTCCAAATTGATTTATAAATTTGATGCAATCCAACCCAAAACCCCAGAAAGATATTCTGTAAATATTATAAAACAATTCTTAAATTTATATGCAAAGGCAAAGAAACTAGAACAGCCAAAATAATTTTGAAAAAAAAGAACAAATTTGGAGGATTCACATTACCCAAATTTAAGACTTACTATAAAGCTACAGTAAGGTATTGGCAGAAAGATAGACACACTGATTGATGGAACAGAACAGAAAGTCCAGAAACACACAGATATGGCCAATTGAATTTTTACAAAGACACAAAGGAAATTGAACAAAAAAATGGAGTCTTCAAAAATGTCAAAACAATTGGAAGATATGGAAATATGCAAAAGGGACAGAGAGGGGAGGGAAAAAAGAGAAAAGAGAAGCAGCAAACCATGATCCATACTTCACATCATTTACAAGAATTAACTCCAAATGTATCATAGATCTAAACGTAAAACTTTTAGGGGCACCTGGGTGGCTCAGTCAGTTAAGTGTCTGCCTTTGACTCCAGTCATGATTGCAGGGCCTTGGGATAGAGCCCCAGAGCCCCACAAGGGGCTCCCTGCTCAGTGGGGAGTCTGTATGTCCCTCTCCCTCTGCGTCTCCCTGCTGCTTGTGCTCTCTCTCACACTCTCTCTCTCAAATAAATAAATAAAATCTAAACAAACAAACTTAACAACTTTTAGAAAAAAGTAGGAGGAACCTTTGTTACCTTAGGTTATAAAAGTGTTCTTAGATATACCAAAAGCACAATGCAAAAAAGAGATGTTAGACTGAATGTTTACTTTGTAAAAAGACAATTAAGAGAATGAAAAGTCAAGCCACAGACTGAAAAACAGTCTTTGCAAATCCCGTATTTGAGAATGGACTCAGATCCAGAGCACAGAAGAAATTCTTAAGGGGCATGTGGGTGGCTCAGTTGGTTGGGCAACAGACTTGTGGTTTTGGCTTAGGTCATGATCTCATGGATGGTGAGATCAAGTCCCAAGTCTGGCTCTACATTCAGTGGGGAGCCTGCTTGAGATTCTCTCCCTCTGCCCCTTTCCCACTCAGGCACTTGCATGTGCTCTCTCTCTAAAATTAATCAATAAATCTTTTTATTAAAAAAAAAGGAATTATTAAAACTCAATGAGAAAATAACCCAATTAAACATGAGAAAGGATATATAGATAACAATCACTTGAGAAGATGCTCAACATCATTAGTCACTTAGGAAATGGAAATTAAAATCACAATGAGATACTGCTACACACCTTTTGAAAAGTTAAATTTAAAAAGAAAAATTGAAAAAATAAAGAAATAAAATGAAAAAGAAAAAGAAAAATTGACAATAAAAACTGAAAATCTCACACACTGTTGGTGGGAATATAAAATGGTGTGGCACCTCTGGAATATTATTTTGGCAGTTTCTTTGAAGGTTAAACATGTGTTTACCATAGAATGCAGCAAACCCATTCCTAGGTTACTTACCCAAATAAAATAAAAACCTGAACACAAAATCCTGAATACAATGTTTATAGCAGCTTTAGTCATAATTGTCAAAATGGAACCTCAAATGTTCCTGAATTGGGGAATGGATAAATACACTGTGGTATATCAGCATGACAGGACTACTCAACAATAAACTATGACACACAGAAGAACAGCATGGATAAATCTCAAACTAATTATGTTGAGTGACAGAAACCAAACCCCCAAAAAAGTACATACCACATGATGCCATTTTTACAAAATTCTAGAGAATGCAAATTCATCTACAGTGAGGTAAAGCAACTCAGTGATTGCCTGGGGCTGGAGGGTGGCAAGGAAGGCAGAGGGAGGGTCAGAGAGGGTCATGAGAAGATTTTGGGTGGATAGGAATGTTTGATACCTTGATTGTAGTTGATAGTTTTAGTGGCTTATACATATGTCAAAATGTATCAAATTGTGCACTTTATATTTTTTAAGATTTTATTTATTTACTTATTCACGTGAGACAGAAAGAGAGAGAGAGAGGCAGAGACATAGGCAGAGGGAGAAGCAGGCTCCCTATGGGGACCCTGATGCAGGACTCGATCCGAGGACCCCGGGATCATGACCTAAGCCGAAGGCAGAGACTCAACCACTGAGCCACCCAGGTGCCCCAAATAGTACAATTTAAATATGTGCAATTTATTGTGTATCAATTACACTTCAATAAACTTGCTTTTAAAAATGGCTTGCCTCTCTGTACATGTTTGGATTCCTCTATGAGAAGGTGTAACAGAATCTCAGTTTGCAAACTATGATAGTCAATTTTATGTATCAACTATTTTTCAATCAAACGCTAATCCTGGTATTGCTGGAACGGGGTTTTCCAGGTAAGATTAACATCTACAATCAGTTGATTTTATGAAAAGGAGATTATCCTGGATAATATGGCAGGCCCAATCCAACCAGTTGAAAGGCATTAAGAATGGAACTGAAGTTTCCCTGAGGAAGAAGAAATTCTGCCAGCGGACTGCAGCTTTAGCTCCTGCCAGGGCCCCAGCCTGCCAGCCTATGGACCTCAAACTTACCTACCCAGCCCTCAATCACATAAGCTAAGTGCTTACAATAAATCTCTTTATATATATAATATATTATATATATGATCTACTAGGATCTTATATTATCCTATTGATCCTATATTATCAATAATTATACATAGATTTATGTATCATATATATTATACATGATGCTGGTTCTGAATAGAAGATATATATATATAGAGAGAGAGAGAGAGAGATTGCCTTTTCTTTTTTTTTTTTTTTTTTGAGACTTTTTCTTTAAGAAAGGATTGAAATACACTCCTACTGTACCCCCTTCCTTCTCTTGCAACTCCTGCCTATGTTTGTGTGGATTCCCTAATCCCCAGAACCACACTGAGATGGACACATTGTCTGTAAACCCCTGGGTAACTGTCAAGTTATGATCCAGACTTCAGGTTGTTCTGTATAAAATGCAAAATAAATGTTTTTATTAACAATGGAAAAAAATTTTTGCAAGCACTTGGCATATATAAATATAAATATATATTTTTTCCCTATTTCTGGCTTAGTTCTTTTTTCCTGGTACAATAAAGTAGCCCTAAATGACCATAGTCACATTACCTTCCCAGTCTGCAATTATGGCCTCAGGGAGAGTTCCCTATGACCAGCTGACTGAGGAACAGTCCCTCAGGATGAGTTTATAGATGGTTCTACACAATATGCAGGCACCACCCAAAAGTGGACAGCTATAGCACTATAGCCCCTTTCTAGGACATCCCAGAAGAACAGTGGTGAAGAACTTTGAGCAGAGTACCTGCTCATTCATTTTGTCTGCAAAAGACATGGCCAGAGGCTTAAGTCTATACTGATTAACGAGCTGTGGCCAGTGGTTTGGCTGGATAGTTAGGGACTTGGAACATGATTGGAAAACTGGTGACAGGAAACCTAGTAGTATAGACCTCTCTGAATGGGCAAAGAATGTAAAGCTATTTGTATCTTACGTGAATGCTCACCAAAGGGTGACCTCTGCAGAAGAGGATTTTTAATAATCAAGTGGATAGGATGACCTCTTCTGTGGATACAAGTCAACCTCTTTCCCTAGCCACCCTTGTCATTGTCCATTGGCTTATGAACATAGCAGCCAGTAGCAGGGATGGAGGTTATATATGGGCTGAGTAACATGGACTTCTACCCACCACAGTCAATCTGGCTGCAGCCAATGCTGAGTGCCTGATCTGCCAGCAGTAGAGCCCAAAACTGAGAGCCAGCACCATTCCCTGGGGTGATAAGCCAGCTACCTCATGGCAGGTTGATTACATTGGATTACTTCCATCATGGAAGGGATAGTGCTTTGCTCTTCATGAAACAGACACTTATTCTGGATATGGATTTGCTTTCCTTGCATATAATGCTTCTGCCAAAACTACCATCTGTGGACTTCCAGATCCACCGTCATGGTATTCCAAGCAGCATTGCTTCTAATCAAAGAACTCACTTCACAGCAAATGAAGTACAGCAATGGATCCATGTCCATGGAATTTACCGGTCTTATCATGTTACCCCATTATCCTGAAATAGCCAGCTTGTTATAAAGGTTGAATAGCCTTTTGAAGATCTAGTAGACAATACTTTGCAGGACTGTAGCAATGTACTTCAGGATACTATATATGTTCTATATCAGCATTTCAGGTATGGTGCTGTTTCTCCCACAGCTAGGATTCATGCTTCCAGGAATTAAGGAGTGGAAATGGAATGTTACTATTCACTAGTAGTAACACCCAGTGACCCACTAGTACAATTTTTCTTCCCATCCTTGCGTTATGCTCTGCTGGTCTATAAGTCTTCATGCCAAAGGGAAGAGTACTTTTCCCAGAAGACATGATTCCATTGAATTGGAAGTTAGGACTGCCACCCCAGCTCCTCATGCCTCTGAATCAACAAACCAAGGAGGGAGTTACTGTACTAGCTGGGGTGGTTGATTCTGACCACCAAGGGGAAATTGGGATTCTACTACATAATGGAGGTAAGGAAAAGTATGTCTGGAATATAAGAGAGCCTTAAGGCATCTACTGGTACTATTATGTCCTGTGATTAAAACCAAAGGGAAACTGTAACAACCCAATTTAAGCCAAAACTTCTAATGGCACAGACCTTTCAAGAATGAAGGTTTGGGGGCATTCTGCTAGGAAAAGAACCACAACCAGCACTAAGGTGCTTGCTGAGGGCAAAGGAAATATGTAATCAGTAGAAGAAGGTAGTTATAAATACCACCTATGACCACCCAACCAACTGCAGAAAGGGGGACTATGAGTATTCATTCCTTATTTTATTATAAATATATTTATTTCTGTGTATTTTCCCTCTCTTATCCCCCTTGTATTCTAACATAAAAGATATTAATAGTTAACTTTACCTTAAATTATTGAAGTTACAGGATTATCAAGGAGAAGAGTGAACATCACCCAAAGACTTTGAATTCTCTTTGGGGAAAAGGTTAGCACATTTTCAGTTGTACTAGGGTAATTGCATCATGTTAGGTGGCAGTATGACTTTGTTATTGTTTTTACTTGGAAGTTAAGTATAGTTTAAGGAGATGCATATGGGTGCTGGGTTGACCAGATGTGGACTAAAATGATCAGTTTCATGTGTTAACTTGGCTAGGCTATATATAATACCTAGATATTCAACCAAATACTAATGTAGGTGTTACTGTGAAATTATTTTGTAGATGTGATTAATATCTATAATCAGTTAACATTATACAAAGGAGATTGTTTTAGATAATCTGAGTGGTCCAACTTCTAACCAGTTTAAAGGCTTGAGGTTTCCCTGAAGAATTCTACCTGTGTACTGCAGTGTCAGCTCCCACCTGAGCTTCCATCCTGACCTTTCTTACAGACTGCACTAATATTCCCAGACTTGCCAACCTGCCCCCACAACCGAGTAAGCCAACTCTGGTAATAAATTAGATAGATTAGATGGATGGATAGATAGATGATAGATTAGATTAGATAGATAGATAGATAGATAGATAGATAGATAAACAGATATCCTTCCTACTGGTTATGTTTCTCCGGTGGAACTGTAACATAAACCACCTAAAAAAATGTATTGCATCTCCAAGAGTCAGAGCTTGTTTTTGACCCAAAAGGGATGAGGCATGATCCCCAGAACTCCTAGGCAAATCCCAGGAGTTCAAGAGAGTATTCTGATGGAGTGAATTAGGCAGGTCAGGGCAACGCACCTAGATCATTGTTCTTTTAGGGCATGCGTTCAGATATCTTAGTCCTTCCATGGATGTTAAAGTATACACAATACATTGGAATATTGCATAGCCACTTAAAAATAGACTTTTTAGGAGCACCTGACTGGCTTATTCAGTTAGGCTCGGTCTTCAGCTCACTTGATGGTCCCGGGGTCCTGGTATCCAGCCCCACATCAGGCTCCCTACTCAGCAGGAGGTCTGCTTCTCCCTCCGCCTCTTCCCCCTGCTTGTGCTCTCTGGCTCTGTCAAATAAATGGATTAAATCTTAAAAAAAAAAAAAACTTTTTATCAACTTTCTCTGAAAGAGGAATATAAAATACATCATTGTTTCTAAGGAGGGAAACCCAGTTAGTGCTGGGAGACAGAAGTGGGAGAATTTTCACTTTTTCTACCTTTGAAATATTTTTTAAAGATGTATTTATTTGAGAGAGAAAGAGAGAGAGCAAGTAGAGGTGAAGGTGATGGGCTGAGGGAGAGAGAGAATCCCAAGCAGACTCCCTGCTGAGCATCCCCCCTGTTGTGGGGCTCAATCTTTCCACTCTGGGACCATGACCGGAGCCAAAACCAAGAGTTGAACACCAATTAAGTGTTAATTAACACTCAATATACCAATGTTCAATTGAGTTAATTGAACACTCAATTAACCAATTGAGTCACCCAGGCACCCCTACCTTTGGAATATTGAATCATGTAAATGTATTATCTAGACTAGGGATTGGCAAACTATGGTTCACAGGTCAAATCTGGCCCACTGTCTGTTTAAAGTTCTATTGGAGGGGAACCTGAGTGCCTCAGTGGTTGAGTGTCTGCCTTTGGCTCAGGTCATGATCCCTGGGTTCTGGGATCGAGCCCCACATCAGGGTCCCCACAGGGAGCCTGCTTCTCCCTCTATGTCTCTGCCTCTGTCTCTCTGTGTGTGTCTCTCATGAATAAATAAAATTTTAAAAAATTAAAATTAAAAAATACAGTTTTATTGGAACACATCCATGCTCATTTGTTTATATATTGCCTATGGCAGCTTTTATTCTACAATGGCAGAGTTCAGCAGTTGCGACAACTATATACACGATGTCATATGGCTCATAAAGCCTAAAATAGTATCTGACCATTTACAAAAAAAAAATGCCCATTTCAATGGAGATTTTTTAAAAATAGAAAGGCAAATTGGCATTAAAAAAATAAAAGATGCCCCAAGAGAATTAAAAACATACACATGAATGTTCATAGAAGCACTGTTCACAATAGCCAACAAGCAGAAACAAGCCAAATGTCCCTCAATTGATGCATAAACAAAATGAGATATGTTCATATGATGGAACATTACTTGGCCAGAAAAAAACAATGCAGTGCTGATAAACGCTACAACACAGATGAGCCTTGAAAACATTATGCTAAGTGAAAGACACCAGACACAAAAAGCCACATTTGTAGGATTTCATTTACGTGGAAGTCCAGAATAGACAAATTAAGAAAGACAGGAAGTAGATGAGTGGTTTCCAGGGGCTAGGGGGAAAAAGGAATAAGGAGTGACCACAAATGGGTACAAAGTTTCTTTGGGGAGTGATAAAAATGTCCTGGAATTAGATAGTGGTGATGGTTACACAACTTTGAAAATGCTAAAAGCCACTGAATTGGAGGTGCTTAGGTGGCTCAGTGCCAAATCTGCTTCAGACTCTCCCTCTCCCTACTCATGCATACTCACACTCTCTCAAATATTTTTTTTTTTTTAAGAAACCAAAACACTGAATTGTATGCCCATCACCAAATACAGGGTATTCCAGAGTTCATTAGGGGGCTCAGCACCTACTGATAAATTAGTTCTCTCCACCACCTCAAACTAGAATCAGAACTGGCTTGGGAGTCAGGAGATCAAGTTCTACACCCCAGTTGTCCCCAACATTTATGTGACTTTAGGGAAGTTTCTTTCTCTGTCTGGACCTTAATTTCCTTCTCTATAATATGGATGCATTTGGACAGAGAGGGGAGCATTTGAAGGGCCTGACTCTCCAGAATCCTTTCTTTCCCCAAGCTTTATTGTCAGACCTCGATAATACGTATCCTCCTCCTCATTGCTTTCCAATTTCAAAGCATTTTCACATATGTCATTTGATCCTCATAACCACCTTTAAGGTAGATAGGTATTATTCCCATTTTCAGATGAAGAAATTGAACCTGAGAGGACTTGCCCAAGTTCATACAGTGGGTAAGTGTTGGAGATGGGACTCAGCTCCAGGTCTTCAAATCCTAGATCCTGGGTTCTCTGCCCACACTATCACACTGTCTTTGCATGTTTAGCCTCTCTCTGGGAACTCAAGAGAGCAATGTCTAGCAGCCTTAGTGCAAACACTATATACCTTTGTTTGGACAAAGCAAGAGAGCAGAGGTGCAGGGATCTAGGGTCTTCTCTGATTGCTCATGAACCTGTCTATACTGGCACAGCAGCAGTCTATGCATAGAAGTACGCCTCTACATTGGTGTGGACACCAAGGCTATGACATCACAGATATACATAAAGGTACACTTGACCTCTTCAACAGGTGATATAGGGCACTCCTTGTTACCAGAATGGTAGAGAAGCTGTGGGAGGCCAGGACTCCGATTCTGTTCTCTAAGTCCACAAGACTTATTACCTCTCTAGTGAGACCTAAAGAAAAAAGGGGCAAGTCCTCAATCCTTAGTATATGGGAGGAACGAGAAGGGAAGAACAGGGAACTAACCTCCCTGCCCTTGCTAAAGCAGAGGCCAGGAAAGGGAATATCGGTGGAACCAGGGCTTTGCTCCTAAGCTTAGAGAGCTGGGCCTAAACCTTAAGGAATATCAGTGAAACCACTTCTGTCAAACCCAGTTCAGCCCTTATGAGTCACAGTGCCTGGGCTCTAGTAACACTACCAGCTTTGGCAAGTCACTCGCCCTCTATAATTCAGTCTGCTTATCCAAAATGTGGCTAGTGACTGCTGAGTCTAGCTCAGAGGGGTGCTTGGAGGTTTCCAGTTCATAAACAAACTGAAATGTCTTTAAATCTACTTTATGAACACACGCTTTCATTCTTCCACGGCTGGCAAGGAAGAAGGGCCAAAGCTTGAGCACACTTGGGAGGTGACCCACTCACTCCTTTCCAGGCAGCAGGTAATTATGTACAGGTTGGGTAGCAAGAGGGCAACAAGCCAGACAGAATTGTCTTCAGGAAAGGCTGGGCTGCCCTGGGGTAGAGGGGCTAACGATGCTCACTTACACTCCTTTTTCATTTGACCAACATTTACCAAGCATTTAATATAGGACAAGTGCCATTCTGTGTGAAGATAAGGCAGTGAAGGAAAGAGAAAATGGCCCTGCTGTTACAGAGTTAATCTTCTAGTTGCGGGAGACCTACAAGTAAATAGTAAACATGTCAAGCATTGGCAGGTTCTGTGCTGAATTAAACTGGATAAGGTTAGTAGCAGTAGTAGGGAGGTGCTGCTTCATACAGGATGTCAGTAGGCCTCTCTGATAGATAACAGGATGTCTGAGTATAGACATTAAGAAGTGAGAGGACAGTCTGGGGGACAGCCACACTTTAGGTCTAGGCTAGTGGACACTAGAATTCTGGAGACACACAGACACATCCATGGCAACAGAGACAACTACCATGCTGGTTCAGTCTGCCCCCCATTTGGACTTATTCTCCACTCTTCTTTCCTGTTCCCTATAGATTGCATCCCTGGGTCAGCCTTGCCATCTGCCTTTTGGTTATGTTCAGCCAAAGGCCCCAGAAGACTGAACAGGATAAAAGAGAGGTAGGATATGGAAAATCCCACTGTTTGGCCCATTCTGACAGTGGCTGTGTTCTTCTGTACTATGATGTCCATCTGCCATCCATAGCCCCTTCTAGAAACCATCCTCCCCACAAAGCCTTGCAAGATTAGCCTTCCAGGGACGGCTGGGTGGCTCAGCGGTTGAGCGCCTGTCTTTGGTTCAGGTCGTGATCCTGCGATCTCAGGATCCGGGATCGAGTCCCACATCAGGCTCCCTGCATGGAGCCTGCTTTTCCCTCTGCCTATGTGTCTGCCTCTGTCTCTCACTCTTTCATGAATACATCTTAAAAAAAAAAAAAAAAAAGATTAGCCTTCCAGATGTGCAGTGTACCTACCTGTGAAGGGATGTGTCCACAGACACCAGTTGGACAGCCTCTCTCACCAGGGCAGAAGAGGAATTTGGGCACTAGAGACATCAGTGCCATCAGAGACAAAATGTGGACAGTGGCCTCACTCATCCCTCAATGCTCTAGCTCTGTCCAATTTTTCATACTAGCGAAGGTAGGAACAGAAATTGGGGGTCTAGAGTCCCTAGAGCCACTGCCCCAGAGGTAAAACCTTCTCCAAGATCCAGGCTACCAACTTTGTACCTGAAGGAATTCATTGTACCTACCTCCAACATTGAATAGCTCATTACCCAGTTTATCTCCTTGACTGTACATTTATCACTATTGGAAAGAGCATATTATGTGTAGGCCTGCTCTACCACCTGATTAGAATATATGTGCTATGGAAGCTCAGAACTTGTCTTGCTGTGACAGCATCCTAGGCTCAAGTACATAAAAATCCAGTAAATGTTTTTGAGTAAGTGGCAATGGAAAGGAGTACAAAGCACCCCTGCTCTCCGATACTCCCACAACGATTGTGACAACTGCTTGGTACCAGGGGTGGGCAGATACTCTCAAAAGTACTGCCCATCTCCTTAGGTGTGTGGGGGGAGGAGCCCTAGAGCAGGACAACCAGGATAACCTAGGAGTCGGAGAATCCCTGTGTTCCACCAAGATTGTTTCCCCCCTTTCTAGAAATCCCCCACTTTTCCACTTCTAAGTAGCTAGAGCAGAACTTACCAGATATAGTGTGCAGGTCTCAGGAAAGCACAGGAGGAGTAAGAAGGCTATGAACTCCTTGGCCAAAGGTTCTAAGAAGCTAAGCTCCTTCAGGTCTAAGCAGCAGTTGGAAAACTGCCATCTGGACCTGGGGCTGGAAACTGGGAAGGCAACATCTGTACCAAAGACCCAAAATATGGCTCACCTGGCCATCTCTATTAAGGGACCTAGAAAGCCTTGTAGGTAAGTACTACTGGTTAATTTTCCTTCCAATTAAAGGGCCTTAGACTAGACCCTACAACTAAGATCTGATTCAGGCCAATCAGTCTCTTTGTCTGGTCTTAACTCTTCAGCCCTCATTCTACTTCACCTTTGATGCACTCTACCCCCACCCATGTGTGGCCCAACTGCCACCAGAGCAATCCTTTTGTTCCCCCTTCCCCCAAAAAACCCAAACAGCTCAGAAGTGCATCAATCGACCTTTAATGTCCAAAAGAGGCATGGATGCAGAGCATAGGAGATGTGGTGGGGTCTGAGCCCCTGCTCCAGAAACGAGGGAGAGATGAACACAAACCAGACATTTCCAACTGGCCACATAAGTCTGGGAAGGCAGGGGGAAACACAGATTTGGACATTCATAAAAAAATAAAACCTAAAACCAAGCACTCAATCTTGTGCCCACTGAAGGGTTTGATATAGGGAACTCATTCACCATCCCAGTACCCACCCTCCCCTGTCAGCATCAAAGAGAAAGCTCGGCACACACTAAAGGCTTGGGGAGGGGGCATTTTCCTGCCTCCCCAGGCCCCAAGGATGGACTCAGGGGAAAAAAAGAAAAGAATGAATGAGCTGGATCCCAACCACCCCCCTCCCAGAGTGCCAACCCTACAGATGAGTTTTAAATGCGATTTACAAGAATCAGCAGCTCAGTCGGCAATGACTCCCCCGCCCGCCCCCCCATCCCTGTTTGACCAACAGACAAGATTTCCCCCTGCACTCTCCTTGGAATCTCCTCCCACTAGGGGCCCTGCTCCATCTCCTGATACCTGGGCTCCACCACTGTAAGACTAATCCCTTCTGAAGTTCCCCCAAAGGTCCTTGCAGCCCTCTATCACTTCCATCCCCACCTCCCACAAGAGGCTGCAACCACCCACAAAGTCACTTTCCCCCACAAAGTCACCCCAAAGTCACTGAGAATCAGTTCCAGAGCAGATGGCATCATGGTCATCTCCTCATGGGCTATTCTCCTAAAGCCTTCTGGGAAGCAGACAGCCATAGGCCAAGTAGTATCTGGGCCAGATGGCCTAAGGGGCTTGACCAGTCTTCACCCCCAAAGCAGACACCCCCAGAGGTTTTTAACATAAAGGCCCAATTAGAACTAACCGTGTAGGCTACCTATGCATACACCCTAGAGATTCCACACTGTCCTGCCCCTCCCTCCCCTCTACCCCAAACCAAGACACACACATACATACACACAGATATACAGAGGAGAATCAAGGGAGACATTGATTTGGTTTGATTGCTAAGACTTAACTAAGGAACTACAGTCACCAGAAATTCCCTTGCCAGCCAACTAACAGGGGCTGCTTTAAGAGAACTCCAGAGGAATGAGAAAACCGAGGGCTAAGCAGGGAGCAGACAGAAGGAGAGAAGAATGAATAGAGAAAAATCAAGCTAATCCTACCCCCAACATCCTCCTAGCATGAGCTCTGGCAGGAAGAATAAAAGAAGGTAATCCACAAAGACACAGCCCTTACTTAGAAACTCTTCTGACAAAGACAGCAAGACAAGTCTGCTCCCCACTCCCACACACCACAGACAAACACGTCTCAGGGCCCCTTAAAGAATCCACTCCCCACCCCACCCTACCCTCTGCCCCAAGCCGTGGAATCACAGTTCAGTGGAATATTCTCCCTGGTACTAGATCAATCCCCCACCCTCCTTCCTATCCCTCTCTCCTTGCCAACCCTTATGCTGTCCCCTGGAGCCTCCCTGGACCTCCCAAAGCAGCACCCACCACCAGGAGGAGGCAGCTGCACAGTTTGAGTTCCGCCTCCAGAAACTGATTTCTCTCCCCTAGCCCTCCCGTCTTTCAGGCTTCGTTGAGGGCTTTTTATTATATGTAGGGAGAGAAAGAGAAGAGGGAGGGATGGGAGAGATTTCCTAGTGCAATACAACCAAAGAAAAAAATTTTAAAGTCTTGAAAAATAAACATAAAGCAGCCTTCTTCCCCAGGCAACTAAACAGAAAGAAGTTTGGTTTTGTTTACTGCGACATACACATGAAATCGAGTATACAGTCCATGCAGTAGCACAGCCATTGGAGAGGACATCCTGATGCTGGCCCCAGTGCAAAACAGTCCCAGCAACGCCGCCTGCCATCGCTGCCGCCGCCACTGACACCTTCACTGTGGCCACCTAGCCTGACTTGAAGAGGAGGATTGCAACTTGACCCAAGTAAAAATAGATGAAGTGCTTTGTCTCATGTGTAACATAGCTGCCAAAATTTCGGCCCACGATACAATGCCAGGTAGGGTTGTATTTCTTGTCAAATTCCTAAAACAAGAACAAAAGGGAGAGAAGAAAGGTGATTAGGACAGCTGGAAGATGAGAAATCAGAATAGGAATCTGATTAATTTAGTTATTACTCCCCCTCCCCCTCTAGCCCATGGCCTCAGCTCCCCAAACCTCAGGAGCTCAGGTTAAGGCTGGCTAGGACACTCCTTCCTTCATTAATAATGAACACTGCAAAGGCTCCATTATTTCTCTCTGCCACTTTACACCCTGATCATCTCTCTTCCTCCTCCTCCTAGCTATCCTGACTCCACAGCCTACCCTGTGATTCTTTAGCAAAAGAGTTGGGGAAGCCAGGGGCAGAAGAGACCACTCCAGAGTCACACAGCATGAGGAAAGCAGAGGAGGATCAAGCCTCCCTGACTTGCCACCTGCTGCCTCCCACATTACTAAACCCGCATTTTCAAATGCCAAAGCCAAGACACTGGAGCCAAATGTCAGGAGTACCAGGAAACAGTTCTTTGTAAGTCAACATTAAAGGCACTCCTGTGTGCCAGGCACTGTGTGGGCTGTAAGAAGCAGAACAAGGACATCAGCCATGAGATCAGGGTAATTCCCTCACTTCTCTCAGGAGCACAAGTTCAGCATCAAAGCAACCTAGGAAATCCTTGTGACTTAATCAGACAGGCAGTTCCCTGTCACTCCATGGATGCAGCAGGAAACAGATGGCTCAGCAGATGCACCCTGCCATGCAACAGCCCTCCACAATGGACCCAGCAAAGCTGCCAACCCTGGGACTGTCCCCCAGGTGCTCAACATACAACTTGTTTGGTCTCCTCACAGACCCTACACCAAGGAACTCCAAGAAGTATTAGGGAGCAGTGGAAAGGGGATGGGTCACCAAATCCAGCCTTAATGTTGACTCTCAAGATTCTGTAAAATATAGAAGGGCCACAGTCACTTCCCTGGGTCTCATTTTCCCCATCAGCAAAACAAAGAAGCTTGACCAGATACAATCTAAAGATTCTTCGGAGAGTCCATGATTCCAAATACTCTCCGTGTACAGGACAGATAAGGCCATCAATTAGGAAGGAGCCGGCACCCCCAGCATCCTTACGGGCTCTGCACCCACTGGCTCCTTATTCAGAAAGTCTCTCAGGACTCCACAGAGTTTCCTTTTCTCATCCCACCCTGCCTAAGTAGGAAAACAGAAGTCTGTAAAACTTAAGGATGCCCTACCACCTCTATGGACCATAATACCACTAACATTTAGGCCTCCCTTTGGGATAGAGCTAAAAACATCAAAGACTGGAATTATGCCACTAGTAGACATGAATTTTGACTGGGAATCAGAGGCCCTGGGTACCACTTCCCATTTCTAGCTCAGCTGCTTCCTCACTGTGTAAACCATATTCATTCACCCATTCACTCAGGAATTTTTCAGGGATTAAACCTATTACCCCAATATTGCTCATCCATTTTAAGCAAATTATATATTCCAGCCTACCCTTTTCTTAAGAAGGTTGGGAGGAGATGATGCAAGAGTCTTTTTTTTTTTTTTTTAAGAGAAAGAAAAGGAAACCTCCTGCATGATAAGGGTTATAATGGGGATATCCCACTTTAAATGATGCAGTTCCCTGAAAAGTTTGTATATAATCTTGTATTATCTGTTCAAATATCCCTGATCTACATTTTGAATAGCTCTGAATTGAGCCAGTTATATTTGTTCCTAAACTTCTCTCCCCAATGCCTTAGAGTCACATAATTATCTGTAAACATATATACATACAAGCACACCTGAACTGAGTTCCTAATAAGAACTACTAAGATGAATGCTTTGGCAAGAATCACTCCCTAATTTGTCTGCTTTGCAAGCTCCTGGCTTTTGTTTGCATGGGATATACCCGCTTTCCTAAATTCCCAGTTTAGGCCTCCCTGAGGGCACAGCTCAGATGCCCATCCCCACCCCTGACCAAAAGCCACAGCTCTCTTGGTGCACCTTCTTGATATAAGCAGCAATGTCCTTCTCTATGTTGTACTTCTCCATAGCCTGCGTGGCGCAGTCAACGGCATCCTGTTGCATGTCCTCAGACATGTCTGCGTTCTTGATCACTGCCTTCCGGTCAGACATCGTGACACTGCAGAAGAAGCAGAGAGGTGAAGCTGACACCCCCAGTGCTCTAAGAAATGAACATTAACAGCTGAGTGTGGAGCCTCAGTGGGAGAGCTGAAAACAGAACGTGAGGGCAGTAGAAAACACAGACATGAGGCATTATTAGAAGGGGGAGGTTTTAAGCTTTTAGCTGAGACCTGGTCCCCAAATCTGGGAAATACAAGATGGATGGGGGAAAAAAGACATAAAGAGCCATCAACTTTCTTTTATCATTTATGAGGTTTTTCCAACTCTAAATTTATCTATTTCTGATATTTTGAATAGCACCAATTGCCAAAATATTACAATACATCACCTACTAGTTGTGCCTTTGGGCAAGTTACTTAACCTTTGTGCTTTTATACCATCATCTTAAAATGGAGACTTTGCCCTACTGAGGGCAAAGCAGGTGACATTAACACCTGAAGACAATAAGCCCTTGATTTAATGACCATTATTGCATCATTGGTATCACAGTGGAAAGAAGATGGACTAGGAATCAGGAGGCCTGACTTCTGGTCCTGACTATGAACTCTCGCAGTCTTGGACAAGACACTCAGCCTTACTGCATTCATTACTTCCATTTTAGCAACAAGGCTAGCTCTCTATCAGGGGTTGTTTGTTATAAGATTAATTAAGGTTATATGAGAACATCTGCAAACAAGGACAGTCTACACTGGAGTCTGCTGGCCAGATTCAGCCCTCCACCTGTTTCTGCAAAATAAAGTTTTATAGGAACAGGCTACAATGGCAGAGTTGAGTAGTTGCAAGAGAATGCATGGCCCATAAAGCCTAAAATATTTACTATCTGGCCTTGCACAGAAAAAGGTTATCAATGTCCAATGGTGACAGAGATAACAAAAGGTGAGGAATTACTATTTTAAGAGCCCTGTTTCATATCCCAGCTATCTAAGCCACGGCATTCATCCTACAGTAAATAGAATTCTGGGGAAGATCTTGCATGGTCCATCCATACCTGGGATGACAGGAATCCCAAGAAGGCTGGTCAGAACCTGCTGAGCACTCTATAGCTTCCAAGTGCTTTGCAAGAACAGAGAAGACGAGCTACAAAAACCAATCTTCTGTCCTTGATCACAGTCCCATCACACAGATCCCCCACACACTCCCCCCCCCCCCAAAGACTCTGTCACCCAGCCCAGGGGGCAGATGTCATCATTCCAGTCCTGTCTGATATTAAGGCTGCACGAAGGCCTGCCTGCTTAAGGAGAGATTCCCGGTATCATCCCAGGCCACTCTGATCTCTTGAGTCCACACTAGCCTGTGGGCTGAGTGAACCGAAAAGGAAAGCAGAACTCATGATTACTCCTTTAGCCTGCACCAGATGCAAAGAAAGCATACGTGCCAGCTGCTAGCCACACAGCCCTTGACCACACCCAAGGCACCTCAAACTAAGCAGGGCTGGTTCTATTTCAGCATCCTCTGACCTCACAACCCTGAAAGGAAAAGTCAGGGCTTCAAGGAGTATGTGAGCACCACCTGGTGCTGAAGAAAGGTCAGGAGAACCTTGTTGTTCAAGGCCTCACTAGCTACATGACCTTGGGCAAAGCAACATCTTCATTTTAAGAATCAATGTCAAGTTGAAGTAAGATAAATGAGGCAACTTCAATGAGTTTGAGCAGATATATAATCAGCAAGCAATGTTCTGATTATAAAACTCTATATTTGACGAAAACTAGTGTCACCTGGTGGCCTATTCCAGGTTACCACTCAGAAGGGGGCACTGTTTACAAACGCAAGGGTGGGGGTGGGGCCTGGTTAGAGAGTGAAGTTAAAGCTGAAATTGGCATCGGTTTTCCCAGCAAGCTCACCTGCTCCATTGCCTTATCCCCGAAGTCCAAGGGAACAACTTTGTCACAGTAATTAAAAGCCACCTTACTCTCTACTAGGAGAGCGCCTGCGGTTACATAACGCTGGTCTTGTGACTACAATGCTACGATTCTTTACCCCAGGCCCCCCAGGCGTCCGAGAAGTGAGGCCTAGCCCCAATCTGCCCTGTCCAAGGTGCCAGCGAGAAAGAGATAGGGAGGTGCCCGGTCTACCCCCTCCCTCCTGAGAAAAAAAAGGACCTGGGCCTCCAAAGAGAAGGATGACCAGAGGGCCCCAGGCCAGCTGCCTCAATTAAAAGGCAGGGGCTCCTTGGAAAAGCCAAGAGGGCACTCCAGGACAGTTCCCCTTCCTTCCCTGATCCCGGATTTGGGGACAGAAAAGGCCAAGCCTCAGAGACCTGGACCATCCTCCCCAGCCCCCAATACACACACAAACGCTGGTATTTCCTCCCTTGAGATCTCCAAGGGGGCTTATCCCTCCACCATGCCAACCTCCAGAGAGAGCTGCGGCCCCCAAAGAACGGCACCTGGGGGCATGAGAAAGCATCCTCCCCCCACCTCCGCTCCGGCCGGTCAGCCGCCCTCCCCCGCCTGGCCTGGAGCAGCGCCGGAGTGACTGGGCGTCCTCGCTGCAGGAAGGACGCCCCAGAGGGTGGCGGCGGCAGGAGGCGCCGCGTCACGCCCGAGCCCTCTCCACCCCCTCTCCCTCGGCCCCAAACACCAGAGGAGGCCTCCACGCAGCGCAAGGAGACTCCCGGGGCGGGAGGGGGCGGGGAGCCGCACCTCCGCAGCCCGGGGCCTCCGGCCGCGCCCGGGGGTCGCGAGGGCACAGGGTGGCGCAGCCCCAGGAAGGAGGGGCCCCGAGGGGCGTCACTCAGAAGCCAGCCCCGCTCCGGGCCCCGGGGCTGGGCCCCGCGCGTGGCGCCGCACGCGATCGGCGCGGGCCGCCGCCCCGGGGACGCCCCCACCCACCGCTCACCTTCACGGAGACTAGTCCGCGCGGGGCCCCGGGGGAGCAGCGATGGCCTGAGGCAGGGCGCGGGCAGGGGCGGTGTCCCCTCGGCTTCTCCTGCAGCAGCAGCCGCCGCCGCCGCGGTCTCCGGCTCCCGCAGCCCCGGGCCGATGGCTTGCCGCTGCCGTCCGCCCTTCGAGCTTCCCCGGCCGCCCGCGCTCCGCCTCGCGCCCGCCGGCCCGCCCGCCTGCTCCTCGCTGGCGCCTCGCAGCTCCGCTCCGCTCTGCCGCTGAGCACGGCCGACGCGCGGCCCCCCCTGAAATAGCGCCCCGCCCCCGCCCCCCCGCCGCGCGCGCTGCCGTCCGCGCTCCCCATTGGCTGCGCCCGCCCGGCCCCGCACTGCGGGCTTCTCCCCGCGCCGCTCTCGCCCCACATCTTGTTTCCTCCCACAATGCCTCGGGGCGGAGGGAGGGGGGAGCTGAAAAGGGTGGGGGGAGGGAGCTGTGGCCTTAAGGAGAGAAAGGAGACGAAGAATGCAGACCCCGCCACCTCGGGCTAGGAGGCCAGGCCTAAAAAGGAATAAAGAGGCGAGGCTTCAAGAGAGGGAGGGGGTTAAAGACCCCAATCCCTAGAAGAATAAACGGAGAGAGAGGGATGGAGATTAAGGACCCAGGGGACAGATGGGGAAGGGGTAGAGATCCTAACCTGAGGAGGAGGGAGGGGAGGGAGGTGAAGTCATCAGCCTCAGAGGAAAAGACAGGACCCCCTCCCTCCCCCCAGATCCGTAGGAAGGAACGGCCCGGCCCGCTGCGGAGAGGTAAAGGCACAAACAGCCCCAGGGCTCCCCTCCCCTTACGTTCGGGAGAAGTCCCTTCCCCACGCAGCTCTGCCTTTGTTCCGAGTCTCAAGGCCACAGGACCTCAACCCCCAGCTGGAGCCCCCGCTGCTATTTATCACCAGGAGCAAGATGGAGGCAGACCCAAGGCACAGTTGGGAGAGGGGAGGTTGGTCGTTGGCACGCAGGCTCCTGGGGTAGAGGCGGCAGAGAGCCCTTTCTGGCCGGTCAAGACCGGAGGGGGAGTGCCTGGAACCCCGGAGAGGTGCGAACCAGAGTCGGGCAGAGCTGTGGGGAGCCTGAAAGCTCAGCCCGTCCGTAGTCCTCACCTTACCGAGGAGAGAACCAAAGCACAGAGAGGGCAGGCCTGGTCCTGGGTTCGAGGCTGAAAAGTGGTGCTTGGAGGCAGCGGCCCCCGCGGTGGCCCAGGAGGCTCTCTGTGGGAGTGTGTGTGATGCCTGTGCACGCAGGCGAGTGCCGGCCTCCACTCTACCCCACCCACCTCCAGAGAACAGGAAATGTCTGCCTTTTTTTCTTCCCTTCGGTTTCACAAAGGAAGTGAAGTGTCTACCTAAAGGGGTGGTGAGAATCTTTATAGGGAGCCATGCAATTGGGCCACAACAGTGAGGATTAAGAAGCTCCCCTTCTCATCGGTTTCCCCTTACTGGCCCAAACCTTGGTCAGGAAGTCGGACTTGCCCTGGCGGTGGTACCCATAATTTAATATTCATTATGTGTCAGGGGAAGCCTGGAAAATCATGCCCTCCTACTTCAGCTTTCCACAGCTCTGTCCTTTCCCAGCCTCAGCGGGCATTTCAGAGAAATAGGCAAGGCCTGATGTATCCCTTCACACTTAGGGTATTCTGATGTCAGCCACAGTGTGAATGAATGGGGGGTGGGGCACTTGTGGGCAGAGACGGAGGGCAGGAAGGAGGTCGCTCTATCACCTCAAGGCTTGTGGAGAGCTGATTTCATGGACTACTGGGAAGAGAAGTCGTACCCTCTTTCTCCAATGGTCATTAGCTTCCAGCCCCTTCTATGGCCTGAAGGTCAGAACTGCCATGTATGGTTGTGCAGGTTGTTCACTATACAATGACATCCAGCCCAAAGAGCAACCAGGGGCTAAAATAAAGCCTGCACACTACTTGCTAAGTTGTGTGCCCTGGTACAGGCCAGTGCTCACCCATAAGATGCATACTTTCTTCAAGTGTGCATAAAAGTGACTGAACTAGTGGTGGCCCTTCCAAGGCCATACTGCCGACGTATAAATCGGCTCTGGGATATTGGGAAGATTTACTAATAGTATGGTTTATAGATAATAATTCATATTTATAAAGTCCTCTGTGTCAGGCTCCCGTCTAAATGTTTTAGATGTATTGTTGCATTTAAATCTGGAACAATTGCAGCGAATGTGTATTACCATCTTCCTGTACAGATTTGGAAACTACCTCTTAGAGAAGTTCAGTAACACGCTCAAGATTACCCAGTTTTTGTCGGAGCAGGATTTAGCCCCAGGCTGTCTGTTCCCAGGACCTATTCTCTAAGCCATTCCACTATCCTGCCTTCTAACAGAGAAAAGAAAAAAAGTGTAGACCAGGGGTTTGGCTCTCTATCTGAATTATACCAGCATTTCGTAAACGTATCTGGCTCTGAAGTTCCCTCCCCTTTTTTAAGATTTCATTTATTTGAGAGAGAGTGAATGAGAGCACAATCAAGGGGAGGGACAGAGGGAGAGAGAGAAGCAGGCTTCCAGCTGAGCAGGGAGTCCAATGCAGGACTCCATCCCAGAACTCTGGGATCATGACCTGACCCAAGGCAGATGCTTAACCCACTGAGCCACCCAGGCACCCCAAAGCCTTTTTTTATCCAAACATTTATTAACATCTCAGGGAACTACTATTCCATAGGATACAGTTTGAGAAACGTGTGCTATACTAATTACTGCTATTTACATGAAATGCTTATTGTTTAATTACCATGCAATGTTAGTAACAGTAGTAATTAACATGCCGGCTTAACTTGGTGGACCTTTTTATTTGATGCCACTACAAATTCATGATTGCCCAGTTATCTGTTGTTGCCCAGATGGCAGAATTATGTCTTAAGATTTATAAATCAGAAAGGACTTTCGTTCTTGTCTTATCGGTGGGCCCCATACCCTCTGCCTCCTTCTTTAACCTAACAGTTCTCCAGGGCATTGTGCTTTGGTCACTGTTCAACTTTACTTTTATTCACGTTCATGGTTTTTTACCATAATTCGGTCCTGGTGGCCCCCCTAAATCTCAGACCTCTCTACTGTGAGTATTCCACAGGCTTCTCCAACTCTTCCCATACACACATATAAAGTCTGGTCATTAGAAGCACTAGCCCTGGAGCCAGAATGTCTGGATTCAAAGCTCTTGTCACCTCTCTACCAGCTGTGCAGAACTGGTCAAGCTATTCATCATCTCAAAATTTCATTTTCCTCATCTATAAATCAAGAATAATATCTATTTCATAGTTATGAGAAAATGCATTAAAAACGCAGCATAAAAAAAAACCTTTTGGCATGATGCCTCATCCATAAATGTGATTAATAAAGGTTAGCCATCATCATTTCTTTTCCAGACTTGTTTCCCTTCCCTGTGTTTCTTACCTTGGTTCGTGGCCCCATTATCCACCCAGGGACCAAGTCAGGAACCTGCGAACCCTCTTGCCCACCATGTGTCTATCATCACTCAGCTCTTAGTTATTTCTACAGCCCCCATTCCCCTTCACTATGAATACCCTGCATGGGGAACTCAATCTCTTCTAGTTGGTTCCCTGCCGGCAATCCCAGTACCTCCTCCCCAACCCACACTGAACTGATCCATCTAAAATGCAAATCTCCCAGGCACTTCCCTCCTCCCTACTCAGAAAAACAAAACAAAACAATACAAAAACTGCTCTTTCCCATAACTTCCCTCCCCCATCTCACCCTCTACATCCCCCCACCTCCTCCTTATCTCTCCACACTTCCCAGCTCCCTCTTTGTGCTCTAGTAATGTGGGCTACTGCCTACGAATTTCCCCCACACCCAGATTCCACACCTTTGTTCATGTGGTTCCCTTGCCTGTGAGGCTTGTGGTTTTCTTTACTGGCTAATGCCTTGGAAATCTCAGGTGTTTATCACTAACCACATTCTATTAAACTTGTAAGGCTTAAGTTTGTCTGTAGTTCCTTGCAGGCAGAGGTTACATCTTATTTATATGTGGGCTGTAGAACCTAGCATAGTTCTTAGAACACGGGAAGTTCTTTGTAAGTATTAGTTAAATTAATTATGCTGATTAGGGTAGGACCTGTGGGATTCCCACAGTGGAGAGGTCAGGACTTAAGGGACCATCAGAGCCTACATGGTGATAACAACCATGAATGTGAATGAAACTACTACACGGCGGAAAACTATGGGTTCAAAAGACACTCCATCCCTTCCTCCATCCAAAGAACCACATTAGGGCTCTTCTCTTTTACTAGAACTGGCAACACATGCTATTTACACTGGGGCCTTCCCACTCAGAGCAAGTTGCTGGCTGAGGTAAATCATAGTCCATGCTGGGGAACACCCAGGCCTGACTCTTGGATGGATTTTTCTCCTTATACTCCCTGCTGGGTAGTTGGCTGATATCCTGACCCTTACAGGTAGACAGTCAAAGACTCTCTACCCCAGGTGACTGGGTCACCCAGAAGAAAGAGAGGATGGCATTGACAAAAGTCATTTCACTAAGCCCTTCAGCTGTTGACTTGCTTCAAAGACTCCAGAAGGATGGAGAAGGGTAGTTACATACATATACCCTGACACTTAGTACAGTGTAAACCCTAGTGCCAGTCCCCTCTGCCAAGTCCCCGGGGGGGGGGGGGGGGAACCTAAGGAAGAAAGTAATGTGATAAGAACTAGTGGAATCTGCCCTAATTCCTCACTGATTTCTTGAGTGGCCTCATAAAATATACTTCCCTAGGCAACTACTTAGCACACCCTAATTATCACCTTTCCTACTTCCCAAGTCTCCTGAAAACTGGAGGAACCAGCCATGGTCAACAATGTGCTGACAACTAGTGAGATGAGCACTGGTCTGGGAGTCAGAGAATTCCTGAACCAATTTGGCCCTAGTCAAATAATTTCGTTCCTTAGAATCTAGATTTCTTTATCTAGAAAACGTAGGACTGAATAATCTATAAGGTCTGTCAGCCCCTAAATCTATGATTTTCTGATTCCAATACCCTATCACAAAGTATATCTTACCTGTGGGTCAGAGAAATTTCTCTACATGTAGCCAAGCTTAAATACCTCTTTTCTGATCCTTCTCTCTGATCCACTTAGAATTCGGAGAGCATTTCTCTACCCTCCCGTCACTCAACACAGCTGGGATATCATTCTGTTCAGCTGTGTATCCTCTCAAAGTGCCTTGACATAGTTAAGATTCAATGAATGTTTGAGCTTCAATTAAAACATGAAAGCAAGTGGTCATCAAGAAAGAACTGAAGAAAAGATGTTCCAAAGCGGTTTCCAGATCATGACTCCTCCTAATTCAGGAGTCCTCCTCTCCTTTGTTATCTGCACAATCCTGAGGAACCCTGCCCCTGCCATGGGAGAACCAAGACAATAATATGGAATTTGTCGGTACTTGTCCAAAAGATCAAGCTAAGGTTCTTGTGTGCAGGTAACACCTGAAGAAAAAAACAGGGCCAACAGAGCCACCATCACCCCCAACCCGAGACTCCAGGGAGCAGGAACCATGAAATGGTTTCCTCAGAGCATCCCAATGGCACAAATCACTGGCATTTTCCTTAAGTCACCCAACTGTCAATTCAAATTCCCGAACAAGGGCATCTCATTGGACACATTGGGTCTCAGGCCCACTTTTTGGCCATGGAAGTGAAAGGCAGCCTGAGAGACCTTCTAAGATCAAAAGGGGAATATCTGACAGAAGGGAAACCTACATGAAGTTACAAGAAGCAAGAGAGTGGGTGCTGGGCAGGCAGAAACACAGATGTCTACTCTTGGAGAGCCTCCAGAGTGGGAGGCGAGATTATTTATGAGGGAGATCCTTGTCCCCACTGTCATAAAAACAAACACTAAGCTCTCTCACCCTCAGTCCCACAGAGTGAGATGGGGGATGGTGAGTGGGGTCCTAAAAAATGAGGTCTGTACAACTTTGCCCTCCTCTCTGAGAACAATTTCGAAGGAAAACTTTGCCTTGTTAGGCATATCACAGTATATTCCAGTTGATAAAAACATGAAAAAAAAATCTCATTAGGAAACGGAGGTACACCTTACATTGTAATGTATTAAGTTAGTTCTGTTTTTTACATATATAGCCTCTTTATTGAGATACAGTTCAATTCACATACCATAAAACTCACCTTTCCAAAGTGCATGATTCACTGGTTTTTCACTTTCACAAACCTGTGCAACCATCACCACTATCTAACTTTAGAATATGTTCACCACTCCAAAAAGAAACTCTGTACTCATTGAAAGTCACTCCTCTGGGCAGCCCAGGTGGCTCAGCGGTTTAGTGCCACCTTTGGCTCAGGGCGTGATCCTGGAGTCCGGGGATCGAGTCCCGTGTCGGGCTCCCTGCATGGAGCCTGCTGCTCCTTCTGCCTATGTCTCTGCCTCTCTCTCTCTGTGTCTCTCATGAATAAATAAATAATTTTTTTTAAAAAGTCACTCATCCATTTTCCCTTCCAGTTTCTACTAATCTACTTTCCATTTCTATAGATCTGCCTATTGTGGACATTTTCTATAAATTGAGTCATAGAACATATGGTCTTCTGTGACTATCTTAGTTCAATTAGTATACTGTTTTCCAGATTCATCCATGTTATAGCACGAATCTGTACTTCATTTCTTTTTATGGCTGGTTAATATGCCACCATATAATCATACCACATTTTGTTCATCCATTCATCAGTGGAGGGGCATTGAGTTATTTCCACTTTTTTAGCTGTTATGGATAATACCTCTATAAGTATTTATACACAAGTTTCTGTGTAGATATATGCCTTCAGTTCCCTTGGATATACACCCGAGTGTGGAATTACTGGGTTTTGTAATAACTCTATGCTCAACCTTTGGAGGAGCAGTCAGACTATTTTCCAAAAAGCTACATCATTTTACATTCCTAAGCATATGAGGGTTGCAACTTCTCCACATTCTCACCAACACCTGTTATTGTCTTTTATATTACAGCCATCCTAGTAGGTATGAAACTATACCCGACTGTAGCTTTTATTTGTGTTTCCTCGGTGGTTAATGACCTTGGGCATCTTTTCATGTAATTGGCAGTGTGTATCTTTCCTTTGGAGAAATGTCTGTTCATATCCTTTCTCCATTTTTAAATTAGGTCATCTTTTTATTATTGAGTTGTAAGAGTCCTTTATATTCTCTAGATACTAGGCCCTCACCAGAGATATGGCTTACAAACATTTTCTCCCATTCTATGGATTGTATTTTCATTTTCTTAATGGTGACCTTTGAAGCCCAACAGTTTTTAATTTTTTTAGAGGTTTTACCTATTTATTCATGAGACACAAAGAGAGAAAGGGGCAGAAACACAGGCAGAGGGAGAAGCAGGCTCCACAAAGGGAGCCCAATGCGAGACTCAGTCCTGAGACTCCAGGACCACGCCCTGGGCCGAAGGCAGACGCTCAACTGCTGAGCCACCCAGGCGTCCCAACAGTTTTTAATTTTGATGAAGACCAACTTGTCAAAATTTTTATCCCTTGTGCTTTTGATGTCATTCCAAGAAATCATTGCCTAGCCCAAGATCACAAAAGTTTACTTGTTTTCTTCCAAGAGTTTTAGCTCTTTCTAAATGAACATTTTTGAGTTAATTTTTGTGTGTGGTGTGAGGTGGGTCTTAACTTCATTGTTTTGCTTTGAATATCCAATTGTCCCACATCTTTATTTGAAAAAACTATTCTTTCACCTCTAAATTGTCTTGACACTCTTATGAAAGATCACCATAAATATAAGTTTCTTCTTGAACTGCCAATTCTATTCCATTGATCTGTCTATCCTTATGCCAGTACAACACTGTCATCATTACTATAGCTTAATAAGTTATGAAATCTGGAAGTGTGAGTCCTCCAAATTTGCTCTATTTTTTCAAGATTCTTTGTCTATCTGAGTCCCTTGTGTTTCCATATGACTTTTAGGACCAGCTTCCCAATTTCTGTACAAAAAAAAGCCAGCTGTGGGGCACCTGGGTGGCTCAGTCAGTTAAGTGTCTCAGGCCATGATCATAAACTCAGAGTTCTGGGGTCAAGCCCTTTGATGGGCTCCATACTCAGCAGAGTCCCTTACCCTCCCCCTTTGACCCTCCCTCTATTTGTGCATTCTTATTCTCTCTCAAATAAATAAAATCTTAAAGAAAAAAAAAAGGTATGGAACCTGAAAAGATCCTGAATAGCCAAAGTAATGTTGAAAAGAAAAGAGCCTAGGTGACTCAGTCGGTTAAGCATCTGCCTTCAGCTCAGGTCATGATCCCAGGGTCCTGGGATTTAGCCCCACATCAGGCTCCCTGCTCAGTAGGGATCCTGCTTCTCCCTCTCCTCCTACTTGTGCTCCCTCTTACTATCTCTGTTGTTATCTCTGTCTCTCTCAAATAAATAAATAAAACCTTAAAAAAAAAGAAAGAGAAACAAAGCTAGAAACATCACAATTCTGGACTTCAAGCTGTATTGCAAGGTTGTAATCATCAAGGCAGTATAGAACTGCCACAAAAACAGACACATAGATCAATGGAACAGAATAGAGAACCCAGAAATGGACCTTCAGCTCTATGGTCAACTAATCTTCAACAAAGCAGAAAAGAATATCCAGTGTAAAAAAGACAATCTCTTCAACAAATAGTGTTGGGAAAACTGGACAGCCCCATGCATAAGAATGAAATGACCACTTTTTTACACATACAGGAAAATAAATTCAAAATGGTGAAAGA
This sequence comes from Canis aureus, assembly GCF_053574225.1. NCBI lineage: Eukaryota > Metazoa > Chordata > Mammalia > Carnivora > Canidae > Canis > Canis aureus. The sequence continues at coordinate 28,417,295 of NC_135626.1, forward strand.
CCTAAATGTGAGACAGGAAACCATAAAATCCTAGAGAACACAGGCAGCAACCTCTTTGACCTTGGCCATAGCAACTTCTTGCTAGACATATCTCCAAAGGCAAGGGAAACAAAACCAAAACTGAACTATTAGGACTTAATCAGAATAAAAAGCATTTAGCCATTTGCACAGCAAAGCAAACAATCAACAAACTAAGAAGTAACGTATGAAATGTGAGAAGATATTCATAAACGACATATCAGATAAAGGACTACTATCCAAAATCTATAAAGAACTTATCAAACTCAACACCCCAAAAAAACAGAAAAAATCCAGTCAAGAAACAAGCTGAAGACATGAACAGACATTTCTCCAAAGAAGACATACAAATGGCTAACAGGCACATAAAAAAATGCTCAACATCACTCAGCATCAGCGAAATACAAATCAGAACCACAATGAGCCAAATCTCCCACCAGTCAGAATGGCTAAAATTAACAACTCAGGAAACAACAGATGGTGGCAAGGATGTGGAGAAAGGGGAAACCTCTTACACTGTTGGTGGGAATGCAAACTGGTACAGCCACTCTGGAAAACAGTATGGAGTTTCCTCAAAAAGTTAAAAATAGAACTACCCTACAATCCAGCAATTGCACTACTAGGTATTTATCCAAAGGATAAAAATAGTGATTTGAAGGGGCACGTGTACCCCAAAGTTTATAGCAGCAATGTCTACAATAGCCAAAATATGGAAAGAGCCCAGATGTCCATCAACAGATGAATGGATAAAGAAAGTACGGTATATGCATACAATGGAATATTACTCAGCCATCAAAAGAATGAAATCTTGCCAATTGTAACATGGATGGAACTAGAGGGTATTATATAAGTGAAATAAGTCAGTCGGAGAAAGACAAATACCATATGATTTCACTCATATATGGAATTTAAGAAACAAAACAGATGAACATAGGGGAAGGGAAGGGAAAATAAAATAAGATGAAAACAGAGAGGGAGACAAAACCACAAGAGATTTTTAACTGTAGGAAACAAACAGTGTTGCTAGAGGGGAGAGGGGTGGGGGGATAGGGTAATTGGGTGATGGGCATTAAGAAGGGCACTTGATGTCATGAGTACTGGGTTGTTTTTTGTTTTTTAAGATTTTACTTGACAGAGAAAGAATGTACAAGTAGGCAGTGTGGCAGGCAGAGGGAGAAGAAGTGGTGCCAGGCTCCCTACTGAGCAGAGAGCCCAACTCAGGGCTCCATCCCAGGACCCCAGGATCAAGACCTGATGCAAAGGCAGATGCTTAACCCACTGAGCCACCAGGCCCCCGCTGAGCACTGGGTGTTATATGCAACTGATGAATCACTGAATTCTACCCCTGAAACTAATAATACACAATATATTAACTAAACTGAATTTATTTTTCTTAACATTTAACATATTCTATTTTCTTTTAATTCCAATGTAGTTAGCATACAGTATTACATTAGTTTCAGGTGTACAATATAGTAGTTCAACACTTCCATCTATCACCAAGTGCTCATCATAGTGTGCTCCTTAATCCCCATCACCTATTTCACCCATCCGCCTGCCCCACCTCCCCACTGGTTACAAGTTTATTCTCTATAGTGAAGAGTCTATTTCTTGGTCTGTCTCTCTTTTTTCCCTTTGCTCAATTTTTTGTTTCTTAAATTCCACATATGAGTGAAATCATATGGTACCTGTCCTTCTCTGACTTATTTCACTCTGCATTATACTCTCTAGCTCATTCCATGTCATTGCAAATGGCAAGATTTCACTCCTCCTTATGGCTGAACAACATTCCATTGTATAAACATATATTGTTTATCCATTCATCTATCGATGGACACATGGCCTGCTTCCATAATTTGGCTATAGTTAATAATACTGCTGTAAACATTGGGGTGAATATATCCCTTTGAATTCGTGTTTTTATATTTTTATAAAAATTTTATTTATTTTAAAGGGAGAGAGCACAAGTAACTAAATTGAATTTAAATTAAAAAAAAATTTTAAAGCTAGCTGTATTTTTATTGTTATCTTAACAACATTAAGATAATTAAGATAATATTAACATGTTCTGATCCACAAACATGGGATTTCTTTCCATTTATTTAGGTCTTCTTTAATTTCTTCTAATAATGTGTTATAATTTTCAGTCTACATATCTTTCAGCATACATATCTTTCTTTTGGTAAATATATTCCTAAGTATTTCATTCTTTTAAAAATATTATTGTAAAAAAAATAAAATAAAATAATGAAAATATTATTGTAAATTGAATTGTTTTATTTCATATTCAGATTGTTCATTGCTAGTATATAGAAATATAATTGATTTTTGTATATTATATTTTGTCTTCTGCAACCTTGCTGACCCCATTCATTAATCTCTAATAGTTCAGAATTTTCTCTATACAAGATCAAATCACATATGAACAGATAATTTTACTTCCTCCTGGCTAATTGTGGTGCCTTTTATTCTGTTTTCTTGCCTAATTGTCCTTGCTAGAACCTTCAGCATACTGTTGAATAGAATTGATGAGAGACATCCTTTTCTTGTTTTACCCCTAATCTTAGGGGTAAAGCTTTCAGTCTTTCAACATTAAATTTAATGCTAGAAGTGGAGTTTTTGTAGATGCTCTTTATCAAGTTGAGGAAGTTCAGGGGCACCTAGGTGGCTCAGTGATTTAGTGTCTGTCTTGGGCTCAGGTCCTCAGGTCGTGATTCCAGGGTCCTGAAATGGAGTCCTGCATCCGGCTCCCTGCGGAGAGCCTGATTGTCCCTCTGCCTGTGTCTCCCCTTCTCTGTGTCTCTCATAAAATCTTTAAAAAAACAAGTTGAGGAAGTTCACTTCTGTTCATTCCTAGTTTGTTGAATGTTTTTGTCATGAAAGGGTGTTGGACTTCTTCAAATACTTGTTCTGCATCTATTGAGCTGATCATGTGGTTTTGTTCCTTTATTCTACTAATATGGTGCATTACAACTGGTTTTCAAGTATTAAACCAATCTTGCATTCCTGGAATAAATACCATTTGGATATATATAATCCTTTTTATATGTTGCTAGGTTTGTTCCACTAGCATTTTGTTGAGGATGTTTGCATCTATAATCATAAGCAATATTTTTTAAAATATTTTATTTGTGAGAGAGAGAAAGCATGAGCCAGGGGGAGGGGCAGAGGGAGAAGCAACCTCCCCACTGAGCAGGGAGCCTGATGTGGGAATGGATCCCAGGATCCTGGATCATGACCTGAGCCAAAGGCAGACACTTAACTGACTGAGCTACCCAGGCACCCCCATAAGCAATATTGATATATAGTTTTCTTGTGATGTCTTTGTCTAGTTTTGGCATCTAGGTAATATTGGACTCCTTTGGAAAGTATTCCCTACTATACTATTTTTTGGAAGAGTTAGAAGAATGGATATTATTCTTTAAACACTTGATAAAATGCAGTTAAAGCCATTTGTTAGTCTTGAAATTTTCTTTGTGGGATGTTTTAAAAATATCAATAGCACCTGGGTGGCTCAGTGGTTGAGCATCTGCCTTTGGCTCAGGTCATGATCCCGGGGTCCTGGGATCGAGTGCTGCATCAGGCTCCCTGCCGGGATCCTGCTTCTCCCTCTGCCTATATCTCTGCTTCTGTCTGTCTCTCATGAATAAATAAAATCTTTAAAAAAAAAGATATCTACTTTTAGGTCTATTCAGATTATCTTTTTCTTGAAGTAGTTTCAGTTTGTCTCTTTTCTAAGAATTTGTCCATTTTATCTAGGTCTATCAGATTATCTTAATCTGATAGCATGTAGTTATTCAAGATATTTCTTTATAATCTTTTTTATTTAAGATCTGTAGTAATGTCCTTTCTTACATTCCTGATTTTAGTAAGTGAGTCTTCTCTTTTTTCTTGGTTAGTCTTGCTAGAGATTTGTCAGCTGTGTTCAAAGTACCAGCTTTTATTGCATTAATTTTTCTTTTGCTTTTCTATTAATGTGGTGCTTCTCGAGCACTCAGATTATACAAGCTGCTTGGGTCAGTGGAAGTTCAGACTGGGACTATTTCTTTAAAGTATCTGGATTCAAACTCAGCTCCTTATCTATTTCCCTCTAAATCAGGAGTCTCTCTATTTCAGTGTCTCCCTCACCCCCATATCCTTGTAGTGATATGACAAAGAAGACAGAGATCACTATTACTTGGGGGCTATGAGGGACAAAATTCCATGAAATCCACAACATTCCTTAAACATTTGTAGCAAGTTCTCTGGAAGAGGGATGGGGATGAGTATCCAGATGCAGCCTCAGACCTCCAAGCTCACAGCCTAGTCACACATGTACACACATGTACACAACCAACTTGACTCCAGGCCAGACTACAATGGAGGCTGTAATTGAGAGTGAGCAAATTCCCAATGGGATACACAGGGTTGGAGGGCAATCTATCTGGAAGAATCAGGGAACAGAGGAGTTGACATTTGAGGTAAGTCTTGAAGTATGGTAGGATTTGAAGGGAAAAAAGACAAGAGAAAGAAGGAAGGAAGGAAGGAAGGAAGGAAGGAAGGAAGGAAGGAAGGAAGGAAGGAAGGAAGGAAGATTTTTCAGTCAGAGAGAAGCTTATAAGCTAAGGCAGGGAATGATAGGAGGTAAGGCCTTGTAGGAACGCAGCATTCTGGAAAAGGAAACAGTCTGGACAGAAACTAGGATCAACTCTGGAGGTGGCTAAAGGATATCCTATGGAGCAAGGACTTTTTCTTAAAGAAACCAGGAGCCCACCTAAGTGCACTGAGCAGGAGGATAACAAAACTAGCCTTTCCAGCCTTTGTTGGAACTTGGGCTGGTTTACTCAAACTCTGGTGCCATCCATACCTACAGAAGCAGGTAGAGACAGTTGCCTTTACCACTGTTGATCACACCCTCCTTGGGACTCCCTCCTCCCTAAGCTTCATGGCACAGCACTTCCTTGATTACTTCCTACCTCCCTGGCTGTTCCTTCTGAGTCTACTTAGCAGGCTCCTCCTCTTCCTCTGCCCATCCTAAGTGTTGTTGTTCCTCTGAGTTCTGTTCTAGATTCTTTTCTCTTCTCACTGGACCCCTTTCCCTTGGAGATCTTTTATGTTGCCATAGCTTCAGTGACCAAATATGGACTGGGAACTCTCAAATCTATGTGTAGCTTTCTCAGACCTCTCCCCTAATTTAGGTCCATCAGATCTACCACTCCACTTAGAACATCTCCACGTAGGTGCTATGTATTCTTTAAAATTAGGTCCAGATGTGAGTAGAAGGAAAACCCCAAGTTAAATGGCCCAAACAAAATAGGAGTTTATGCTTCTAAAAGGAGTCTGGAGATATTAAGTCCAGGCCTGGTATGGCAGCCTGCAAGTCAGTCATTTCTCTGAAATCTGTCCCTTTGTCTCTATCTCTCTACCACCATCCTCCTCCAGGTCAACTGCAACAGCTCTGTCATTCTTGCTCCTCTCATACACATTCTCTCCATCTACACTGTCCAATGTGGTAGCCACTAAACACATGGACCTACTGAGCACTCAAAATGTGCCTGGTCCAAATTGATATGCGCTGTAAGTGTAAAATACACAAGGGATTTCGAAGGCTTAATATGAAAAAAATAAAATATCTTAAGATTTCTCTATTGACTATACGTTAAAATAGCATTTTTAAATTTTAAAATTTTCACCTATTTCTTTTTACATTTTTAATGTGGCGACTAGAATTTTTTTTAAGATTTTATTTATTTATTAGAGACAGAGAGAGAGAGAGAGAGAGTGAGAGAGAGGCAGAGACACAGGCAGAGGGAGAAGCAGGCTCCATGCAGGGAGCCCAACATGGGACTCGATCCCGGGTCTCCAGGATCAGGCCCTGGGCTAAAGGCGGCGCTAAACCGCTGAGCCACCCAGGCTGCCCTAGAAAATTTTAAAATACATATGTGGCTCACATTTGTAGCTCTCATCACATCACCATTGAAGAGCACCACTCCACATAAAGCCAAAAAGAAATCTTTTTCTAAAGCACAAATCTGAACAAGTCACACATCTTTTTAGACCCTGTCAGTGGCTTAACCATTCATTGTCTTTATTTTTTTTTTAATTTTTATTTATTTATGATAGTCACACAGAGAGAGAGAGGCAGAGACACAGGCAGAGGGAGAAGCAGGCTCCCTACTTCGGGAGCCCGACGTGGGATTCGATCCCGGGTTTCCAGGATCGCGCCCTGGGCTGAAGGCAGGCGCTAAACCGCTGCGCCACCCAGGGATCCCCCATTGTCCTTAAAATAAAACTCATTCCACTCAGTATGGTTTCCAAGGCTTTGTGACCCAGTCCTAGTCTCATCCTCCAGCCTCATCTTTTATCACCACCCTCCTCCTCTGCTCCTTGCATGCTGCACTCCAGCCCCATGTACTTCTTTCCATTCCTTAAATGTACCAGGTGCTTTTTAGGCTCCTGGCCTTTACACCTGCTATTCCATGTCCGGAGCACTCTTTCTCCTCTTGGTTTCTTGACGTGCCACTCATCTTTCTATCCTCAGCTTAGATGTCTCTTCTCCAAGAGGCCTTCCCAGCTACACTGCTTCTCTGACCTCCCTTTACATTTCTATTTTGACCTCACTCTACCCCACCCCCAACAGCTATGCCAAATGTGTCCTTTTCCGGACTGTTTATCTTGCTTGTCACCTTCACTGTGGTATCCAGAGGAAAGGCTGACCTGTGTCCAGTAGTCAGTCAACAAGTATTTGCTGAGTCAATGAATGAATTGATGAATGACACACCCCAAAGCCAGATAAAGTTTCAGAGAGCAGCACGGGACCAAATGACTTCTAAGTCTCAAAGAAATGGTCACCCAGTGACCATTAGGTTCCCAATCTGGGAAATGAGGCAAAAGGAAACTTGCAAACACATTGCCCTGTCTTCAGTCCTGCTCCAAGCCAGCACTGGCTTATTTATGGAGACCCAGGCCACCACAGTCTCTTCCTCTTTCTCAGGAAGAGCAAATAGTGCTGACTTTCCTCCCAGAAAAGTTCCCTGGCATGTGCCCCAACATTTTCAGAAAGAGCCATATTGAGAATTCTCACCAGAAATGAGCTTCCTCCTGGATGGGGGTAGGGTGGGTAGATAGGAATGGGGGAGGGAGGTGAGAAGGGTGCCCATTTTGAGTTGCTGTCTACCTAGTACCAAGAGAATTGATGTGCATGTTGCTAATAAAGTGTGAGCCTCTCTGTGAAAATTTCCTTTGAGGAGACAGGAGATGAGGAGATGGGGATACAGAACCTAAGGCAGGGAAGTACTTGGAGTCACGAAGCCAGAGGAGGGATGCCTGGGTTTCCATCACTAATTTGCTGTGTGACCCAAAACAAAGTCACATGGCCTCTCTCAGCCTAAATTCCTCTTCTATAATCAAAAGAATCAGCTTTCTGCACCTCTGGAGAGGTTGCTATAAGAATGAAAGGTGATAGGGCACCTGACTGGTTCAGTGCATAGAGCATGTGACTCTTGCTCTTAGGGTAGTGAGTTAGAGCCTTGTGTTGGGCATGGAGCCTATTTAAAAATATAAATAAATAAATAAATAAATAAATAAATAAATAAATAAATAAAGCAAGCTTTATTTAAAAAAAAAGAATGGAAAGCAATAATGGATGTGCATGGGTTTTAAAAATACAAGTATCAAAATAAAAATATCATGCACAGGCAAGGTTTTTAGGCTGTTGCTCTGTTTGGCCAGGAGATGAACACAGAGTTATGGGAATGAGGCTGGAAATTCTGGGTAAGAACCTATCTTCTCACAACTAGGGTGAGTTTACATGAGGGCAGAGTGGGGAAACCATCCTCTCAGCCATGACCCTCCCAGGACCCTAATCTGCCTATTGTGCCTTGGACCAGAAAAGCTGAATCCTGAATAGAGCTTTGAGGAAAGTGAGCCCAGCAGGTGACTTTAAGGCCCTGAAAACAAGACAGTCCCATCTTGGCCTCCCTCATGGCTTCTGACACATTCAGGAGAACATGGACAAACACACAAATATGCATCTTTGTAGGTAATACCCACATTCCAGGCCCTCTGTCCAGTGCCCTGAATCTCAGAGCCTCCTGTTATCCTTTTTCAACTTGGAAGGACTCTCAGTGGATTGACCCTGCCCTTTACCCTGCTACAGACCACCCTGCCACAGCCTGCTCCATGTGGAGTCCCTGATCCCCAAAGAGTCCATACAGCACAGAAATAGTGGCTGGAGTCCCCTCTGAGCTAATGAAGTGGGTCTTGAAGGTGGGATACATGCTGGAGGCCCTTGCTCTCAGGGCAGACTCTGTGCTCAGCAAAGTTACAGCTCACAAGTTGTATTATCCTCTTCTCTTTTTTCCTTTCATAGCTATGTCAGTTCACACAAAGCAATCAGGAATACCTGCAGTTTTCAACCTGGAGAACTGAAAACATTCCCCAGCATGCTGCCAGCATGAAGAAGCTCTGTAATTACAGACGTGCAGGGGCTTGTGTTCCTGACCTCACTCATCGATGAAACACTTCCGTCCCCTTCACTTCCCATGGTGTCTTTATCGAGGAAGTGTAAAGCTGGGTCCTTCAGAAAAGTAAGTTCCAACTCCCTACTCTATCATGGGCAGACACTAGACCTCACCATGATTCAAATCCATTCAGTCATGTATTCACTCCTTCATCCAACACACATTTTAATGGCCCCCTGCCATGTGTCAGCATAGGGCCAGGTGCTAGAGACACACTAAATGTGTGTCCCAACCCCTACTGTTGAGGAGATTATAGGTTAGTAAGAAAGTTAAGGTATATGATGTAAACAGTGACAGTAAAAAAAAACATAAAAAAGTAATGTGTGATAAGGAGAGTGCAAGTAAAATCCTAGATACGAGGAAGATAATTTGGGGAAGAGTAGTTGTTTCTTAATAGGCAATATCGTGCAACGGCTGAGAGTACAGACTCTGGGACAACAGACCTGGGTTCAAATCCTGTCTTTGCCACCTACTAACTATGTAACTCCACAGAGAAATGAAGAGAATCTTGAGGTTCTTGTAAAGATCAAGTGTCCAGCTGCTGTGGATGTCGGCTGCTATACTCAGGGAAAGTGGCATAGAAAATGGGTTTTCTGCGTGTGTGGAACAGGGTAAGGCATTCTAGAATGATAGAGACACAGAAAGAAGGTGTGGGGCTTGTATGAAATTCCTTTGGGCTACAAAATAGGCTGTGAAAAGGGATGAAAAAGAGATGAAATTGGTAAACTTGGCTGGGGTTAAACTTTGGAACACTGGATGCCAAAATGAACAGAAGTAGAATGACATAGTGCAGAGTGCCTGCCTAGGCCCAACTGGTAGTCCTCCTCATCTTTAGAGCCATGTTCAATTGAGGTCAAACTTCAGGGTATCCAAAGAGGGGAGCCAGCCCTTGGGTCTTGGTGCATCAGCCTGTCTCCTGGATCCTGCCCACTTAGAAAAACCAGTTCCTGCCCCTCTGGCAGACAGCCCTGGAAATAGGGCCAAGGGAGAGCCCTCATTTTCTTTTCCAAGGACAAGTAGACATGGGACTCCCTGCCAATCTGAAGCCTGGTTTTGGGGCACAAAGCCTAGGAGACGCCCCTGGAAAGGTGGCAGATAGGAAGGGAGGTGGGAATGGAGGGTGGATTCAGCCAGGAGAGGCTGAGCATGCTCATAATCATGATCATGAGCTTCTGTTTTGCTCTGGGGTTATACAGAGCCCCGTCAATGCCATGTTTGAATAGGGCAGACTGAGAGCAAATATTTCATCAAACACAAAACAAGCTAAGGAAAGCCTGCAAAAGGGAACAGCTTCCCAGAGAAGGATTACTAGCTCAGCACCATTCCCAACCCTAGGTCGAGAGGGCCAGACAGGAAGGCCACCTAGTAAAGCACTCAGTGTCCTTACCTGGAGCATCAGGAGGCCTCTATTCTTGTCTAGCTCATGCATCTCTCTCTTTGTGTGTCTTTGGGGAAATCACTTTCCCTTGGCTTCTGTTCCTTCTCAGTAAAACAAGAGTTTTGCTGGAAGGATCTCAGAGGTCATTAACAGCTCACAACCAGGGTGAGCCCGAGGTCCCTGACGTCTGTACCCAAATTAAGCAATGCCCTGCTGTTAAGATTTAGGGTGCTCAAGTGTGTCCTTAATATTGGAAGGAACCCAGAACATACAGACATAAGAAAAGAAAGAGAAAACTAGGGGGGCTGTCTGGAGTCCCCACCCCTCAGTGAGCTCAGGGGTGAGGGCTACAGAAGGGGTAGTGAGTGGAGGAAGAGCTGGGGGGGGGGGGCAGCTTATCTAAGAACCTGACATCTCCAGGCAAAGGAAGCTAACTGGTAAGAGGATTCTTCTCCCAACTCCAGCCCAGGATCCTGTGGAAAAGCTGCATTATAATCGATAGCCTCATAAATAAATAAATAGTCAACGCATCCTGTCTCCAGTTCAGGGCTTCTTTAGGAAAATCGAACCCCGACCCACTTCTGCTTGCTCATTCTGGATTTCTATGGAGGCTTCCAGTGGGAAGAAACTCTTAAAAGTCATTTTGGGCATTCCTCTGCTTCAGGGCTGGCCTGCCATCAGTCATGACCTGAAGGAAAGAATTAGGAGGTAAATCCATAGCTAAGATACCCACGATACTTACACACACACATAACAAAATGGTGCTGTTTTAAGATGTCTACATTGCATGCAGTTCCTTTCCCCCAGCACTGATAATTGGGGTTTAATTGTCTCAGGAAGGAATTTGGGCCTTAGAAGCAGTCAGTAATCCAAACTCCTGGCTTTGGTTTGGCTATCTCACAGCAGGCAGAGGTAGCTCTGGCTCCCCAGAAAGTGGCAAAGGACTCATTCTCTGGTCCCTTCTAAGAGGCAAGGGCGGCCAGTAGCTCAGTTTAGTGGATTCCTAAAGCTGGTTGCTAATTTGCAAGGCTGCATTAATGGACTCCCCCCACCCCCAACCAACTATGGGAACTTATCGATGCAATGGAATTCCTACCCTAGGAAGAGACTATGAATTGTAGCACATCAACCCTCAGTCGGCTCTTAGAGCCAAAAGAGTCTGCAAGAAATTCTTTGGCCCAGCTCTCTCCCTTTGAACAGCCTCCAAGGTCCCGCCCTAAAGTGACGGGCCTAGGGTCTAATGTAGGGCACCGGAGTCTGGCCTGAGGCTCCCCACTCTCCCCACAGCAGGGGCTGGGGCTGGTGCTGAGCAAATGGGTTGTGGCTGTCACCAGCAAGGAACTGGCAGCAGACACAGCAGACTCTGTTTTCTTTGCAGGCTGAGGGTAACTAGAAGAAGCTGAGAATTCCTCTGCTCTGCTCTGCTCTGCTCTGCCTCAGCAAGAGGAGGGGACAGGAGGAGGAGGGGAGCAGGGAAGGCCAGTGGCTCTCATTCCAAAGGAGGAACTGTTCCAGCTCCTAGAATAAGTGAAAGAGTGCAGGCCAAAGATGGAAGGGGAAGACAACTGTAGGGCCCCACGGAGTCCCTGGGGAGGATGTCAGGAGACTGGGTCCCCTATCTGGACTTGCTCTGGGGTGAGGGGGAGGGCTCACATTTATTAAATGCTTGTTCTATGCCAGGCACTATGCTAAGGACTATTGTAGTATGAATGCAGTTTGCATAAGGGCTGGGAGCATGGCCTAAGTGACATGTGACTGTGTTCAAACCCAACTTTGCTACTCACTAGCTCTGTGACCTTGAGTAAGTTACTTAACCTCTCTGTGCCTCAGTTTCTTCATTAATAAAATGGGAATAACAGTACCTACCTGGTAAAGTCATTTGAAGATTAAGTGTATTTACATACAAAAGCTCTTAACATAGTATCTGCCAGGTAGAAAGATAAGTTTTTGCTGTTATTCCTTTGTTGAATCCTCACACAAAGCTCTGAAATAGCTACTAATCTCTGAGGCTCAAAGAAATCAAATGACTTGCCCGAGGTCCTGGGTCCACTTGACAGCCTGGGTGCCCCCTCCTAAGATTCCCTCTCTCGGGGGAAGCAGCTTCAGAACCCGCCAGCTCCCACCCCAGGTCCACCCCAGTCTGGAAACTCCGTGGCTGCTTCAGCAGCTGCAAGAACAAAGATGGATCTCTACTGTGCCTGTGAGGCCTGGCACGCCTTTTGGGGAGGAGGTCCCCCCATCCTCTGTGGCAGCACCCTGACGCCTCAGCCTGCCCCCCTGCCCCGGGCCTCCCCTGGAGCCTCCCACCTCCCAGCACAGTCTCCCCTGCTCGTGCAAGACGCCGGCTGCCAGCCTGGAGGATAAACAAACTGGCGCTCTGGCCCAGCCCTCTGCTGGCGGGCGGTTCCCCGCCCCCCTCGAGCCGCAGTGCACAGTCGCTCTGTTCTCCTGCCAACTTGGCAGCGCGGCTCTGCTGTTACTATCAACACCTCCAAGGGAAGAGGGAGAGGAGTGAGTTCTATCGCCTGGCACACTGAGCAGCAAATACGTGTCAGAGCCAGCCCGGAGTGTCTCCCCGGCTCCCGGGGCTCCTGGTGGAGAAGGAAAGGTGGGCCAGAGCAGAGAGGCCCTGACTGCAAGCCAGCACCCCCCGCACAGCCCCCGGGAGCCGGCAGCTGGGAGAGAAAGGGCCACAGAGGGTGCCCTGAGGCCTGGAACCACGCTGCCTGGGACCTACCCCACCCCAGTGCTTGCCACAGGCCAGGGGGGCTGATAGCTTGATCCTGGACGTGGCTGGTCGAGGGTGGGGCAGCCTATGGCCAGGAGAGAAGAAACGAGTCTTTTCTCTGCAGACTGGGAAGCCCTGGACTGTGTGGCCCTGCCTTCTCTCATCTCTCTTGGACTTACGTGCAGTGAGCCCCTTCCCCCTTGTAGAACTGGATTGGGAGCCCTTAAGGGGCCACACGTCCCCACTGAATGGAAACTGCACAGACAGAAACCACATTTCCTTTTCCCAACCCTCTCCCCCAGGCTCTCAGGCCCTGCCCCCATGGGCTCCCTAAAGCGGCTGATACCCGTCTCAGCTCCTGCTGGAGTCCTGGGGCCCCTTTTGGAAGAAGAAAGAGCCCCTATTTCCAAGGACCCAGTGCTCCACCTCCAGCAATGCTGGCCCACAGCACAGGGTCTACATCAAGTCACCTGCCCCTGACAGGATGGAGGGTGGTCACCTCGCAGCCTCTCCCAGGAAGAATTGCTTTCATAGCTTTCTTGTGAAAGGGAAGGCCTTTGTGTCCTGCTTTGGGCATCAACAAAGGTGGCAGGTTCAGGGAAACCTCCTAACCCTTACACCACGCTGCCAGCTAGTCTACCCACAGCTGAGTTGTATGCTCACAGTCTATGTGCTGTCAGCCTGTCTCCTCCCCAGTAACAGAGCAATAACCTTTCCTAATCCATGAGCCGATGGTGATAAAGACACGTAGATGGTGCTTATGTTTCTAGGGCTGTGCCTGGCACTTGGAATCAGTATGTTTTCCTTCTTTCTTTCCTACTTTCATACCTCCCCACCCCCTTCCCTCATTTCTTTCTCTGCTCCCTCCCGACCCCTTCTTCCAGATGTGAAACTGATCCTAAGACCATCTCTATTCCCTGCTCCAGAAGTCTAAAAACCATCACAAGAGAGACAGAGCCACCCTTCTGGTAAGAACTCCCCAGATCCAGAAGGCCAGCTGGCTTTCCAGGGCCAGGAAACAGGAAAAGAGAATTCATTCAGTGAGTCAGAATGTAAATAAGCCACAAGAGACCGCGCCATTCCAGGCTGCACCTGTGAGCATCCCTCTGCTGAAGCTCTGTCAGCGTTTCCATGACAAACTCATATTTCTGGATGCCTCTCTTCCAGCTTCAAGAGCATGCCTTGTGCTGAGACTTGACACTGAAAATGCTTTCATAGTGCTTTTTTTCTCCCTAAAAAAGATTGCACACTCTAAAAATCCACCTGCTCATTATATGTGTCTGCTTTTCATTCTGAGAGTTTTGTGGGTATTATATTTGTATGGTAGACATGCAAACGTATGATAATACACAAGGGAATTCTGTGGCGGAGAGCTGCCATGGCAAATACGCCACCACTGTTTACAGCACAATAAGATGTCTCCTCTCCCTAAAACAACTCTCATACCCATTGGCCTGTCCCAAAGCCTGAAATTCTACCATCAGAGATTTACTACTTTTGAACTTGGATGATTCTCCATCCCTAAGAGTCTACTGGGATGATGCACCAACCCCTAAAAGGGACTAAGCTGCTACCTAAAGAGAGGTTAGCAAAAGAACTGTGAGGCATCAGGAAAAACGGCCCAAGGGTAGAAGAGCCCTTAAAAAGGAGATGAGAGGCATCCAAAATATGTTACCTATCTTACAGGTTTGCTAGGCCTGCCTATCGGAGAACATGTGTGTGGTGCTTGTGTGCACGCACACACACACGTAGTGCTCTTTATATATAGCAGTTGTTCCCAAAATCTAAGTGGTATTCAGATTCACCTGGCAATGCTTCCAAAAATGCAGATCCCCAGCCCTGTCCTGGACATACTGAATCAGCCTTTCAAGGGCTGGAGAAGAGTCCAAGATTCTACATTGCAGGGAAGCATCCAGATGTGCTGCTGACCAGTCAGGTTTAGAAACCACTGCTATAAAGGATAGAGCACCAGGAGAGAACACAGAACACCTGAATTTGGGTAACAGCACCACCATTTACTGGAGGACCCTGAGCCCTGAACTCTCTGAACCTGGGGAAAACATGTGAGACCCAGCTCCCATGACCCGTTTGAGGCAGTGTTACAGAAATGCCCACTGAAAACTAGCAGACAGTACAAATGTTCACTGTTATCCCATATATACATGGCATGTGGCATGCACAGATACATGTTCATGTGTATCCATATACCTGGATGTCCTACAGAGAGGGCATGTTTGATCTTCATCATTCTCCTTCACCTATGCTCATGTCTGCCTTCACCTCCAGATGGACTTTCTCACCTCACAACATGCGCCCTGCTCACCCTCCCAATAAGTCAGCACAGTTCTTGATCATTTAAGCATGATTTCTCCGTCTAATGGGTTTATACACCATCTACAATCTCTTGGATGTTTATCCCCTCTGGGGGGAAAAAAGGAAGAGAGGAGTAGTCACTCTGTTTTATGACAAGGGGAAAGCCAGGCAAGTGGGTTTAGAAGGCTTTATACCATTTAAACAGAGCAGTGATTCTTTCCTTTTGAAAATATGATGAAAATGTTTTCCCAAAAAGTCCTCATGCAGTCTCAGGGTTTTATGGACTTCCTGACGTCTTTCCACAGACCTGCTGGGAGTAGAGAACACCTGGCCCACATGGCTCTGGCAGTTCAAGCACATGAAGCGTCTTTTCAGCTGTGCCTTTGCTGAATGACAGACTTGTCACCCCTGGCCACAAGCTATGAGATGAACTTAACTGACCTTCCCTCCCTCCCCAAGGAAGAGAGTTAAAACCCAGTGACACAGTGACCTATCACCCTTGTTGGACAGGATCTTCTCAGACCCAGACTCCGCCTTCCTGTTCCTGATCCTGCAGCACAGAGTCTAAGCTGCCACACAAGGTATCAGGAGGATGGATGGTCTGTACTGCAATAACAGAAAACACAGCTCAGACTGGCTTAAGCAATAAAAAGAATCTACTGGACCATGAGGATAAAAAAGTTCGCCATGGGTGGGCAAAAGCCCACCCAGGGTCCGATCAATTTCCTCTGAGTTTTTTGTTTTTTAAGATTTTATTTATTTATTCATGAGAGACATAGAGAGAGGCAGAGACACAGATGAGAGAGAAGCAGGCTCCCTGTGGGGAGCCTGATGCAGGACTCAATTCCAGGGTCTCAGGATCACGCCCTGAGCTGAAGGCAGATGCTCAACCACTGAGCCACCCAGGCGTCCCTCCTATGAGTTTTTGTTTGCTTGCTTGCTTTTGGTCTCTCCGTCCTTCCTGCTGGTGTCAACTTCATGTGAAAATTTTCAGCCTTCAAGGCTGCCATGTGGTCTTGCCAGTAGCAACCAAAGCTGTATGCACACTCATACCCACTTAGGAGAGAGGGCAAGCTGCACTTTTGATGATGTGGGAAAAAAAGTGGAAGCTTCTTTCCAGAACCCCTCAGTCAATGTCTCCCACATTTCATTAGCCCACATTGGGAAACATCGCATCCCAATGAGAGCCTCTGACACAGCAGTGCTGCCTGGCTGGGAAATTCAGAACATGGTAGAGATGGCATGCCTCAATGCTCAGACCTTAACTCCTAGTCCTTGGGCTTCACCTCCCAACTCTGGACAATTTAAACTACTTTCAAGAAAGAGATTAAGGACTCCAAAGAAATGATTTTATAAAAGCTTGTGTTCCAGTCTTGTCCCACACAGACAAGCCTTTTGCAAAAGCCTGGGCCTTCTTAGGATGGTAAGGAGAAATGGATTTTTGCTTTCTAAAAAGGGAAGGAAGAGAATCTGCAGGCAGTCAACTGAGCAGAATGCAAGCCACACAGAGTCAGAGACCAGGGCTGTGTCTCCTTTCTCCTTTAGTCTTTTGTGTGACCATGAAATCCTCTCTGGCCTCTGTACAGAAAGAGTAGAATGGTCATCCCTTCCATTTTTTACAGCAGTCCTATGTAAGGAGCAACAGCTTGGAAGGAAGCTGGGTCCTCAAACATTCCAGGCTCATGAGCTACTGCTCTGAGCATAGAGATTGTGTTGTGTGGAGTGGTTTCTGACCAGTCCTCACTTGCCAAAACCATCCAGAAGGTTTTTTTAGTGTAACTCCAATAAAATTATGGGTTCCCTATGGGCCTTTAGCTCTCCTCAGACACTCATATAAAGGAATATGGTTCAGCAACTAAAAGGCACTTAAGAAGGAATTCCAATCATGTATTAGCATCCTTGAAAAGACATAAGCACTTTGCAAAGTTTTTATCTTAAAGGTTTTATTTATTAGAGAGAGAGAGAGAGAGCAAGCTGGGGGGAGCAGCAGAGGGAGAGGGAGAAGCAGGCTCCCCGCTGAGCAGAGAGCCCGATGCAGGACTTGATCCCAGGACTCTGGGGTCACGACCTAAACTGAAGATAGATGTTTAACCGACTGAGCCACCCAGGCACTGGCAGTTTTTCTATAGCCCCCTTTTCTCCTCCCTAAATCTGGCACATCCACAGCTACTTAAGGATCTTCCCTATGTCAAAAGCTTCTATACACTCTCCAGTACCCAAATGTCTCCCCTTTCTCTGAGCTCTTGATTCCAAAGGCTGATTTAGCCTCCTGTTCCAGGTCTTTCCCCTTTGCCTCCAATCTCTCTCCACAGCCATTCTCCCAATTCTCCATCTGAGAAAATCTGAGCATCAAAGTTACCAAGATAAAATTCTCTGTAGAACACTCACACTTCAACAAATCTTGTCCCTGTCACATAAGCATTATTGGGGAACAGACTTGCAGTCTCATACACACATAGATTATTCTAATACTGTGTATTAGGGTTCTCCAGAGAAACGAAACCAATAAGATATATAGAAATATATATAAGAGATGTATTAAAGGAATTGCTCACATGGTTACAAAGGCCAAGAAGTCCCATGATCTGCCATCTGCAAGCTGGAGAACTAGAAAAGCTGGTGGTATAATTCAGTTCAAGCCTGATGGCCTGAGAACCAAGAGCTCCAGTGTGCAAGGGCAGGAAAAGACAGACATTCTATATCAAAAACAGAGAGGGAAGCGGTGCTTGGCTGGCTCAATTGGTAGAACATGAGACTCTGGTCGGTTTTAGAGTTGTCAGTTTGAGCCCCATGTGGGGTCTAGAGACTACTAAAAAAGGGATGGAGAGGGAGAATTTGCCCTTCACCATTTTGTTGTATTTGGCTCCTCCATGGATTTGATGATGAACACCCACATTGATGAGGATGGATTTTCTTTTCTCAGTCCACTGATTCTTTTCCAGAAACAACCTCACAGATACACTCAAAAATAATGTCTAACCAGCTATCTGGTCATCCCTTAGCTCAAACAAATTGACACAAATTAACTATCACATACCCCATCTTGAAGCAGAACATCAGCTTTAGTTGTATTTGTTGGTGGAGATAGGAGTTTGTCTTGAGAACATTACCTTATAATAACTTAGACTCCAGGAGTTATTTTTCAGAACAAGTCTTTAGACTATTCTCCAATGGCCTCTCCAGCTCTACTCTCCAGCTGTCTCCACCCTGCTCTAAGATCCAGGAGGCTGAGCTGAGTGGTCTATACCAAGAGGCTTTCTTGCCCTCTGGTTTCTGGCTGGCTTAGGGGGCATTGATAGGAGATGGGAAGGAAGAAGAGGTCAGGATGTTTATTTTGCCAGATCCCATCTGGTGGGCTGATGGTTGGCCAAGTCTCGTGTCCCAGGCCCTCTCCCAGCTGCCCCTGGGATCTGGTCACTCCTCCTTACCAGCCTCTTCAGCCTAGAGGTAGTAACAAGTTCCTGTTGTTGCTGATCCTTGCAACTCGTTACTACCTCCCCTGCTTCCTCACTCTTCTGCTTTCCCTGGAACCTGTAAACATCCCTTTCATCCAAGTCTGGAGTGATGGGACCCAGACTGACTAGTGCCCCTGACTTCCATGGCATTGATGCCTCATTGTGTCTCATCTCATCAATGTAGAGAGTGGTGGGAGGTAGGATTATAGTCTTTTTTTATGGAGGATCTGACATGAGATTTTCAAAGATGATTCAGTCAAATGTCAAGGTCTAACTTGCATCTTTGGACCAGAATACCCACTACTGTTGGCCAAGTTAAGGGTTTAGTCAGTGGCTAAAGAACAGCATCTCTCTGAAAAGTTAAGTGGAAAAAGAATCTACACTGTGGATCCACAGTGTCACAGCTGTGATCTAACAACAGGGCTGCCACAACCAAGCAGGAGCCACTAAAATTTAGGGTGTGGCTTTGCTGCTCTAGTCAGTCAATCTACCTTATCCTGACCACAAAGAGACCAAAAGACAGAGAAATATCAAGGACCTCCTACGGAAAGATTGAGTTAGTGATCAACATGATTTGAGCAATTGTAGAAAAGCCTCTCACCCTCAAAAATACACTCACATCCCCCATTTCCATCCCAGGCCTGATGAGGGTGAAACCAAATCTATCTGCCCATACCTGAAATTTCATCAGTAGAAAGGCATAACTTTGCCTTTGGCCAAATGTAAATATTGTTCCCTGAAAGGTGTAATTTTGTTACATTTGATTAATTTTCCATTATGCTCAAGGCACTGTACTAAGTGCTAGCTAACACTGTAATCCTATCAGTTACCCCTGAGTATGAATAAACTGAATATCAGAAAAGAAAGAAACTGCAGAGATGGGGAGAAATGTGCCCCAAAGGGAGGAAGCTGAAGACATACATACTTTGCCTTTCATCATCCTGAGCTCAGGAGAGGCTCTGGGTTAGAGATATAAGTAGGGGATCTTGCAGTGTGTGGATGGTGTTTAAAGCCATGGGACTAGGGATCCCTGGGTGGCGCAACGGTTTGGCGCCTGCCTTTGGCCCAGGGCACGATCCTGGAGACCCGGGATCGAATCCCACATCGGGCTCCCGGTGCATGGAGCCTGCTTCTCCCTCTGCCTGTGTCTCTGCCTCTCTCTCTCTCTCTCTCTTTCTCTGTGACTATCATAAATAAATAAAAATTAAAAAAAAAAAAAAGCCATGGGACTAGATCAGGCCACCCAGGAGGAAGGAAAGGAGGAGAGAAGGGCAGGGGGGAGAAGAGAGAAGAGAGAAAGGATATCCAAGAGCTAAGCCCCAGGGCATCCCAACCTTAATGCTGGTGAAAGGGGTAAGTGAATCCAAAAAAGAAAATGAACCAGGGCAGAGTGCCTGGATAGCTCAGTCGGTTAAGTGTCTGCCTTCAACTCAGGTCACGATTTGTGTCCGGATCCTGGGATCCTGGAATCCTGGGATCCTCAGATGGAGTACCTTGGTACCTCATCAGGTTCCCTGCTCAGTGGGGAGTCTGCCTCTCCCCATATCTCTCTGCCCCACCCCCAATTTCATGTGCACATGGGCTATCTTTATTTCTCTTTCAAATAAATAAACTCTTTAAAAAAAAAGAAAAAGAAAATGAACAAGGGAGAGCTGATAAAGTAGAAATCAAGATTGGTTGACTGGGATATCTGAAAGCAACTGAAGAAAGCCTTTCAACAAGGCAGTGATCAAGTGATGGAAATTGCAGCATATGGGTCAAGTTGGAACAGAGAACTGACCATTGAATTTGTCAGCATTGAAGTTATTGGGAGCCATGATCAACGTGGCTTCACTGTGATGGTAGGGGGAACAAGGCTGATTGGAGTAAGTGTAACAGAGAATAGGAGGTGAGGAGATAAAAACAGTATACAATTTAAGAAATTGTTTTTAACTTATTTTAAGTAATCTCTACACCCACATGGGGCTTGAACTCATGACCCTGAGATGGAGAGACATGTTCCTCCAACTGAGCCAGCCAGGTGTCCCAAAACAGTAATTTTTTTTAAGTTTGCTATGAATGGTTAGCAGAAACATGATGCAGTAACTGAAGTGGAAGGTAGAGCCAAGGATTTCGTTTTTTAAAGATCAGAGTTAAAGTGCATTCCTGTGCTGGTGTGAATGGTCCAAAAGAGAGAAAATTTGACAATGCAGATGAAAAAGATAATCGCTTTTAATAAGCAAGAAGGGAAGAGATCCAGTGTGCAAGGGAAGAGCCCGACCTCAGACACATAGTCGTAAGAGGAGGGAAAGCAGAGTGAGTGGGAGAGCTTGAATCAGGAAGGTTGGGATTTTTGGTAGTGGGAGAATAAGAATTTTTTTTCTCTGATTTCTGTGTTCTCAATAGGGAAAATATAATATCAATGTCTGAAAGTGAGAAGCAGGGGAAGTTGTGTGAAGACCTGAGAAGGAAGGAGTGAGATGCAGTTATCCCAAGGAATAGGATAGTGACTTGCCTAGGGGGGCAGATTGTAGGATTGCTCTGCAGGATGTGGTCCTCTGAGGTTGAAGTCATAACTTTAACATTCCTTTAAAGGAAGGCCTTTTGCTACATTCAGCAGCTGGAGTGCAGGTGTGGAACAGATAAAAGATTGGATCCATGTTAGGGTTTTACTAGGCCTGTAGGTTGGGAGAGAAGAAGGTCAAGATGGTTGTATTAGTTATCAATTGCTGTTAAACAAAATATCCCAACACCTAGTGGCTTAAAACAATAGACATTTATAATCTCATAGTTTCTATGAGACAGAACTTGGAATTTGGAAGCAGCTTGACTGAGCAGTTCTGGCTCGGCACCTGTCATAAGGGTGTAGTCAAGATGTTAGCTGGGCTGCAGTCATCCGAAAGCTCAAATGGGCTGGAGAATCTGCTTCCAAGATGGCACACATGATTGGCAAGCCAGAAGTGCCGTTGGCAAACAGACTCAGTTCCTCTCTATGTGAGCCTCTCCATAAGCTGCTTGAGTGTCCTTACCATCAAACATATGGCTTCTCCCACAGCTAGCAATCCAAGAGGAAGAACTAAGCAGAAGCTATCCTTTTACGACTAGACTTGGGTCACACTGCATTACTTTTGCCACATTCTATTCCTTAGAAGCACGTCACCAGGTCCAGTCCACGTTCAAGGGGGAAGGAATTAGATTCCACCTTTTGAAGGGAGGACTACTGTTATGGACTGAATGTTTGCGTCTCCCGCAAATTCAACCCTCAGTGTAGCTGTGTTTGGAAATGGAGTCTCTAAGGAAGTTATTAAGGTTATATGAGGTCATGAAAGTCAGGCCCTGATCTGATAGAATTAGTGTCTGTATAAGAGGAGACACAGGTCACTTGCTTGCTCTCTCCATGTACACACAAGGAAAGACCATGTGAGGACATGGCAAAAAAGGCTACCATCTGCAAGTCAAGAAGAGTGTCTATACCAGAAACTAAACTGGCCAGAACGTTGACGTTAGACTTCCAGCCCCCAGAATGGCAAGAAAATAAATTTCTGTTGTAGAAGCCACCCAGTCTATGACATTTCATTATGGCACCCCAAGAAGATGAAACAACTGTCAAAGAACTTGCAGACATATTTTAATATCATTACAAAGGACAAGGATATAAGAAAATGTGTTTATTGTAATGGACCATGCACTCTAAGTGGAGAAGGGAGGGAGGTGGTGGTCTAGAGAAATGAATGAATAGACTGGAAATCATGAAGAGATGAAGTCCCTGAGAAGGTGGAGGAATGCAGGAATGGGAAGCAAATTGAACAGATATGAGGTAGTGGCCAGAAAGAACAACTCAAAATGGGGATATTTGGACATGGCACAATTAATGCTGGTGACAAGATCTAGGATGAGATGTGGGAGGAGGTGACCAAAGTGGGCCAGAAGGGAAAGGTCATTGGTGGCAAGGAGATTAACAGAGAGGCGGAGTATTGGCAAGATCATTTAAGAGATATTGAAGGGACCAGGATGATGCTGAATAGAGGGATGGAGAGAAAGACAGTGAACAAGCTATAAGGTCTTCAGTGAATGGGGAGCACTGGGGAAGAGAGTAAGTTAACAGGGGGCAGAACTTGACAGCAGGTGGGCCTCGAGGGGACATTCCAGGTTCTAGTCTGTGAGTCTGGGGGGAGGGTAGCCATGTGAAGACGGAAGTGGCACCTAAGAAGTCAAGTGCACACCCAAGTTAGGAGGGAATCAAGGTTCTGAGAAAACTTGATAGAAGAGGAGGGGAAGCAGAGGATCTGAGGACACACACACACATACACACACATACAATGAGATCATAGTACATATCTCAGAGGCTTGATAAAAGGACTAACAGAGCTAACACTTCATGCTTAGTGCCTGACTGTGTTTTCTGACGCGAAACATTCTCTGACAGCAACTGGGTGTTCAACAATTCAATTCTGACACGATCTACACATAGTTAGCATCAGATCCCACAGGTTAAAGGGCCCAGTCCCACAAGATGGCCCCCACTTTAGATGGCAGCCATGAGTGGGGTGCCCAGACTTCCTACATTTCTGTCCAGATGACTACAAATTGGGAGGTTCCCACAACCCTCACTCAGGCTCAGTAATTTGCTAGAATGACTCACGGAACTCAGGATAACACTTTACTTACATTTATTGGTTCATTATAAAGAATACAAATGAACAGTCAGATGAAGAGGTATATAGAACGGGTCCAGAAGGGTCCCAGTGCAGGTGCCTCTGTCCCTGAGGAGTCGTGGTGCACCATCCTTCCTGTACACGATATATTCACCAACCCAGACGCTCTTCAAATCTCGTTGTTCAAGAGTTTTTATCTTGAACAACCTCCAGCCCTCCTCCCTCTCTGGAAATTGGGGGGTAGGGCTGAAAGTTCCCATCCTCTAATCATACCTGTTAGTCTTTTTGATGGCTAGCCTCTATCCTGAAGCTATCGAGGGGTTCCAACCTGAGTCATCTCATCAGCATAAACTCAGATGTGGTCATTAGGAGTGGTTCATTAGGAGCAACATAAGATACTCCTATCACTCAGGAAATTCCATGGTTTTTAGGAACTCTGTGCCAGAACCAGGTAATTATTTATTAAACCACAGCCTGCCACGTGGTAAGTGCTGTATAAGATACCAATAATCCCTTGTTACAGATGAAGCCACTGAGGTACAGAGAGGTTAATCAACTTTACGGACACATGGCCAGTAAGGGCCAGAGTTAGGGACTCAAACTCAGATTTGTGTTAAATGAGAGTAAGATCCAATTATCGAAACTGCAGCCCATCCAGAGGATTTTAGGCAAACCCTCCCTGCTACCATTCTTACTCCTTCTCCCTCTCCTCCTCCTGGTCCTTCTCCTCCTCCTTCTTGCGATAGTCTGAGTTGGTTTCTGTTATTTGCAACCAAAAATACTCTGACCAGAGTCACTACGCCAGGGGACAGGATACCCTATGTGAGTGGTACAAGCTAGAGGTAGCTGAAAAAAAAAAAATACTGTACAGGCCAAAATTCCTCTTTAAGAAAGAATTGTCTGAGTCTAAAATATGAGCTTTCAGACAGAAGCTGGAAATTGAGGGAAGAACATAAGGAGAGTTGAATTGCTTTGCTTAAAAATCAAGAGGATTTTTTTTTTTAAATTTGGCTTCCTAAAAGGAAATTTAAGCTGCCTCCAACTTGACTTTATTATGAAGCTGTTGTGAGTAAATAAGCTTTGGGTACATCCTTGTACCCAAAACTTTGATCATATCTCTATTTCCTTCAGATCAGATTTTAAGAAGCAGAATTATTTGGTCAAAGGGCATGGATATCTTAAAGACATTTTTTTATTTGGTACCAAATTATCCTCCAGAAAGACCAAAACAGTTTAGGCGTGCCTGGCTGGTTCAGTCGATGAAACATGTGACTCTTTATCTCGGGGTTGTGAGTTCAAGCCCCACATTGGGTGTAGAGATTACTTAAAATTAAAATCTAACCCCCCAAAAAAAAACAGAAGTTTATACTCTGCCAGCAATGAATGAGACTTCCAGTTTCCCAAGGTGTTCATGTATTTTTAAATGTTTGAATATAAATGAAAATTGCTTTAGTTTGTATTTTGATATTACCGATAAGACTGAAATTTGTTTTGTTCTGCTTAGTGGCCACAACTATTTATTCTTTTAAGAATTGCCCTCCCTGGGATGCCTGGGTGACTCAGAGGTTAAGAGTCTGCCTTCAGCTAAGGGCGTGATCCCAGAGTCCCAGGATCGAGTCCCACATCAGGCTCCCCACATGGAACCTGCTTCTCCCTCTGCCTGTGTCTCTGCCTCTCTCTCTGCCTCTCATGAATAAATAAATAAAATCTTTGTTTTTTTTAAGAAAAAAAGAAGAATTGCCCTCCAACAGGCCTCTGTCTGTTCCCATCTTTCTGATGAACAAAATGCAGCCAACTTCTGTTACCTATCTACTCTGTCCACATCCGTTTACTTATCACTTCTTACAGGGTGACCAACTTGGGTTTTTTGTTTTTTAAGATTGTATTTATTTATTTTTGAGAGAGAGAGAGAGAGAGAGAGTGGGAGGAGGGCCAGAGGGAGAGGGACAAGTAGACTCCCCACTGAGCATGGAGCCTGATATGGAGCTCTATCCTACAACCCCAAGATCATGACCTGAGCTGAATTTGAGAATCAGATGCCTGACTGAGTTACCCAGGTGCCCCAACTTGTTGGGTTTTAAAAGTGAAAATCCCATGTCCTGAAATCCCCTCAGTCCCAAGTGACCAAGTTGGTCACTCAGCTCTGGGTTAGATCTTCACCTGGGAAATGAGGACTAGAGGTACTCTCATGTCTCTCCCGGATGTTCCTTCATTCACCCCACAAACATATACCATGCTCCATTGCTCTGGGCAAGCATTCTGCTAGGGAGGCATTATAGATTCCTCTGGGAATAGGCCCCAACTCTCCCTAACATCCATGATGGTTCCCCTGAAGGATAGTATCTTGATGACTTTTCAACTAAGACCTAAGTGATTGGTTGATAGCAGACAAGGAAACCCTAATATAGAAGCAGGAAGAATGGTCCCCAGGGCACACTGGAGGGAAGTGAAATGCCAGGAAAGATAAGAGGGGGATGAAGGGGCAAAGGCAAATGCCATCTACTTTGAAGTTTTGGCCAAGGATCCACCTGTCCACAATTCAGCCCAGGAAGTGTTAACAGGGTTAACAGAGTAAATTTCTCCCAAACCAGAGGCAGCTGCTCCACCATCTGGGGCTGTCTATTCCCTCACACCCTTCCCAAAGTCCTGAGCCCTCAAAACAGGCATTGGAGGAACTCCTCCAGGTTCCAAGGCCTCCAATGACTTATTGACCTAGGTTTATGCTTCTCAAAATCCTGAGAGTCCCTCTCCCTGGGATGTTCCATAGAAATGAGCACTACTAGAGATCCTTTATACGGAGCAAATATTTTTGTGCTCCATGTTATCAAATAGCAGAAAATAAATTTTTGCAGTGCCCAAGAAAGGTCTTCAGATAGAAGCAGCCAAGGACACAGCACTGTTCAAAACCTTTCTCCTCTCTGCCAGGCTAAGTGGGCCTGGCTTTTGTGGATTCCAATCAAGAGACTGCTGGGGGGATGGTGAGCTCACCAAAGGCCAGAGTGAAGTTTTGCCTCGGGTCCCCACCTCCACCCTCCCAGCACAGGGCAGGAGCTCAGTAAGCCCTCACTGAACTGGCGGCCCAGGCTAGGAGGAGTGGGAGAAGGTAGTTGGAGCCCAGAGCTCCTGCCGCAGCCTTCAGGCTGCAGGGAAGTTCTAATGAAAAGCCTGCCAGACCTCTAATGACAGCTAAACCGCCAGCGGGCTGTGATTGCTCATTGTTTGGTTATAATTAGCAGCGATTTCTGCTGGTGGCAAAGCTGCCGCCTGCCACCAGTGGGAGCAGGGCTGGGGGAGGGTTCTGCTACCGGAGCACCACCAGCCCCTGGCCCAGGGCTCCCAAGGCAGGCTCCTTCACTCCCTGGCCCTGCCTACCCTGCGCCCACTGGCAAGGCCCCTGGCTGGCCCAACTTAATCACTGATACTGATCAACACCAGGCCAGAAACCAACTGCCTACTGTGACTGCATGAGAGCATGGGCTGAAAAATCAGGCACACCTGGGTGTGATACCCAGTTTTGTCTGCTAGATACAAGCTGTGTGTTTTCAGGCAAGTTATTCAACCTCCTGAGCCTCAGTTTCCTCATCTCTAAAATGAGGATGGTAGGGGTGCCTAGCTGGCTCAGTGGGTAGAGCATGCAATGCTTGATTGTGGGGTCGTGAGCCCCAGTCCCATGTTGAGCATAGAGGTTACTCAAAAGAATTTTATTTTATTTTTTTCAAAGATTTTATTTATTTATTCATGAGACGCACAGAGAGAGAGAGAGAGAGAGAGGCAGAGACACAGGCAGAGGGAGAAGCAGGCTCCATGCAGGGAGCAGGATGTGGGACTCGATCCCGGGTCTACAGGATCAGGCCCTGGGCCAAAGGCAGCACTAAACCGCTGAGCCACCTGGGCTGCCCTCAAAAGAATTTTAAAAATAAAAATAAAATGGGGACTGTAAAGACAATACTCATCTTGGCAGATATGGTGAGACTCAAAAAGGGATAACTCAGTTAAGGTACTTGGTGGAGTGCTGGCGCACCGTTGGTGCTCAGTGCATCCTGGCTGCTGTTGCGGAGGTCATGGGGAGCTGGAGGTGATGGGGAATGGGTTCAGCTCAGAAGCCTCCCTTCCCTCTTTCCTTCCTGCACTCCCTGTCCTCCCGCCCTTGGCCAGGCTCCTTTCACACAGGTGCTCAGCAGCCTGTGATTCTTTCCCTTTTCCCAGAGGAACCAGCTCTCAGGGGATGGTCTGCCTTAGCAGTTTGGATCCCAAGGTGACCTCTTTTACGAGAGTGGTCTCTTTTTTTTCTTTTAAAGATTTTATTTATTTGAGGGAGAAAGAAAGCATGAATGGGTGGGGGCAGAGGGAGAGGGAGAAGCAGACTCCCCAATGAGCAGGGAGCCCAGCAAGGGGCTCCATCCCAGGACCACGAGATCATGATCTGAGCCGAAGGCAGACACTTAACTAATTGAGCCACCCAGGTATCCGTCCAACTCTTTTACTATGACCCATGGGGGAGAAAATACATTTTATGTTGTGACCCACATATAAGACACACACAGGTAGATAAAACAGAAACAAATGTTTCTTGAAGCAGTACTCATCCGAATCAAGTATGATCTGTTCCTTTCCCTTCCCTCTTCTATTTTGTGTCCATATCTATATGTATATATATATCTATATCCAAATTTATACAGAGTTTCAATGTTTTGCCAAAGGTCAGGACCCATAAATTGATTTCATGACCCAACAGTGGGTTGAGAACTTCAGTGTGAAAAACAGTGCCCCAGAAGGAAGAGGCCAGTTAACTCTCATCTCTCATTCTATAGGAAAAGGCTCTATTCTCTAATAAAGGGACTTTTATCAGGGAGCCAGGGAGAGAGAGAATTCTGAAAAGTTGAAAGCCATATACCACAGGTGAAAACAAGTCTGAATCTTAGTCCATAATGAGGGTGGGTTTTTGCATACCTTTTGAGGTTTCCAGAATAAAGCTTCAAAAAACAGGAGGTCACTTTTGCTCCCACACCAACCTGCAAGCTAACTTTTCCTTAGCTGGGATTCCAACAAATCTTCCAAATGCCACTGTGGCTAGGTGCTAAGGAAGGGCAAGATTCATGTAGACTCAGCTGGACAAGAAATGCTCTGAACTAGGACTGTACTTACAGTTTTTTCCCATAACAAAATCAGGGCATGTGGCCTCACAAGTACTTATGAAGACAATAGGATACAATATTTAAAACTAGCACTGTCCTGGAAAGCCCCCAACTTGGGAATCACAAGGTTACCATGAGTATTGGAGAATTTGAGGCCAAGAGAGTCAGAAGGAAGAAGTCCTCTTTCCCAGGCACCTAGGGCTTGCCTTCTGATTTGGGAAAAGGA
Source organism: Canis aureus (assembly GCF_053574225.1). Lineage (NCBI taxonomy): Eukaryota > Metazoa > Chordata > Mammalia > Carnivora > Canidae > Canis > Canis aureus. Next base: position 28,445,683 of record NC_135626.1, read on the forward strand.
CCCTTGACTTCCAGAACATCCCGGAATACCAGAAACTTCTAATATCCTTGAGGATGTTCTGTTATTGAACACATTAGCGGATTTGCTGGAGGACTGGATCCTAAGTGGTAAGAGGAGAAGTGGAGTAAAGGGAACTGGGAGACCTCCAAGGTGTTTCATGATGCTCACAGCTGCTTGGGCTCCCAGCTTCTTGCTCACCCTGCCTTGTTCCAGTCACCCTTCCCCTCCTCCCCCTGCCATATCCCTGCCATGGCCTCAGCCAACTGTGCCATTAATAACGACTTTGGCCAAAGGTGGCTACTGTTATTGAAGAATGAATAGGGACTGGGCTGTGCTGAACTTACACACTTGGCTCTTTTCTTTGTGGACCAATCCATGTTGGAGTGTGATATAATATTTTCCTTGCCACTTGGGGACTCAGATTCTGGGGTTCTTTCTTTCTACACTGCAGTCCAGGTTTCTGAGACATGAGTAGGACAACAGTCCTGTAAAAAGGTCTAATTTCCTCTACTTCACAATGCCCCTACTTCCAGCCCTGGTTGTGTCCGCTGCCCACATCCATACTTCCCCAGCAAACACATAGCCAATGCAAATGGTATCTCTGAGCCTCTGTGAACCCCTCAGAAAGGAGGTCAATTTCAACATACATTCAAGACCTTGCTTTGGGCCCCAAGGGAAGCAGCCAGATGAAACAAAGAAACACTTCCTCTGAGGATCCTCTCTAAGACCTTCCTCCCACAGATTCCAGGGAAAGAAGGTGAAGGGGACATGGGGGGTCACCACTCAAGGCCTTTTTAAATCCCTATTGCTTTTTTTTAAAGAATTTATTTCTTTATTTGAGAGAGAGTGAGCAAGAGAGAGTGAGCATGAGCAGGGGGAGAGGGAGAGGGAGAAGCAGACACCCCACTGAGCAGGGAGCCCAACATGGGGCTTGATCCTAGGACCTTGGGATCATGACTTGAGCTGAAGGCAGATGCTTAACTGACTGAGTCACCCAGGCACCCCTCATCCCTATAGCTATTAAACAAACCCAGCTTGACCCAGCCCAGAGATCAATGCCCAGTAGACTCCAACCCCAATACCAGAAAGTAAAATGCAAAGTCCCTTTAATCATTTGCCCAATTACCTCATTCCGAGCTCCAACCTCCCTCTTCTTGGCCCCGCACCTTCCGAAAACAATGCCTTTGATTAGAACCCCTAAATGCTGTTGCTTTCTGCTATCTGACTCCTTTGCCCGCTTGTTTCCTCTGTCTATGTTTCTAGGAGTCTAATTGTGATTAAATTACAGGGTAATACTAATAGGGGGGTGAGAACCAGCTAATGGCTCACTGTTCCACAAGGTAACAATTGTAGTAATCACCAAACTAAAGGCTCCCGTGCATTATGGAGGTTGCTGGGGTTTCCTGGCCTACGCTTCTTCCACACCCGTCTCAGCGAATGAATACAATTCACAGGGCGCACCAAACACTCGGAGGCAAGTGAAGATAAAAAGGACATTATTGAAAGAATAAGGGGGAAAGGAAGGAAACTCTTTCAGGAATAAGACTTTGAGTCACAACAAAAGTAGAAGCAAAGAAAATTGGGCCCAACATTTCAAAAAATATCTTGGAAAATGAAACAAAGTTATCAAATCAATTATTTATATTTTTAAAGAATTTACTCATTTATTTGTTTGTTTGACACAGAGAGAGAGCACAAGCAGGGAGAGCAGCAGACAGAGGATGAGGGAGAAGTCTTCCAGCTGAGCAGGGAGCCCCAAAGGATCCTGGGATCACGACCTGAGCTGAAGGCAGACTTTTAATGGCCAGGTGCCCTCAAGTCAATTATTAACGGGGCTTTGACTTGGGTTTTGTGGGATATGATGAAGTTGGAGTAGTACTGGTCCTTCATGCACATTTTGCAGATTTGGCATGATGGAGAGCACGTGTAAGTTAAACATGTGATTCTGTAGAGCAAATCCACACCACAAGCATTCCAAAGAGACCCAAGCCAACAGCATCACAATTCCATCCAATAAATTGTGCTCACATTGGGACAGAAGAAAAACAAATATGACATAGGCCCTGACTTTAAGGACTGCACAGTCCAAGATGAGAGACTAAGTAGAGTAACTATAAGAAACTATTCCAGACACTTGTGACCCACATCTCAATTTAGAATGCACTTCCTAGGCTCTTGGTGATCAGGAACATAGGGATCCTTACTTCTCATTTTACGGATATGGAAACCAAGACTCAGAAGTAAAATGCTCAAGGTTATGTATGCCCAAAGTTTTGGAATTCTGTTGGCTCTTGCCTCTTCCTGCAGGGAATCCCCAGCAAAGTCTCAGTCTGCTGTTGAAGATGTGTACCTTTGCCCCTGCTCCACCATCTCACACCATAACCCAGGGACACTAGAAATCTGAAAGTGAGAGCAACTCTCCTCCAGTGTTAGAGGACCATACAGGGATGCCCCAAGACCTTAGAGTTCAGCTGAAATGCTGCCTCTCTCTCAATCTTTCTCTCTTTTTTGCTGCCTCTCTTTTAAATTAGAGCCCCCCTCTCTCACTTGAGTCTAGATTTGAATCTGTAAGATCCAAATGGTGGGGCTTAGGAAATATATCCAAATGGTAAAGTGTCCTATGCTTGAAAACAAGAAGTAAATGCATGAGTAAAAGTAAAAAGAAAGAGAGAGAAACCAATAAATAGACTCTTAGTTATAGAGAACAAACCAATGGTTCCCCAGAGCCGAGGTGGGTGGGGGCATGGGGAAATAGATGATGAAGATTAAAGAGTACACTTATCATGATGAAAAAAAATTTTTTTTAAGATTTATTTATTTGAGGGGCACCTGGGTGGCTCAGTCAGTTAAGTGTCTGTCTTTGGGTCAGGTCATGATCTCAGGGTCCTGGGATTGAGCCCCACATTGGGCTTCCTGCTCAGTGGGAAATCTATTTGTCCCTCTCTCTCTCCTTTCCCTGCTGCTCATGCTCTCTGACTCTCTGTCTCAAATAAAATCTTTAAAAAAAAGAGAGAGAGATTCATTTGAGAGAGAGAGCGTGGGGGAGTGGGGCAGAGGGAGAGGAAGAGAAAATCTCAAGCAGACTCTCCACTGAGCACAGAGCCCTACACTGGGCTCCATCTCACAACCCTGAGATCATGACCTGAGCTAAAATCAACAGTCGGATGTTTAATTGACTGAGACACCCAGGCACCTCCCCAAAAATGTTTTAAAATAGGAGTAAACGTCATAGTAATGCTTAGGATTCAGATAGTAGAAGCATTCTGGTTCAAGGTGTGTCCTATATGAAATGAAATCAGATGTTAAAATAGAAGCTTTAGCTGAATCACACACAATAAATACCAAATAACAAAGTGAAGTGCTAGACCAGGATTTACAAAATAAAGGCAAAGAGTATTTAGGTTACAAACGAAGTAAAACTTCAGACAAGACTTTCTTTGGAGGGATCCCTGGGTGGCGCAGCGGTTTGGCGCCTGCCTTTGGCCCAGGGCTCGATCCTGGAGACCCGGGATCGAATCCCACATCGGGCTCCCGGTGCATGGAGCCTGCTTCTCCCTCTGCCTGTGTCTCTGCCTCTCTCTCTCTCTCTGTAACTATCATAAATAAATAAAAATTTTAAAAAAAAACTTTCTTTGGAGAAAGCTGTGCTCTGAGTTCCATTCGACCCATATCTAAAAGATGTCAAGCCTGAGAAACCAAAATGTCAAAAGGCACAGTAGGGTTACACTTGGAAAGTAGCTATCCTTAAGTTGTTGGGGCAGAGGGAGAGCTGTGAGGGAGAGTGTTGGCCTGGGGTAGTCAAAGATGCTATATAAGAGAGCAGCCCAGAGGGACCAATGGATTTCAGGGAGAACCTGAAGGTGTGGCTGGATTCCCAAAGGTGGAAGAAGGAATAAGCAGTGAGCCAAAGGAAAATGCATCACCCAAAGTGAGAGAACTACAAGTGAGAGGTCCCCAGGAATGGTGGTGTTAGGGACTGAATGTATCATCTCCAAATTCTTATGTTGGAATCCTACCCCCACCCCCCAACAATGTGATGATATTTAGGAGGTGGGGTCTCTGAGAGGTAGTAGGGTCATGAGGGTGGAGCCCTCATGAATGGGATTAATGTCCTCCTAGGAAGAGGCCAAAGAGCTAGCTTGCTGTCTTTCTGCCACGCGAGGATACAAATTGACTGGTCAGCAGTCTGTAAACCAGAAGAGCACTCTCACCAGAACACATCCCTCCTGGCACCCTGATCTCAGACTTCCAGCCTCCAGAACTGCATGAATAAATTTCTGTTGTTTATAAATCACCCAGTGGTACTCTGTTACAGCAGCCCTAAATGATTAAGACAGGGGTGGATATAATAAAGCACATAAAAGTGTCCACTTTAAACACCTGGCAAGTTCGGAGAACATCAATGCCAGATCCCAATGCCAGAACCAATCAAGTGGAAACTTTCCTGCTTCTTCCCATTCCAACACCGTAAGCATCAGAGACCACAGCTAAAAAGATGGGAGGGGAGGGACGGAAGTGTTGCCTACCGCCTATGTTCAGCCTGAGTTCAGAGGGGAAAAGCCTTAATTTCACAGCATATTTGAAATTTTAATGATTATCTGAACATGTTAATCACTGAGTTGCATCTATATTCAGACTTCAGGTAAACACAGACTAAGAAAAAACAAGAAAATCGTGAGGACTGCCTCAAGTCTTATTCAGGTGCAGCAAACCTGCAGCCCCACTGGACTTAAAGGGTTAACGAGAGAGCGAATTTAGATTTATAATTACATCTCAGGAGCTGCGCTTGTTTAATAACAATTCTTCAAAAGTGTACTGATTTGTTCAATTGCTTCCCTAAGAAAGATGGAAACAGTTATGCCATTCATAAACAGACCCTACTCCTCAAACCGGTGGCAGAAAGGAGAGGCGAGATTAGCCAATGAGAGATAAGACTCTCAGGAACCACTGGCAAGAAGCATCCAGTCCGGAGCAGGCCTGCCCCTGCAGGGTGGAGCTGGGGGAACTGGTACCCAAGGTCAGGCCCTGGTCATAGTCCGCAGCTGATGGAAGCCTATTCTGAGGAAGCCCTGACTCCCCAGACTCCACCAGCTGTGCTTGGACAGCAGAGATGGAGGGTGATACAGCTGAACCTCCATGCAGGTGGAGCCCTGAGCACAGAATCTGCTCCATTTTTCCCGGTGGGAGGAATCCCACCCTGGGCTGGGCAAGGGGTGGGGTTGGTGGGGGGGAAGCATTGAGCAGTTGCTGCCACTTGCTTCTTTGTCCACCAATGTGCCATCAATAGACCTCTTTGTACGTAGGAGTGCCCACGGTAAAGTGGATTCACTTCGGCTGAGGCAGGCAGGTCGGCAAGGGAGGATGGAAGTGGACCTTCTGGAAATTACTCTAGGGGTTTAGAGGTCATGGAAGGCAGCCCAAGCTATTCATCTGATATGTCCCAACAAGTCTGAATTCTAGCTGAGTATGAGCACGAGGTTGACACATCTCTCCCTCTCATATATTTAAGAAGTAAAAGGACTTCTAGCCCATGCATTCCTCAGTAGTGTCCTCACTGGTCTCCTTGCCTTAAAATATCCCTCCTCAAATGCAGCCTGCACAACACTTCCAGATTGATATCCTTCATCCCCTCTTTTGACCTCCCTCCTCCATCGAGCATGAATCTCTCTGATTCCCCCCAATACCTTCTGGCTCTGCTCCGAGCCCTAGGAGGACTTCAAGTCACCCATCTCTTCAATCTCTTACGGCAGTTTTCTTCCAACCCTCCTCCTGTGGCTCCTTTTCTTTGTTTACCAGCCCGTGGGGCGAGGGGCGTGGGGGAGGTATGCTTTGCACTTTTCTCCTTGTTCACATGCTTCCCCTGGCTCAGCCAGAGCTGCTAGAAGTAAAACTATAAGGAGGTCTGGTCACCACCTCTGGCTCTGCCACTGCCACTGCCACTTCAGACTGGTGACCTTCAGGAAACCACCTTCTTTCTAAGCAGCCTTTCCTTCTGTCATAAAATTATTAAAGTGAATGACTTTGAAGTTTTTTCCCTAGCTCAAAGTTCAGTGATTCTCCCAATAACCCTGCTTTTAGGCAAACTTCTGCGTCTTAGGTAATTCCCAGGCCCAAGTGACCTAAATCTGATGATAGGTCACTACCTTTCTTCTGTTTTCCTTTATGCACAGTTTAATCTCCTTTGGTCCTGGACAGAGATGGGCTTGCTTTACTTTTTTTTTTAAGATTTTATTTATTTATTCATGAGAGACACAGAGAGAGAAACCGAGACACAGGCAGAGGGAGAAGCAAGCCCCACGCAGGGAGCCCAACATGGGACTCTATCCCAGGTCTCTAGGATCACGCCCTGGGCTGAAGGCGGCGCTAAACCGCTGAGCCACCCGGGCTGCCCCGGGGCTTGTCTTACTTTTAAGAACATTTCTAGAGCAAACAAAACTTTCTTTTTTTTTTTTTTTTCTTAGTGTCTTCTGGGTCCCAACATTTGTGTTTTTATGGCAACAGCTTGACTTGAGGTCCTGCTTCGAATGGTTCAAGTATTTTAAAGGTTCTGCTTTGCAAACTTCAACTGGACACAGAAGACCCTGGGTTCATTTGAGGCCACCAGAACAGGATTCTAAAGGAGAATATGTTAGTTAGTTAGTTAGTTAGTTAGTTAGTTAGTTAGTTAGTTAGTTAGTTGATTTAGTTGATTACAATGATATTTTCACAACAGACTGAAAAACAGACTGAAATTTCATCACTCAGAGAAAGGCTAGAGACTCCCACATTCCAAGAATCTTGCCAACAGATGTTAAGATTGCCTACTTATCTGCTGCTGGGTGACTGTCTGGGTCCCACTCTGAGTATCAAGGAACATAGCACCTATTTTTCTTCCCAGTCATACGACCATTTGAGAACCCCATTCAGGCGGATATAGGATCATCAGAATGAACATTACTCCTCAGATATACAAACATTTGCCTTAAGGATTTAGCATCCCTGGTTACCCATCCTAGACAACTGTTTTACCAGCTGGTTGCCTTTGGGCTAGGGTCTTACTCTGTCTTTCAGTTTACCATCTATAAACTGGAAAGTAACAATAGGGTTATATTGAGGATTAAATAATAGTTCATGTGAAGCTCTTAGCACTATTCTTTGCCCTGGTAGTTCATATTACAAGAAGATGAATAAGCATACTGAGGGCTCATGGTCACCTGGTTTTGTGCTCCAGAGTGGGTTTGGGTTACAAGAAACACAGAAAGAACACAGAGGCCCAGGTTCTAATCCTTGCCCTCACCTCCTTGCCTTCAGCTCCCTATTGAACACCAATGCTATAAAAATTAGAGGTAACATACAGGCAGCAATAGGATCAGTTATCTTGAGTGGCTGTTAAAAAAGGCTTAAGAATAAGTGAAGATAAAATTTAAGAACCAGAAGAGCCTCAGAGAATCTGGACTCCATTCACCCTCCACTCACTTCTCTTTACAGACAAGCAAATGAAGTCCAAAATCTAACACCAAGCCAACAATAGAACTGATTCAGGGAGACCTTGGTAAATTAGAGACTCAGGGAAATATTAATCAAGTTTTAGGAAGCTGTGAAGAAACTAATATTTATTGGTAGTTGTTGTATTAACTTTTTAAAAAAGATTTTATTTTATTTGTGAGAGACACAGAGAGAGAGGCAGAAACATAGGCAGAGGGAGAAGCAGGCTCCCTGTAGGGAGTTCGATGCGGAACTCGATCTCAGGACCCCGGGATCACCACTGGAGCCAAAGGCAGATGCTCAACCACTGAGCCATCAAGGTGTCCCTGTTGTATTAACTTTAAGTAAGTTTTTAATAACAGGTAAATCTGATGCCCAGACAGAAAGAGCATTTTGTTATTAAGGGAGCGGGAGTGTAGAGGAAATGGGCGGCTTGGACTAGAGAGAGGGGAAGGTGAGGCAGGTAGAAGTCATATAGCGAAGTAATCCCTGGAGGGAGAAGGGCCCACAGAAGCAGTCTGTGACAAAGCGGTTTTGAGCTGGTCTGTGTTGCTGCTTCCTCAGCAATCAAATGAGTGTCAGTGTATCCTGTCCTATCCTAGGAAATTCCTTTGCTGGCGATCAGTGGAAAGCAAAAAAGGAAGGGCAAAGTCTAAAGTGTATGGTGTTTGTGTAGAGAGAAAACCTGATCACCTAGATGGTGGTGGGTAAAAATCCTGTCAGAGGTAAAATAATCTAGCAAGTCTTTCAGGGGTATTCTAGGTTGGGAAGTTTGGGGAAGAGGAAAGAGAAAAAGAACTTTTATTTCAGTCTCTACCATAGGCCAGGCACAGAATAAGAGCTAGATGGCATTTTTAAAAGTAAACTCTATCCCCAAAGTGGGGCTCAAACTCAGGACCCTGGGGTGGAGAGTCATATGCTCTACTGACTGAACCAGCCAGGTGCCCCATAGATGGCACTTTTTTTTTTTTAAGATTTTATTTATTTATTCATGAGAGATCCAGAGAGAGAGAGAGAGGCAGAGACACAGGCAGAGGGAGAAGCAGGCTCCATGTAGGGAGCCTGATGGGAGACTCGATCCCAGGACTCCAGGATCATGCCCTAGGCCAAAGGCAGGCGCACTAAACCGCTGAGCTACCCAGGTGTCCCAAAGCCATTTTTTTAAAACAGCAATTTTAGTAAGATATAACTCACATACCATACAATTCATCCATTTTTTAAAAAAGAATTTGTTTGTTTGTTTAATTAATTAATTAATTAATTAATTTATTTATTTATTTATTTATGAATGAGAGAGAGAGAGAGAGAGAGAGAGAGAGAAACAGCATGAGCCAGAGGGGTAGAGGGGAAGGCAGAGAGATGCAGGGCTCAATTCTAGGACACTGAGATCATGACCTGAGGGAAAACCAACAGTCGAGGGGATCCCTGGGTGGCTCAGCAGTTTGGCACCTGCCTTTGGCCCAGGGCGTGGTCCTGGGGTCCCAGGATTGGGTCCCACGTTGGGCTCCCTGCATGGAGTCTGCTTCAACCTCTGCCTGTGTCTCTGCCTCTATCTCTCTGTGTGTGTCTCTCATGAATAAATAAATAAAATCTTAAAAAAAAAGATAAAACCAAGAGTTGGGCGCTCAACCAATTGAACTACCCAGGCGCCACTCTCATTGTGGTTTTAATTTGCTTTTCCTGATACTAATAATGTCAAGCATCTTTTCATGTGCTTATTGGCTATTTATATATTTTCTTTGGAGAAATGTCTATTCAGATTCTTTGTCCATTTTTTAAAAATTACATTGTCATTTTATTACTGAGTTGTAAGAGTTCTTTATATATTCTAGATACAGGTTCCTTTCTCAATATGATTTGCAAACATTTTCTCCCATTCTGTACAGTTTTGTCACCTTCTTGATGTTATCCTTGGAAGCAAATGTTCTTTCAATGAAGTCCATTTTAGTTATTTTTTTTCTTTTGTCCTCTGTAACTTTTGCAAGTATCACACTAATCAGCGTGAACCATGAATGAAACATAAAGAGAAGCAAGAAAAATGGATGCTTGGCACTACTGGGAAATACTACATTACGTAAGAATCTATTGCATTTATGCTGAGAGAAAGAATTTAATGTTAGTCTTTTCTGCTACCTAAACCCTCTGTGACTCAAATCCATAGCATTCTGTCCCCAACACAGACAGCAGCCCAACCTATTCTGTTTCACAGATACTAGGCATGAGCTGTGGAGAAGTGTTGCCCTGGGGCCTGAAAAAAAACTCAAAAGAGTAGATGTTTAGGAGAGATCATGTTGGTTCTAAACTGAGCATAGAATCAAGAATGGCAGAGGTACCTGTGGGGCTTTTTGTTTGTTTCTTCCTCTTCAATATGTAGCAGGTACTACCATGTATGTGGGGGGAAAAAGGTTACCACATTCAGAGGCTTATTTATGCTTAAGACTGTCATTTTTACCTAAAGGGAAAAAAAAGATTTTTTAATATTTGGTAAAATACACATAACAAAATTAAGGAACCTATGTGGTGTGTTTTTTAAGATTTTTTTAAAAGTAATTTCTACACCCAATATGGGCTTGAACCCCCAACCCTAAGATCAAGAGTCTCATGTTCTACTGAGTGGCCAGGTGCCCCAAGGTGCCTGTGTTTTTTAAATAAATGTGCATTTGTCCTATGTGCTGAAACTAGAGCAGAAGTCTCTCCTGCCTGCATCTGCAGGTGTTATTTCTGGAGTTTTAAGAAGAGACTGGCATGAAAACCTAGAGTTTAGGTAGAATCATCGTGGAATTAGTTAACTAGGAACCAACGTCTCGGTACAGAATATCTTACTATATCTCAAATCTAGAACTATATCATGGTCCTGAGTCTTTAAAATAAGTCTCATTGGTTGGCTTCTCTTAGATAAGAGATTTTTACCATCCCATAAAGGTATAGATGATGTAGATGTTTGAGATGTTTTAGAAAAGCCAACATATTAGAGAATTTAACCTATCAAATTTGTGATTTTAATTTGAAATGTTTATTGTCATTAGATATTTTAAGATTTTTATCGAAGTACTCCGTGCTTTGCAATGTAAACTATATTCTTCAATATAGTTTAAAAAGTAAAATAGTGACTTGAGACGACCAAAAACAATAGCTCCCAGTCAATTCCAATAGTAAACACTTTCCATTCTTTTAGTTCTTCTTGTAATTACCTCTACATTTATGTGATATACTGTTCTATTGATTCATCAGTTGCAGTGACTTCTTATGATACATGTGTGTTAACTACTTCTTACACCCTCCCCCATCCAACCTCCAAATACAGTTATATCACAGTTTTTGCTTGGGTCCACATTTTACATTTTAGTTACCATGACTATGTAAACATTGTTCAAGGCTGATCCAACAGTATACTGTGATTTTACTTCATCTCTCATAAACCTATTTAGCTTTCCCGGAATTAATAATTAACTCAGTTTTTAAAGAAACATTTCTATTTTAGATCAGTTTTAAATTTACAGAACTATTGCAAAGATAGCAACAGAGAGACCCCATAACACCTCCATCTAGTTTCCCTTATTATAACAGCTTACATTACTTACACTGGGGTAGAGCTATCACAATTAATGAATCAATAATCATGCATGAACTAAAGTATATTCTATTCCGATTTCCTCAATTTTTCCCTAATGTTTTGTTTTTTTCTGTTCCAGAATCCTGTCTACTTGGACTCCTCATGGTTCTGAGAGTTTCCCAGACCCTCCCTGTTTTTATGACTTTCACAGTTTTGAGGAATGCTAGACGGATATTTTGTAGAATAACTGTCAATGAGGATTTGTCTTATGTTTTTATCATTATTAGTGTGGGGTAATTTATTTTTGAGAAGACTATTCTCATTAGATCATACCAGGTGTACCTATTATTTTTTTTTTTTTTAGGAGTACCTATTATTGATAGGACTTATCACTGTTGGCATTAACCTTGATCTTCTTGCTTAAGGGAGGATCAACAGTCCCTGCCTCATTAAAGTCACTATGTTCAGCCCACAGTTAATAATGGGGGGTTAACTCTACATACATTCATAAATGAATTCTATATGGGAGATTTGTCTATTCTCCCTATTTATTCAATCATTTATTTATACAGTACAAACTCATGGATATCTATTTTTTACACTTCAGGTTATCCAATACAATTTTTTTTTCATTATTTTAAAATTGTTCCAGTTTGGCCATTGGGAGTTGTCAGGGGGCTCCTATATGCCTTTGACAATATCTCCATCATTATGGTGGGATTCTTTAAAATTTTATTTCTAAAATATATTTTTTAAAGATTTTATTTATTTATTCATGAGAGACACAAAGAGGCAGAGACATAGGCAGAGGGAGAAGCAGGCTCCTTGCAAGGAGCCCGATGCAGGACTCACTCCTGGACCCTGAGATCACACCCTAAGTCAAAGGCAGATGCTCAACCATCAAGCCACCCAGACATCCCTTATTTTTAAAATATTTGAGACAGAGAGAGAGCAGAGGGGCGGCACAGAAGGAGACCCGGAATCTCCAGACTTTCACTGAGCAGTCAGATGTGGTGCTGGACCACACAATCCTGAGATCATGACCTGAGCCAAAATCAAGAGTCAGACACCCAACTGACTGAGCCACCCAGACTTCCCAGATTTTTTTTAAGCATTCTCTTACTTTCTGGCACTACAAAATGCTACAGGCTTACAGTCATTTCTCCAAGGAACTCTGGTTCCTTCTACCGGAGAATGGTATTAGAAGCCAAGACCTGAGTGCTAGGTATGCTCATTTCTACTAGGGTGTCTTGCTTCTAGGCCCTCCCAGCTGACAGAAATAGGAGATATACACAGTATGCTAATCTATGTATACCCTCAAATCTATAAATATTTCTATATGTAGTTGAGTCTCTATATATAAACATGAGTTCATACCATCTTCAACTCTATTCCAATTACCACATGAATCATCCTTGCATCTTTCTCTCCTTGTCTATAAGCTCCCATTCCAATACTGAGAACATAGCTCTCACCATCAGCCTTCCACTTACTTACTGGTTCAATTCCAATATACAGTTTTTTTTCAGAATTATTAACCCAGGAAGCAATCCGTTTATCAGTGTGTATACAGTGCTTATGTACAGTTCCTTCTGCCTTTAGTTTTACAGACTACACTCATTTCCAAAGTTACTTAGGTAAGAACTTTATTCTCCCACTCCCACCAGAGAGCTTGCTTCATATATTTGCAATATATTTAGATTTGTCACATTATGCATTTTATACTGGGTTCCCTCAACTTCCTAAATGATACTTAAAATTTGCATGCATTAAACTTTATACTCTTTGTGCTGTAAAGATGGGTTTTTGAAAAAGTTCTATAGATTTTAATGTTTTATACTCGTCATTAGAGTATCCTACAGAATAGTTTCACCATCCTAAGCCCATGTGTTTCACTTCCCTCTTCCTGAGTCCCTGACAACCATATCTATCATTTCCACAGTTTTGTCTTTTTCAAAATGTCATATAATTGGAATCGTACAGTATGTGGTTTTTTCAGACTGGTTTCTTTCCCTTATCAGTATGCATTTAAGATTCATCCATGTTAAGACTCCTAACTCTGGGAAACGAACTAGGGGTAGTGGAAGGGGAGGAGGGCAGGGGGTGAGGGTGACTGGGTGGCAGGCACTGAGGTGGGCACTTGACGGGATGACCACTGGGTATTAATGTTGGAAAATTGAACACCAATAAAAAAATAAATTTATTTAAAAAAAAAGATTCATCCATGTCTTTTCATAGTTCATTTAACTGCTGAGTAACATCCCATTGTATGGATACACCAACCTCATTTTTCATGCGCTTAAATATTTTTGAACTTACCATTAAATCTTGCAATACTCAATACTGAAATGTTTCAATACAAGTTTTACATGGTCACTTTTTTCAGATGATCTATCCATTACTTTTTTCCCCTGCTAAAGACACCACACTTGCAGTTTTTCAGTGTTCTGCTCTAATCTAGACTAGCTGTCCTCAAAAAGAGCTGCAGAGTTGTCTTCCTGGGTTTGCCCTCTGACATCATACTAGAAATTCCATTGTTTCTCTCCACATAAACTTGTTCTCTGCATCCAATGTCTTCTTTTTTTCTTGGTTTACTTCTTTCTTTTATTGGAACAAATTTCCAGCACCTTCCTGAGAAATAATGAATGGAAGATAAATCATTAAAAATTCTGGCTTTGGGATCCCTGGGTGGCGCAGCGGTTTGGCGCCTGCCTTTGGCCCAGGGTGCGATCCTGGAGACCCGGGATCGAATCCCACGTCAGGCTTCCGGTGCATGGAGCCTGCTTCTCCCTCTGCCTATGTCTCTGCCTCTCTCTCTCTCTCTCTCTCTGTGTGACTATCATAAATAAATAAAAAATAAAAAATAAATAAATAAAAATTCTGGCTTTGCTCATGACTGAAAGTTTGGATGTGTATAGAACTAAACACCAAAAATAAATTTTTACTCATAAACGTCAGGGAATTGTTTCATTGTGATTGTTGTTTTAGCTTCCAGTGTTGTTACTGAGAAATCTGATATTCTGATTCAGGGCTGAGAGGGAGATTGTGGTAGGTGATGTATTTTGTTTTCATGAAAAGATTTTAGGATATTTTACCTATAGTATTCTAAAATTTCACAAGGATATAATTTGGGGAGTTTCCTTTTAGTTCATGGTGCTGGGCATTTGGTGATCTCTATCCATTTGAAGACTCCTATCTTTTAGTTCTGGAAATATTTCTGTACTAACCTCTCTGATAATATTCTCCCTATCATTCTGTCTTTTTTCTGGAATACTCATTAGTAGTTTTTAAACTTCCTGAATTCTCTAATTTTCTTATTTTTTCTCTCAGTGTCATCTGTTTTTCTAGTTTCTGAGAGGTGTCCTTGCTTTTTGAATTCGTTTCATTTCTTTACTATCATAATTAAAAGTTTCAAGAGTGTTCCTTTCTTACCCCATAATTGTTTTTTTTTTTTTAAGATTTTTTATTTATTTATTCACGAGAGATACACAGAGGGGGTGGGGGCAGAGACACAGGCAGAGGGAGAAGCAGGCACCATGCAGGGAGCCCGATGTGGGACTCATCCAGGGTCTCCAGGATCAAGCCCTGGGCTGAAGGCAGCACTAAACGGCTGTGCCACCGGGGCTGCCCCCATAATTGTTTTATAAATACACCACACACATCTGCTCTTTTTCCCTACTTGTTTCAGCCTCTTGTTGGATATTTTCTGGCAGTCCTTGACTGACCGTTCATATTTATGAGTAGGCACTAAAAAGTTGATTGTAAGCAGCATATAGAAGGGCAGGACCTGACTGGAGGGAGAACTGGCTACAATTCTTTTGCTTTGGGTCAAAATTTTCCAGAGCTTCTATCTTTTGTGTCAGTCTCCACCACTCAGGTACCTGGCACCCTGTTTCAGAGTCTTTCATAGGTTGTGTGAGAGAATTCAGCTTGCTTTGGGTGCCCTTCTGCAACTCTGCCAGGCTGCCAAGTCACTCATTGACTTCCCACTTCTACTTTCTCTACTTTTCCCACTTTCTACGTGTGCGTATGGTTTAAAGCCTCAGGCGTCTTCTAAGTTTTATCAAAGAGGATTTGGTCTATGGTCTTTGTTCTTGTGTTTTTTGAGATGATAGTGGAACCGATACGTCTATACTCTGCTATCTGAAAACCAGAAGTCTTCTAGAACCATACTTATTTGGAAAGGTTTGAATAATATTTGATTTTAATATGAAAAGTTGAAGAGGGGGATCTCTGGGTGGCTCAGTGGTTTAGCGCCTGCCTTTGGCCCAGAGCGCGATCCTGGAGTCCCGGGATCGAGTCCTGCGTCGGGCTCCCAGCATGGAGCCTGCTTCTCCCTCTGCCTCTCTCTCTGTCTATCATGAATAAATAAATAAAATCTTAAAAAAAAAAAAAGTTGAAGAGAATTTGGTTAACATTCTAAACAGAATTTTTAGATAATTATTGGATTGTAAGTAGTGTTACAACAGGAAATTTTGCTTTGTATTAAATGTGCATGATGGCCATAAGTACCCTATACGGGTACCATTCCCAACACACTTACACAGTTAGGGTACAGGGCATAAATGAAGTTCTGCCAATTAGATGTACTTATG
Source organism: Canis aureus (assembly GCF_053574225.1). NCBI lineage: Eukaryota > Metazoa > Chordata > Mammalia > Carnivora > Canidae > Canis > Canis aureus. Next base: position 28,461,295 of record NC_135626.1, read on the forward strand.
CCCTAATATAAACTATAAAACTTTCTGCTATAGACAACCACTCCTAAACCATCTGTTATTAACAGCAAAATAGGTACACAGTAATGTCCACAATGAAGGTCTCTGACTTACCAGTGGAAATGATCCAGTTCTTCTTACGCATTTCAATAATACTTACTGTGCATGCTCAATTGCTTATGGTTGGCATACTGGAAATTAAGCTGAAGGAGATGGAAGACTAGGATAATCAAAACCAGGACATCAAAGTGACAGTATCAAATGTCAATATACTGAATACCCAAGCATCAGTGTGTATTTACTGAGCAACCTCTGTGTGCCTGTATGACAGGCTAAAAAAAAGAAGGCATGACACCTTTCCTCCTGGAGATTTCAGTTCACTTAGAAGAACCACAACATACACATGAGCAACAAGGACCAAATAAGACAGAAGATAGAAGTGTGGCAAAGCCCATCTTCTTGGCACTTTGCAGTGTGTTGTGTTAGTAAAATTTGGGGTTGCCAGTATCTAGTTTCTAACTTCTTGGGTGTTGAGAAACAATTGCAGAAGTGGCAGCCCAATAGCACAATTCAGTGTTAAGGCAATCGTGGTGGTGGTGACTAGGACTTCCTAGTCCCAGCTCTATGACCCCTGTTGGATTTATTTTGTCTCAGTAGTTCAGGTTCTGGCCTCCTATCTCCATTTTCCTGATTGTGGCAGAAGCAGCAACATTCTTGATAGATCAGTTCTGTCATGTTCTGGGAGTCATGCCAAGAGGTATACCTCGAGTCCACTCCTCCATTGCTTCCAACAATTTGGCAAGTACCTAATTTCCTATATTCAACCCCTTTCTGCTTAAGACAACCTAGAGATGTCAGTTTCCTATATTGAACCCGGACTGGTAGAGGACTAACATTAGGAATTTGAAGGATTTGAAAGAATCAGTTATATTGAATCTGTAATTAAATGTTTTGTGAAACTTGAGAACTACTTACTTAACATGCTAAATGTCGAGGATTTAATCTTTTCAAAGTAAGTTTTAATTGAATAATAATCATAGAATAAGTAAAAATAATGGATCTTATCTTTACAGAAGATTAATAATTACCAAAATGTTTGATTCTAAAAACATAGGAGAAACTACATTTTTTTTTAAAGACTTTATTTGACAGAGAGAGAGAGAGAGAGAGCGCGCGCGCACACAGGTGGGGGGGCAGGAGAGGGAGAAGCAGGCTCCTCACTGATCAGGGAGCCCAACACAGGTCTTGATCCCAGGACTCCAGGATCAGGACTTGAGCCGAAGACAGACACTTAACCAACTGAGCCACCCAGATGCCCTGAGAAACTAGATTTTAAAACTTAAGGATTTTAATATATTGAATATCAATTAAAACATGAGGTATAAATAGTAACGCCCTGCAACAGAAACTCCCCTTAGACATTAAAAAAATACAACTGACATTTAGCACTATCTCTCCAGCCCCTTACACAGAATCTAACATCAGAGTGTTCAATGAAATTTGTTGAGTAAATGAGCAACAATACCGTGGGAAAGATTTCATCATCAGAATTTTAATGAAGAAAGTGAAGTTTAACGCATCTTTTCCTTTCTGGAGTCAGACCTAGTTTGTGGGGACACAGCTAAACACACCAAGAAGGTTGGAATTGGTAAATCCAGGACCTGTTCCAGTGCCTCCCTCAGAAAAATTGTGAAGATGGAAATAAGCCAGCACCCCGAATGCACTAACTCATTCTGTGGCAAAACCAAGATGAAAAGATGAGCTGTGGGGATTCCTGGGTGGCTCAGCAGTTTGGCGCCTGCCTTCAACTCAGGGTGTGATCCTGGAGTCCCGGGATCGAGTTCTGCATTGGGCTCCCAGCATGGAGCCTGCTTCTCCCTCTGCCTATGCCTCTGCCTCTCTCTCTGTCTCTCATGAATAAATAAATGAAATCTTAAAAAAAAAAAAAAAAAAAAAGACAAGTTGTGGGGATCTGGCATTGTGGTGTCTGCATGAAAATGAAAACAGTAGCTGGTAGTGCCTGGACCCACACCACCACTTGTACCCTCACAGCAAAGTCTGCCACCAGAAAACTGAAGAAGTTAAAAGACCAGTAGAAGCTATAGCATTTGAAACATTGCCAGCCTAGTAAATGGATTAATTTACGTAACAAAAACAAAACCCAGAAAGAAAGTGAAGTTCAGAAAAACTTATCACTAGATAAGTAGCCTTTAAAATTGGGGAAGACACCTGGGTGGCTCAATGGCTCTGGGCGTGATCCTGGAGTCTGGGGGTTCCTGCTTCTCCCTCTGCCTAAGTGTCTTCCTCTCTCTGGGTCTCTCATGAATAAATAAAATCTTAAAAAATAATATAAAATTGGGTGTATACACTCAGGTGGTGTATGATAAAATACCATATTTTTTTTGTTTTTTGTTTTTGTTTTTTTTTGAGAGAGTGGGAGGTAGGGGCAGTAGGAGAGGGGGAGGGAGAGAGGGAGAGCACCCAGCACCCAGAGGGGAGCCTGATGTGGGGCTCGATCCCACAATCCTGAGATCATGACCTGAGCCAAAATCAAGAGTTGGACAATCTGGACTGAGCTATGCAGGCACTCTTAAAATACCATCTTTTTAAATTTTTTTAAAGATTTTATTTATTTGAGTGGGGGAGAGAGAGAGAGAGAATGAGAGTGAGAGTAAGCAAGAGTGCAAGGGGCGGGGGCGGGGGGGGGGGGGGGGGGGGACGGGAGGAGCAGCCTCCCTGCTGAGCAGGAAACCCAATGTGGGCTTGATCCAGGATGCTGAGATTATGACCTGAGCAGAAGGCAGATGCTTAACTGACTGAGCCACCCTGGTGCCCCACCATATGTTTTTTAATCAAATGTCTTATTATGTACACAACAGTATAGAAGTCATATATATACATATATATATATGTATATATATAAGTCAATATATAAAAATGTACATACATGAGAGGTTTGTGCTAAAAAATGTTTAATGATTAAAAAAAGTGTTTAATGATGGTATGACTGATCAGGAAACTTTGTAGGCTACTGTGGAGGATCAAAGGCAAACTGTTCTGGGTAGGTGTTATGTTTCTTCATGTTTGTAACCCTGAAGTACCCCAGCTAGGGCCTGGCATAGCAAGATAAATGTTCAGAATGAGAATGAATACAGGAACAGATGAATTGATTAATAAAAGGACATTTATTTGTTTATTTATTTATTATTTTTTAAAAGGACATGCATTTAGATGTCCTGGATAATATAATGAGCACGTGAAGGTGTCAGGATGCAAATTCAGATCTGCTTACCTCCAAAGTCTATACTGTTATAAGAATAGGTTGATGCTCAGCACATGAAATAGATCAGCAAAGAGGAACCTAATTTGTTTGTTTTTTTAAAGATTTTATTCATTTATTCATTTGAGACACACAGAGAGAAAGAGAGGCAGAGACACAGGCAGAGGGAGAAGCAGGCTCCATGCAGGGAACCCCATGCAGGACTCGATCCTGGGACCCCAGGATTAGCAGGCACTAAACTGCTGAGTCACCGAGGCATCCCCGGAACCTAGTTTTTAACACACACACACACACACACACACACACACAGATAAGCCCTGAGCAATAGAGAAAAGCATTACATTAATCAGGTTTTTATCATCCTGTCAGCTTTTCCACAAGGGAGACATTCTTCAGAAACACAGAAGGGCAAAAGAGCTACATCACATTTCCTCCAGTTATATATTTGGCTGGAGGAGGCTCCAGGATACGGAGGCTGTATCCTGCATCCTCCTAGAGGCCAGGGACACTTTTGCTTCTTTATGTGATACACAGAGGGAATTTCTCAACTTTTTTTTTTTTTTTTTTCAGCATAGGCCGGTAAATCTCCCAACCCTTTTTGCCTGCCACAAAAACAAACAAAAAGAACTTCACCTACCTTCTACTAAGCTAGATCCCCACGATATCAAGTTAGTCACAAGACAAAGTTGTGTTTCATTTATTCTTCCCTCCAAAGTAGAGTGGACTAACATCTGAACCACAAATGTTGATAATCCAAGGGCACAGGAGTTCAGAGCCTGAATACAAAGCACTGTGAAATTAGTGAAAACGTCTGTGTACAGGGCACTCTACTACTAGTCGATTTCTACATGTTATCACATTTAACCTTTTAACCTTTATAACAACCCTAAAAGTACTATCATTATCTCCATTTTATAAACAGAGTCTTAACCAAGTTAAGGAACTTGTACAAAATCACACGAGTAAATGGTTTAGGGAATTTAAACAAAAACCCATCACACCAGATCAGAATTCGAGATTTGTAGAATCTAGAAGAAGATCTGTAGAGTAGTGCCTCTGCCCACCCATGGTTGCCATTAGGTAATAAGAAGTAAACCTTTTGTGAAGCCACTGAAATTTCTGAGGTTGTTTCATTATTGTAGGCTTACCTAACACAATTTAGTTGATACAGGTAGCTTTTTTACTGTTTATAGTGGTGCAAACTTTGGAAACCACTTTAGTAACTTGGTACAGTGCAAATCATGCTTAGTGAGAGCTTCCATTGCTTTATAGCATCCCCAAGCAAGTACTTTCTTTGATTTAGGACAAAGGCTCAAAAATGATGGTGCTCTGCAGGCAAGACTCAATCTGTGGGGGTGTGGCTTTGGCATTCAGATTGTTGAATACAAATTGCTGCATCAACATTTAGAGAGAGATTTTCTTAAGGGCAATTAGAGTATTTAAAGAGTACATTGTCAGATGGAAATGTAACTAGAGCCCCAAATATTCTTATGGGTCTTGTGAACTAGCAAACTAGGAGTTTATAAGAAACTTTTTGGCACTGTAACTTGATAAAACATTATTAAAAAACATGACTGTAACTTTTTTAAAACCTGTATTTAGGGACGGCTGGGTTGCTCAGCGGTTAAGCATCTGCCTTTGGCTCAGGTCCTGATCCCGGGGTCCTGGGATGGACCATAGGCTTCTCCCTCTGCCTATGTCTCTGCCTCTTTCTGTGTGTCTCTCATGAATAAATAAATAAAATTCTTAAAAAAAAAAAAACAACTGTATTTAGTTGAAGCTAAAAAAAAAAAAAGACCATGTTAGAGTGATAAGCAGTTATTGTATCCATAAAGGTGAAGGATCTGAATAATCCTTTAGACTGTTTCTTTTGTGTTAAGAAGCCTACCTAATGGGGCTTTCTAGTTGTGCAAATTTTTAAAAAAATTTTTATTTATTTATGATAGTCACAGAGAGAGAGAGAGAGAGAGAGAGGCAGAGACGTAGACAGAGGGAGAAGCTGGCTCCATGTACCAGGAGCCCGACGTGGGATTCGATCCCGGGTCTCCAGGATGGCAACCGGGGCCAAAGACAGGCGCTAAACCGCTGTGCCACCCAGGGATCCCTCTAGTTGTGCAAATTTAAAGCAACACCCACTTGCTCATTTTGAGGAAAAACTATAAAGAAAGCTTTTTTTCTAAATGCAGATATTTTAGATTGAGAAGCTGAATATATTACTTGGACATATAAATTATGCTTGGTAAATACATGCTATTCCTATGAGAGACACAGAGAGAGAAGAGAGGCAGAGACACAGGCAGAGGGAGAAGCAGGCTCCATGCAGGGAGCCCGATGTGGGACTCCATCCTGGGTCTCCAGGATCAGGCCCAGGCTGAAGGCAGCGCTAAACTGCTAAGCCACCTGGGCTGCCCCAATACATGCTATTCCACTCTAAATTATTAGAGGGGCTAAGAAGGTACAGATAGAAATATTTCTTAGCTCATTACTGATTTGATATGTTTTTGTAGGGATGAGTATGTTATTTAAGATGTGGAATGCACTGTATCAGAAACTGAGATCCAAAAGACCACATAAAAGATAGACTTCATCTCTTATTAAAGGAAATGGAACTGGAAAAGAAAAAATATACTGGACTATGTTTGGCTGGCAAGGTTCATCCTTGACTATGTACTAAGACTATCCTACATGTGGTATTAATTGTGAACAATCCAGACTTCAGAAAATATACCAATGTTGGCCCATTAAGACCTGATGAAATTGTTCTGGTGGAGGTGGAGAGAGAGATTATATTCCTGCAGAAAGAGAAGAAGTTCCTCTAAAGGCAAACAGTCTCACTCTCAATCATATACAAGATAGATCCCAAGACTGGAAATGGAGACTCTGAAGCCAAAGGAAAGAATGTTTTCTTCCCTGGTGTCTGGATTCCACAGAATAGAAAATAACTGCGAAGGAATTGCATCTGGTGAGGCATAGTGGCTCTGGCCACGTGGAAGCAGGTATGAGCCAGACAAGGAAGAGCCTCATTGGCATGGGTCTAGATAATGGGCCAGCACCAGCCTGAAAGCTGGGAGGATACCAGAACTGTAGAATATAATCTGCAAATTTTGGGGAAGTTCATCTGCAAATTCCACAGTGAATGGACATTATTAGATATTTACTTAGAACAAAACCTGTTATGAACTCTTTGCATGCTGCATTACTTCAATGCAAGAATGGTTACAGAAACCTTCACTCTTGCACTGGCAATTTTCAGTCAACTACACTACAAAAGAATGCAATTACAAAAGAATGCAAGCAGAGCAGATCAACAACACCTCTTTTTCAAAGCTGGTCCCACCCGCAGGGCAGTTGGTTTCCACCAGTTCTAGGTACCATATGCTAAACTTCAGTAATGGTTAATGAAGCGCCTGTAAAAAATGTTACTTCTAAAAAGTGTATTACTTATGGTTACAAATATTAACAATGTAAAATATTACCCGTGATAAAAACACCTGGGGGTTGGGGTAGAAAGAAGAGAGACCATGACAAAACTGTATTTTGAATCTGGTTTAAGTAAAAATCACAAGAACAGGTTATTTTCCTCTTGGTCAGAGATTGGCAAACTTTTTCTGTGAAAAGCCAGACAGTAAATATTTTAGGCTTGTGGATCATGCAGTCTATGCTGCAACTACTCCACTTTGCAAGTAAATCTAGAAAATAACTCTGACAGTTTTAAGCTAATCTGGGATATCCTTTAAAAAAAAATACCTATACTCTCAAAACTTTTAAATAAAAATTTTTATTGAAATTATTTCTAACAGGGGTGGCCAAGGTGACTCACTCCATTAAGTGTCTGCCTTCAGCTCAGGTCATGATCCCAGATCAGTCAGGCTCCCTGCTCAGTGAGGTGCTGGCTTCTCCCTCTGCCACTCCTCCTGCTTGTACTCTCTTGCATGCTCTGTCTGTCCAATAAATAAATAAAATCTTTAAAATATATATATATATATTTTTAAAATATATATATATTTCTAACATACCTATAGCATTACTAAGATATAATATCACTATTACTAATAGTCACAGCTAACACTTATACAGGACCCAAGTTATAAGATTTGTCAAAAAAAAAAGTAGCATTTTTGGCAAATAAAGCATATCCGACATATTTTTTTAATATTTTATTTATTTATTCATAGAGACACAGAGAGAGAGAGAGAGAGTCAGAGACACAAGCAGAGGGAGAAACAGGCTCCACGCAGGGAGTCCGACGCGGGACTCATCCTAGGTCCCCGGGATCACGCCCTGGACTGAAGGCGGCGCTAAACCGCCGAGCCATCCGGGCTGCCCATCCGACATATTTTTAATAAAGTTCCTTAAAGAGGGATCCCTGGATGGCGCAGCGGTTTGGCGCCTGCCTTTGGCCCAGGGCGCGATCCTAGAGACCCGGTATCGAATCCCACATCGGGCTCCCGGTGCATGGAGCCTGCTTCTCCCTCTGCCTCTCTCTCTCTCTCTCTCTCTCTCTCTCTCTCTCTCTGTGACTATCATAAATAAAAAAATTTAAAAAAAAACCATAAAGTTCCTTAAAGAGCCATTTACTCCAATTAGGAAATGTGCAACATGAATTGCAGTTTTAATTTTTAAGGGAAAGAACTAAGAAAGAGAGAGTCATAATATTAATAGGAAGAGGGAGACATGGTGAAAATATATCTATTTGTAACATCATTTTAATAGCTGGTTTCTGGCAAGATCATATCTTATTGTTATTAACGATGGGAAGAAATGGCCAAAAACAAAACAAGAAGAGTCAAAGAATAAGGGAAGCCAGTCCTAAAATAAGATTACCCAGACTATATTATTAGAGGACTTATTTGGGCCTGTAAAGTGGCCATCATTTTTATACTGTGAAATGAAAACAATCCTTGTACCCATTGTGTCTATCCACTGGTAGCAACATGATGAGGTTTCCATAGAAACAACATTCTGCTCATCTAACGGCCCACCTCTTTCAAAAGGCAGTTACCAAACTGTCAATAATTTTAACAGAGATTTTACTGGTAATAAAGAAGTTACAGCAGAAATCTGTCCTCCGTAGAGTTTGCTAGAAATGAGACAAATATAAATGAAATAAAAAGATATATACTAGTCCTTCCTTTTTCAGAGAATATTTAGCACTAAAGCAAGTGGAACAAGGGAACAGAGTCATGCAAATGAACTGTTCCTGAAGGGAACTCCTGTACACAGTAGAATCAAATATTCCTCATCTCTGTGTCTCTTTACCCAGTAAAAATAAGGAATCCCCAAGGAAGACAGTAGGGATTGACACATGAATATGGAAAACAGAACTTCCAGATTCAAAAAGCCGTATTACAGTGCAAATTATTCTAGAATACTCACTATCCCCAATAATGCCTTTAGAGAAATGCATTAGCGAGTGACTTACCTGATTTTGTAAATATTTTTCCCCATTTAGAAAAAAAATTTTATTGAGTTACAATTTACATACTATAGAATTCCCTTGCTTTATGTACGTACAATTCAATGATTTTTAGTATATTTACAGGGTTGCATAACTATCACCACAGGTATAGAGAATAAAGTGTTCGGCAAATAACTGAAAAACTGGGTTGTGTGACTTCAACCTTTTTTTTTCCCTCAAGTAATTATTTCCAGGGTAAAATATAGTGCCGACACTAGTATATATTTACTAGACTGAATTGAAAGCATTTAAAATTTTTTGAGGAAAAAAAGAAGAAAAAATAAAATAAAATTTTTTGAGGAAGTCACTTTTTATAAACAGCAACAGTGTTAAAAATAAGGCAACTTCTGAGGATTAAGCTAATAAAATGTATACTTCATAAATTAGCTAGCTGTGGGAGCAGCCCTAAAACTACCAGTGAATGTGTAATTGAGGGGTTGGCAAATACTGTGAACCCCTAATTAAGGTGAGGATGTAATCTCAGGAGGAAAACTGGAAGTGGTTGTAAATCGGTTAGCAGAAATCTAATTTGTCTAGTATGCTGTTCAAAGTTTATGTGAAGATCTGCTACAGAAAGAGACTTGTCAGGGTGCCTAGGTGACTCATTCAGGTGAGCATCTGACTCTTGATCTCAGGGTCCTGAGTTCAGGTTCTGCATTGGCTTCTGTGCTGGAGGTGGAGCCTACTTAAAAAAAAAAAATCTCCAGTCTTTACCCAGCATCATTGTCCAGGGAGCAGACACACAAAATCCAAGGGGTATAAATGAAGACATATACTCTGAAGTGGGGCAGGGGTCATTTTTTAAGGTCTCACCACTATCTGAATGAGATCTCTCAAAACAATTCGCCTCATTTTGCTTTGATTACTCATTTACTAAGCAACTGCCTGATCTGTTTTCCAGACCTGCCAAAACAGTTGTCTTGGTGTATACAATCTGAGCATCCTGGCTACCAAAAATGAATCTGTTCCCCCCACTCCCTGCCTCCCAAAAAATGAATAAATGGTTTGGTTTGCTTGCTTTCTTATTTTTTACTCTTGTGGACTAAAATATGTTAATTAACTCTGGGATACTAATATATTTTTAAAAAATATTTATTTATTTATTAGAGAGAGAGAGAGAAAGAGAGGCAGAGACACAGGAGGAGGGAGAAGCAGGCTCCACACAGGGAGCCCGATGTGGAACTCGATCCCGGGACTCCAGGATCGCGCCCTGGGCCAAAGGCAGGCACTAAACTGCTGAGCCACCCAGGGATCCCCTGGGATACTGATATTAAAATTACGCCCTTGAGGTACCTGGGTGGCTCAGTCTGGTTAAATTTCAGATTCTTGGTTTTGGCTCAGGTCATGATCTCAAAGTCCTAAGATTGAGCCTTGTGGAGGGCTCTGTGCTCAGATGAGAGTTGGCTTGAGATTCTCTCTTTCTTCCTCTGCCCCTCACCCCTACACTCGTGCTCTCTCTCAAATAAGTCTTAAAAAAAAAAAAAAAAAGAAAAAAAAGAGGGGCAGCCTGGGTGGCTCAGCAGTTTAGTGCAGCCTTCTGCCCAGGGCATGATCCTGGAGACCCAGGATGGAGTCCCACACCGAGCTCCCTGCGTGGAGCCTGCTTCTCCCTCTGCCTGTGCCTCTGCCTCTCTCTCTCTCTCTCTCTCTCTCTCTTTGTGTGCCTCATGAATAAATAAATAAAATACTTCTTTAAAAAAGATCACAGCCTTAACTGTAATAATCACCAAACTAATGTCATCCTGGTAGACCTTAAAAAAGAGCCACTCAGGGATCCCTGGGTGGCGCAGCGGTTTGGCGCCTGCCTTTGGCCCAGGGCGCGATCCTGGAGACCCGGGATCGAGTCCCACATCGGGCTCCCTGCATGGAGCCTGCTTCTCCTCTGCCTATGTCTCTGCGCCTCTCTCTCTCTCTCTCTGTGATATCATAAATAAATAAAAATTAAAAAAAAAAAGAGCCACTCAGACTTTTCCTGCTATATTCTGACCTCATGATGGACCCCAGAATCTCTAATTTGGTTACATCAAATACAATAAAAGAAGCCAAGAGAGGAGCAAGAATATCCTATTCATTCTATATTAAATTCTACTTGTATTCATCTGAACATCAGAAATAACTGCCTGAAAAAAAAAAAAAAAGAAATAACTGCCTGAAATTGGACAAGAATAAATCAAAGCAAATTTACAATTTTCTTATTTTTCTGGAATGAAAATGTCTTGAAATTAATTAATTAATTAATGTCTTTTCTGCTACTAACCGAGTAGCACAGTGCTAAAAACTGAATAAATTTGTTGAAATAGGGATCCCTGGGTGGCGCAGCGGTTTGGTGCCTGCCTTTGGCCCAGAGCGCGATCCTGGAGACCCGGGATCGAATCCCACATTGGGCTCCCGGTGCATGGAGCCTGCTTCTCCCTCTGCCTGTGTCTCTGCCTCTCTCTCTCTCTCTCTCCTCTGTGTGTGTGTGTGTGTGTGTGACTATCATAAATAAAAACAAAAAATAAAAAAAAAATTTGTTGAAATAGTGTCTTTTTTGGTCAGCTTCTTTGGTCATTTTGAAAATAATCAGGTTCTTTTTTTTTTTAATTAAAAGCCCAGTTTCAAAAATCCCACTGATGGATAATCAATGAAGGATATTCTAAAAGATAGATAATCTGTCCTTCCCTCTAAAATTTTCAGAGGTCTCTTAGCTTTGGGAATCTACAGACCCCTATAAGAATCTAACTAAAAATTCAAATCCTCTTTGCAGAAAAAGTACATGCGTGTATATGCATAATTTTGGAAACCATCACAGAGTTCTAGGACTACCAAAGATCCTCTATGAATCTGTTCAGGATCAAACTGAATTTTTTATTTCGGGATCACTCAGAGACATTGGTAAAATGCACTCAATCAACTTTTAGAACGAAGAAAACATGCCCTTCCCCTAAACAATGTACTTATTTTTTAATCTCAAAGGCACTTAGGATTTTGAATATACTTGTGTTCCCTTCTTTCCTATGACTTCTGGGATGACTGGAGTCAAATTTGCAGTCCATCTTTAGTAACTGGGCAGGCAATTACCTCAGGCATTTTGTATAGTATCCTTATCCATGACTTCATCTTAAATTCCTCCCCTCTTATTTTCCTATTCCCCCTGAGTTCTTGGTACAGTTTTAATACTGTTCTAGGTTATCTCTGTAAACTGCTTCACATCCTTGGGGACCATTGCAAACAAATACATACTATGAAGAAAATCCTCCGTAAACTCAGAGTGCAGATGTTTTAGCATATTTATGACGGCAGGGTTTTCTTAAAAGTTGAATTCATTACAAATATTTTAAAATCCCAACATTTTACATAAAAATCCAGATTTCAGATATCTCTGAAAAAAATGTTAACAGGTTCTTATTTCCCTGGGCCGCCATGCAAGTGGGATCAGTTCTGAGCAGCAACTGTGGTCTCCAGGGGTCACAGTTCTAACACAACCCCCCAGCTCGTTTAAATATTACCTGAGAGGCTCAGGAATGAGGTCAGAAAGAGGAACAAACTCCAGGATTCTGCCAACACACGCGCGCTTTTTCTTGTTTTTTTTTTTTTTGAAAGAGTTGGATACGTAACAGGCACAATTCACTCTTCAACCTTTCAATGGACCTCACCTCTGCGCTAGGCCCAGTGATGGGCGATTAAAGAGAAGCTGAGGTCTCGGTCCTAGTTGACTGGTCAGGGCTCGGCCACCGCCACTAGGTCAAGGCGTGTTGAGCTGAGCTATACAAAGTCAAGTTCTGAGCCGGCGGTGGAACGGGGTCTAAGCTGGGTTGCCCTAAATGAGACACTTGTCTGAGCAGCCCACCGCCTGAGACCAGAGGGGGCAGGAAGGCAAAATCACTACTCAGCTCGGGACTGAAGCACCAACAGCGGAGCTCCGGGACCAGCCTCCCTCTACGAGGATGTTCCCGTTTCCGGAGCAACCGCCAGGTCCCTCCCCCCTTAGCTCCGCCCCCAGCAGTCTTTCCCGCCAAAGGCCGTTAACGCCGCAGAGCATCGTGGGACAAGGCTCCAGGCTAGGTTTCACCCAATGCTTTTAAGGCGCGGACTTGTTTTAAAAGAGACTCATTCCTGAGAAAACGGACTATCCTTTAAGATTCGTCAGGGATTAGTAGCTCCGTTGACGAGGGATCTCTGTTTAATTTTTACCAAAGGGCCGGTCACGTCATTTGCGAGCCACTCCACAAATCCAGAAAGCGAGGAACTTTTTTCTCCCTTCGCGCGGAGGGTGACGTCGCGCATGCGTGAGCGTACCGCTCGCAGCACCCGTTACGCTCTTGCGCGTGCGTACTGAGGCCGAATAGCAGCTTCCTCCCGCTTCTCTTCCTCCCTCCCCCCATATCCGTGCGCCGAGCTGATAAAGGCGCCATTTTGGAGGGGCCGCGGGAGACGTGGTGTCGCTGCGGGCTCGCTCTGCCGTGCGCTAGGCTTGGTGGGAAGGCCTGTTCTCGAGTCCGCGCTTTTCGTCGCCGCCATGTCGGGAGGTGGTGTGATTCGTGGCCCGGCAGGGAACAACGACTGCCGCATCTATGTGGGTAACTTACCTCCAGACATCCGAACCAAGGACATTGAGGACGTGTTCTACAAATACGGAGCTATCCGCGACATCGATCTCAAGAATCGCCGCGGAGGACCGCCCTTCGCCTTCGTTGAGTTCGAGGACCCTCGGTGAGGCGGCCTGGGCCTCGCCGCCTGGAGGCAATAAGTTGGAGTAGTTGGGGAAAGGCCTTGTTACCGAGGATGGGGAGGTGGGCTTTTAGGTTGGGGGTAAGACTGTGTCGCCCATGCAGGAGTCGAGTAAGAGCCGAGTCGATGTGGTTTCTCTGGTGGCTGGGCCCACGGACGTCCCCAGAGTGGACTCTCCGTCTCGGAGCGGGAAACTGAGGCGCCGAGGGCTGGTGTAGTGGTCGGGAGCCTGGCGTGCTTCTGGGTGGGGGAGGGGCCATTCCTATTATGCAGCGCATGTGGGCTCTTCCTCGCTGGGTGCGCATGTGCGGGGGCCGCTAGTTCCCGACTGAGTTAGCTGCCCCTCCCGGGCCTTACTCTTACACCTCTTGCTTTCTCTGATCACGCAGAGACGCGGAAGACGCGGTGTACGGTCGCGACGGCTATGATTACGATGGATACCGTCTGCGGGTGGAGTTTCCTCGAAGCGGCCGTGGTACAGGCCGAGGCGGCGGCGGGGGTGGAGGTGGCGGGGCTCCCCGAGGCCGCTATGGGCCCCCATCCAGGCGTTCTGAAAACAGAGTGGTTGTCTCCGGTGAGTTTTCTGTTGGTGAGGGTTGTTGAGGAGGGACAGGAGCCACTTTTAAGTGTTCCCTTGCGTGAGTGGTTTTGACAAATGCCTGTTTTTGTGGTAGGTCTTAAATTTAGTTTCTCGGGTGAGTTTAGTAAAGGATAACCGTAGTGGAGGTGTACCAGTGTGCTAGTTACCTACCATTAGGTCGGATGCCTGGACGATGAAGATCCTTACTTTACAGAGAATTTGGGACTTTGGATTCCAGAATCTTAATTAATGGCTCTCTTACCTACGATCTTGAATCTGATTAATTTTAAAGTGGTTTTCGTTCTAGTATAGATTTTAAGTGTAGTGTGAAATTTAGGGTGATTGGTATTGAAAAAATACTTTTTTAGGACTGCCTCCAAGTGGAAGCTGGCAGGATTTGAAGGATCACATGCGTGAAGCAGGTGATGTATGTTATGCTGATGTTTACCGAGATGGCACTGGTGTCGTGGAGTTTGTACGGAAAGAAGATATGACCTATGCAGTTCGAAAACTGGATAACACTAAGTTTAGATCTCATGAGGTAGGTTTTACACTTACTCTTTTCTTTGGCCAGAATTGGATACAGTGGTCTTAACAGTGGAATTTGAAGGTAAGATTCAGGCAAGGGTGTCCAAGTAAAATACCAGATTTCTGGTTTTAGTTACATTGTATTCGTTCAGCATGCCTGAAGACAGGTGAAAGCTTAGATCTTTCAATCGAAAGTTCTGTCTATTCAATAGGGAGAAACTGCCTACATCCGGGTTAAAGTTGATGGGCCCAGAAGTCCAAGTTATGGAAGATCTCGATCTCGAAGCCGTAGTCGTAGCAGAAGCCGTAGCAGAAGCAACAGCAGGAGTCGCAGTTACTCCCCAAGGAGAAGCAGAGGATCACCACGCTATTCTCCCCGTCATAGCAGATCTCGCTCTCGTACATAAGATGATTGGTGACACTTTTTGTAGAACCCATGTTGTATACAGTTTTCCTTTACTCAGTACAATCTTTTCATTTTTTAATTCAAACTGTTTTGTTCAGAATGGGCTAAAGTGTTGAATTGCATTCTTGTGTAATATCCCCTTGCTCCTAACATCTACATTCCCCTCATGTCTGATAAATTGTATTTTAAGTGATGTCATAGACAGGATTGTTGAAATTTAGTTAATTCTCCATGCTCTTCAGACTGTGATATTGTGTAAATGTCTATTCTGCTCTGGTTTGTGTGAACTGGGATGTTGGGGGTGTTTGTGGTTATCTTACCTGGGGAAGTTCTTATGTTTATCTTGCTTTTCATGTGTCTTTCTGTAGACATATCTGAAGAGATGGATTAAGAATGCTTTGGATTAAGGATTGTGGAGCACATTTCAATCATTTTAGGATTGTCAAAAGGAGGATTGAGGAGGATCAGATCAATAATGGAGGCAATGGTATGACTCCAAGTGCTATTGTCACAGATGAAATTGGCAGTATTGACCTTATACTAAAAGGCAAGGGATAAAAGTGATTATATATATATATATATATATATATACATCTACCTTAAAACACTTGCAAACATCTTGTGCAGTTATCTTTAGCTACAATTGCTTTGCTCTTTAAACCTTGGCAATTGTGGCAAAATTACATTGCCCATTTTGTAACAATTATTTTGCTCCCTTCCCCCCTTTTTTGTTTTAATAGGGACTAATGTGGGAAGAACTGGCTAATTTGTCACAGTGCTTAGTTACAACTGTTAATGTGTGACCTGCTGTTGGTGTACATGTGGGTACAGGGTGTCTTTAATTCCAACCAGATAGAGTATAATATCAATACTGCTAAATCTGCATGTCCTCTGTGTGACTGATATAGCGTTGCTATTTCATTTTTTTAAGACAAAATGAAAGCAAAATAGAATTCCAATGTATTGGTGTAGATAATCTAGTTGGGAATATTTTTAAGTCTCACCTTCCCCTTTAAACTAATATTCATAATTGACTCATGTTTAAAACACTTTAATTTACAAATTAAATTGCAGATGGGAGCATTAGGTTTAGTTTAGCCTTAGGGTGGGTAGCAATACGAGTAAACTTTTCAACTACATAACTTTTTGCAACCACAAAACCTGTAATACGCTGTACAGTAACAAGTGTTGGCATTATCAGTTGAACTGTAAATATAAAATGCTTCTTCCAATTAGTCTCTATGATGATTAAGTTTCTAAAATTTATCTGAACACCATTCAGAAACTTGTTTTGGGGAATTTGATAGTTATTGATGTACATCTGTTAAACTGATGACAGACATAACTCATCATTCCCCAGAAACCTTTTTTGATTACAGTATCTAACATTTTGCCTCCTCTTTTTTGGTTTTGCTGGTTATAAAGGTTTGGATTGGAGAGGGCTCACTGGATCCCAATCCTTGGAGCTGGATCATTGGATTCAAATCATAATGTGGATAGGATAGGGAGGATGAATTACAAGGATTCATGGAGCGGGATCAGATTACCAGGAACATAGGAGTGGATTCCTGCCCCAACCAAACCGCATTCGTGTGGATTTTTTTTTTTTTTTTTTTTTATTCAACTTAATTGGCTATTCCAAAGATTTTTTTTTTTTCCTATTTTTGACGATTGGAGCCCTTAAGATGCACGATGGAATTGTGTTTTGCATTTTTTGGTAAAAGGAGCAAAGCGAGGACCTGGAGATAATACGCTGGAGCAATCTCCTTGGAAGGATTCAGCACGAGTAGATGGTAAACATTTAAAGGGGAAAGGGGGGGTTTGTTTAAAATAGTAAATCAGTAAGTCACTTCTAAATTTAAAGAACAAAATTGGAGTTGAAGAATAAGTAGGTTTCCAATTGGCTATTGCCGTTTTTCTTTGAAAAAAATAAACATTTTTTAAAAAACTATGCATGGTTGTCCTTTTTCCTCTTCATGTAAAATTTCAGTTGGGTGACTAGTTTATCAGTTAATACTTTTGATGAGATTATGTTGTGTGTTAGTAAATTAAAGGTTCTTGAAAGATAATCTAGTAAGTGGAGTTAGCCATCTCTTATTGTTAATTGTAAAAGACTTCTGGGGGAGATAAGGTTAAGAATAAGGCAATTGTGTATATAATATGGTAAATGGGGGGTGATCTAGTTTCTGAAAGATAATCTTCCCATACTTTGATAAAAATGATTAAATTTATAGATGTTTAATTTTTGGTGATCATCTAGACAACATAGGCTTTTATGCAAAATTGGGTAGTGACCAGTTAATGTTAACTTGGGGATAGCCTTTGAGGTTTTCATGCTCTTCTCAAAAATTGGTAAGTATTAAATGTTAAATTAAGCACAGATTAGCACCCTTAACACAAATTACATTTTTTTCTGAAATGTGAATAATACACTAGAATATTAACTGCTTATTTGTCAATAAAAAGCTGGGCTTTCTTTAGAATTTTGCTTTGCAAAACCCTTCTCAACCATAAGCTGATTCTGTATCCAAAACCTACCAAAGCAGTGATTTATATCTTAGTCTGCTAGTTGTATCTTTTTATTTTGATAGCCCCTTGGTGCTATATTTTCATTTGAGTTGGGGGAGGAGATTTTTACTTAAAATCCCTAATCTTTTTCTTTTGATTTCCTCATAGCTAGTCAAAACCATCAAAACACTTTTTTCTGCACCCAAAAGAAATAACTAAATCTTAAACATTTGCCTTGGATGCTAATCAGAGCTGGAAGCTGAATTTAAGACCACTATGCAGGTGACATAATTTGAAACCTTGGAAAAACTATACATAGTCGTGGTAATAGAAGAAATGGGCCCTAAGATATTTACATAAGGACACCCAACCGAAACATTTAGATGAACCTTGCGGAATGTAAGGAAGAGAATGGGATATTAAGTTCAAAACTTAAGAGTCTCCTTTAAGTAAAGAACTTGGTTGGTATAAATTAAGGAAGTTACTAGTTTTTATGCAAGGATTTAAAATACAACAGTCAAGAAGTGGAAAGATTTTTACTATTTGAAACCTATGTTTCATGTATAGAATATAAATATTTTTAATGACTAATTTTTGAAATGTTAGTATGAGTTAGACTTAAGCATGTGTTCATTAAATGTGTTGGAAACCAAGATAAAATTGCCTTCACTGAAGATAGTGCATTTAAGCTAAGTTGAGAGCTGTGCTCTACTAAAAGTTTAAGTAGTCCCAACCTCAGAATAGACGTGGGACACAAAATATTGTCTGATAATAAACTGAAGATTAGAGAACTTGGCTGCATATTTATAGAAGGTAGCCGGGTACCAGACCAGGCAGCTAAAACCTCTGAGGGAAGATGCAGACTTTGTTTTTCAGTCTTAGGAAAAGAACCTTAATCTTCTATCCATTTTGACAGCTATTTAAAGAACGTCAGTTTTGGAACTAAAGGTGGCCCTGAATTGTTCCCCTTTTCTCCCTATTTATGTTCCTTTAGAATAGCGTAGGGAGCCTGTAATTAGTTTGTTATTTTCTAACCAAGGAAAAACTTAAGAAGCAATTATTTTTCATTAACATCAGATTGAATAACACACCTTGCTGTTCAGCCCACATCCTTCTGGAAGCAAAAGGTAAGAAACCCATTTTCTGATTCCTAGTTTTTTGGGACCTGAATTTTATTTTTAAAATTGGTTTAGTAATTTTTTTCAAGGACTGTATGAACATTTTCTTCGTTTAAAAAGTTTTTCCCCTAAGTTTTATACCCACATAAATCTTGAGTGCTCCCATGTCCATTTATTGTAGTCCTTAAGTTCAATATGATTCTAGAATTTCAGCTTTCTTAGTTTTATCTTTGAAACTTCTGGCTCATTACGACTGGTGTGGTTTTTTTCCTTCACATTGTCTATGTAGATGAATTTCTTAGATGTGTCTTTTTATTTTGTATAATGAAGTTGTACCGCAATTACAATTTAAATAACTTTTATGTATGTATTTACCATAAAGTATTAAAGAAACTATTAGACTGACGTTTTGTTGTAACATAACCATCCTGTGGTTTCATTTAGTTCCATCCCAGTATGAAGAGTACAGAGGCAGAAAACAGGTTCACAATCTCTTATCCAAAAAATTCTGAAAACGTTAAATGTGAAACCTGACCAGAATCGATGCCTTTGTTTTGTACTTATGGGGACTACATGGTCTTAGCGGAAATACTGAGGCTTCATTACACTGTTGGCATAGGCTTTGCTGGGGCTGTTACATGATATGGACTCTACCATACTTTATAAAGTGAATGGCTCAATTACAAATATGCCTGGTCCCTTGAGTTTGGATAAGAGATTATAGAACTCTAATAGAATATAGAGCTAAAGCTTCTGTGTAATTTTGGGCGTGTGAATAAAAACAAACCTGTTAAATGTGGATCCTTTATTAATGGAGATCTGAGTTCCCCGACTTTTTTAGACTGAAGCAGCCACGAGAAAAAAGGTATGACCCACATTTCTTTATATTCTGTTGCTATAGTAGACTCACAGTTGTACTCCACTGGAGGAAATTACTCTGCCATCCTAGTGTATGTAGTGGTATATTCACTTCTTTGAGGTAATTTTTTTTTTCCAGTACTTTGCAGGAATATTGATCACTATGATCCTATAGGAAAAGCTGGGATTGGCATGAAGTGATGAGATTATAATTTTGATTGTTTATTGAATATAAATAGTCCTGGCAAAAATTTGCTTTAAGTAGAGGCCCAATGAGTTACAGTTAGACGAGCACTTATTCCTGTGATTGAGGACTTTGGGGATGCTTCTTGATAACTTCAAAAGCTATATGTGAAGGTGGTGGTGATTTTTGTAGGGATCAAGGAATTTTTCTATTAAAAAAATTATCTGGTGCTTCGTAGTACCCCCCCAAAAGAAATTGAATAAATTAGTCTTTGTCATGTAGAAGTTAATTTAGTTATAAATAATCTCACAGTAATAAGTTCTTCAGCTGGGCTATTGGAGAGAGAAAATACATGCATGCCATTGCTTAAAGAGTTGCTGTTTTAGATGGATGTACAAAACAACAGACAGATGAAAATACCTCTGGTCTTGAGTTCGGCAGATCCTGGGTGACTGTTACCTATCAACTATTGATAAGAACTATCAGTGTGAAAATAGCAGAAATTGAGAGCCTCTCTAGAATGCTATACACATTCAGTATGAACAAAACAATTTAAAAGGGTTGCCAAATGTCTAGTAAGTTTTTTTTACCATGTTCTATTGCACTCCATTGTTAAGTAAATGCTAGGGAAAACTGTGTAGCCACTAGAGGGAGTTATTGTACAAAATCAACCAGGAAAGTATCCCTACTGTAAAACAGCTCTAGCGAAGTGGAAACCAACTCCTTTTTTTTTTTTTTTTTTTAAGATTTATTTATTTACTCAAAGAGAGAGAGGCAGAGACGCAGGCTCCATGCAGGGAGCTTGACATGGGACTCATCCCGGGTCTCCAGGATCACACCCTGGGCTGTAGGTGGCACTAAACCGCTGCGCCACCGGGGCTGCCCTGGAAACCAACTCTTAATCCTCCCTATCAACTCCAAAGTTAGGTGGGGTGTTTGCGGTGGGTGAGTTTTCTTCCTGTAACTTTACCTCTGCCTTATCTGTTGAGTAAGGATCCATTTAGGTCTTGAACAGAGTGTTATTAGTACTGGACCCTCTAAAGAAAAATATGTCTAGGTTCAGGAAATTAGAAAATGCTGAAGATGTGAATCTGCTTGTTTTTCTGCCTGCCTTGTACACTTACAGGTATGGATCAGTAAGGCTAGAAGTGTAATAATTGGGTACAGGATGTGCTGCAAAAAGTAATCTAGGCATAAAATTGGTCTCCTACTAGGAAAAACAAATATGCTTTCAGAGATCTTTGTCATTTGTTTTTATGGCATGAAAAGATTTCTGGAATCTTATTTCTCAGCATTACGAAAAGACTTGGTATTAGTTACCGTCTTAAAACCCTGCTTATTTGTCAAGTTGACTTACTATATTTTTTATTTCTAGGCTTTGCTTAACTAGGCATAGAGTATCATGATCAGAAAGTCCATATACATGGTTCTCTTGTCATGTTTACTTAATGCCATTTTATATTAAGACAGCTGAAAATTTGGGGGGAATTAACACTTTAGCATCTGTCATTCCTGTTATCTCCTTCCCTATAACCTAACATTGCAAAAAATGTAAAGGACACAAACTTATCTCTAAATTCACTGAAAATACTCTTAACATTTCTTAGGCCCACTTGATCTTAGTCAAGAAAATGGTATGGGAGCACCCTTCTTAAAACATTGTTAGAAACTTGTCTGCTTTGAAGAATAAGATACTAAGCAAATAAAAGTATTTTTCCAGGAGAGAAGAAAATGAAGTTTACACAGTAAAACTTGTCTGCCTGCTTAACATTTTCTGTGGCAAGTGAGGCTGCAGAAGGTGATTGCTGATTAGCAGGCTTGGTGCAAGTTGGATTGAGAATGCTCTAGGTTTGGTTATTGCCTGTCCTTAATCCTAGGAATGTTAGGACCTAGGAGGTCCCAATTTAACTTATGAAGAGATACTCTAAAACCAAAATCGTACAATTGAAAATCCAGAATTCCCTTTGTAAAAGAGAAAGGCTAAAATTTGGAGATTGTAAAGTGCCAGAGGCATGCAGAATTGTGTCCTGAGGTGCTGTTAGGGAAGCCTTAACATATAAAATTTGGGATAAGCTTTCAAGTTGCAGCAATGATTAAGGTTTAAAACAGGAACAGATTGCTGCATCAGTCACAAAAGACCACCAACAGCCTTGAAATACAACTTTGAAGTCCTGGGCTGAATCTCTTCTGCCCCTAAAGTGGCTTGTAGAAATTTGACTTAAACCGTCTACTGTATGGCCTGTGAATGCCAAGTGTGGTCAAAAACTCAGTATCTTCACTCCAAGCCCCAACAGCCCACCAGTTACTATTGCTAGGGCTTTTTTTTTTTTTTTTTAATGAAAAATGTATCCTGTCACTTTCTACTAGAGTTATTTGAAACTTGGAAATTACTCTTAGAAATACGGCACCTGAGGCCCTTGGTAACCTAGCTCCCAACCTACTACCTCCGAAGTTTCCTCTCTAGCTAGCCTCCCCTGATATACTCCATATCCCAGGACTTGGCATTCTCCAGCATTTCTCTTGCATTTGGTCCTCCTATTCCTTCCTCCTGTAATGCCTTGTATCTGTTTGTTTAGAGAGGTGGAACTGAAACTTTTGGATAGTACCTCAAAATCACCTCCTGGAAATTTAATACCCATGATAGAGACAGAATCATTCTTTGGTGTGTGGACACAGACCTTGTGCATTTTACTCTGGCATAGCCTTGTCACTTAGCTTGCTTGCACTTATCCATTCATCTACTTCAACTTTCTTGCTTCATTAATTTTTATTTTCTGAGGCACCAAGATAATGTCTGGCACGATAGTCGCTGAAAGCACCCACTTCAAAAAGAGTAAGCACTATTGGTTCTTCCTCTGTTCCCACAGAGTATTTCTACTGTATTTTAAAACTTTTGCCATTCTGCCTTGATTATCAGTGAGTTGTTTATGTATCTGTCTTTTCTAACAGGTCATAACCTTTCTTCCTCCCCCTTCCAGGTACATAGCACAAAATAGCTATGCACTGAATAGACATTCAAGATAATTAATCAATTGCTTTGGAAGAGAAACCTAGAAATTTGAATTCTTTCCCGTACTGAATATCTTGAATAAGTAACCAGTAAATAGAGGTCTAAGTTTCTTTTGTGTCTAAGTTGGAAATAAATCATTAATTGATATTCACTGTGTAGTAGTAGAAGCTAAATATTTGTATGTAACATTAAAATATCATTTTCCATTCTGTGACCTCCTGGAGTGTTTCTAGTTATTTTTGGAGACTTTTTTTTTTTTTTTAAGAAATTTGAATTACAAAAGTGTGTCAAGAGTGACATCCACATTTTAAGACCTAAAATGTTGATTAGCAGTACAGCAAGCACACTACAACAAAGAAAACTAAAAATGGTTCCTTTGTCCTCTAAAACTAGATAGTAAACTTGTACCAAGGTGATAATTGAGTTCTATGACTTTCTTTATAACCAGGTCTTAGCCACAGTACCACCACAAAACTAAGAGTTTTGTTTAATTGCCACATCAAAATGCTGTTTAGTTTTGTGTTCCATCTCCATTTGGCATAGCAGCATCCTTACCTGTACATCCAGATTCATTACTAAAAGTGTTTTGCTGGTTTCACTGACTCCAGTCTATATCCTGGCCATCAAGTCTGATCTTCCTAAAACATGTTAACTGCCCTAATACAAATCAACAGTGGGTTATAGTCTATTTTCCCAATGTACCACTATTCTCAATCACATCTTCCCTTACTCTGGTTGGTCTGGTAAATACAATGCTTCTATTTGCTTCTGTGTGTTTGTAGACATTTCTCCTTCCTCTTCCCACTTAATCACTAAAGCTTCAAATCGTCATTCTCAGTTAAACATAATTCCTGAAACTAAAAAGTAAACTTCTAAGCCCATATAGTAGTTCTCTGTGGTGCATTTAATTTCACAAACTATTGTTACTGTTGAAGGTTTTGTGTTAATTTTTCCTACCCATTGAGGTTTCTGTAGCATTTCTATACCATGCAGCCACATGCAGTGCTAACAGTTGGCTAAATGATAAGAGGTGGAAAGAACTTACTCCTTAAAAGCAACCCACTAGAAGCCTGTTTCACAAACTTGGCTAACCAGGTGGATTGTTGGAGAAAATTCTAATTTTAGTACTGTATCAAATAATTCCTTCTTAGATGTGAAGCTAGGAAACTCAAATTGAAGTGCTTGCTTAAGGGCACGTAGGTGGCTCAGTTGAGCATGGGACTCTGTTTTATCTCCGGTCATGAACTCTGGGCTGTGAGGTGGGGTTCAGTGCTCAGCACAGTCTGATTGGGATTCTTTTCCCCCTCCCTTTCCCTGTCTGTTCCTCCCCTGGTCACATTTTTTTTTCCTCTCAAATGAATAAATGCTAGCCTAAGCCACGTATAACAGGAAAAGTAAATATCCCAAAGATCAGTCTTGGAAAGTCAAGGAGAAAGTTGGTTTTTTGCAAGCTGCGCACAGTTACGGTATAGATCAAGAATTGATCCTGTTGTCTTAAGAGAAGTTCCCTCTTTCTCCTAAGTCTCCTTTTTATATCATTAAGCATGATTCTTAACATGCTTTAAATTACTTACAAACTTAATCGCCATACCTCAGTGAGAATTCTTTATTATCCGTTAAGGCATAAGGTGAAGATTTATATAAGATTTATAGTACATTTCCTTGGTTAGGGAATCAACGTGACTCCAGGACTCTTGACTAGTACTAAGTGTCTCAAAGCCAGGAGACTCCGCAAACCTCTCCCCACACACACATACCCTATAAGCATCCCCATTTCTTTTGACTCTAGTTCTTCCACCCTTTCATGATCAGCTAAAGACTTAAATACTCTTGGAGTAATTGCACTATATTTCTGCTTTGCTTTTCTTCGTGTTTATATAGTGTTATGCATAATGTATGCGCTTGTATGTTGCTTTCAGTCTAGTTGTTTCATGCGTATGTGTTTTGCTTCCCCGGGGTACCTGATAAACTCTTTGAGAGCAAGCACAGTTAACTTTTTGGACACTTATTCTGAGATATGTGGTATGCTAATGCACACCTTAATGTTTATGAATATGTTCATGAAATCCTAGGTAGGTGCATTGCATAGCTGAGATAAGTAGTATGGTCCTCCAATCATTGGGCTTATTTCCAAAGTAGTGACTTCAAGGATTCATGTCCTTGCTACCTTTTTTTAATGGAAAGTTTGAAGGAAAAAAAATGCAAGAGCATTAAGGCATATACCTTATTCTCAAGGAAAGTAGTAGCTAATTGTTCCATAAGGTACTTTCACTCATTTTAATCTCCAGTGATTTTAGCTTCATTTTGCAGTTTGAGGAAACAGGCTCAAAGAGGTGAAAGTAACAGGCCCAGAACTTGAATCCTTGTTTTGTGACAGACTTATTTTACTACCACTTTTTAAAAGCCAGCCTGCCTTTTCCAGTAGGGCGGTTTTAGGGGTAGGTTAAGTCTTTGATTCAAGTGAACATCACCTGTAATATCCACCTGATGCCACCAGGGTGTCCCATTGTGCTGTCTTTGATCCAAGTTGTTAACATGTTGCTGCTGATGGCTGTTTTGAAGCCCGAGTTCATTTCGTTTCTGTGGTGGTAGCCCAGAACTCAGCAATAAGAAAGTGGGGGTGTTTAGCTTGCTGACTTTCTAGTATACAGTGCCAAGCCAGCATCAGAGTTGCCCTTGCCCTCTTTTAACCTCTTGCTAGTCAGGCTGGCCTCGCAGGACAGCAGGGCTTGGCTAGCAATTTTTAACTAGGCAAGAGTCCCACAAAGAACAGTAGTATAGAAAAGACCCCATAAATGGGTAAATGTCCACATATGTATGCATTTGTTTTGGTAGCCGAGTTTACACGTACACAAATTTATATCAATAAAACAGATCCAGGACAGAAAGATTGAATTGCTTTACTTCCCACTCTAGGTAGATGAGTTTTAAAAGACACTGTGTGGTGACTTCCCACTTTACAGTTTATCTTTGGTGTCAAAGCCTCACTTACATGAGAACTAACAAGGTGAGGTCTCCTATTTAGTATTAAAGAGCACAAATATCCTTTAATTTTGTTTTCTTCCAGTGCTCTTTAAGCACTTTGTACAAATGTCTAGTCTATAATACTTCTCAAGCTTTAATTTCATTACTGGAAGAGATCCTTAAAAGTATCCTGGTGACTAGTACAGTTCCAGGCATATAATAGGTGCTCAGTAAATACTTGTATACTAAGATAGCAAAGCCTCCATGGTAGTTATGGGACAGTCATACACAGCCATTTCTCTAAGGAAGAGAGTCTACATTAGGCATAGGGAGGTCCTTGTCTTTAAGCTGATTAGAATCCATTATGAACTGAGGAAGTAGTCCCTGGGGTGTCCTGGCTGGCCTTTGTAATCTGAAATATGTCATTCTGGGTTAGAATTAGCATAGCCTGAATTTAACTTTACCCATGCAATGTCTAAGACTGGGTGTTCACCAGGGCTCTTAGAGCCACCAGGATAGATTACTAAATTAAATGTTACTGATTTGAGATGTAGGCTTGGTGGTGCCCTTTCCCCTTTCTGCTCCCTGCCTACTCAGATGTGTTTACCTCTCAAAATTCCTGTGGTTTTCAGGAAATCACTGGAATAAATCCTAACCCTACCTCTAGTAGTCTAGCACCCTTTTCAGTTATCTCTAGTGAGAGGGCTAATCCCAGATTATTATAGTGCCAACTTAGACCCTTCCATCTGCTTTGCTTAAGTGATTAACTATCTGAGCTAAATTAAATCTATCAAACATATAGGGGCTTCCTCAGGGTTTATGAGTTTTGCTGAGTGTACTATGTACACTGGAGACTGGATTAATTACTGTAAGGAATAAAGGTTATCAGTTCCAATGTCCCTGCAAAGCATCACTAAGGGATTTTTTTTTCGTCCCCATATTATGAGTCTAGTTTTAGTACATTGGCCTGAAGATGCTCTTCCATATATAAATAGTATATTATGTCTTTCCTATCTAAAAGGCAGAAACAATGTGTATCCTAACCTTCAGAATGCCTGCTTCTGGGATTACCTTATACCTGATACTCAGGAAGCATTTTCACTGGCTTGGATTGACTACTTGCCTTCTGCTCTCCTAAGTATAAAATCCTGAATGCTGGGATGGAAAGTGAAAGGAAAGGTGTAGTGGGGAGAGGAAGCTGGAAAAATAAGAGGAAACAGCTGGAATCTGAGGGAGGGCTACTTATGTAAGGTCTGTGTCAACTAGTTGAGAGCCTTATAATGTTTTGTTAAAAAGACTAAAGTTAATTCAGAAGAAAGATCTAGATTCTCTGAATCTGACCCATCTTCCCTGTTTACCATAGTAAATCCCTTCATGGAGTCAAAATCTAAAAGGCACTATCCTCTAGCATTTCTGGTCTTCATTCTTCAATTCTAGCAAGGAACTTGCTGCTGCTGCTCAGGCAGTCAAGGGTGCAACGTTTCCAGTAGTGTTTGTGGATAGCTGGTAAGCTTGATGTTCTATTCACAGCTTAAGGGGTAAATGCTGAGTCCAGTTCAGTCCCTACGTTGAGCTTTAACAAACAGCTTGCCAGGTTCCTGCACCTGCTTTTATGTCTGGACCCAATGACTGGACTTTACGCAGTGTTGAGTTCAGAGACTTCTCAGGTCTCTGAGAAACATCTTTAAAGGAGTGAATTCCCTCCCCTGGAGCCTTAGACAGATTTTATGCTGTCCTGGCCTTGTGTTGCCATCTTTTGGCATTGCTTTCTAGAACAGAGCAGCCTCTCAAGCTTAGTCTAGCTAGTCTTGTGATGCTGTATCAGTATCTTCGGTCACCACTGCTCACTTCACTCCACAGGGAACATAATGCATCAATTCCTCAACACCTGTTTTGTTATTCCTCTCCTCTTAACAGGAATGAAGGAATCCTCAGTAGAACATCAGATTGACCCGATGAGGTTTTTTCTTATTTCTAGGCCCATGAAAGGGAGAGGAAGGACTTAGAAAGCGGGAAACCATAAAATCCACATGTACTAATATGCTAACTCTTTGGAGATTTTGAGAAATGAAATCATCCCTGAACTCTAGACAATCCTTCAATCTGTTGTGAAGAAATTACTAAAGAGATATATCTATTGGGATTTGGGTAAAGAATATTTACTTAATTTATGTTTTTCCTCTGCCCCTACTCTTCACATTTGGACAGGCACTAATAAGTAATAATCTTTCTTTGCAAATGAATAGTTTTTCTGATAATGCAGATGGGTAGCACAGTGCTATTTGGTGTTACTACATTCTTCTTTAATCTAGTGGAATGTGTTTGGGGTGGAGGCTAAGGCCACTGAAAAAGAGGTTTACCTCTATACCAGAATAACTATTCATGTAAGAATTTATGTTTTTTGAACATTAGCATGATGTAACTGAGCTAAGCTTTTATTGGTTCAGGCCCACCAAGTTTGTGTGACTTGTTAGGTATCAACTTTTTTTCGAGCTTAGCCATTACCCTGAGCTTGGGGCATTTGAGGGCAGGGAGGAACAGGTGGCCAAAAGAGAAATGTTGGTGCCTGAGAGTGTGTTTTCCAGTTGTATTGAATTTCTTACGTGGTGTATTTTTGACCTGTCTTAGTTTCTTTCCTTCTTGTGTCCTATGCTTTTTTGCTTTCTATTTGTTAGATGTCTTCTGTCAGTCATTCAGGAGTTGTACAATGGAAGTTAGTATTTCTACTCAAATGCTTTGTGGATGGAACTGATAGGCTTAGCATTGATTTCTGGTAACTTCTTCCTAAAATTAAAGTAAGAAATGTGTTTCCATGGCTTTGGACTTGGACTTGGTTTAATCTTTACCTTGAGTAATATGACCCTTCTTAGAAAAAATGTTTTAGGGGTGCTGGGTGGCCTAGTTGGTTGAGCATCCAACTCTTGATATCAGCTCATGTCTTGATCTCAGTATGGGGAGTTCAAACCCTGTGTTGGGCTCCACCCTCAACATGGAGCCTACTTAAAACTACAAAAAACAAAAAAGGAAAGAAGAAGAAAGAAACAATAGTGTTTTAGAACCCTCAACTGCCAGTTGAACTAAATGTCTACCATGGAAATTGGTAGATTTGCTTCCTGTACTTTTGTTTTCTGTGACTATCCAGATGTCAAGGAACTTAAATAGGTATTCAGGAAAAAAATTCTCCATTGTTTCCCCTTCCTCACCTTACCAGTTAAAGCAGAAATAACTAGTGATGACATTTTAGGTGGTAGAATTGAAACACAAACCCAACTTCTGACCACATGGGCCACAGGCAATTGGCTTAAGCCCTTAGTGTGGTTATGAAGTTGGAGTGGACTGCAAGGGGGTGGGGAGATTACTTCTGCTTTCCTCCCAGAAGCTTTGCTGGGTGTTGTTTTGATTTGGGGAGTAGGGGGGATGTTCCCCTTGGTAAAACGTGCTTCCTTTCCTCCTCTGGTCCTCGATTGCATTGAGGCTAGTAACAGTAACATTTCTCTCTGGTCAGGTTTGTTTTTTTTTTTTTTTGGTATTTGCAAATATTGCATTTTTGGTTTTTACTAGTAGTTTTGTTCACTGTCAGTTCTAGTTTTTTTGCATGAAGAATTAGTCCACTAACTTGGCAGATTTGCAGCCTCTTTTTACTTCTTTGAAGTAGATCTTCCCTGTGGAAAGTTTTGAATTTGATTGGTTTTCAATTTGTTGAGCAGTCTTATTTGGGGATAGGTAATTGACAACAGCAGTGACATTTTCTATTCTTAGGATTCTAAATCTAATTTATAATCCTATTGTACTCACAGATTTTAAAATCCTCTCCAAAACTGGAAGGAAATATCCTGTTGCTTTTTAATTTTTGCTAAAAGTTGCCTTTGAAGAGCTGATCATTTTTAAAGTAATTTCTACAAACAATGTGGGGCTTGAACTCACAACCCCAAGATTAAGAATTACATGCATGCTCCTTGTACTGAGCCAGCAGGCACCTCTAGAAAAACTGATCTTAATAGGCATCTTCCTTTGTCTTGTGTCATTAGCCTTTTGGTCACTTACTTAGGGCTCTTTGGAAGACAGGAGGATGCCTCTGTGGCTCCTTCAGTTGTTTGACTCTTGGTTTCTGCTAGAGAAATGGTCTCTTGGGGTCCTGGGATACCTGCTCAGCAGGGAGTATGATCAGGATTCTCCCACTCCTCCCATTGAGTGATCCCCTGCGTGCACTCGCTCTAAAACTAAATCTTTAAAAGGGGCGGGGGGAATTTTGAGGCATGGTGAAAAAATTGTTACTTTGAAAGAGGAGTAATTAAGTGGCTCAGTTATGCACAATTCCCAGCCCCAAAATTAATCTAAAACCACTAAATAGCACCAATAAAAATATTTGCTTAGCACTCATTATATTACAGGAAATGTTCTAAGCATTTTACATATATTACTCATTTAATTCACAAGTCACCCCTCTGTAAGATAGATAGGTACTTATTTTGTCCTCATTTTCCAGATGAGGAAATGAGGCCCTGAAAGGTTAAGTAACAGGTTATACAAGCTGGGGCTGAGGTGGGAAAGAGGAATCTTTCCCAAGCAAGGGAAAGGGGGGAGCAAGATGGGTAGGGGATCAAGTTTTATTTGGGTGAATGTAGGCACACTTTTTTTTTTTTTTTTTTTTTTTGCTTAGACACCAAATTTTCAGTTATCATACCAAAGAGTAACACCATTGACTCACCCATTGAAAGAAGTTGTTTACGATACAAAGAATGAATTTACTGTGTTTAGATATCCCCAATCTTTTGACTATGCCCCAGTATAGCTATGGAAGCTGGCTTGAGGAGGGGCTGTTGTTTGTAGTTAAGGATATTGTCTGTCCTAAGGGTAGAAATCCCCCTACTAAGGATGGAGTCTTTGATCTTACTGGTTTCATTAAATTCCTCAAAACATTTGGAGCTAATTGTTTTTGAGTAATTGCTCCAAACTTTTGGATCCAAATTTTCCCTTTGGAAAATACCATGAGATATAAAATTTCATCTGAAATTAAAAAGCTATTAAATTTTCTTTTTAAGGGAGAGTTTGGAGAACAATCAGGAATTCTGGTTTCCTCTCATGGATGAAGATAAAATTAGCCATTTTCCTCAAGAAAAGTGATATCCCAGTTCTTTAGTAATGAGAACAGGACTGTTTTCACTTGACCTCTACTTCCTGTTCAATGGGAAAACCCCTCTCCAGAGATGCTGTGAGAAAGATTGCTGGAGAAGGTTTTCTAGATCCTGGAATAAGAAGTTCAAGAGAGTCCAGCAATTTTATCATTAGGATAATGGTCTTCCTAACTACTAGTTTCATTATCCTCAAGCCTCATTTTCAACACAGTTTGAAAGGCTGCAAAGGAGGAGAGGCTAAACTGGGGAGGAAGAGAACTTAGTAGAGATGAATTATATAGACCTTGAAGGGAATGTGTGCACCAGAAGCAGAAACTTGGATACACTGAATGAAAATGAAAGAACAGGCAGTATCTAAGGTCAGAACAGAAGGGCTTTAGTTTACCTAGTTAATTCCTTAGATTTACATCTTAGTTCACTCCTTATCTTGCATGTGCATATAAACCTAGGCTTCCTGAAACTTTTTTTTTCCTCCCCAGAAGAGCAATGGACATTTTTATAGGAGACCTAGGAGCCACTGTAGCAGCTTAGCTGAGGGATGTGTGAGAAACTGTTCATCATTTTCTGTCCCCTCCTGTCTTAGGCTGACCTGGTCCTTGATGTGCTACCTGCTTCTGCTACTGATCCATACTGCAGAACTTCTCATTCATCCCCAAGGCCTTGAAGCGATGTCCAATAGGGAATCGACTCTAAAAGGAACCAGACCAACGAACGTTTCCAGCCCCTTCATTCTGGTGACTGAGGGAAGGAAACAGTGGGAGGGGTTATACATGTGTAGTGGATGGAAGGGAAACAGACTGTCAAATTACTCTCTTTAGTTTCTTTTACGAATAGAATTCTACAACCATATTATTTCTATTGTGTAAGTTTAGGGGAAGTTCAAGATGGTGACCTTGATTAGAATGTGTCTGGAGAGGAGTAAATGGAGTGTATTAGATAAGAGACAGTTGGTTATGAAAGATGTTGAAGCCTTGAAATAATGTGACCATCTGAGGAATTTTTTTTTAAGCCAGAGTTTATAAAAATATCACTGATATAGCCTGCCCCCTCATTTCCCGCCACAGGAGACTTCTTGGACTGGAGACACTTCTTTAATAATAGCTTGTCTCTGATATTCCCAGTAGCTACCTCTCTGTGAGGAAAGGATAGCAAACGTTCAGGACATCATCATACAAAGTTCCAGTAGCAGTGACGCCTACACGGAAGACGTGGAACTGCAAACAGAGGCCGGGTCACCTCAGTGACATCTGATGCCCGTCCAACCACAAGTTCAATTTTTGTCTTGTGGGGTGAGGAAGCAAACTGTACTGAAGCACTAAAATGATTTGTCTATACTTTCTCACTCGTTTTTATTTTTGAATTTTTTTTGGCGGGAGAGAGGGATGTTCGGGTAAGATTTCATATCCTATCTGGAGTTAAAGGGAGGATGAGAAAGCTCAGCCCTTCGCCCAGGAATAAGCCAGTCATGACATCTCTACGCGTGGGAAGTGTTTCCCTCAGCTGGGAGGATCTGAGGCTGCACCCCAGTGGGATTCCTTGCCGCTCAGAGGTAGACGCGTATTGTAGCAGGAGTGCGAGGGTTTAGCTGGCTAGGGACGAACTACCAGGGGGGAGGGACGCTCGAAGTCCTAGGGGCTTCCCCCCCTTTGGAGCCCGCGCCTCCAATTGCTGCGTATATGGGGCTGAAGAGCCGGGTGACCGCCGTGGCCTGCGCCATCCGCCGGGGGTCTGGCAAGGACGCGACGCCGCCGGGCACCGCGTCTGGGTCCCGGGAAACGGCCCCGCCGTGCCCAGCGAGCCCGCGCCAGACCCTGGCGTCCTCCATCTTCTCTCCTGCTCTCCCCCTGCTCCAGCTGCCGGAGCCGCGGACCGCAGCACCACACACCCCCGCGGGGGGGGACGCCGCGCCCCATCCCCGCCCCCGGCCCCACCCCAGCCCCCCCGCGGGGGCCCTGACCCCACCGCCGGCGGGCCCTGGCTGAGCTCCGAGGCGGCGAGCCTGCGGCGGGGACGCCCGGGAGGGGTCCGGGCGGCCGGGGGCGGCGGCGGCCGGGTCGGGGCTCCCCCCCCGCCCGCGCTCGCCGCGGCGGTGGTGCGTCCCGGAGGTTACCGGAAGTGGCCGCGCTCGGCGCTGCCATGTTGAGGAGCCGCCGCTGCCGCTGCCGCCGCCGCCGCCGCCGCCGCTTTGTTGTCGCCTCCTCCGGCTGAGGAGGCTCCCCGAGCGGGGGGAGTGGGGAGGAGGGGGGTCGGCCGCCGCAGCCATGGAGGCCAACTGGACCGCGTTCCTGTTCCAGGTACTGGGGGCCCCCCCGGGGGGGCACGGGGGGGACAGGGGGGCCGGGCCCCGGGCTGGCGGGCGGGCGGGCGGGCGCTCCTCCTCCCCTCCCTCCCGGCTCCGCGCTCCGGCCCGGCCTTAATCCCCCTTTGTTTTTCCGCCCGCCCGCGCCGGCGGAGCGGGGCTGCTGAGGTGAAAGGAGGCGGCCTCACGGGGTGCGGGGGAGAGAGCAGGCCTCGGGGTGAACCCCGGGCCCCCCCCAGCACACTCAGGCACACGCAGACACCCTTCCCTCCCGCCCTGAAGGGGAAGGGAGGAGGCCGGTCGCTGTCAGCACCCGCGGCCCAGAGAAAGGAGGGCGCCGGGCCGCTGGCCGCCTGGCCGCAGCGCGCCCGGCCCGGGCCCGCACGGTGGGGTGAGGGGGTCCCCAGGTCCGGCTCCGAGACACTCCCCACACACACGCACTTCATCCATCTTTCGCTCGCTCTCCTTCCTCCTCACCGCCCTCCCCTCTTTTTGTGTGTGTGTGTGTGTGTGTGTGTGTGTGTGTTGACTTTCTGACCCCCGTCCCCGCGGCTAGCGGGCATCCCTGGGTTCCCCGCCACTCCCCCTTCCCGCCGCCCCCCTCGTGTTTACCCTGTTGGGGGGTGTTGTGTGTCTCCCCTCCCCAAACTTTTTCACTGGATTTACGTTTTTTTTTTTTTTCTCTCGCAAGCCTTTGCCGAGCCTTGGCAGCTGACACCCTCTCCCTCTGTCCAGCTCTCCCGCCGTCCCATTCAGCCCGGGGAATCCCCCAGCCTGGCCGGGGCGGGAGGAGCGGGGCGGGGGGGCGGGGGGTGCCGGGACTCCTGGAGGCCCGACCTTCTCCCGGAGCGCTTTTCCCTCTCGTCCCACCTCGAACGTTTCCTCCAACCAAGTGGGGGAGACGGAAAGTGGAGAGAGCAAACAAAGTCGGCTTACAAAGCCCCCAGATGAGTCATGCGTTGGGGTGTTGGTCTACACTTTTTTTTTTCCTTTTTTTTTTTTTGCAAGAAACTTGAAAGTGTAGACGATACGTTGGCAGTCCTCTTGCCCGCCCATTTTAGGTGGGGGACCCCTGTTGGGAAGACCTAGGCTGGAACTTGATTTTTTTCCCTGCTTCATTTCTATTTGCAAACGAAGCACTTAGTGGGCAGTAGTGATGAGCTCACGGGGAAACTTCGGAACGGGAGGAGGTTAGGAAGCTTGTCACTTTAAACGCGTTCTTCCCGCCTCTCTGGGTTATTTTCCTTCTTTGAATAACTTCGTGAAATCCCAGACGCGTTACTTGGGCGCTTGAGACCTTTTGAAACTAACCAGGAATGGATGCAGAATTTTCAAAAAATTCGCCCAGCCACTGGACTCATCCCAGTGGAAGTAATATAGGGAATTGGATAATTCGAACATTACCTATGGTGTAGAGCTGGTTTATTGTTTTAAGACATATTTTCTCTCAAATGTGAGTAATTCGATTTTTACGTAGTTGATTGAAATATGTTCCGGCTTCTCAAAATTGAAGATATGCAAAATTATGGAACTCACAAACTTTCTCATTCTGATCGGATATTGTTTTATCATGCTTTAAGTCAACTTAAAAAAAAAATGCATTGAGAAAAAAAATGATAAATAACTAGCTGGCATCCAAATTGGTGTAAAGGTGGCAAATGCCCTCTCTAGAAAAAGCTTTCAAATGGTCGTTTTAAATATGGGATTAATGGGCCACCTAAGTGATTTTCATGTGAGGAATGATTTAGATTTAACCATATTAAACCTACTGCCCATAAACTTCATGGAGATTGCAAAAAAGAGTTCTTTATGTAAAGGAAAAACCAATCACTGATTTTTGGAAAGCTAATTGAACAATCCTTTGGAATACTTTTATTATTCTTTTTCTGGATAAGACAAATGCCAAGCATTTATTGATCAACTTGTTAATTAGATTTTATATTATTTAATTTTTTTTTCAGCAATTAAAATCTTTTTTTCCACCTGATGGAGAAGTGTGAAAACTAATATTTGATCCTGGGCTTGGCAATGTGTGCAGTGAAAATTGTTGGAAAAATAATTTAGAGCCGAGGACAGTTGAATGGGTAAAGAGAATATTTCAGTCTTTTCTATGGAAAGGTATGAATAGACTTACTCAGTTTCAGTTTTAAGTAATTTTTACTGGGGAAATGGGAGAGTTAAACTCTCTTGTTTGTTTCCTAGAGCATATAATTGAATTTATATTTTAAAACAATTTAATACCTGCTTGCTTTCCAGATAACCTGGTGGAAAGTGAAAGCCATAGCTGTTAAAATGTTTGATGGATGATTCTCCTAACAGGACATTCAAGATATGACTCACTGATGCTAATTTGTTTCAGTACAAAATTTTTTGCCCTCTGGCAGCGGAGATTTCATGGTGCTATATCTTACTACCCTGGGTGATGAAATAACATTTCTGTTTTGTTTTTTTTGTTTTTTGTTTTGTTTTGTTTTTTTTGCCAACTTCAGAAAAAGGAAAGCTTGGGCAGGGTTAAAAAAGCCTTAAAGTTGAAAGAGATGGGAGATAAAATTAAAGCATTGGTTTGATGATACCAGTCAAATAAAAGTCTACCCAGAAGTTCTTTTTTTTTTTTTTTTTTGTTCTTTTTTTTTTTTTAATCACTTAACTGAAGGCAGGCCATGGTTGTTATTTTACTCTGTCTCTCCCTCAGAGAACAAGTTGGGAAAACCCAGTTCCCCTCTTAGAAGGCTTCATGTAGAAGTGTGGGGATCCTAGGAATCCTCAGAGAGTGATTCCCGTAGTGGTCGAGGCATTCTACAGCATTTCACCCAAGAAGCAGGGACCTGGTGTGACCCTCGTGTGAGAGTGAGCTTCAGCAATGCTGTAAAAATACTTTATGTTGCCACAGACATCTGAATTGGTAAAATGGCAGTAAGTGCTTTTAGTACTCCATCAAACTAATGGTTGTTTAGAATTGAAAAATGCCTCTAAACACTATAAGTCTGAACTTTGTCCAGAAGATTTGCATTCCCTATTATCTGATCTGTTAGCCTTTGAAATTGTATATCTTGAACTATCTTCAGCTATTAACTGTTTGTATACTGTATGGAAACTTGGGTATCCACAGCCAGGTTGGAAAGGGGATAAGATTTGCATCCAAATTCTGTAAAGTTTCCACTAATGTCTCATGGGCAGACACTGACATTTACAAGAGCTCCATAAATTAAATTAAAAGTGGACTATAATTCGGTATGATCCCTAAGTCCAGAAAGATACTCAACAGGTCAGCACATAATTTCTGTGAGTACTTCCAGGACTCAAATGGGATTCAACCAAAATTATTAAATTGGAACTGGTAACTCTGAATACCACACCTCCTAATGACTTGGGGGAGACTTGGTTCCAGGCTTAGCTGTTGTGCTGCCATCAAGTAAAAATGGAGCTATGTGTGGTAGATATTTCTATACATTAGGGGAGAAGAAGCTCTGTGTGAATGTGTGTGTCTGTCTCCTTGTTTTCCTCTTAATCAAGTTAACTGTAGGACTTGTGATTATAGAGTAAGAAGGCTAAATAAGTGACTAGAATGTCTAAGATAATGGGATGGGCCCCTCCTAGGATGTTGTATACTTAAAGTATTTGGAACTCTTACCGCTAAGTGCATGTATCCTTTGAGGATTACAAAACTCAAGCATAGGGGCTTGGGTTCACTGTCCAAAAAGTTTCAAAAAATAACGTTGATAAAGTACAACGTACCAGAAAGAACTATTTCAGGAATGTTTCCCATCATTTTCTAAATGTTTATCAGAATGGAGAATTTTGAAAGAATAAAAACCAAGAGAGTAACTAACTATTCATAAATACCAAGAACCTGATCACAAACCTGACGATGAAATTGCAGTTGCAGCTAAGGAAAATTTCCAGTGTCCAACTCTAGAGTGGAGAAGCACATCATAACAGCAAATGTTTAATACTTTAACAAAATGTATAAGTGCTGGAAGAGGATGAAAATGAAAGGAATTTTAATTATATTTAGTTTGTTTTTTCTCGCTAGTCTGTCTTAGAGAGTGTAGGGTTTGTTGTTAAAGGATGCAGATTTCTAGTGTAGGATCAAATGAACTGAGAGACAACTGACCAGTGTTTTGCTGTAGGCTATACCTTCACAGATGCCTTCCAGGCTGATTAATAGCAAGTTTCATTTCAATCAGATCTTTTAGTAGGAAAATTAAAAAGTAAACTTTTAAAGAAGTTTTAAAGAAAACTTTAAAAGTAAACTTAACAAATAGTGCAAGTATTCAGAGAGCTAGCGTCCTTTTTATCACTTAGCAACAGCCTCCTTCCTCAGTCACTAAGTTCTGTGATGGGAGACATTGGCTTTCTTTTCCTAGGTAAAATAGACAAATAGATGATTATGTGTATATATGTATATGTGTGTGAGTGTCTAGCGTCTGCATTACTGCAGTAAGGTACTGGTAAATACTTAAGTCTGGAGTGTAATTCTTTTGACAAGTTATTTAAACTTGGTTTCAGCACTGACAGACTATGCAAACTGATTTCATCAGCTGGTGTGTCTCTTATGAACCAGAGTGGTGTGTAGTCAGCTGTTTGAAAGCAAGATCACTGTCAGCAACTTAGTCGTAAAAGTTTTGTGTCTGCACAGTGATTTTTAATGCTTTGTTTTGGGAACTCTGAGGGTAACTAGGTGGTTGCTGGATCTCTGCTGCAGGGAGTAGCTTACAGGCTCTTTGTTTCTTCTGGTCTCTGTTGTCTGGAGCATGTTGAATTTTGAAGGCCATTGTGCGAGGCTGAGTTTCTGAAGTGTAAATGTTTGGTTTTAGGCCCATGAAGCCTCCCATCACCAACAGCAGGCAGCACAGAACAGCTTGCTGCCCCTCCTGAGCTCTGCTGTGGAGCCCCCTGATCAGAAACCATTGCTTCCAATACCAATAACTCAGAAACCTCAAGCAGCACCAGAAACATTAAAGGATGCCATTGGGATTAAAAAAGAAAAACCCAAAACTTCATTTGTGTGCACTTATTGCAGCAAAGCTTTCAGGGACAGCTATCACCTGAGGCGCCATGAGTCCTGCCACACAGGGATCAAGTTGGTGTCCCGGTCAAAGAAAACCCCCACCACGGTGGTTCCCCTCATCTCCACCATTGCTGGGGACAGCAGCAGAACTTCGTTGGTCTCGACCATTGCTGGCATCTTATCAACAGTCACTACATCTTCCTCGGGCACCAACCCCAGCAGCAGTGCCAGCACCACAGCTATGCCCGTGACCCAGTCTGTCAAGAAACCCAGTAAGCCTGTCAAGAAGAACCATGCTTGTGAGATGTGTGGGAAGGCCTTCCGAGATGTGTACCACCTTAATCGGCACAAGCTCTCCCATTCGGACGAAAAGCCCTTCGAGTGTCCTGTTTGTAATCAGCGCTTCAAGAGGAAGGACCGGATGACTTACCATGTGAGGTCTCATGAAGGAGGCATCACCAAACCCTATACTTGCAGTGTTTGTGGGAAAGGTTTCTCGAGGTACTGCATTTTGCTTTGCTTTTGTTTTTATTAGGTATCAGTGAATTTCAGTTTTGTCTTTTTGTGACCCAGAAGGCTTATTATGTGAGAATAGCTGTGGGCAGGCCTGTGTTATTAGAGGAGATTGATGATAGATAAAGTATTACACTTCCAGGTCTAATTCCAGTTTGGTGTGGTTGACAAGTGGTGACATAGTGATTAGCTTAATATTTCAGTTAAGCAGTGGCCTGGTGGACTCAGGCCTTCATTTGGCACATCTGTAATTCTTATCACTGCAAAACTATTGGTTTCCAATTCAGCTGGGTGACTAGACATGAGGTTCACTGTGTAAATCAAAGAAACTTATTTCCTGGAAGTTGGGATGACCTTGGATACTCTTAGTATAACTTTTAGGACTTTTTCCCATTTTTCTGTGGTTACTAACCTTTCACTAGTTTCCTTTTTAAAGGCTTTTGAAGTTAATATAGTAGTAACTGTCTCTGGCAAGTGTTAGGACTGAAACTTTGGGTATTTTATAATTTAAAGAACCAAGACCTAACATGATTTGATGTTGACTAGAAGAGAAAAATTAACAGGTAAAGGACTAAAAACTTTTGTTTATGGTAACAGAGGTAAGGAGGCTTGCACTGGGGGGAGGGGGAGTTGATAGTTCTGCTAGCTTTCTTTAAAATGCCCTCCACCCAAAGCTGCCAAGCATGTAAACATCACAGTGAGTAGCATTTCTCAATGTGTGTTCCATTACATCTTCTGTTGAAACTCTCTCTTTCACAGGCCTGACCACTTAAGCTGTCACGTAAAACATGTCCATTCAACAGAAAGACCCTTCAAATGCCAAGTAAGAGTTAAAATGACTTATCCTTAGTGTAGCACTTAATGCACAATATCCAGAAGGTCTGAGCCAATCAAATCTCACCGTTCTTGAATAGTCTTAAAATCACTGACTTGAGTAAATGTGGTCCATTTGAATTCTGGTTTTATACAATATAAATGACAGCTTCTATTTCTGTGAGGCAAGAGCATTTAAAAATGTAAATGTGTTGTTTTCGTTAAGCTGCATTTCCCTTTCCTTAGGCAACAGTATTTATCTTACAAGAAAAAAATGTATAGTCTTGCAAAGGTCATTATGTATTTGAAATGAATAAATGAATGAAATGCTTTAAGTTATTTTCTGGGTGGATGATTTTTAACCGTAAAAGAAGAAAATAGGAATTTTCTCCCAAGTGGAGAAAAATTATTGGATGTTTGTCTGTCAAATTGGAGCCTTTTCTAGTTTGAAAATCTGTTGATTTTATTTGGCCTAAGTTGTGATAATGAAAAGGTTAAGAATCTTGCTAAATCCAATGACCTTTTTTAGACATCAGTAATTTTAGTTTGTTGCTGGAAGTCTTTCTGTGCTCCTTTCAGTTAAATGTGTTAACAACTGACTTTATTGAGTAAATGATTTGAATCCTAAGAAAAATCCAATCCGAGGAAGGAAGCTAGTATCATTTGAGCAAGTGCCTGCTATGTGGGAGGCCTTGGGCCAGGCTCTTAATCTCACCAGTAATTTTGTGAGGTAGGTATTACCCTCCTTTTACAGATGGAGAAACAAATGCAGATAGGTTAATTTGCTTAGTGTTACACTGTTTCATGAATCAAGGAGCTGCATTTATTTCCAGGTTTAACTGACTACAGCTTTTCAGTACTCTGTTATTTTTTCTTCCCCCTAAATGTAAGGGTCTAAAATTCACCAAGTGTTTCCTTACGATTATGATTCTAGGTAACACATGCAGTTAAAATGCAACTAACTCAGTCTGCTTGCAGACATGGATAGGGTTATGCCTAGAATATAACGTACTTTAAAATGAGTAGAACAGGATAGTCTATATTTAAAAAAAGTTTTCCTCCCTCATGCAGACGTGCACTGCTGCCTTTGCCACCAAAGACAGACTGCGGACACACATGGTGCGCCACGAAGGCAAGGTATCATGTAACATCTGTGGGAAGCTTCTGAGTGCAGCGTACATCACCAGCCACTTAAAGACACATGGGCAGAGCCAAAGTATCAACTGTAATACATGTAAACAAGGCATCAGTAAAAGTAGGTGACACTTCAAATTATATTTCTGTTGCATTTCATATTGATGAAATGGATGTTTTTCATAATGTTTTGAAGATGTTTTTACTGTGCTCTCAGAACTGTGTTCATATTCATCTTACATGTTTTTCTCCTATGACTAAAGCATATAAACACATGTTAATGGAGAGTATATACTGGTATTGGAGATCTGCTTCACCTGCGTGGGTGGATACAGACAACACTGACAAGCCCTCCACTAATTTTGCCCAGTCCAGTGTTTGTCTATTAATAACAGTCAAGTTAGAAAAGCAGAATTTCCCTGTCGCTCTTTTTTCAACGTGTCCCTTCTGTGGAGTTTGAACAAAAAGCTCTGGTGTTTTAGAATTGTGGCAGCAGAAGCCACACTAGGAAGTTGCAGCTTCTGTGAGACAGTTTTCATTGTTTTTGTTAAGAAAGTTTTATGAGGTTAAGGAAGATTCTTAAGCATCAGTGTCTCCTAACTCCTGTTTGAGTTAATAAAATGCCCTTGATAACCTTAAAGATGAATGTGGCATCAAGTTTGCTTCTCAATCAAATCGGTAAAGTTGGGATATCCTATCCATTTGGAAGTGTAAGTGCTCTGATTATCTTAAATTCAGAATCAAAGATAGAATATTTCAGGGACTCATGAGTAAAATTCAGTATTTGCATTTACCCAGGTTTTGTCTTTGAGATTGCCCTAACCACCAGAAGAAAATCTATTCCTAATTCTGTATTCTATTTTATAAATATGTATATATACACACACACACACTTTATGCTGCAGAAACATTAAATTCTCAGAATAGGTGGCCAAAAGTGAGCGGAAAAGAACACTTAGTTTGTTTTAATCTCATCCATTTTTGCTTCTTTGTAAGTACATTGGGTTTATTATCTGGCATGTCACACTTTTTAACTTTACAAAAATTTGCTTTTAGTGTGCATTGTTGTGGTCAAGTAGCCAACTTGATTAGATATTTTGACGAGCATAAATTAGTCTATACTATTATCACCCAAGTTCCATTCTAAAAGACACTTTTAATATAGCAAAGAATTATTTTCTCTTTTATATTGATTTTCCCCCAGCTCTCTCCATTTTTCTTGTAGTAATTTATTTATTTTGACCAGTATAGACAGAAGCAGCAAAAGAAGATCTCTCTAGTAAAAACTATCAAGTCAAATAATAATAAAGGTCAGAGAAGCTTGAAGAACCAAAGTATCTAAGTTTCAGATTTTGAAAAAATGGCTACACTTTTTCAAGGTAATGTAGCATCTATGGTTTATCTTTGGAGTAGCATGCATGAGTGAAGAAACCAGCAGCCAGAAGCAGCAGCAGCAGCAGCAGCAACAGCAGCAGCATGTGACAAGCTGGCCAGGGAAGCAGGTGGAGACACTGAGACTGTGGGAGGAAGCTGTCAAGGCAAGAAAGAAAGGTAAGATGAGGGACACCTGGGTGGCTCAGTGGTTGAGCGTCTGCCTTTAGCTTAAATAGCGATTCTGGGGTCCTGGGATCAAGTCCTGCATTGGGCTCCCCACAGGGAGCCTGCTTCTCCCTCTGCTTATGTCTCTGCCTCTCTCTCTGTATCTCTTTGAATAAATAAATAAAATCCTTCAAAAAAACAAAGATAAGATGAGGTGGCCAATGCTCATGGTACGGCTGACATGTGTTCACATAGTGTGCCCCAGGCTCCAAGAGAGGCATCCACAACTTAGGGAATCTGGCTTCCTGGAAACCTGGAAATACTATATGTTGGCCACAAAGCTTCTAAGCTTCCAGATAAGTGTTTTTTGTTTTTGTTTTGTTTTTTTTTTACTTAAAGAAATAAAAAATCCTTAGTGCTTCTGGTCATATTCTTTTGATTGACCTTTTCTTAGAAATTTGGAGCCAGATTTGGTCCTTCACTGTGTATGTTCAGAGTTCCATTTTTATGTCAATCTCCATGCATTATGGGCTCCTCTTTTGCCCTTCTAAAACATTCCCACTTTTGGAGGTGGATGAAATATTCTTTTGGTGCACAAGTTTATTTTCTTACAACTTTGCTATTTTCTGCTCTTTAATGTTCTTTCTGTGTTGCATTATGTATTACCTGTTTCCGGCTTAACGGTGCTGATATTTTTGCTCTTGGTCTTACCTTAATCTCATTCAGTCTCTTACTGGGGCTGGTGTTAGCCTAACATGTGTGTACTTAAGTTGTTAGGGACTTTACTGTCATTGTTACTAAGATTGAGAATGGTTTGCTTTCTTTTCCTAAATCTTGTGAAGAATCAGTTGGAGTATCTGTTTTCCACACAGCTTTTTAACTTAAGACTTAAGAGTTTTGGCTTCTGAACTATTGTGGGGGCATTTCAAATCAATCATTTTGTCTGTGTACCATCAGCCATAGGAGAGATTCCTAAATTGCTTCTTTCCTTCCTGACCTCTGCCATGTCTTACTGTTTTACTTCAAATTCATAAGGAATCCTTTGCCTGTAGGCTCCTCTGTAATTCCTTCACTGTGTAGTCTCTTCCCTCCTTTGCTTTCATGTAGTATAGCTCTTCCCTTCCACAGATCCCTTCTAAACACCCTGTATTTGGATAAAGATGAAAGGAATATAGAGTCCTTTTTCATACATCTACTTGCATTGCAGCCAGGTAGGCTTTCTACCCTTCCTCAGCAGCTTCGTGCTCTTCTCTTCCAAGTGAAAATTTGTT
The DNA here is from genome assembly GCF_053574225.1 of Canis aureus. NCBI lineage: Eukaryota > Metazoa > Chordata > Mammalia > Carnivora > Canidae > Canis > Canis aureus. Next base: position 28,504,611 of record NC_135626.1, read on the forward strand.
ATTATTTAATAAAATGTTTTATGGTTAGAAGAGGTGGAGATGAGGGTGTGCAGGAAAATGTCTATGTGCTATGACAGTCGCAAGTAGGTGAAAGCATGTTATGAAGGATGTTTTACTTGAGAAGGAGTAAGAGTAAAATGATTTAAGTCCTAGAAAAGGATGATGTTAGACTGAAAGGAGAGGCAGGGGCGGGTGGGGAGGGGCCGGCACAGGTGAGGGTGAAAGCCCCTTCTTTGGTGGAAACAAGAATACTTTAGCAGTGCTAACATCACCTCAAAAGTGAGTCGGTTTTCCCTTTCTGCACTCTTCTTTTTGGTGTTGTATTTCATTTTGCGTGCACAATAAGACTCAATTGTTTAGCTCATCTTTTGACCTCCACGAAACAAAATGCTATTGTATTCCCATTTGTAGCATGAATCTCTCTGGAAATGACCACTAATGTTAGAAACATCTGTATTCGTGTTAGTAAAATGTCACATCTTTGGGGAGAGGAGATTCCTGCCCTGACAACCTAAACTTGAATCACCAGGTCTCTTTTTTTAAATAAGGTAATATAAAGTCCCCAAACCTGAGTAAGAATCAGATCACCCATCTCAAGAGCTTTTTAAAAATACAGATTTCTAAAGTTCCATCTAAATATCATTGTTGAATTTCCTGGGAAGTTTTGGTTTGGTTTGGTTTGGTTTGGTTTTTGTTTTTGTTTTAAAGCTCCCTAGAGAAATGATTTTGATCATCAGCCAGGTTTGGGAATTCCTGACAGAGAGTATGGAGTTTGCCAGAGTTCCATCATATTGATCAGCGTGAGGTGATTTGACTCGGATGTGTGGAATGTGTGCAGACTTCTGTCCTTAGTCTTAAATGTATTTTCTCCATTTTGATAGCCAAGTCACATGCATCCAACTAGCCAGCTCATCTGTCTTCTCACTGCTGTTTTCTGACACACCAGCAGGTGGTGCTGAATTTTATTGAGGGGTGGGGTGGGGGTGTCACCTCTGAGGGAAGTTTTCTTTAAGAAGTACCCAGGCTTTGCTGGGTAACAAGCACCAAGGTCCCACAAATCACTGTAGGGTCTTTTTGCTTAATTAGTCCTCCTTGGTATGGTTGATGATGTATAGAATGTGCGCAGTTATATGACCCTGGGTGTAAAGTGGGAGATTCTGTCAGCATCAGAAAGAGAAGAAATGGGAGTGGAGAGGAAAATATAAACCCACTGAGAGATATTTTCTCTTTCTTAGCATAGTTAGGGAACCTAACTAGACACATTAGGATTGTTTAAACGATTTTTCTAAGACTGAAATAAACAGGTGATATGAAAATAGCTTGTTGGTCAGTCCCTACTTTGGGATTTTTAAAACCTTAACAGAATGTAGCTTCACCTCTGAGGCTTTAGAGTAAATAGCATTGAGGATACACAACTCTCTCCGCTAGTTACAGTGTGCCTTACTAGAAGATTTTTCTGATTACCTGTTCTTGTGTGACCATCGGCCCAGCTCTGTGTAAACAAGCTCTTTCTCCCAGCCTGCCAGTGCTTGGCTCTGCCTGCATGAAATGGTAGTGAGAATACTAAGCCCTGCTTGATATCTCTGCCTCCCAGAGTGCCTAGCAGAAATTAACTGATCTTCCCAGCATCACTGTGAGGTAGGTAAGTAAATCTAAATCTGAAACCAAAAGCGCCAGGCTAAACAAGTTGCCCAAAGCCGTGTGGGAGGAATAGCATTAGAAAAGATTCATGCATCCCCAGTCCTGTACTCAGAAAGAGCCTCCCTTCCTGTTGACCGCTTGGTAAAGAACCTGTAATTTCATTCATTAAATGTCCTTTTTAATTAAAAAAAAGAGTTGGTTCAGAAGTTGTTTGTGAATTTTACTCATTGTTTTGGGAGTCTAAAGGCCATTTTGTCTTCTTATTTTAGAAGCTGCTAACCTGTGCCAAACCTCCACGGCTGCTACGACACCTGTGACTCTCACTACTCCATTCAATATAACGTCCTCTGTGTCGTCTGGGACGATGTCAAACCCAGTCACAGTGGCAGCTGCAATGAGCATGAGAAGTCCAGTAAATGTTTCAAGTGCAGTTAACATAACCAGCCCAATGAACATAGGGCACCCTGTAACTATAACCAGTCCATTATCCATGACCTCTCCTTTAACACTTACTACCCCAGTCAACCTTCCCACCCCAGTCACTGCTCCAGTGAATATAGCACACCCTGTCACCATCACGTCTCCAATGAACCTGCCCACACCTATGACGTTAGCTGCCCCTCTCAATATAGCAATGAGGCCTGTAGAGAGCATGCCTTTCTTACCCCAAGCTTTGCCTACATCACCACCTTGGTAAACAGTATTATAAAATCAAAATATGGGTTAAAGTAAATATTTACCAGCAACTTACTTTTAGTTTATTAAAGCAAAAAGTAAACCATGAAATTGGGAGATTTTATTATATTAGTTAATAATAGTGTAGTGGCATTTTTTTCCAATTTGGCTGGGATTGTTCAAGGTAGGGTGTGTATGTAACTTATCACTGGACCACTTTAGTTTAATCAGAAATTCGTTTTAGCTGACAGCATTGCTTAAACAATAGTAGTTGGCAAGGTAAAATGCCAGAATTAAAACCAATCATAAAAAAGCAAAACCCATTTCAAAATAAAAAAACAGCATTACTGTTTCTAATCCCAAGGAATCATTTTATTCTAAACACTAGCAGAACTCTTCTCCCCATACGAGGTGGATGGCTGATTTTAACCCGAAGCTCTAAATCCACAGAAAGCTAGTGTAGAATTGTCTGTGTTTATTGTTTTTATGAGTAAATACATGCATTGTCATAATAAAATGCATTTCAGAGAATATGCATTTTACCTTTGGGAATATGTTAATTTCAGGCAGCATTCCCTATGGGAAAGGTGATACCAGCTCTGATATGCAAAGCATATGATAATTTATCATTCTAACTTCAACATATAATAGGGATTGTGACCTGATATTTGGAGATGTAAATATTGCTCAGCATATTAATCCTGATGGAATATAGCATTGTAGTAGACTTTTTAAAAAAAAAAAAAAAAAAAAAAACACACCAAAATATACAAATTGTGTTTTGGTAAGAAAAGGCCTCAACTGACAGAGGAGAAGTCAAGTGTGTGGACGGGCAGACTCCTAACAGAGGCCACTGGGACTCCTATTCAGGAGCCAAGGAGTACTTTCGAACAGTTAAAATATATTGCTTTAAATTGGAAGATGCTGGAGGCACTGGGATGTGATATGCCCCTCTCTCTCCCAATCAGAGCCTGTTGATATTACAACAGGGGAAGATGTGTTAGTTGCTCACTAGAGTTTATGTCTTATATTAAATTGTATACAGTTTTTATTCTAACCACTAACTAGGTAGTATACCCCTTCAGAACAAGCAGAGTGTATCTTTTTTTTTTAATTTCTCCTTCCGTTTCTTAATCAAGTATTGTGCAGATTTGTTCAACTTTGTAAATATGAACATCACTTTTTTTTTCTTTGAGAAAACACTTGTATCAGCTTTGTGGTGTTTTCAGGGAGACAGCTATCTGTGCTCCCTGTAGAGACCCAGCAATGATTGTGCACGTTAAGACATGTGCTTTTTATTTCTTAACAGGATGTTTTATTTCTGTACATAAAGTAGAAACCAAAAGTTAGGGAAACAGATACTCTTTACACCATCATGCCACACATTAATGTTTTTAAAACATTGTGTTTTAAAAAAAAAAAAAAAAAAAGTTACTAAAACCAAGACGCTGTGATCTTTTTTTTTAAGTTGCAATATGTTTTTGGTTGTTTTTTTTTTTTTTTCCTTTTTTAATCTTGCAGTTAAGAGAAATGGAATTTAGTTGTATTAATCTTGGAGAATGTTTGCAGGACTGACTATCAAACTGGATGACTTCCGTTTATACCCCACTGTGTCAGTTCAAGCATCCAATACCTTACATCTGAGGCAGACTTCCTACATCAGGGACAGGTATCTGTGTGTCATTATACAAAACAGTTCGAGGGGGTTGAACTACATAGTAAAAAATAAAATAGTACTTAGTGTAAAATAATTTTATAAATGATCTTTTGTACTTTAGGACATTAAATTGTACAACTTTTGTATATATAAAAGCTTAGGAACTTTCTGTTTAGCAGGAAGGCAACACATTCCTACACTTTTAATGTATATGTTTGTTATAATGTCCATGTAAACATGCCCTATGTTTGTGCCTTTTAATTAGTTTGTCTCAATAAACAAAATGTAGAGAAAAATATGTAGCTATGACTTTGTTACAACTGTTCCTATCCACAGTACAAAGATGGTTTGTTTTTAATCTGTAGAGCATTATGTGTGGACTACTGGAAGGACTTGTGTAGGGAAGGCCCACACACGGCCCTGCTGAGGCCTAGATTGGGCAGGTAGTGGCCACATTTGGAGGAAGTGTACGTTTCCTGGCATGCAGCCCCAGGACCGGGTTCTGGCTCTGCCTGCTAGGACCTGTCATCTCTGGCTGGGCTGGCAGTCACCATCCACCCTGATTCAGATAGCCCAGGCTTCCTCCACAGTGGCCCAAGGAGCAGTCCTCAGTGGGGGCACGTGTGGACCCTACCCCCAGGCTAGAGTGTGGTCGTCAGAACCCTGAAAGTATTAGTTCTTAAAAAAAAAAAAGATATATACTAGAAATGATTGTTTTATCAATTCATTGTATAATAAACAGGAGTGAGACTTCATTGTATGACTTCAGTTAAAATGCTATTTTGTATGCATTCTTTATTCACTTAAGAAGCTTGTCTGCAATAATAAAGCCACGTCGTGTCTTCTTTTGGGAGGGAGAGAGTCGGCAGGAAGGGGGTGGCGGCGGGCCACTGAAAGGGGGGCCAAATAGGTTGTGTGGTGAGATTCTCCTGTGTCTTGGAACTGGAATTGAGTTTTGATGCTGATGAACTGATTCAACCAAGTGTTGAAGGCACGACGGCCACCACGCTATGAAAAAGCAGTTTTGTTTTTCCCTTCTGGTTGTAACCTGGTTGAGAGCTTCCCCTTTATCAGATTGGCAGCTAAACAGTTGTATTAGATAATCCTCAAATCTGACATCCAGCCTGTTATGCTCTAGGGCTCGCTGCTTGGCCTGCATTTGCCTTTTATTGTATATCCATTTCCCTCCTAAGGTGTGCTCCTAAATGAAGGTTTCTATGTAAGCAGATGATGATTTTTTCCTGTCAATACCAGCACTGTATTACTAACATGCAAAATACTGCAGATTTATTTTGACAAATTAAAGTTAACCAGTCACAAACGTTATGATGGATTGCTTACTATCTCAGAAGCTTCATCAGTTCACTACGATGGTAGAAAGGTTTTAAAGCACTGCTTCTCCAGGTGTACACATCTTAGTATGGGGCTGGAGAAAGGGGGAGGGACTGTTGTCATGCTGGTTGGTACTGAGCTGCTACCAAGAAGAGGGTGGAAATGCACCACACTGATCACAGGAGACAGACTCCTGCCAGTCAGCTTGAGGAAAAGCTAGGAACCCAGGCCTTGGGTCAGTGGCCTTAGGCATAGGCTCCTGTTCTACCCAAAAGAAAAATGGGTTTAGGGCATTTCTCATGCTCTAGAACCCAGTTTCCTTGCTTGTAAAGGGTTTTAGGCTGGGTCTCATACCCATTTGTGTTCAGCTAGATTCATCAGATGTCCGTTGGGTATCAGTAATGTGCCAGGCGCTCCTTGGGCACTCTTGGGTTGTGTAAAGCAATTCCGATGTGGTTGCTATCTCCCAAGGGCGCTGGAAGAGGAACATGACAAGCACTCAAGTGACAGTATCCTCACCAGATCAAGTTGAATCTGACCCTTCCTTCATTTAGTGAAAAAGTTTTGGATACTTACATGTGTTTTATATAGAATTGAAGCTTCCCAAACCTTTTCTGATGATTGCTTTAGTCTCTGTTGACTCGGTGAAAACAGCTGGAGGAAAAGTGTTCCTAGTGTTGCTTCTGTCTGGAAGCGGAAAGTGTTATTTCCCTGAGTTGCTAGCTAGCCTTTACAGCCCTGGCTGTCCAGGTCTCTGCTCTTTTCAAGGGGCCCAGCAGTTTGGTCCTCTCTAAAGAGACCTGGGTCCAGGATATAGAGGGGATAGAGAAGGTTTCCCTGAAGTGTCCTCAAGGATCGCTGGACAAGAAGTCCAGTGTGTTCATGGGATATAATTATACATTCCCCCTCCCTACTCTAGTAAATGTGGCTCTCAGTCCTGCACTCTTTGTTTCCCCCTTAAAGAGCCTTGTAGCCTGAACGAATGCCATTTGTCCCCATTTGAGCCTATAAATCTCCCCCACAGCTGGTCTGACCCTGGCAGATTACTGGATAATCTCCCCCTGGTCTTCTAAAAAGGAGGGGGTAGGGGAGACCAGTGTGTGATGGTTCAGGACTCAATACTGACTGTGCATTGATCTAGATTCCAGCTTCTCTTGGTTGCCCACTGTTGGGCAGTCAGACTCATTTAGTTCCCAAGGAAAGAATGGAAAGACAGTCAAAGGCTTTGCTTTGGATTTTCATGTAATCTAGCCTTCTTAGGGCAATCTGTCAGGGGCTGGCTAGTTAGCTTTTCCCTTCCCAAAACAGGCACTTGACCCAGATCTTGGCCCTGGACCATGAGGGTCAAGTATACTTCACTTTACAAAAACTGCCATGTCATGGTAAGAGAAGGGATTTTCACACTTCAGATTCTGTATCACCACTGACTTGCATCATAATTTCAGAGTTTTTCTTCATCCTTGATCATCTTAAATTGACATCCCATCCCCTTCCCAATCCCTAAATATCTTTTTGAAGAGTGCATAAAATAATTTAAAATCACTATTCTTACTGGAATTAATCCTTTTTGAGTATGTACTGCCAGCCACGCAGGAGGAATTCTCTGGAATGTTTTTGGAAGTTTATGTTCTTTATGGATTTTTCTCAAAGTGAGGTTGATTTGGCTGCATCAGCCCTGTGACTTGTATGTCACTTTTTCCTAAATACATCTATAAAGAGCCTGAAGCAAGAACTACCAGGCTAAAGATGGACATTTGAGTCCAGCATCCTGTTCTGCCAGTGAGCTCTTCCTTTGGCATGGGAAGTGGAGAGGACAAGGAGACCAAGGGGGCAATGGCAGGGACATGCCCTCCCAGTGACTAGTCCACCAACTCTGTCTGAAAGTCAGTGCCCCGATCCCAGACTGGGAACAGATGTACCAACCCTAGAGGCTGTTCATGGAGAGAGGAGCCAGCCTCAGAGACTCGGATGCAAAGTTAAATCTTTGTCATTCGTAGAGGCAATCAGGGCCACCTAAACCACAGTGAGCTTAATCCACTGAGAGAGCTGACTTGAAGGAACCTGGACACCCAAGGCCCTTGGCGCACAAGCCAAGAAATTCCTAGCTTTGTTCATGGTGGGAAAAGAGCCAAAGATACATCAACTCTGCTTAATGGGGGGAGGGGTAGAGGGAGGCGGGAATTGAGGGACTTGGAGGTTCTAGGAAGAGGCCCCGGGAAGGGGAGAGAGATTTGGGAGGAAATGTCTTTGTGCTTCCTGTGGTGTAACTGGTCACCCCGAGTCCCCCCGCCCCCCTCCATCTATCTGCCTTGGGCTGGACATGATTGCTCCAAGGACTGAGACAGGCTACTGGTCCAAGCCAGCAGTGATCATTTTAGCTTCACTGAGCAGAAAAGAAGATGTGTCCTTTAGCCGCCATAAAAAGGACGGCATCAGGAGCTGAATAAATAGGCAAGATTCAACTGATTAGTATGGAATCCCCCCAAGGTGGTATCCATGAGCCACTTTCAGGTGAAGAGGTGGGGGTCCCCCATTCTGGAATCCCCAGAGCTTCAACCCAAGAGAGTAGGCCCTGTGACTCATGGTGGCCTGCCCAACAGAAGAGAAGTTCTGACACTCGGTCAACACCAGGCGCTCTGTGGCTGTCAGGGATCTCCAAGGGGGGAGAATGGGGCAAGGGTAGAGTTGGGGACAGAGACAAATGAGACAGAGCCTTTCTATATGCTGTTCCCAGGTCTAGAATGTCCTCCCCACAAACAACCCTGCAACCCATTTGCTCCATTGTGAACCCCTAGATATCCCACAAAACAATTTAAATGTTGCTCTGAAACCTAACCAGTAACATTAGACAGTTGGCTCATTTGTCTGCGGTATAACAAGAGGAGTTGGGAGATGCCCAAATAAAATGGAGGTAGTCTAGCACCCTTTGGTTTCTAAGTTCAACTCTAGGGCCCACCCCACCCCCAAATCTCTGATTCCAAATTAGTGGGGCCACGACAGCCTGGGGTTTTGCTGACTTTCCCTTGTATGGACGGGTCCCCATGTCTGGGAAGCCTGAAACACAACAAAACACCAAGTGCCAAGGCCAGAAACAGCAGCAACAGGTACATGAGGCCCCCACAGGATCCTGAGCAGGGTGAGAATGGGCATAAGGTCCCCATAATACAGGGTTGCACTCGAGCAGAGGGTGGGGATCTGACAGGCTTGGGTGTAAATCTAGGCTGTGCCATCTGGAGCTGTGGGATCTTGGGCAAGATGCACAACCTCTCTGGCCTCCGTTTGCTCAGCTGTAAAATAAGAATGATAACAAGAATGTACCCCACCTCCACCTGGTCCTCCTATTCCCTATCTCATTAACAGCGACATCAGTTTGCTCAGGGGCACTAACTCCATTCTCTGTAAGACCTACAAAGTTGCAGAATGCTTCCTTGCATGGCCTCTGCACCTCAGACTCTCAGATTCTGAGGACTGGCATCCAGCATAGGAACCAGAGCCTCATCCAAGAGTGAGTAAGTTAGACGGAAGACCCGGCAGGGAAAAAGCAGCTAACTGAAGGCTGGCCAGAGATGTGGCAAAGGAGGGTTCAGGTTAGACCCAGGGAAGAACTGCAAGGTTGGGAAACCTGGGAAAGCAGCCACGATCTGGGGATGGTGCATCCTGCTTCAGGCACGTCGTTCTATCTCGCTTCCTTCTCCTACATGCACTACATCCAGACACGATGCCTGGGCCGCCTGGGCCGCCTGGGCCGCTCTTCCCGGTGGTCCCGCCAGCCTGGCACTCACAGGTAGTTCTTAAAGCCGGCTGCTGCAAGCCTGGCACAGGCCTGACCTCCTGACCTCCCAAGAGGAAAAGGAGCGCCACCTCCCCCCCTAGGCAGGACAGGGGAGAGAAGCCTGACAGCCTTCTCACACGTGCTTGCTCCAGAGTCAGTCCTGGGCACCTCCACCTGCTCCCCCGAGGGAAGGCGTCCCCGACTCAAGGCGCTCCGAGACGGGAGCCCCGCAGGGAGCGTGGCACACCTGGCTTTTGCCAGGGCTGCATGGGTCAAGCCCCTGTGGTGCCCAGTCCGCCAGGGCTGGCGTCCAGTGCCCTCCACCGTTTGTCCTGATCTACTTTGCCGGCCTCCTCTCGGGGATCCCGCCCCCCCTGCCCCGGGGCCCCCTGGAGTGACTGCAGGGCCGCGGCGCCGCGGCGGCGAGCCCCGCCCCGGGCGTGCTGGCCCCGCCCCACAAGGGCGTTGCTGAGCCGGGATTGGCTGAAATGTCCTGTCTGCGTTCTGATTGGTCGGGCCAGGGCGTTCATTCATCTAGAGCAGGCCTCTTGCAGAAGTTTCTCCAGGGCTGCTTCACTTTCTTCTCTCCGCACAACAGTTGGACTTTCCAGGTAAATAGATAAAATGCAGGTCTATGCGTCCACAGGTGAGGTGCCGCCGAAAATAGTGTTGGCCCCATCTCTCAGTTTGCTGTAAACTGCATCCAAAGCACACAGGTGGAGAACAGGGAGAGGCGTGTGGTGGGGACTGCATTTTGCAGCGGGGGGGAGGCTGCGCGGTTCATCCCCTTCGCTGGGGCAGCTTCTCAGAAGACTCACGTCGCTAGAACCGGCGCTGTCTACCGACACTTACATCTCACTGTCTTCTGTCATGTTGTTCCATATGCTAGGAATGCTTTTCCTTCTCAAGCGTCCAATTTTTTTTTAAGATTTTATTTATCTATTCATGAGAGAGAGAGGCAGAGACACAGGCAGAGGGAGAAGCAGGCTCCATGCAGGGAGCCTGACATGGGACTCGATCCCGGGTCTCCAGGATCGCGCCCTGGGCTGAAGGCGGCGCTAAACCGCTGAGCCACCCGGGCTGCCCTTTGTGTGTGTGTGTGTGTGTGTGTGTGTGTGTGTGTGTGTGTGTGTCTAAATATTCCTATTCAGGGGGATCCCTGGGTGGCTCAGCAGTTTAGTGCCTGCCTTCGGCCCAGGGCATGATCCTGGAGACTTGAGATCGAGTGCGGCGTCGGGCTCCCTGCATGGAGCCTGCTTCTCCCTCTGTCTGTGTCTCTTCCTCTCTCTCTGCGTCTCTTATGAATAAATAAATAAAATATTTTAAAATAAAATAAGTAAGTAAGTAAGTAAATAAATAAATAAATAAATAAATAAATAAATAAATAAATATTCCTATTCACTAGGATCCTCTGGAGAAAAACCTGATTGCAGGGCTTGGGCACGGAACACATAAAGTGAGCCTGGAACATTTTCGAAAAACTTTTTATTTGGAAATAATTTCAAAGTTGCAACACGTTGCAAAAATGAAAATAGTACAAGAAACATCTGTATACCCTTTACCCAGATTCACCTATGGTTAACAGTTTATCCTTTGCTTAACCACATATGGGCTCTCTCTCTCTCTTTTTTTAAAAATTTCATTTATTCATGAGAGATACAGAAAGAGAGACAGAGACACAGGCAGAGGGAGAAGCAGGCTCTCTGCCAGCAGACACTCAACCACTGAGTCACCCAGGTGCCCATGGACTGTCTCTCTATCTCTAACTTTTTTTTGAACCATTACAGGGTTTCACACATCTCGGCCCCTATCTCTAAATACTTCTGTAGTTCCTAAAAATAGAGAGATGCTCTTACACTCTTATGAACTTTATACACTTACATTTACATAATACTTTTATTTAATCTACCATCCATATTCAAATGTTGTCCGTTGATCTAATTATGTCCTTTTTTTTTTTTTTTAAATTATGTCCTTCATAGCATTTTCTCCCCTCCAATACAAGGTCTAGTCGAGGGTCAGGTATTGCATTTAGTAGTCGTGCTCCTTTCTTTATTTTTTAAGTAGGCTCCATACCCGGGGAGGAGTTTGAACTCATGACCCTGAGATCGAGACCTAAACTGAGATCAACAGTCACATGTTTAATGGACTGAGTCACCAAAACACCCCATTGGTTGTATTTCTTTAGATTCCTTAAATCTAGAATATTTACATAACTGGCTTTTAAAAAAATATTATTACAGACCCCTGACTTTTTTTTTTTAAGATTTTATTATTTATTCATGAGAATAGACAGAGAGAGAGAGGCAGAGGCACAGGCGGAGGGAGAAGCAGGCTCCATGCAGGGAGCCCGATGTGGGACTCAATCCTGGGTCTCCAGGGTCACGCCCTGGGATGAAGGCAGGGGCTAAACCGCTGAGCCACCAGGCTGCCCACCTGACTTTTTTTTTTAATAGAGTATTCCTCATTTTCTGTTTATCTGATGTTCCCCCTTGGTATAATTGAGATAATACACTCTCCGCTGGAATACTGCTGAGGCAATGTATCCTTAGGATATCATATCTGGAGGCACATGATGTCCCTCTGTCTCCCATAGACAATGTTAATTTTGATCACCCAGCCAAGAAGTTGCCCAGTTTCTCCACTGTATAATTACTTTCCTCCCTCCCCCTTGCAACTAATAATTGGTCTGTGAGGAAACACTTTAAGGCCCTTTAAATATCCTGCTCCTCATCAAACTTTCTCCCTAGATTTAGCATCCATTGATGGTCTGATTCAATGTTTACCATGGTGGTGTAAACATCTCTTGGCACAAGGAGGTGGGGATGGAAATGTATCAAAGAAAATGGGAACATACTGAAAAAACACAGGAGCAAGCAAATGGCCAAATCTGGAACAATCTAAGCATCAAAGTAAATAATGCTAATAAATTATAAGCCATTGAAGGAAAGTAATAATCCACGAATCCACAATAAATAGATGCCCATATCCTCCTGCTCCTTTAAATCTCAGTTCAGGGACACCTGGGTGGCTCAGTGGTTGAGCGCCTGCCTTCGGCCCAGAAGACCTGGGATTAAGTCCCACATCAGGCTCCCTGCAAGGAGGCTGCTTCTCTCTCTGCCTGTCTCTGCCCTTCTCTCTCTGTGTCTCTCATGAATAAATAAATAAAATCTTAAAAAAAAAAAACAAAAAACCAACTCAGTTCAGCCTTTGAGAGAACTGACCCTGTGGTGGTAGCTGTACCCCTCTGTGCTATTATACGGGCTGTGCCTCTCCTCTGACCGCCACCATCATGTGACACTTTCCTGACTAGGGAATGGAGCTGAATTGAGCCCTGGCCTTTACCTGTCCCTGACCCAAAGGGAGCAGGCCCTGCAGGCTCAAGTATGAGACCTGGGGCTGAGGGTCTGGACCCTGGGAACCCGGTCTTGCCATGGCCTCAGGGTCCCCTTATCCCAAGGGCTCAGCCCTGCCAAAGGATTCTGGTTTCCCTTTTAAAGAGACACCCAGGGGATCGCTGGGTGGCTCAGTGGTTTGGCGCCTGCCTTTGGTCCAGTGTGTGATCCTGGAGTCCCGGGATCGGGTCCCGCGTCAGGCTCCATGCATGGAGCCTGCTTCTCCCTCTGCCTGTGTCTCTGCCTCTCTCTCTCTCTCAGTCTGTGTCTCTCATGAATAAATAAATAAATAAGATATTTTTTTAAAAATTAAAAAAAAAAATAAAGAGACACCCAGGGATCCCTGGGTGGCTCGGCGGTTTGGCGCCTGCCTTCAGCCCAGGGCGTAATCCTGGCGTCCCAGGATCGAGTCCCACGTCTGGCTCCCCGCGTGGAGCCTGCTTCTCCCTCTGCCTGTGTTTCTGCCCCCCCCCCTCTCTCTCTCTCTCTGTCTCTCATGAATAAATAAATAAAATCTTTAAGAAAAAAAACTTCAGGAAAAAAAAATAAAGAAAGAAACACCCAAGGGCACCTGAGTGGCTTAATCAGTTGGGCATCTGCCTTTGGCTCAGGTCATGATCTCAGGGCCCTGGGATTGAGCCCTGCATCGGGCTCCCTGCTCAGTGAGAAGCCTCCTCCCTCTATCTCTGTGTTCTCTCTCTCTCTCTCTTAAATAAATAAATAAATAAATAAATAAATAAATAAATAAATAAATAAAATCTTAAAAAAGAGAGAGAGACCCAGTAAGCAGAATCTTCCTCAGAGATATCACTTGGCCCTCTAGGGTTCTCTGCCCACCACCTTGGAATGGGCTGTGGTACAACCCTAGGGAAGCTCTCCTACCAAAGAATAAGACATTTTTGGATTTCCACTAGTGCCCAGAGCCTCGCTCAGGGGCCAGTGGTGTAGTGGCAGCTTCCTCTCCTTCCTTTCCTGGCCATTTACAGGCCCTGCAGAGGGCCCCTCCCTCTAAGCAAGAAGGAGCCCTCCCCAGATGTTCCTTCACCTGTAGTTCTGCTCCCCAAATCCCACCTAGGAATACTGCCCCATCCCCAACCTCCTCCATGAATCGTTATCGCTGAGAAGAACCAGATTGAAACATCTCTCAGACTCAATTGATCTCAGGCAGGCCTCTTTGGAATTATAAGAATGATAATAAGCAAAACAGGCATCATTCTTTGAGTGCATTAAAGTGACAAGGTACCGACTCTGCAGCCAGGCCACCTGTGTCCTTATCCCCAGCTCTGCAAAGAGGCTTAGACAAGTCACTAATCTCTCTGCGCCTCAGTTTCCTCATCTGTGAACAAGGCCTAGTGGTAGTACCTACCAGAGGGCTGTTGATGAGTAAATGAGGTAAGGATGTGAATGTTGGGGTGCCTGACTGGCTTAGGCAATGGAGTATGATATCCATTCCTGAGTGGATATCATAGTCCTGAGTTCAAGCCCCACGTTGGGTGTAGAGTTTAAAAATAATGATAATGATAATAATAATAATAATAATAATAAGAAGAAGAAGAAGAAGAAGAAGAAGAAGAAGAAGAATTTTATTTTTTTGAAGATTTTATTTACCTGTACATGAGAGACAGAGAGAGGCAGAGACATAGGGAGAGGGAGAAGCAGGCTTCTTGCAGGGAGCTAGATGTAGGACCTGATCCCGGGACCCCAGGATCATGACCTGAGCTAAAGGCAGACGCTCAACCACTGAGCCACCCAAGCATCCCAATAAAAAGAGTTTTAAAATAGAACGTAAATGTTGGGGCACCTGGGTGGCTTAGTCAGCTGGACATCTAACTTCGGCTGGGATAGATGATCTCTGAGATAGATAGACCCTGATGATCTCAGGGTCCTGGGATAGAGCCTGGTGCTAGAATGCCCCACAACACTCCCACCTTAAGCTGGGCCCCCGAATTCAATGCTTTATCCCCAGTTACAATTGTTTTCATCTTTAAAGGCATGGCTCAAAAGCCAGTTCATCAAAGGTGCCCTCTCTGACCTCTCCCCCATGAGAATGAACCACTTCCTCCCCATGGAGCCCCAGAGCCCTCTGCTTACAGTTGACTTTACTGGCCCACGCTGCCTTGTATTATTTGCTAGCTGTTCCCCATCGACCCTCCCCTTAAACTTGGGAGGTGAGGAGGGGCTATTACATATTGTTCATTTTGGGGATCTCAGTATGGGTACACAGGAGGTGATCAAAAATGGTCCTGGTGGGCAGCCCAGGGTGGCTCAGTGGTTTAGCACCGCCTTCAGCCCAGGGCATGATCCTGGAGACCCAGGATCGAGCCCCGCTTCGGGCTCCCTGCATGGAGCCTGCTTCTCCCTCTGCCTGTGTCTCTGCCTCTCTCTGTGTGTGTCTCTCATGAATAAATAAACAAAATATTTTTAAAAAATCTTAATGGTTACCTGAAATTCCATTTATGTATGCCTGATTTCTGCCCCCAGCTGGCAGCCCCTGTACAGGAGGGCAGGATCCCTGGAGCCTTACAAACTGGTACCAGTGAAGGGAAGACAGGTGGTTTTTGTAAGGACAAAACATATGCATCTCACTCACCTGTCAGAAGTCTGTCCTCTGGCAAATAGTTACAGACAGTCCCTGACTTGATGGTACAGTATGCGAATTTCAACTTTATGATGGTGCGAAGACCATATGCATTCAGTAGAAACTATACTTCAAATTGTGAATTTGGATCTTTTCCTGGGCTGGTGATATGCGGTATGATGTTCTCCCGTGATGCCAGGCAGCAAGGCTCAGCTCCCAGCCAGCTCCGAGACCAGGAGGGTCATAACCCATGTACTGATAACCAGTCCATACCCACATACCCGTTCTGTTCTTCACTTTTGGCATAGTATTTGATAAATTACATGACATAGTTAAGACCTTATTATAAAATAGGCTTTATAGAAGAGGATTTTGCCCAATTCTAAGTGTTCTGAGCACAGTTAAGGCAGCCTAGGCTAAGCCGTGATGCTCAGTAGGTGAGATGTATTAAATGTGTTTTTTACTTATGATCATTTCAATTTATGATGCCTTTGTCAGGATGTAACTCCACTGTAAGTCGAGGAAGAGCTGTACTCAGCTCATGGGGCCTGCCAGGCTGGGAGGTGTGGGCGTTGAGGCAGAAGGAGCTCCTGCGGAGAGCAACAAGACCCTGAGACACGTAGGTGGGCAGGAGGGGCAGAGGGGCCACTAAGGAGCAGCTCGCTATGCAAGGGAAGGACAGTTTACAGAAAGTGCTACAGGCATGACATCTGGTGCTGGCACTCTGGGGGATGGGGGAAGGAGCCCGGGCTCCTTCTCTCAGATGAAAGTCAGGTGGGCAATCCCACAGGCACCCATCCAGTTACCAATCCCACCATCCTGGGAGGGGGTTTTACTCATTTTTTTTTTAATAAAAAATGTTTCCACTGTTTCCATGTTTCATCCATGTAGTTTTTCAAAACTCCCAAGTGTTACAACCAATTGTTTGTGTGTCTGAGTTTTCTTGGTCAGATCCATGAAGATGGAGAAAAGGATAGGATTCCCCAAATTATCTGGATGTTCACACCACTTTCTTTGCCACCTCTGGCCCAATGAAGCTGCCTTTGGTGATTCTAGGAGGAGAGGGTTTCTTGGTGGCCAGGACAATGTGGTTGTTGCCAACACCACAGCCACATGTTCTTGTCCTCGATCTGCGCCCCAGCATGTGTGTGGGGCGGAAGTCTCAGAGGGGATATGGCCCATTTTCCCTGGGGTCCAGCTGGAACCCATTCTCTCCAAGCTGGAGCCCCGCAGCTCTCTAGCAGCCTCAGCCTCATGGCAGAGGTGGGACCCAGCAGACACGCTCCCATGTCTCTGTGCTTAATATAGCCCCAGACTTGGCAAGAAGCTTTCCTCAATTTCCCATTTGCTCTCTGGGAACAGCAAGTGGTCTTGACTGTTCCAGCAGAGGAGTAGGGGGTGAGGACCACAAAGGGGAGAGAGTGGAACATAGTTGGAGGACAGGTTGGGAAGCGCCTCTCTAAGGAGTTTAGATTTTATTCTCCAAGCAGTGGGGAGTCATCCGTCTTTTCTTTCTTTTTTTTTTAATAATAAATTTATTTTTTATTGGTGTTCAACTTGCCAACATACAGAATAACACCCAGTGCTCATCCCGTCAAGTGCCCCCCTCAGTGCCCGTCACCCATTCACCCCACCCCCCCGGCCTCCTCCATCCTCTTTTCAACAAGACAGAGACATCACCAGTATCTGCTTTAGCAAACAGGGGCTAGCAACCGAGGAGGATGGACGGAAAGCAGGAGCCCCGGTGGCCAGAATTAGGGCAGAGCAGCGGGAATGGGGATGGGGAGGAGATTCCAGTGAATTTCAGGAAGTAGAAAGCCCTGAATTTACTCAGAGGTTTAATTTTTAGAGACAGGAAGAAAATAGCATTTGAAATTGGTAGCTCAGATGAATGGGAGGTGCCTGTCTTCAGGACACAGAATTCTGGCAAAGGAGGACACAGAGATCATGGGTTCCAGGCTTGCCATGCTGGAGGTGAGGTGGCTCTGGGCCAGCCCGTCCAGTGGCAGCCACACATTCCAATCAGGAGCCCAGGAGAGGGAGTGAGTACTAGAATGGGTCACCAGCACAGACGGCTGACAGCAGGCACATTGATCTAATGCCCTTACCGGTAACGACACTAGCAGTTCTTGAACATTCGATGTGCTAGGCGGTGTTCTGGACACCTCACCTGTGTGGATTGGTTTTATCCTCATCACAGTCTTTTGAGATAGGTATGCTGTAAGCTCCGAACACAGGGAAGGAAACCAAGGCACAGAGAAAGTTCAGTAACGAGGACATGCAGCAGGCAAGTGGAGCGGCCAGTATTGGTCCCTGCTCCACTCTAGCCCCACTGTGGTAACATCCTGGGAATTGTGGGATCTCAGGGAAACTGAACAGAATTGTGCCCTGGAGAAGTTCCTGGTATGGACTGAATGGAAGAAAGGAAGGAGCTGGCAGGAAAACCAAGAGCATCTGGAGTCATTTCAGGGGCATCCAGGACTACAAGGGGACAGAGTGGGGCAGGGAGGGGGCCCCAGGGGAAATGACTAGGGGCTGGCTGGTGACCTCCCCCCTCCCAGAGCTGTCCCCAGAATGCTGGAGGAAGACGCCACCGCAAGATCCAGTGGGGATGAGGAAGCAGACCGAGTATGTCTGGTTTCTTTTTAGAGGAAGTCTGTTGAGGAATGGGCAAGAGAGAACCAGGGCATGGCCTGAGGGCAGGGCAGGGCTGGGCTTCAGGCTTCTGGAAAAGGAGACATCCTTCAGGTTTATAGGTATGAAGTAGAGAGAAGGGGAGAAAGGAAGAACTGATGTAGTCTCCTGGAGCAGGAGGAGGACTGGGCTTGAAAGCTCAGGGACATCTCATCCTCTGAGCTGAGTATAACCCATAGGGGAGGACCCAGGGCAGAAGCTGGGGAATAAGGTGGGGGTGAGAGTGGAGGAGGAATGAACAGGACTTGATAACCAATAGAACGCAGGCAAGGGACACTGAGGACTGAGCTTTCTAGCTGCCAAGCCAGAGGAGGAGGAGGCTTGAGGAGGGAAGGGCTCTGAGCTGGATTCCAGCCTCCTGCCCCTGAGGAGTGCCAGGGACCTGCAGGCTGGCCTGGGAACCCAGGAGGAACTTACAGCTTAGAGGCAGTGGTGGGAGTGAGGGAGGTTACCCAGGAGGCTGTGAGGGGCAGGGGAGGGGACCGAGGACAAGTTCTGAGGAGACAACTCTGTGCTCAAGACGTGTCCTTCAAGGAAGAGCATTCAAATGAGTGCCTGGTTTCATCTGATGACTATATTAATAACACATTAAAAGATTCTATGAATACTCGGAGGGGATGCAAACAGGGGTATCTCCATGCATTTTCTGGGCTCCGAAATGCCAAGGTGACAGCGAGGAACTGCAGAAGGATCTTGCAAGTAAGCAGGAAAGCGACAGATGAAGTGCACGGTGGGCAGCAGTCAGGTAACACCTGTGATGACATAATCTAGAAGACTGGCAAGGAGGATCAATCCCAAGCTCCCAGTGACAACTTCAGGACAAGAGCCAGGAGTCAGCATGGAGGCATGAGTCAGTCTGCCTTGATTATTAAGGATCTTTAACCTGGGGTTTAGGGACTACCTCCTGGTGTGTCAAGGGCCCTCCCGAAATTGAATGTATCACCAAGTGAAGGAGCATGAGGAGAGGGGGTGGAAGAAGAGCCGAGATCCTGAGGCTCTGGGAGCCCAGTCCTTGAGCTGGGCTCATCAGGCTAAGCCCATGTCTCCTCAAGGAGGGTGTGGTGCTGAGGTTTCTCTGGCTCCCAGGTTCCTGGCTTGCTAAAGAAACTCCCTTGACATGCAAATGATGGAAACACACGGTGTCTGGGGCACTTTGGTTTGTGGTTTTTACCATCAGATGTCTCTGTGGCTGAGCACGCTGGTTCATCTCCGCAGAGCTAGGGGACTGCAAGCCCTCGGAAGAAGAGAGAGGGGCTATTATCTGGATTCGGGGCCCAGATGGGAAGGGAAGCGGGCCTCTAAGGCTGGCTTGTCTCAGACCATGGGCAGACCCTCTGTGCGGCTGCCTGGGGGCAGAGCTGGGACTGTACCCTCCTCAGAGCTCCTAGGTAGCTTCTCTTCAGTGCAGGTGCTGGGCCGTGGCCACCTGCCCCACCCTACCCACCCTCAAACTGGGAGTTTGAAACCAAACCAGGTGGAAAAAGAACAAAGTTGATTTCCCATTTATTGAACAAGTTCTTCTATAGAAAAATCTCGGGGGCTCAGGAGCCTCTGAAGTGACCGGGCATGCAGGGAGGAACTAGGGGGAACGGCAGGAGGGATCGCCGATGTGATGGGTGACGGCTTTGATGCCCTGACCCCCCCCACCACCTCCTCTGACCTTGACACCGGGCTTCCCTTCCCGAGCCGGGACTCCCAGGGGCAGCCCCTCCCCCACACTCGAGCCGTCCCGGGCCCACAGGTGCGTCCGCGCGTCCGCGCTCCGCACTCGCGCGGGGCCGCCGGGCTCTGCGGTCCCCGCCCCCCGCCCCCCGCCCCCCACCGCCGGGGGCACCGAGGCTCCTCCACCGCGCCCTGCGGCCGGCCCGCGGGGACTGGCGGCGGCCGGGCGGAGGGCGGACACAGAGGCGGCCCGCCAGCGCCCCCGGCCCCCCGGCCCCGCCGCTTCCCCACCCGTTCCCGCTCCCTCCCCCCTCCCAGCGGGTCTGGGGGCGCAGCGGCCGGGCCGGGCCGGGCCCCGCGCCCCGCCCGCGGCCCCGCTCCTCCCCGCGCGGCCCCACTTGTGGCCCCGCCGGCGGCCGCGCAGGGACAGCTGCACTTCTCGCCGCCCGCCGCTAGGAAGCCGGCCTCGCCTCGCTTTCTCCGCCTCCCGCGCCCCAGCCGCGCCGCCGCGCCGGGCCCGCCGCCGCCGCCGCCGCCGCCGCCGCCGGATCGCGGCCCCTCCCCCGCCCGCCGCCCCTCCGGCCCCTCCGGCCCCTCCGGCCCCTCCGGCCCCTCCGGCCCGCGGGGAGCGGACGCGCGCGGCGGCTGCTCGGTAAGACCCTCCCTTCGCTCCCCGCGGGCCGGCCCGCTCGGCCCCGCGGCCCCACCTTCTCGGGCGCCGGGCGCCGGGCGCCGCCGGGAGGGCCGGGCCGGGCGGGCGCGAGTTTGATTCCCGGCGCTGCCGCCGCGGCTCCCGGGGAACCCGCGCCGCCCCGGGCGCACGTGGCCGGGTCGCGGCCCTCGCCCCCTCCCCCGCCCCCCACCAGGCCGTGGGAGCGCGGGCCGGGCGGGCACCGGGGGGCGGGAGTGGGGCCCGGGGTGGGGGTGGGGGCGGGGCGGGGGCGGGGGTGGTCGCGGGCGGGGAAGGGCCGCCAGGCCTCCGCGAGCCCCCGCCGCGAGCCCCCGCCGCGAGCCCCCGCCCCGAGCCCCCGCCCCGAGCCCCCGCCCGGCCGCTCCCCCTTTCGTGTGTGCGCCCCTCGCCGCGGGCCCCGGCCTGGGGGCGCTGGCGGGTGGGGGCGCCGGCTGGGGCAGAGCCCTCCTGGGGGGAGGGGAGGCCGGCCGCCCGTCCCCGCCGATGTCACAGGTCGGCTCAGCCCTTTCTGGTCCCACCCGGTCCCCTGGGAGCTGCATCTCCCGGTGGCTCGCTGGGGAAAGTTCAGAGCGCGCTGTCCCCGCCCCTGCTCCCCCGCCCTCCCGCTCCGAGCGCCCCGGGCTCTAAGCGCCAGGGGGCTGGTGTTGGCGTCTCTTCACCCTTCCCTCTTCAGTTTCTCCTTGCATTGTTGCCTTACACCCAGCGTTGGCTTGGTCATTTCTTTTCCTCTTAGAAGTTTTGGCTGCAGGAAATTTATACTGAAATTAAATTCCCGGGGAGGAATTTGTTTTAGGGGGAAGGAGGTCTTAGATTTTCTTTTATTATTTTATTTATTTATTTATTTGTTTGTTTATTTTGGTGAGAGTGGAGGGTGAGGTGAAGGACTGGGAGTTTAGAATAAGATGTCCTAGGGGTGGTACAAGATGCAAGGAGACCATCTCACTGCCCACCTGGCCTCCAGGTGGGAGTGCCACTGAGCATGGGGAATAACCCTTCTCTTCTGTTATCCTGCAAATCCTGAGCCAACTGGTCCAGGAGAAAAAGACTCAGGGAGATGTTCTTTGGCAGGCATGCTCATCTGTACAGCCTGTGTGGGGTAACCACGTGCGCCTGAAAGAGGTGAGGGACACAGGAATTCTCTCACGCAGGAAGTCATCTTACCATGAGATTCGACTCCCTTGTGGGATCAGGTGTGAAATTGGGCTCTCTCTGTTGTCGAGGGTTGATGCCATTGGGACCTCTATTTTGAATGTAGCGTGGCATCTCTGGGACAGAGAAACCTGGCTCAGGTCACCAAGAGGCTGAAGGGTGTGTGCAGGAGAGTTGGGTCTGAAACCATCCTGTCCCCTTTCTGCAGCTGGAAGGAGCAGGAGACAAGGGAACAGGAGAGGTGCCTCAGGCCTGGGCAAATCCTTAAGCCGGAGAGAAACCTTGGACAACTAGGCTGGCCTAGGAGTGATCATATGACTAGGGGGCACTTGGAGGCCAGAGGTTGGGGTCACCGCCCCCTCTGAGAATATGGTGAAAGCTCCAACTCTTCCTGCCTCACACATGTATGTTGCAGGGACACGTTTTGTACACACTATCAGAATGTTACTATACCCTTTGGAACTGGAACTCCTTTTAAGACCCCTGACCCACAGTCTGGCCCAACATAGACCATTCAGAATAGTTTCCTCTTTCGTGGCCAGTCAGTGAGTAATCCCAGGGTGTGAAGAGTAGACGTCCCAAGAGGTCTTTTCTCAATGCCCTTCTCATGCAACTTTGGGCTGGTGGCCATGGAGACCTGGGAACTCTGGACAAGATCCAGCTCCCTACAGTTAGCCAGAGGATGGGGGTGGGTGTATGGGACGGGGGGCTTCTCCAGGGGCTGATTTTGCTGCCTGGGTGGTAGGAAAGCTCTGGGCACTGTGCCAGGGCCACAGTGCTGTTGAATTAGAGGCAAATATAAGGATTAGGGTATGGGATGGATATTCTGGTATTTCTACTGAGTATAGGAGCCAGGCGCTTTAAGAACCCCAGCTTATTCTTGGGGAAGTGGGGTTGAGGTGGGAGAAGGAGCTTTAGTGGGGAGTGTAAGTGTGAAAACGCTCCTCTTGAGGAGGTTTTGGGGAGGAGTTGTCCAAGGCCAGGATCTACATACTGTAGGTTCCTTAGATCTCTCTGGACTTTAAAAGGCAAGTGGGGGCCAGAGGAGATGGTTGTCACCAACCCCAGTGCCTTCCCAGGAGGGATGGCCTGCCTTTTCTTTCTTAGCCAAAGCTCCCTAGTTGGGCTGCTCGGTTGTTTGTGGCATCTGCACTTGCTAGGGATCCGGAAGAGCCTTTAGTAGGGCCTGTCATCTCTGACTTCTCTGCTTTGGTGTTGGGAGGCTCTTCCTATGCTCAAGTGCCCCCACACAGAGGTAGCTCATGGGGATTTCACTTTGTTTAACTCGCCTGCACAACGTTTGTCATAGAGTAGCACTCACACTTGTGTCCCCCTTGGGAGCTTCCTATGTTTACTCTGCCTTGATTGATTTCCCCCATCCTAGCATATATGGCAAAAGCACTGGGGGCTGGAAGCTGGGAGTCAGACAGGGATCATCTCTGACTATAGAAGATGGCCTGGAAGAGATGCCTCCATTTCATTGGCTCTTATGCCTACAGGAAGTAAGAACCACAGAGGGTCTTGGAGATGGTGGTGGGCCCGTAGTCCCTGAATTTGGGACTTGAAAGTCATCTTGTTGAGATGTAAAGGTCCTGTGGCAGTGACTAAAAATTCACATTCCTCAGTGGCCAGGACTTGTCTGCCTGCTGCTGGCCTACAAAACACCTGATGGTGAATTTAGGATGCTGGCTGTGGTGGCTCACTCAGCGCTTCTCTGATGGCTCTGCTTTCAGCCTCCCAGGGAACACCTCCCACATGTCAGAGCAGTATAATGGACTCCGATTCATCCAGCTATTACTCTTACTTTTAAAACAGGTCATAAATGATACATGCTATAACAATGCCTGTAAACATAAATTCCCTTATAAAACATCACCTTTTCCTTTGTGTTACAGTGGCACTAAGTTTCTTTGAGGAATGATTGGTGGGTAAAAAAGTTCCAGCTCCCTCTGACCTCTTTTCCCCAGGAAGTAAGCAGGGCTCATTTTGCAGTTCCCCATCATAGCTCAGTAGAGTTAAGGTCAGTAGTTCAGAGGACCCAGTCCTTCATCTTCCATTCTGATTTTGTAAGCACCTCAGTTTCTCAGCTTCAGAAAGTGTGGAAGGAGATCTAATGTGTACACCAGACAAAGAGTGTAGTGTACTTCTTCAGTGCAGAAGCTATTATTTATTATTATTACTATTATTTCCGTACATGGGTACTAATGGTTTTCAGGCTCCTTATTGTTAGGGAAAATCTTTGGTAAAGACTGTAGAGGTAGAGGCTGGCTTTAGAAGGGGTCTGATGGAGTGGGGTGAGGTTTTAAAATTATGAGCAAAGAGGACTGCATGATGGGGAGATGGGGAGCCTGAAATGTCAGGGGTGATGGACAAGAGAGAAGCATAGTTGAGTGCAGAATGACTCAGCATCAGTAGCCCTGCTGTGGACCAACTCTTCTCCCTTCTCTTTGGAGACTTTGCCCTGTAAGCTAGTAGGGATAAGATGGGTGGGGGAGGATCATAATAAGTTAGGAGGGTTGCACAGCTTTTATGTTGATGCTAACATTGGTCCTGGAGGGATGGGGCAAAGGGGGTCTGGAGGAAAGGAGTCAGGTGGGGATGGGGACAGGCCCATGATACAGTCAAGAGTGGAGGGGGATTCTGGGAAGGAAAAGTTTTGGGGAATAGTGAATCCAGCACTCACCGGGCACCTGCTATGGGTCAGATCCTGTTTCAAGTGCTTCTCACGGATCAGCTCATTTCATTCTCATAAGATTCTATGAGATGTTATATCTATTTTTCAGTTAAGAAACAGGATGTAATGAGGTGAAATAACTTGCCCAAGGTCACATGGCTAGAAGGTGGTAGAGCCAGGATTCGAATCCAAGATGCCTGGCTACAGAGGTTATATCCTTAGAGAAATTCATAGAGGGACCACTCCTGGGCTAGTAGTAGAGAGAGGTGAGGACTGGGCGGGGGGGTGGTGTAGAGGAGGTGGGAGGTTGAAGGGGCTTGTCCTATGCTTGAAGGGCTGCCCATGCAATGTTCAAACATAACCAGAACATGCCTGAATTGTTCAGTCTGTGGAGAACTGGCCAAGGGCCAGGCATTCTACTGGGGCCTGATGCCAGACACAAAGGTCATTAAGACATGGCCCCTGCCCACAAGATGCCTATGGTCTAATAGGGGAGACAAATATGTTAGCCTAGAACTCCAGTTCTTGGCCATGGCAAGTACTGCGGTGAGACAAAGTGCTGCAGAGGGGATGCTTTGCCATCCAGTAGAGTGGGGCAGGGAAGGCCTCCTGCAAGAGTCAGCACTTGAGCTGAGTGAGGGTAAAGAGGGCTCCACTCTGCAGGGCTTTCGATCTGGCCACAGAGGACGTCACTCTGTGAACTCTGATTAGAACCGAGGGTCAAACGTTCTGGATTTGGCAACATGCTGGCCGAGATGAGGCAGGAACCGGGAAGTGCAGTTGGCTTCCTTGATGTCTTGTGGTTTTTAAGAGTCACCTCCGTAATGCTTGCAGTGAACTTGCTGAAGAAGAAGTAAAAATCTCCTAAGAGTTACTGCCCAGAGGGCGGCCCGGCTGGCTCAGTTGGTAGAGCATAGAGCGGTAGAGCGTGCAACTCTTGATCTCTGGGTTGTAAGTTCAAGCCCCATGTTGGGTGTAGGGATTACTTAAAAAAAATAATTTTTTTTTTTTTTGAAAAAAAGTTACGCTCAGAGCACAGTGATTCACTCTAGTCTCTCTGAACTTAGAAGCAGAACCAGAGGCAAATGGATGTAAGCTGCAAAGGACTCAAGTAAGGTATGAAGAAAATGTTCCTTGCAGATAGGATGTGAGATGTGAGAACAAGTGACTCATAGGAGTGGAGGGGAACGGCCTTCCCCGAAGGTCTTTGAAAATGGGAACAAATTTAATTTGTCTTGGTGGTTGAAGAGGTTTCATCTGGAGACAGGAAGATGAAGTAGAGGCCCCTAGAGGTCTGTGTCAGCTCAGCGATAGGGTAAGAGGAGCTGGAAGTTTTGAGCTAGAAGATTGCTCAAATCTGGCCTCAATCCTTATTTTACCATGGAAGTGACCACGGCAGATGGCCTGTAATGTGGAGTGGCTCATCCATTAGTCAGTGAGCCAGGACACCACGCACCAAGCACATCTGCCCAACAGCTGAGGTCTTGCCCTGCCCTGATCCCAGTCAGAGGGGATGCTTACTGGGAGCGCCCATAGGGTGAGGTCCAAGCTTTGTGGAAAGGGCTGCAGGAACCCTGCGAGGGGCTGACGTTCTGGCTGTTGGCACTATAGAACTAGCGTCAGCTCTGCTCAGATGTTTCTGACAATGACGTTCCCTGTTGGAGCTAGGGGGTCATCTTAGTCACCCTGCTAGCCTGGCACCTACAAGAGCTTCAGGTGCACATTTGGAGCCCCCAATAAACTTTTTTTTAATATTTAATTTATTTATTCATAAGAGACACACAGAGAGGCAGAGACATAGGCAGAGGGAGAAGCAGGCTCCCTATGTGGAGCCTGATGTGGGACTGGATCCCAGGACCCCAGGATCATGATCTGAGCCAAAGGCACTTACTTGCTCCACCACGGAGCCACCCAGCTGCCCCTAAACTTTGCTGAATGAAAAGTAATAGCAGACAATCCAAAAGTTGTTACTCTTTTACCATGCACTTGTTGGGCTAGTGCATTGTCTCTCCAATTGTGTTTTGCTTAAGCTGACAGTAGAATCATTATCTAATATTCCCAGCCACAGAGAATAAAAGGTGGCCCAAATTTGCTGCAGCAAGGCTAAGTAACACAACGTGGTTTAGGATCTTCCTCCAAACGTACAATTCTTTGAAAGATAGTCAAGGGCTGACGTTATGTTCATTTACAATGTTTTGTTGTTCTATGATGTTTTAGGTTTGTTATAGTTCCTAGCACAGAAGTAAAGGCTGCATTTTTCAAACTTAGGAAAAGCATATGACACAGTGATCTAAACTGCATGCATTCAGCTAGAAGGCTACAGAAATCTCTGAAGAGAACAAGTCTTGGTCTCAGAAGAGAATCAGTCAGATTGAGCCAACTAGGAATGGATGCTGAACAGTGGGTTTAAAATACTTTACTTGCTGGGGGTCAGTTTAAATGGACCTGTGCCAATTAAAGCAAAGCAGAGGCAGAAAACACTAGGCTTCCTCCTCTGACCCTGTTGTCCCTTGTTTGTTAAGGAAGCAGGAGGTTCTAGGGGGAGCCTGACAGAGCTCTGGTTTGAAGCTCTGTTGGAGAGAAGATTCTCTGTGGTCATGTAGGGTGATCACACATAGGAAATGATTTCATTTTGTTCAGGTCTGAGATTAGTTTCGGTTTCAGGCTGTGCCAGGAGCTGAGCGAGCCAGCGAGCTAGGGCGAGCTCAGGGAGGGGTGAGCTGGGAGACAGTCTCCCCATCGGCCACGTGGGCTAGTGGCAAGGTGGCCAGACAGGGAACTCCTGCGCTGAGGAAGAAGATGAAACAGAGGTGCAGTCGGGCAAGGAAGCCATCGAGTGTCTGTGTGTCTGCAGACTGGGATGGGTGATGAGGGAGGGAGCATGTGAAGATAGCAGTGGGTGTGCGTAGGACACAAGCCTGCACGGGCTGGGAGGTCACAGGGAGGCTGTAAAACACACATTACCTGCACAATGTGTGTGGGTTTTCCATGAACAGGTGTAGACCTGAGAGGAAGGCAAGGTATAAGTACACCTGGGACTAGCATCCTTCAAACTAGCCCCCACTGTGCACATTTCCTTGCAATTTCTTTTCCTTAAAAAAGAAAAAGAAGTCAAATTAAGTTTTGCAAGCTGACAGTTGAGAACTTGTAGACCCTTGCAAGTTGGGGCATCCTGTAAGAACTTCAAGCTGTCATTTTTCCAGAGACGGTATGGGGCCAGTCTGGTTGTTTCCCAGGCATCATTATCCTAGAGAACCAGCAGTACCCCTCCCCAACTGGATCTGGGGGAGGCACACACAGATGTTTTGTCCCTCTTAGCAGTCCCATCTCATCACTGCATTTTATTTCTCCAAGTCATAAATTCATTTTGTCTCTCAGAGAATCACTGGAGTGCCTGGCTAGCTCAGTCTGCAGAGCATGTGACCCTTGATCTTGGAGTTGTGAGTTCAAGCCCCACATTGGGTGTAGAGATTACTTTTTAGGGAAAAAAAAATATTTATTTATTTATTTGAGAGAGAGAGAGTGAGCAAGAGAGAAAGAACACAAGCAAGGGGAGCCGCAGAGGAATGGAACAAGCAGGCTTCCAGCTGAGCAGAGAGCCCAGTGAGGGGCTCAATTCCAGGACCCTGAGATCATGACTTGAGCTGAAGGCAGATGCTTAACCAACTTAGCCACCCAGGTACCCCTAGAGATTCCTTAAAAAAATCAAAGGTGGCTAGATGGCTTAGTCAGTTGAGCAACCAACTCTTGATTTTGTCGTGGACTGTGGTCTCGGGCCATGAGATTGAGCCCCAGGTCAGGCTCCATACTGGGTGTGGATCTTGCTTCGGATTCTCTCTTTCCCTCTCCATGTGCCCCTCCTACCCCTCCCCTTGTGCACACAGGTGCTCTCTCTCTCTCTAAAAGAATTTAAATAAATTTTTAAAAAATAATAAGTAGATGAGAGAATTACTGAATTTTAAAGCCAGAAAGGATTTTGAAGATCACCCAGACTACTCTTAGAGGAATTTGTAATCCTGGGTCATTCAGGCACTTCAGAGAGACCTATGGTATGTGGTTAAGCACATGAGCTTGAATGCAGCCTCTGCCACTGGCTGATGAGTTCTTGGGGTGAGTTATTCAGTCTCTCAGAGCCTTGGTTTCCTGACTCACACAATGAAAGTATTGATACTGCCTAATGATTGCTAATAAGAATCAAATACTTATTAAGTCCTTAGTGCAGTGCTTGGCATATTCGTAAGTTCTCCATAAATGTTCGCTGAGGTTGCTGCTGCCGTTTGTCATTGTTTTTATTATCATTTCATGGAATCACATGGTAGTTGGTGGTTGGGCAGGGGCTACAATGCTGAATGCTCTTCCCGCCTCGCTCTCCAGCTTGGCCAGAAGGTGACTTCATCTGTCTTGATCTACGATGTGAAGGGCATTTATGGAAGCACGTGTGTAGAAATCTTGTAATGAATGTTCACAACAGAGCTAGGAGAGATGGGCTTAATCCATTTATTAAATATAATTAGACTTTGGGCAGGAGTGTATGTTTACCAAATAATTTATTTCCACAAATATTGTTTACTTGGGTTTAGAGATTCTCTAAAAGCCAGATTGGTTACCTCTGCTGGAAAGGTTTGGGTGTTTTTCAGTGTTTTTATGGAAGAGTTCTCAAACTGGAAATATCCTTTTCGATGAGTTGTGGTGGCAAGCAGGCTTTCGGGTGTAATGGAAATGTTTCTGTAGCCTAGCTGCTATTTATCAAGGGTGAAGACAGTGCGTGTTTTAAAAAAACTATGGGCTTGGCAAAAGTCCACATGGCTTAGGCCAGGCCTGCATAAATGTGCTCCCAAACGATTTGCACTGACCTTTTTTGCAAATCGCTGACAGCCTAGGATCCTCCCCAGGGAGCCCTTTTAGTTTGAAACATCCTTGAGGCTGGTACAAGCCTCACCTTGAGGGGGTCTTTTGACACCTTTGATGGGGTGGACCATCTCCTGTAAGGCTGCTTTGGTATGTTTTCTTGGAATATGAAAACAAATGGAAATTAATTTTATTTGGCAAATTGTACAACATTCCCTTGAGATACTGCTACTCCCTGGGGGTTACAGAATTGAAATCTGTTCTTGATGTTGATCCATGGCACTTCTCAAATTTCCATGCCTGAGGGAGGGAGCACATGAAAGTGTGAAATTTGTGAGAGTATGATTTGGAGTAAAAAAACAGAGATCTAGTCTCATTCCTGCCACCAGAACTGTGTCATTCTGAGAAGATCACCTAACTTCTTCTTCCTTTTTTTTTAAGTGGAGCTGGGTGTGAAGCCCAATGTGGGGCTTGAACTCACAACCCTGAGATCAAGACCTGAGCTGAAATCAAGAGTCTGTGCTTAACCAACTGAGCCACCCATGTGCCTCTGATCACTCAGCTTTTTAATTTATACTTTTCTTATATTATAGCCATAAGAACAAATGGCTATTGAACACATCTGTACACAGAGCTGGTAATAATAATTCTGTACAGAATTGTTGTGATGGTCCAATATTAATAGCGAACATTTATTACATGGCTTATTGCATGCCAGGCACCTTCTCAAACCCATTCATTTATTTATTCAGCTCCATATGAGTCTAGTATTACCACCACTTTACTGAGACACAGAGGGCTGAGTCAACTTGCCCAAGGTCACAGAGCTAGTTGAGGAGTTGGGGTCCGAACTCAGAAAGCCAGGTTACTGTGTCTGTAGATGGTGTTTACAGGAGAGCTTTATCCTGCGGTAGCGTTGGGCTTCTTCATTCTTTGACTACTCCTCTTCTTATTTGAGGAGCTGAGGGACGGATAAGCTGAGCCTGGAGGTAGATTAAGTGTACAGATCACAGTGTTGGAAAGAATGAGGAGACGGAGCATATGAGAGCTTTTTTTGGAGTTATAGGGAAACAGCTGTTTCTAAGTTTGGGACAGAGCTGAGGAGAGCCGGTAGGGACAGAGAAGGACATTTTCTGGGTGGATTTTTACTCTCTCCCATGAGGGAGTGCACCGTCTGTGGGTTTAAGAGCCACATGCCTCTGTCCTATCACATTTTATCTGAAAGCCTGTCTTTAAATCCCAACTCGGTCCTCAGCTGTGACAGCTTTAGAAACTTAGAAAACTAGCCAAGGGTAGCGAATTCTTGCGACGTGAAAGGAGAGGTGAGGATGGGCTTTTTCACAGAATTTCTTCCTCGCTACTGAATTTCTATGGAGTGCCTGTATGGGGACGAGCCACAGAGTGGCTGGTGTTCAGTGAAGAGAGGACTGGAAACTTGTCTGACTTCTTTTTTTCCTCATGAATTGACTTAATAAGGGAATGAATCATCCTATTAGCTAGCATCCTGGAAAAGAAGACAGGAGAGAGCAAGTGAGTGGGATGGCGTTTGACTGGAACCAGAAGCCTGTGGCAGTCTCCTGGGGCAGGGGCCAGGCTGCCACGTGGGGCCCGGGGGTTCAAGCCGAGGCTGAGGTCCCTCCAGGGACTTTGGGAAGGGCTCTCAGCTTCCTGTCACTGCTACCATCAGTGAGGCTCTGGGGAATGAATAGGGGGTGTTTCATCCTTAAATGACAAACCAGTGGTGAAATTCACACACAGCAGTGGTAATTTTGAAGATGCTAACATAAAAATTCATTACGTAAAACTAGACAATTCAAAAATAGCTTTTGACCTTCAGGGATGGGAATGGCTACTTCTATCCCCATCTCGTGAAGGTGGCAGGGGCCTCCCTATGCTAATACTTGATCCCCAGCCTTCCTTGGGATTTCTTGTTCTCCTCTAGGACTCCAGATAGGAGTCTTCAGGGGGTGAGCACTCCCCGCCCGCCCAGCTCCACCCTCAAGTTACCCCGATATCTGAGTTTGCTCGGAGGCTGGGGAACATATCCTTCTCTGAGACATTCTTTGTGACCTTTCTGTGGACCTCTGAGTTGAGGCTGGGGCCCCCAGGGGGATGTGAAGGCTGTGGGGGGAGGAGGGGATGGGGAGGGGTTACAAGGAAACTCCTCAAACCAGCCCCCTGGAAGGTGAAAAGGGTGGTTGTGTTTTCAGACTCTGTCTTCATGGCACACATTTCCCAGAGCATTGACTTTTCTCAACAATGCCTCTCTGCCCCCGTTTTGCCTCATTTTCCTTCCTGCCCTGGCCATCAGTGGCAGTTACTGTTAATAGCTCCCATTTGTAAGAGGACTTACTCTGTGTCAAGCATTTCACTTTAAGTAATTCAGTTTAGTCCTATATCAACCCTGTGAACCAGGGATTATTGTCTCTTTAGATACGGGAGCTGAGGCTGAGGTCTAAGGGGTGAAGCAGCTTCTCCAAGTAACAGCCATTTACTGGGTGGGATGGTTTTTGGTCTTTGATTTAAAATTTTCATTGTGAAAATTTTCAAATATACACGGAAGTAGAGAGACCAGTATAGTACATTCCCATGTATTCATCAAACTTCTCCACTCTTTTTTTTTTTTTTAATTATTTATTTATGATAGTCACACACAGAAAGAGAGAGAGAGAGAGAGAGGCAGAGACACAGGCAGAGGGAGAAGCAGGCTCCATGCACCGGGAGCCCGACGTGGGATTCGATCCTGAGTCTCCAGGATCGTGCCCTGGGCCAAAGGCAGGCGCTAAACCGCTGTGCCACCCAGGGATCCCCACTTTTCCACTCTTTATGGAGAAGTGCTGGCTCTGGGGCTTCTGTGGCTTCAGCATATAGCAGGATACCTTTGTGTGAGTTAGAAGAAGGGACTCTTTCTCCAGGATACAGAGTTTGGTAAGCAGAGCATAGGCTAGATTCCAGCTCCCTTGGATGGGCGCCTTGTGAAGTGAGCAGCTCACACAACTGTGTATGGCGACCCTGCCAGCTAACTTCTCACCTAGCTTTTGGCATAAAAAAAGGAGACCGTAGCCAGGTACCAGTCCCTGACAGTGGTGATGTCTCTGGTTGGTCTTTAGCTATGTGGGGTCATGGGAGAAAAGCTCAGTCACTGGGGATGGCTCAGGCTAAAGTAAAATAAGCAGGGGGTGGGGGGAATCCTCAGAGGAGATACTTCTGCTGCAGAGGAGGGTGAGGGCAGATGAGTGGTGTCTTTTGCTGCTCCCATTTTCAACCTGCCACCTACTCTCTTGACAACTCCTCCCCATGCTTTCTCTCCTGTGTTCTGTGCCCAGGGCAAGGGAAGCACTTGTGTGTGGCCATGAGGCTGGCAGTGGGGGAGCTGGTGGCTCACAGGGTGTGAAAACCTAGTGTGAACTCACTCTTGGCTGCCACCCTCCTGGAGTGGCTGGGACAAGCTGCCTCTGTGTCCTGGCAACATACCTTTGCTCAGCGCTCAGTTCAGCCAGGGTTGGCTGGAAGGTCCTGCTTTCACACCTGTAGAACTATGCTTGTTAGTCCCAGAGTGGAGCCTGTGGGTCACCAGATAAGGAGCTTCTTGAGGGGAGGCACTGGGCCTTTTTTTTACTACCATGCTCCTGGCTCTCCCCATGGCAGCACCTGGCACCAGAGCTCTAGAAATATATATATATTTTTTCCTCTGGAAATATTTGTTAAACAAATGCAGCATCCCGCAGGCCAGGGAAATGTGCCGAGGGGCACAGGTTGAAAAACTTGTGAACTTCAGTCAGGAGAGCCTAGACCGTGCTGGAGCCATAATGGAACCAACCCTACCATGCAAGTGGCTTGACACAATCTAGGTTTAATTTGTGCTCATGGAAAGTCTGATGCAGTTAAGTGGTCCTCCCCCATCTCTAGCCATACCATCTAAAATACGGTGCCTTCAGAGTTACCACAGAAGTGGAAGGCAGAGATGGACACAGCCCCTCGCTTTGGCTGCCTTGCAAGGAACTGACACCCCTGACTTCCATTTCCATTTCATTGGCCAGTACTCGTCCCATAGCTTCAATCTAACTGCTAGGGAGGCTGGGAAATATAGGCAGACAAGGGACTGCCTTGGTGCTTTCAAAGGTGAGCATTTTGTATTTCTTGCCCATGGCATTAGACCTTTGGAGGGTCTCTGGCCTAATCACTTGTCCTCAGGTGCTGTTCTTTATACACTGACAGGAAGGCAACACCTGCCACTTCCTTTAACCCTTTAAGAGAAAGAGGCATGAGATGGCAGTGAAGGAGACTCACAGCAGTGATTTTAACCTCTTTTTAAAGATTTATTTATTTAAGTAATCTCTGTGCCCAACATGGGGCTCGAACTCAGGACCCAGAGATCCAGGGTGGCAAGCTCTACTGACTGAGCCAACCAGGCTCCCCTTCACCTCTCCTTTATTACACATTGGCCACATGACTTTCATTGCGTCACTTCACCACTTGCGAGTCTGTGAGCCTCCTTTCACATTTGTAAAAGGAGAATAATAATACAGCCCATCTCTTAGTTCAGACTCCACTGATTGCAAGTAACAGAAACCAGCTTGAGCTGTTTGAAGTCTCAAGAGAATGAAAGAATCAAGGACAGGAAACATGGCTGGCCTCCCAAGTGCCTACACCTGCAGGATGCCACTGCTTCTGTGGATGTGTGCCAGATGTCCTGGCCCCTTGGCTTCCAACTAGACGGGCTCTGG
The DNA here is from genome assembly GCF_053574225.1 of Canis aureus. Classification (NCBI taxonomy): domain Eukaryota; kingdom Metazoa; phylum Chordata; class Mammalia; order Carnivora; family Canidae; genus Canis; species Canis aureus. Next base: position 28,538,106 of record NC_135626.1, read on the forward strand.
TTCCAGGAACCATCAGGCTGAGCAGCTCAGATTCAAATTCCTGGTGATAGACTCTGATTGGCCCATTTGTGCCCGCTGGTCTCCCGTTGGTCCAATCAGCTGTAGCCAGGAACACCTGGTCTGTAAGGCATTCCCCAAGGCTTGGGGGGCCTTGGTGCGTGGGGGTGGACAGTCCTCAGAGAGGGGCCTTGCTTACCTGGTTCAGGGATTGTCAAGTCAATTGGGTAATATCTGGAAGAAAGCTTTGAGCATTGTAAAGTGCTGCATTAAAGGGAACTAGCATGTTGGTGTGTGATTTCTTGATTTCTCCTTAGGAATCTTGGAGATTGCGCTGCCCTGAAGGGGGATGGGAGACATTGTAATGCTGGGAGAGAGAGAGGCCTACTAAGCAAAACAAAACAAAACAACACAACAACAACAACAACAACAACAACAAAACCCAGATAAAACTCCTGTAGCTGCAGCAGAGCTGGAGCTGTTTGTTAGAAGGTCACACACAGCCTGGACCAGAGGAAACCGGTGGGACTAGCTTGAGGCATTGCCCCAGGTCAAGCCAAGTTTACAGGCCATTGGACCTTAACACTGTAAAAGAGGGAGTACTTTGAGTGTGCTCTCCACTGCGAAAATGTGGATGCTTCTGTAATTGAGGCTGTGATGTGGAAAGGATCATAGCCCAGGTTATGGCACTTTGTTCCTTGTCCGACAGTGTCCCTGCTGGCTGTGTGACTACGAGCAGGTCACTTCCCCTCTCTGGGGTTAGTTCCCTGCAGGCTCTGTTGTGCAGTATATGCATGTGTCCGTGTAATGTGGGAGTTAAGGCCTGGAGTCTGGAATCAACACAGCTAGGTGTGAACCCTTGTTGTCACTTCACTTGTCAGCTATATGACCTGGGGAAATGTCTTCATCTCCTTGAGTCCGGGGATACTTGTAGTCTTTTCCTCATACGGTTATGGTGGGGATTACATGAAAGGAGTGCTCAGTATCCGCTAGTGTTGTATTAATAGAAGCCAGAGCCGGCCAGTTGCAGGGACAGGGACCTATGGCATGGTGCTTCTGGGCGCCCAGGCCCTTTGCTTAGAAGAGCTGTGTCCCCTAGTGCGCTGGGGTGCAGGAGAAGCCCGAGGAACCTAGGGGGCTGGAGGGAGCGTGGGGAGACTGCTGACAGAGGCAGGCCTAGCCCGCGGCCCTCGATGAATTCAGTTCTGCCCGCACTGCCAGGTGCAAGGTGAAGCTTACAGCCCCTGGGGCGCCGCCCCGCGCCCCCCTCTCCTCCCACGCCCCATCTGCCTGCAGCAATCTGTTGAGTTGGGGGGGGTCCTGGCCTTCAGCCCCGGGCCGGGGCCGCGGGGTGCCTGGGGAGGCTCCGGGTCCCCCAGCAGCAGGGCGGGGGGTGGGTTAACGCGCTCCCCGGGGCGAAGCTGCGGATCCGGGCAGCTGCGGAAGAGACGAAGGAGCCCCTCTGCGCACGGAGCTCTTTGAGGGCGGAGTTATTCAGAGGCTGCGCTCCCTCGGGCGGGTCCTGGGGCCCGGGGCTCAGACTGCGGCTCCGGCGCTGGCCTCGCCGCTCCGCTCGGCCCCGGGCTCCGGGCTCCGGGCTCCGGGCGCGGCGACAATGGGCCACCGAGGGAAGGCGCCCCGCCAGCGAGCGGCCGGCGGGACGGGGAGCCCCCGCGGGGCCGGGGGGCAGCCCCAAGCCTCTGGTCGTTCCCTTCAGGACTGTCTTGAGCCGGAGACTTGCGGGAAGTCGGCGGCCCGGCGGGTGCGGGTGCGGGTGCGGGTGCGGGTGCGGGGCCGGCGTCCCGCGCGCCCTGCCGGGGTGCACCGTGGCCATGGCAACCTGTCGGGGTCGCGGGAGGCGCGCTTTCAAAGGGGGCCTTGTTCCAGCCGCCTGGGGCTCCCCAGTCCCGGGGAGGAAAGGGAGGGCCGCCGGGAGGGGCGGGCCGGGCGGCGAGGAAGCGTCACCCGGCCCGGCCCTGGCCCCGGCCCCCGCCCCCGCCCCCGCCCCCGCCCCCGGCCTGTTTCCTGGAGGCCCGGGTTCCCAAAGCTCCTGCTTCTGCGGAATGAAAGGAAGCGTCCGCGTCGGGAATGCGTCCAGTCTCCAGGCAACAGGGTGTGTGTGTGATTGAGGGGAGGGGAAGAAGCTTGGAAAAAAACCCCACTATCCCGCGGCCCCCCATGGAAGCCCTCAGTGCCCTAGACCGCTTTCAGCAAGCTGACCAGGGCCACAGGAAGCGGATCCTTAAGACTTGCTCATCCTTTTGGCCATGAATATCAAATGACAATAACCTCCCAGAAAACATTAAATCATTCATTAAATGTAATGTAATCTCATTGGGAATCTGTATTCTTATGTATGAGCCAGTGAATCTTTGTGAGAAGGCTGATCTTGGGAGCTTGAATAGCCTTCACTGTCTTTGGGGGAGCCTGGCCCCTGGATTCCCCTCTCATTGTTTTGTCTTTAAGCTAACCCAAGTGTAAAAACCCGGTAGGATGCATGGCTGCCTGCTAAGCACCTACATCATTTATGAGGTCTCCTCCTTATGTTTGTTACCAAATGAGTGAGTGATGAATGCAGTTCCGTGTAGGGTAGGTTGGCGTTGTAACTAGATCCTTTCCTTTGACATGGCATTCCTCTCTGGCCTTGTCTGAAGAGGTGGCCAGCAGGGGCCAGGCCTGGGTGTGAGGAGGAGGGGAGGCAGGACACAGATCTGACTGTGTCCCTTAACACTTTAGGATGGCCAACCCACTGTCAGCTCTCCCAGTCCTTCTGGGGATCCTTAAGGGATGTGTGGGGAAAGATCCTAGCCTTTAAGGCTTCAAAAACAGCTGGTTGGGGGCCTGCTTACATTATTTCCAAGTCACTGTAAGTCTGAGGACCACAGTGTCCAGTCTGGTAGACCAGAGTGTCTGGTCCTGCTACGACTTCCAGCATCACACCTTCCCATTCTGGTCCAGAGAGGTGGGACTCCACAGAGTTGAGTATATAGAGGTGAGTGGTTCTGGCCGCTGAGCCAAATTTCCTCATACCCAAGGGGGAGCACAAAGGGTTCTCATTCACAGGTTGGACACTGGGAGCAAAATCAGGTGGCTAGAGTCTCATGGACCCTCATGTTTTCTATCCACTCCTCCTCTTGAAGTTTGAAAGGTTGTAAATTCTTCTTGCCGTAAGCTGTTGAATTGGGGGGAAATGGTGCTATTTGAAATGGCTTCTTCACCTGAAGCTGGAGTGGAGGGAGCTCAATAACTTTCCAAACTTTTCTGATTAGCATAAAATAGGAGGAACCACACAGAGCTTTGTGGAGAGAGAATAAAAGAAGATATAGCTCATGCTTCTGGAGAGATCCAGTCTAATGGATGAACCAACCAACACATTAATAAAAGAATATTAAAGACTCGTAAAGTGACAGAAATTCTTATTTCCTTATGGAATCTGAGAACAGAACCAGAAGGTGTGGAGAGTGGGGCTCAGGCATGGGTGAGTTTCATAAGCTCCCCAGGTGTACCACCAGGGGTGCAGGCCATCCCTCCAGTGCAGTGTTCACAAACGGGGATGATTTTGTCCCCCAGAGGACATTGGTTGTGTCCAGAGACATTTTCAGTTGGCACAACCGGGGATAGTATTACTAGTGGCATTTGTGGGTAGATGCCAGGGATGCTGCCAAGCATCTCCGAACATACAGAATAGACACCTTCATCGGAAAATGATCTGGTCCTAAATGTCAGTGGTGCCCAAAGTGAAGAAACCTGGCTCTTGTGCCCCTACCAGACTTTCTGGAGATTTGTGCTGAGCAGAATTCTGAGAGAAGGAAGGACGGATGGTCGGTGGAAAGGAGCCAAGTGGGAGCATCACGTAGGGAAATAGCACACAGCAGGGTTTGGAGGAAGGAGAATGTGATTTGGTTTCTTTTTTTTTTTTTTAAGATTTTGTTTATTAATTCATGAGAAACACACACAGAGAGAGAGGCAGACACACAGGCAGAGGGAGAAGCAGGCTCCATGCAGGGAGCCTGACGTGGGACTCGATCCCAGGTCCCCAGGATTATACCCCGGGCCATCAGGGCTGCCCCTGTGATTTGGTTTCTGCAGAGGGAGAAAGAGGCTTGTGGTTTCATGGTAGTCATCTGAGATGTAGAGGATGTTTTCAGCCTGATGCCCCATGGAGTCGGGCTTGCATCTTGTGAAGGGACTACTGGTTGGGACATCAGGCCCTTCTGACTGTGTTGGCTATGAGTGTCAGTACCCTCAGGCTTCTCTCCGATCTGTGACAGAAGGAGCTCCTCTCAGGTACCCTTGGCTTCAAATGCCCAGTCCCACTCTGGGGCTGCCTTTCCCTAAGCTCCTGCATATGGGAAAGCTGTGCGCTTCCTCTGTGGTGTCAGGAACAGGCCATGCCCTTTGCCTTAGTTAATGGCCCATTTCATGTATTCCTGCTCCTTAGAGAAGGTGAGGGAAGGCCCTAGTTTGCTGAGTCCATGCTCTATGCCCACTTCCTGATGGTCTTACCGTGGCGATTGGTCCATATGTTTGTTTTTAAAAAAGATGTATTTATTTGAGGTGGGGAGGGGCACGGGCAGAGAATCTTCAAGCGGACTCCCTACTGAGCCCGCAGTCTGATGTGGGGCTTGATCCCTTGACCCTGAGATTATGACCTCAGCTGAAACCAAGATACGCTTAACTGCCTGAGCCTTGCAAGTGTCCCTGGTCTGTAATATTTTTGAATAAATGAGTAAATTTTTGGAGGAATGGAAGATCCGGGCTGCCTCTGTGAACTGCTCCACTTATAAGCATGTAGTCCTCCAGTCCTTGTGCCCTAACTGGAATTAGGAGAGACTGAGATTGACAATAAGAAGGAAGATCTGTATAGTAAGAATTTCCAGGGAGTAGGACACTTAACCTGAGGGCTATCCGAGGGAAGCAGAGACCCTTCCTATTTGGAGGGGAGCTGCTCGTGGTCCTTTCTGGCTGCCGGAGCGGCCACTGAGGGGCCATTTTTGCCCTCCTGGGGTGATGCACTTTACACTCCTTCCTCTGAGGCTTCTAGCTCTTAATTAGATTTCTTAGTTTTCCCAGTAGAGTTGACTATTCTTTTATAAGGAGTACAAAATGCAGTCCGAACACGTGAGCATAATAAGTCTCCCAGGCCTCACTGCTGGACATCCACTGGCTGGCAGCCTGGCATGAGTGGAGCAAGTGAGCATAGTTCCCCCAGAATACCTCATCTCTCAGGTACGCTGGGAGGTAGCATTCCTCTGAATGTTTGCACATGCTTCTGAGCTGCTCTTCTCCACCTTCAGTCAAGCCCTTGTGATAGAAAAAGGCTTTCTATTTCTGCAACTCAGGAGCAAAGGGCCCCGAATGTTCCAGGCTCAGGCTGGAGTGGAAAAAGATGTATTGCGAGAACTGCCTCTGAGCCAAGCCTAGTCCCACCAAGGCCTTTTGCCTTCTTCACATCCAGGCCCAGGGGGGGTGAGCCTCTTCTTAGACCCTTTGCTGGAGTCTAGCTGGCTTTGGAAGGTGAAGTTACCAGCTCCAGCCTCACCTGCCCTGGTGTGCTCCTGTGGTTAGAACCTTGCCAAGGCCTTGAAGTCCAAACTTCAGACCGGCAGCCCTTATGTCGCCTGGTTAGAAGTGGAGTCTCAGGCCCTCCCTCAGAATGCTTGAGTCAGTCTGCATTTTACCAAGATCCCTGGGGATCCGTGTGTACATTGGGGTTTGAGAAGCACCGTGCTGGAAGACTGCTTGCTGAGGGGACAATCAAGGGGATGGCTGGAGTATCACACATGCCCCTGTCTTTGCAGAGTGCTTTAAAAGACTTCTTCAACTAGCTAAGGGGAAGGATGGGTTGTGGTTTTCATTCATTCAGGGATGGGGATGTGGTCCCATGAGTCTGCACACGTCTAACAGTATCTGAACCGGTCTGTATGCATTCCCTGTTCAAAGAGGCAAGTTCACCACCACATGCCTGGATGCTGTTGAAATGTCAAATTGCTAGAAATGTCTTTTTAATTTTTTTTTAATCTTTAAAAGATTGATTGATTTGCAAAGAGAGGCAGAGACGTAGACAGAGGGAGAAGCAGGCTCCCTATAGGGAGCCTGATGTAGGACTCGATCCCAGGACCCTGGGATCACAACCGGAGCCAAAGGCAGACACTCACCCCTGAGCCACCCAGGTGCCCCTGTGAACTTGCTTTTAATGGCCCTTCTAGAACTCCATGTTTAAGGTCAGATAGATCCGGATTTGAACCCTAGCTCTGTCACTTCTTTGCTGTTCTTAGACGGCTGTTTAACCTCTCTGAGCCATAATTTTGTCATCTGTAAATCAGAGATGATAATGCCCCTACCTCATAGGATGGGGGTGGGGACTAAATGAGATAAGCAGGGGTAAGGCACAGAGCCCACTGCACAGAAGGCACACTTGATGATGCTGGCTAATCAAATGGCACCATTGTCATTGTTTAATGTCTTGGAGCATCTGACAGTGAAGACAATAGCCCTTGTAAAAGCATGCCCTTGTTCTTAGATAGACAGTGGTCTTTAAAACTAGCAAATTCCTTTGGAACAAAAACTTTTTTCCCCTAGGTTTAGGGCTGCTGATCATGAATTTGCCTGTGTGTGGATCCAAGCAAAATCCAGAATCAGAATTGGGACAATGTTGGAACTTGTTTTCGAGTAATGGAAAGAAGTAATAAACACTGTAGGAAATCCCTGTCATCCCACAGGGCTCTGCTGTTAACTCTTTCCCTGCCCCCCCCCCCCCCACCACAGTTCTCTCCAGGATACCCTCTCCTGAGCGGGCAGGGTGACTCTTCAGTGCCAAGTTCTACATCCTCCCTTTCTGGAGAAATTCAGGCTGCCCTCTTGACCATTTCCTCAGAGCAGGGAGGTGAAGTAAAGAAATAGAGGGGTCAAGTCAAAAGATCTGTGTTCTGGCATCAAGTTAGCAAGGCATCACCTCACTGGCCCACAGTTCTTACCATCTTCTTGAGTTCGGACCCTTTCCATAATCTATAGAGAACTCAGTCCCTTCCATCTTGAAAAGTGAATGCACACAGCAATGCCGTAAATTCTGGGTTTGATTTTGTGGTGTGTGTGGGAGCCTGGGAAGTAGTCCATGGACTTCACCAAACCCTCAAAGACCCTTGGCTGAGAACCTCAGAGGAGGCTGTAAGCTCCACAAGGCTTGTTTCCTGTCTAATAGAATATCTAGGTGACCTACAGCATGAGACAAGGGACAAATGCAGGGGCTTTGGAGTCCTGAATTCTGGGGTCTGAATCATTCTTTTGCTACTTGCTATCTTGTTGACCTTGGGTGAGTTACTTATCTCCCCAAACCTCAGCTTTCCCATCTTCCAAGTGAGCATAAGAATAATACCTACTTCAATTGGGTAGTTGTGAGATTAGACTAGGTGACATTTGTCAGATGCTCCTGTTACATGATTGTTTAGCCTACAGAATGTCCCATTGCCTTCTGGAGGAAGCAAGAACCCATATGGCTCCTGTTTCAGAGCATCCAGTATTTGGACTGAGAACGTGAGGCTTTCCTTTGGGTGCGTGGGGAGCAGACCCCTTGACCTACCTCTGGGAAGTCTTAAGGGCTGGAGAGCTTGGGAGCCAGGCTCCTAGAAGCCAACCCCGCTAGACCTAGCTGCTCCTGTTCTGTAGTTGCCCTGTGCTGTGGTTTGGGGCGGCGCAGAGATCCCTGCATTGGGAGCTTCCCTGAAACTAGATGCCCAACCCAGAGGGTGGGGAGGAGTTGAAATGAAGAATGGAGGAGCAGACTTTTTTTTCTCCCCTTAATTAACTCTGGCTCTTTTGCTCCCCAGGCTCTCTGCGGCCCCAGCAATTAGTGGGAGTGTTAACTGGGGTCAGGGCAGTGGCAGGGCTTGGGGGAACTCCTGGGGACAGTGCTGGGGAGGAGAAGGAGGAGGAGGAGGAAGTGCCTCTTGGGCCAGAATGAGGGCTGTGCCTCCCGCGGTCCTGGCCCTCCGTACCCCTGTACCCCTTGCTGCCCCCTTTTAGCTGAGTTGCCCAGAAAGCCAGGGCCGCCCCCGTGACAGCCCCCTGCCCTGGCTCAGCTGTTCTGGGAGAATGGCGAGGAGTTAAAGGACTCCAAACATTGGCCCCCACCGGGCCCTTAATTACATTAGCGCACAAAGCGGCAGTGCCGGCCGGCTGCTCTGGGAGCAGCGCCTGGCCTGGCCCCGAACAATTGCCCTTCTGTTCTCACGGCCTGTTTTCCCCCAGCTGCGCCTCCTTTCATCTGGGCCTCTTTCCCAGGGATGCGGGCGCATTCCCAGGAGGGTGCAATCGCAGCCCTAACCATCTTACTTCTTCCCTGGCTCCCTTGGTTTTGTTTCCTCCCTCCTGGCCGTTCCTCTCCCCTCGGGTTCGGGTTCAGTTCGGGAGCCCGCCTCCCGCGCTGCAGACGGGGACCCATCCAGTCTGAGTTCAGAGCACGTGGGGGAATGATTTGGGAAAAAAAAGAAAAAAAAAGAAAAAAGAAAAAACACGTTAATGTGCTCGTCTGTGTTTGCTTCTGGCTGGCATGTTGACATGAAAGAGGAGTAAAATGCCCCTCTTTATAATGCCACCCCAGTAATCATAATGACAACTTCCATTTGTTTAGAATTTGATAGTTTTCAGAAGTGCCGTCCCAGGGGCACCTGGGGGGCTCAGTCGGCATCTGCCTTCAGCTCAGGTCATGATCCTGGCGTCCTAGGATAGAGCCCTGCATCGGGCTGGGCTCCCTGCTCAGCGGGGAGTCTGCTTGTCCCTCTTTCCCTCTGCCTCTCCCCCCCCCCCCCCCCGCTGCTAACATGCTTACTCCGTCATTCTCTCGCTCTCTCTCCCTCAAAAATAAATAAATAAAATCTTAAAGGAAAAAAAGGAAGTGCTGTCCCATACATTTCTCACTGACCTGGGAACGGCTGCTTACAGTGGCTGGGATGGGTACCACTGATGCCTCCTTCAGGGGAGTGCAGGGGCTAGGAAGCTGCAGAGCAGTGAGAGATCAGGGCTGACCCCCCAGGCGCCCCTGCCTCCTTGGCTTCCTGAGAGTGGCCCTCTTTCAGGCCTCCCGCATGTCTCAGCACAAGTGCCAGCCACAGGAGAACCTCCCGAGGGGCACCATTGGTGATGGTGAACCCATGCTCCTTGCCATGAGCTGCAAGTGAGGAAGCCTGAGAACTTGCCTTTCTAATCTCTCCACTGGACTCTGCCCCTTCCCCAGCTTCAAGGTTTTTTTTTTTTTTCTTTTTTTCTTTTTAGTGCTGAGCTATTCCAGATGCTTAGGTCTTTAAAATCTCCAGAGAAGGAAATTCTCCAGCCCTGTCCACATTCCAGTGTCACCCGGCCCTGGCACTCGGCACAGGCCTCCTGACCCTGTGATGTGAACTTCCCAGTAAGTGGGACCTGCAGAACCTGCTTTCTGGACCCCGGCTGGCCTTGCCCAGCGAGGAGAGGCAACAGGTCTACGGCCCCAGACAGGTACCCTGTTTGCCCCCACCGGGCCAGCCACCAGGCAGCAAAGCACAGGCGGTGGGTTGACTGCTGGGCCCCTGGGAGAATCTCTGCTTGCAGAACCAGGCCTGGTTCAGGCGGTGCAGCCCCTGTAATTAGTGTTCTTTAAGAGACAGCTGGTGCAGCTTTTTCTGCTTTAAACCCCCTTCCTTCTTCGCATTTGCACACGCTTTAGGGACCTGCCATTCTCACTCCCACCGACATTCCCACGAGGTTCCCGAGCCCCATATGGTGAAGCTTGTCTCTTTTATATCCTTGCGCTGGGGTGGGGAATGGTGCAGGCAGGAATCCTTGTCTGCTGGGGGTCTCCAAAGGACCTGGGAGCCCCCGCAGTGCAGCTGTCTTCTGCTTTTCTGCCTGGAGCAGAGCACCTGACTAGGCGGTGTTTCAACACAATCCTGTAGAGCACATTCAGGGCTGATGGACTTTTTGTTCTGTTCCCTGGAGAATTTCAGGCCCTTGGGAAGGGTCCCCCACTGGCTTGCTTGTCCGGGATCAACACAGCAGCCCTGCGGGGGCCTCTGGAGGCAGCTGTGCCTGTTCCATCTCACTGCTGGGGGCTGCCTGTGGTTTATGTCACCCCGGCAGGGCTTCATCCTGACTCTCACACGGATTGTAATCTTATTCCTGCACAGTTTACGTGTTCACCAAAGAAAAACTGGAAAATGCTTCATTTCCTTTTTTTTTTTAATTAATTTATTTATTCATGAGAGACACAGAAAGGCAGAGACATAGGCAGAGGGAGAAGCAGGCTCCATGCGGGGAGCCCGATGTGGGACTTGATCCCGGGATCCCAGGATCAAAGGCAGATGCTCAACCGCTGAGCCACCCAGGTGTCCTGAAATGCCATAATTTTAAAGCATTATTTCCAACGGCTGTATAATATTTCATCTCATGGCCATACCATCTCATTGCACATTCCCCTGTTTTTGACCATCCCCTCCCCAACTCGTCTTCATTTTAAGCCTCAGAACTTTATGGAACATGCAGTCAGGAGCCATTTGTTTGGGTTGTACTGGTGTAATATTAATCCAGAGCTGGGGCCTCTGCCAAGGCCTCTTCTTGCCAAGGCACTGAGAGGAGGGGCCTGGCTATGGTGTAGGTCCAGAGCAGACAGAGGTTCCTAGCACGGCTTCTTCCGTGCTTGGCTTCATAGTCCTTAGAGTGGGGCATTTGTTCCAGTGGCCTTTGGCTGCTTCAGGAAGCTTCTGCGGCTGATGCAGGGGTAAGGTGATGGGACACAGGTTCAGGTTGGGTCTCACAGCCCATCAGGGAATTGGTGGAGTCTCATTTCCAGTCTTGGGCCTAGCAGGGTAGCCCAGGTGCCAGGAACATGCTGCTGTGACCCAGTCTGGTCTTCTTCCTTGAGCTGTTCTGGACTCTTGCCTTGTCCCACAGCAGAGCCTTCCCTCCAGGCCTCCTGGGTATTCACTCCGGAGTCCTCAGATGTAGTTTACCCTTCCGCTGAGGGACTGGGGACTGCGGTGGCCTGGGTTGCTGGACACTGTCTAGGGCCACTGCCTTGTTCAGCCACTCCAAATGGCAGGGTAGACACCAGCTTTTTCTCCCAGTGCCTCTTAATTACATGTCTGATGGTGATAATGATTAAGAACAGATATAATAAACATTATCCTTTGTGCTTAAGACCCAAAGCCTGCCTTATTTATTTATTTATTTATTTATTTATTTATTTATCCAAAGCCCTTTCACTTCTCTTGATTCATATCCTTTTCCCTTTCTTCCTGCCCCAGTGAAGGGGTAAATGGAGGCGTTGAGTGATTTGAGAGCTTGGGGCAGCAGCGTAAGGAAGCAGGGAGGATTGGCCAGACTTGGGTTCCAATCCTGGCTCTGTCCTCTGTATGTCCCATAGTCGCTGACCCACAGAGCCTATTTCTTTATCCATCCAACGAAGACAGTGATGCCTGACTTGCAAAATTGATACAAGGATAACATGGGATTGTTTCTGTAAAATTCCCTGTGACACAGTGGGTGCCCAGTCAGTATTTTGTGGATATTGTTTAGAGCAACAGAATGCACCTACCTCAAAGCCAGAGAAGGACTTGCTCACCCCCTACGTGCTCAGATTTTACCGGAGTCTTTTCAACTGTGCGATTACCTGGCCAGCTCTAGGCAGGAAGTGTTCCTGTTTGGCCGATCAGAGAAGTATGGCAGACCAGAGTTGACATTGTTTTCAGCTCCTGGCTGGGACATCCTGCCAAGTCAGGCCCTTTTCTCCTACGCCTTGCTTATCCAAGTGAAAGTAACTAGGGCCCTTTCTTTTTGGCTTTTCCCTTGGCTGGTCTAGAGAAGGCAACTCTGTGAGAATGCAGGGTGTGGCATCATGATTAATTTGCAAGTATGTCTTTGTGGCCACACTTGTCTGCAGGCTCTTGCTAGAACCTAAAAAAGCCAACAGGAAGCCAAAGAGAGAGTCATCTGGGGACAGGCTTTGGTTCTGGGTCCTGGTGCCCCAGTGTGAGGTCACAGAGTTGACTGCTTCCAGGAGGCAGTGAATTCTAGCCTGGCTAGACAGAGCTGGCCCTTGAGACTGTCCAGAGAAGAATCTTAGAAACTTTCCAGCCATCTTCCCAAGGCCTTAAGTTTTGGAGTTTTGGATGCCATTCCTCTGGAGGCCATGGATTAGTGGCATCGGCATCACCTGGGAGCTAGTTGGAAATGCAGACCCTCAGGCCTCAAACCAAACCTGTTGAGTCAGGAGCTGGAGTTTAGCAAGATCCCTAGGAGATTTATGTGCATATTAAATGTCCAGGGGCCACTGATTTAGATCAGTTCACAATCAGGTACAATTAGAATCAGCTGTAAAAAAAATGTACTGCGTCCCTAGGTCCTACCCCAGACCACTGAATCAGAATCACTGTAGGTAAGATTTGGGCACTGTTATTTAAAAAGGAAAAAATTCCCTAGGTGATAATGTGCAGCTGGAGTGGAGAATTATTTTGGACCCGTGTTGGGGCACCTATGTGGCTTGAATATCTGCCTTTGGCTCAGGTCATGATCCCGGGGTCCTGGGATCGAGTCCTGCATCGAGCTCCTCCGTAGGGAGCCTGCTTCTTCCCCTGTCTATGTCTCTGCCTCTCTCTCTCTCTCTGCATCTCTCATGAATAAATAAATAAGATCTTAAAAAAAAAAAAAAAAGAACAACTTGGACCCGTGTCTTCAAGATCTACATCCAAAAGGATGATGATCGTGATGGTCATAGTTGCTGCTTACTGAGCTTCTACTCTGCATAAGGGTCATCACCCTTATCTAGAATCCTGTATGAAGAAGGTCTTTATCTTTGCCTAGAATCTCCGTTTAAACCTGAAGGTGGTAGCTCTCTCACTGTCTCATACTTGAAAAAACTGAGGCTCACAGAGGTGAAGCAAGGCACTTAAGGCCACAGAAATAGTGGGCTGGAAGTGCCTGCCCAGAGGCTTCTTTTGCCATTGCTGTAACTGAAGCTCATAATTGTTTAGATGGATCTCGTTCTCCTTGGAAAATCTGGCAGGGGATTTTTTTTTCTGGCTCAATTTCAATGATACTTTCAGACCCTGTGGTTTTAGGATCATTTAGTTTGAGGAAAAGCACAGCGGCTTTTAGTCCTCAGATTCATGCGTCCCCAAGAATGAAGGGACAGGGGCAAGATGAGTGACAGACGAGTTGCAAACGAATGATAGAGAAGCCTTAAGGAATTTTCAAAGGTTGAGCCCCAGAGCCCCAGCCTGGCTTTATCTATTTGATGAGCGAGGGCAGAACTCATGCTGCTCTTTCCAGTTCTGCAAATCTAAGATAACAGTGGGGGAAACTGAGGCAGTGGCCAGAAACAAGCCAAACTGCAGACCGCAGGTCATTTGCTCAGGGAATGGCGGGGAGGCCACTGCGCAGGGTTGGTTGCCATGGGGAGTCAAAGAGCATAGCAGCCAGCCAGCGCACACAACCCTGTAGCAGAGCTCCCCAGGATTTGTGAGGCTGTAAAGAAACCAGGCGAGAAGCACAAAGAAAATGGGCCAGACATTGAGAAATAGCCCTTTCTTTCAGGTTTTGAACCATGTCCAAACCTGACTTCTAAGTTCGAATAAGGGTTTGAAAATCAGCCTGAGGCTCCCACGGAATCTAAATCCAGGTTACTGTGTGCATCTTCCTTATAAAGTCATGGAATAGCTGCATTGAGGGGATGAGAGGAGTGCGGGTGGATGTTTCACGGATTTTTTTTTTTTCATCGCTTTTCTTTTCAAGAAAACTCCCTTGCATTATATGGCACCTTGCAGTTTCAGGGGCCTTTATGCATGTCACTGCATTGCTGCTCCTACACCAGCACTATGGGGCGAGACGTGTGGTGGGGCGGGGGAGGGGGTGTCTTGCATTATATAGCAGAGGACACAGAGGCACACAGATGCTAAGTGAGAGCCTTGAGGTCCCACGGCAAAGTGGAGTAGAGCCTGGCCTCGAATCCAGGTCTTCACACTCCAAGTACAGCATTCCTTGTGTCCCACCAATGCTTCTCTGATGACTCCCTCCTTGGGCCTTCCAGAGTGTGGAGCTGGAAGCTGTCAATAGCCTTGCATAGATGTAGCTCATAAAATAGTCAATTTCAGTCATCTGTGCTTATGTTTTATTTATTTTTATTTTATTTATTTTTTAAGTAGGCTCCATGCCTAGGATGGAGTACAACATGGAGCTTGATCTCACAACTGTGAGAGCGAGACTTAGGCTGAGATCAAGAGTCAGATGCTTAGCTGATTCAGCCACACAGGTGCCCCTGTGCTTGTGTTTTATTTTATTTTATTAAAAATTTATGTATCAGTTTTGAGAGAGAGAGAGAGAGAGAGCACGAGCAGGAGGGGTGGAGGGAGGGAGACTCCCTGCTGAGAATAGAGCCCAACATGGGGCTCAATCTCAGGACCCTGAGATCAACGACCTGAGCTGAAACCTAGACTCCGACACTTAACTGACTGAGTTAAGCAAACATTCTAATATTACCTTCAGCAAGATAAAACCGGGATGATAAATTAGGAAGGGAAATGGACTGGTGGTTTACAGCAATGATTCTCCAACTTGGATGTGTGTATGACTCAATCTCCTATAGATTTTTCTAAATTGCAGATTCTGATTCAGTAGGTTTCGTATAGGTCTGAGGGTCCTGCATGTCTAATAAGGTCCCAGTCAGTACAGATTCTTCCAGTCGCAGGCCACACTTTGAATAGGGAGGGTTTAGAGCACCATCTCTGGAATCAAACACACTTGTTGGGCCTTTAATTGCTAGCTGATGGAGCTGGGCAAGGTGTAAGCTTTCTGTGCTTGTAAATGGGGAATAAAAAGGACACCTTATCTACAGGACCGTTGTGAAAACAAAATGGTCTGGGGCCCATGAAGCCTGGCACGTAGTGAGCACTCAATAAGTATAAGTTATTAGTACGATCTGGAGACAAATACCATAAAGCCGTTCAAGCCAAACAGGAAATGCTTGCTGGTTGGCTACTGTTTGGGGCTGTATATGCTGATATACATTTCCATTATTCATTCAGTTCCATCATCATCAGAATTTTTTTTTAAGATTTTATTTATTTGTTAGAGACACCTATACACACAGAGAGAGACAGAGACAGAGACACAGGCAGAGAGAGAAGCAGGCTCCAAGCAGGGAGCCTGATGTGGGACTCGATCCCCGGACTCCAGGATCACGCTCTGAGCCAAAGGCAGATGCTCAACCACTGAGCCATCCAGGCGTCCCCATCATCAGGATTTTTTAATATGCCTTATATGCTGTTATTTCCGTTCACTTATGAGGAAACCGGCTCAGGGAGTCTGGGTGCCTTAATCAGATCCACACAGCTAAGAAGTAGCAGATACAAAGTTACACCCAGGTCTGGTGCTGGCTGTATACACTCCAGCTGACTTCTCCTGTTGGTGGCATGGAAGCAAGAGCCTCTGAGCCTGGTTCCAGGGAAGTAAAGTGACAGTCTTTAAACTTTTTTTGCTCTTAACATCTGTCAAAAGAATTTTGAAAAACTGTATCTTCTTACACACTTTTAAATTCACATAAAAGAAACTTAAAAAAAAAAGATTTTATTTATTTATTTGACAGAGAGAGCACAAGCAGGGGGAGCAGCAGGCAGAGGGAGAGGGAAAAGCAGACTCCCCGCTGAGCAGGGAGCCCCATGTGGGGCTGGATCCCAGGATCTTGGGATCATTACCTGAGCCGGAGGCAGATGCTTAACCGACTGAGTCACCCAGGTGCTCCTAAAAACTTTTATCACAACTTTGGGGCACCTGGGTGGCAGTCAGTTGAGTGTCCAACTCTTGGTTTTGGCTGAGATGGTGATCTTGGGGGTTGTGGGATCGAGCCCCATGTGGGACTCCACACTCAGCCCTCTGTCCCTCCCCCTACTTGTGCTCACTCTGTAAATTAAATCTTTAAAAATAAAATAAAAGCTTTTATCATACTTTTTAGTAGAGTGTATTTTCAGGCTTACTGTATGTCATATACTCACTTCAGATATATTTTTGTTGGGGCGCCTGGGTAGCTCAGTTGGTTGAGTGTTTGCCTTTCAAGGCTCTGGTCGATCCCAGAGTCCCAGGATCAAGTGCCACATCAGGCTCCCTGCTCAGCAGAGAGCCTGCTTCTCCCTCTCCCTCTGCCTGCCGCTCCCCCTGCTTATGTTCTCTGTCAAATAAATAAATAAAATCTTTAAAAATATATATATATATATATGGGGATCCCTGGGTGGCTTAGCGGTTTAGTGCCTGCCTTTGGCCCAGGGCATGATCCTGGAGTCCCAGGATTTAGTCCCGGGTCGGGCTCCTTTCATGGAGCCTGCTTCTCCCTCTGCCTGTGTCTCTGCCTCTCTCTCTGTGTGTGTCTCTCATGAATAAATAAATAAAAATCTTTTAAAAAATATATATATATGTGTGTGTGTGTGTGTGTGTGTATCTGTATATATATATTTTTTGTCAAAGCCTTGAACCAGCAAACTTGGCCCATGCCATTAGGAAAATGTCTGTTGTGATTCCTAATCGGCAAAGCTGGACCTTGTTGTTGGAGCCGTCAGGCAAATCATATTTTGTGTCAGAAAAAGTCAGATTCTGTTTTGAGATTTGAATAAATGTGTTAAACAGGTGTCCCTGTGTCAGCTTCCTTGCTTCCTGATTCTAACCCTAAAACAAACAGATGGGTAGCTAAGACTGATAAGGCCTTGGCAAAATAAGGCCAGCCCCCTTCTTTCCATGTCCATCTTCTGGGGCCTCCTGCAGGAATGCTGCATTCTCCAGTGGCCCCTTTGTCTGGTGAGCTTTCACACCTCAGGGAGAGTACCAGGGTCCAGTTAGGACGGCTGGGGGCAAAGTGGGGGCTCTCTTTGGGGAAATGGTTAGGAGGGGCCATTGTGTAAGGAGAACTACAGACCCAGATGGTTGCGAGCATGGCAGTTTGAGAAAGGACTCCCTGTGGAAGTGGAGGTTTGGCAAATTGATTCCCTGAAAGCCAGCTGTGTCTGAGCACCCCCCTGGAAGTCCCTGCATTCCCCAGATGAGTGCTGGTGGGAAGGACACTGAACCATGTGCCCCCTGGAGATGCTGCAGGGGGTGGGGGTTTGCTCTGTGAGCATTTTATTACTTACTCCAGAGCTTAGGGGCCTTTGGGAATCTTTTGCTGGAGCTGGGATTGAGTCTTCCTCCGGTGACACCTTGGATGCATGTCGAATGTCTCTTCCCAGCTCCTCTTTTCCCACTGAGGTGGCAGAAGCTCACACTCTAATGATGTCTCCTTGTTATAGGTAAACAGAGGCCCAGAATAGGACAGTAAGTCCACAGCCACAGAACAATCCATGTACCCCACCAAGAAAGCCACTGGCCTTCCCCGGGGAGACATCACAAGACAAAAAAAAAAAAAAAAAAAAAGCCTTGGGTGGGTCAGAAGAGCTGGTTTTCGTTTTTTTTTGTTTGTTTGTTTGTTTTGTTTTTAATTTTTATTTATTTATGATAGTCACACACAGAGAGAGAGAGGCAGAGACACAGGCAGAGGGAGAAGCAGGCTCCATGCACCGGGAGCCCGACCTGGGACTCGATCCTGGGTCTCCAGGATTGCGCCCTGGGCCAAAGGCAGGCGCTAAACCGCTGGGCCACCCAGGGATCCCAAGAGCTGGTTTTCGAAGCCCATCCCCTGCCCCAGCAGATCTGCTAAATGGGCTGATGGGGCCGGCACTTAGCCTAGTGTTCACAGGCTTTGAAGTTGGGCAGACCTGGCTTTGTCATTCACTAGTCACATGACCTTGGGCCAGTTACTTGCCTCTCTGTGCCTGTCTCCCCATCAGAGAGCAGGGATGAGGCTAGTGTCTCCCTCACAGGCTGGTTGAGAGGGTAAAGGAAACAATGACTATATAGTGTCTGGCCCACGCAGCATGCTCAGTAAATATTATTGTTGTGGTGATGCTTGTTTTTTGTTCTCTGTAGGAATTCTGGTCAGGGAAAAGCTGAGTGGAATGAAGTCCTGGTAGAGGCTGTCCGAGGGCAGAGCCATGCTGGCGTGTGGCATTGTCTCCTTCCCAGGACAGCAACATGTGTGAAGGAGTGCTTACTTACTACATGCCCCCTGACAAATGACCAGAGCAAGCCCCGAGGCTCTTAGTACTGCCTCGAGCCCCTGCCACCTGCTGAGCCTACTCTTGGCATCTTCCTCTGGCCCTCACCTGAGAGCATTCAAGCCTCTGGCCTTCTTGTTGTCCTGGGGGAATGAGGCCTGCCCCCCCATGCTCCCCACATCTTCCCTCAGCTACTAGCATCAGGAGTGCCCTGTTTACCAGAGTCCACCTTGCCAGACCTGTCGGCCTCTCCCTCGGGGGTTCCTGTGCCCTTCTGTGGTGGCCGGGGCCCCAGATGCTCAACCAACTCACCTTTCTGTCTTAAAGCTGCCCTGCCTCAATTTCCGTGGGCCTCTCCCAGCAGCTGTTTTATAGAGTCTTGTCCTCGCCCCTCCATCCCTTCCCCTTGGGAATTTGTTTTGTCATATTTTCTTACAAGCTTCCAACTGGAAACTACTCCCTTGTCCTCGTCCTCAGCCTCAGTGAAGTAAATAATGAAACAAAAAAGACGCTCCAATCTGCCATGGGGTTTTGCTGTTTCAAGGAATCCCTTTGTCAAGCAGAGAATCCTTTTGTAGAGTGAATAATTGCTCACTTTGGATTTCTGTCCAGGATTTTTTTGTTCAGGAGCTTTCTCAAGAGTGGAGCCAGGCTAGTTGGTAGGCCTGGGGGAGGGGGGGCTTCTCGCCTCCCTCTCTACCAACTGAGGGGGCTCAGGGTATGGCTTCTAGATCTTCTGATTACCGTTAATCCTTCCTGTCAGGGCTCCAGCCCGCCAACATCGATCACGCTGGCCCGGAAGGTGGTGACGGGTTTGTGTTTCTCGCTCTGTTTTGTTCCTTCGCTTTGTCAGTCCTGTCTCCATGGAAACAGGTGCAGCCTTTGTGTTGCCTTTGCTCGGGGCAAATCGATGCCTAGTGGGGATTTTTCTTTGCTATCCTCCCTCCCCAATTTAGCATCAAAGGGAGAGGTGGGGGCAGCGCAGGGATTGACAGGAGGCCTTTCGTGGCTTGGAGAGCCTGGGGCAGGGAGCCACTGTCACTCCTCCAGGCTGGGACTCCAAGGCTTGGTGCCTGGCCTGCATCCCCGCCGTCCCCTTTGTGGTGGCAACGCGTGCGTGCATCGTGGGGCCGTGTCAGATAGAGGCGGGCGTGCAGTGGTTTGTAGCCACTCAGCCCTCCTGGGCCCTCGGTGTTCTCAGAGGCAGCTGCTGGCCACCGGGGGCGGGGGGCTGGGGGCTGGGTGGGAACACTGGCATCAGCACTGACCCTTTGTCAGGACCTTGTGGGTGGGCAGGATTTTGACCTTTCTGGGCCTTGGTTTCTCCAGAGGGCTTTAAACCTTTTCCATAATGTGACTTCTTTAACCTTAAGGAAACCCCATATTTGGGTAAATTCTGCTAAGTTACTGTCACAAGCTGTTCTATGGTGACTAGTAAACCCTGTGTTTGATTCAAACCAGTGAGTTGCCTGGTTTGAGACGACACTTGAGAATCAGAAACCTCTCTTTAGACTGAGCATCTTGCTTCTGTACCAGCCCCGCCACAGGCGCCCCCTCCTCTGGCCCAGGGTGTTCTGCGTCCCTGGCTGATCAGGGTCTAGCAGGGGATCCTTCTGTTCCAGGCCAAGCACAAGTGTTGGTCTGAGCAGCCTGGGACAATAATAGATCTGCTGGAGTCCTGCAGTCCTCCCTCAAAGAAGTTCATTGGTGAGGGGGCGAAGGGGGCCCACGTGGGCTGGGGCTTCCGGAGGCTGCGGCCAAGCGGCAGTGCTCAGCCTGGGGGCCTGGGCCGGCTGCCAGCCGCCGCTCCTGTGGTCACCTCGGTTGCCTGGGCTTTGCCAAACTCCGTCATTCCCATCATCCGACAGGCGACCCAGTAGGCTTTTAGCAGTTCTGCACTCGTGCTAACTTAAAGGCAGTAACTTAAACCTCATCAATTAAATCAGCAAACTCTAAACTTCATTTTATTTTTTAAAGATTTTATTTATTTTATTTATTCATGAGAGACACAGAGAGAGAGGCAGAGACACAGGCAGAGGGAGAAGCAGGCTCCATTCAGGGAGCCCGATGCGGGGCTCGATCCTGGGTCTCTGGGATCAGGCCCTGGGCTGAAGGCGGTGCTAAACTGCTGAGCCACCCAGGCTGCCCTAAACTTCATTTTAATATCTGAACTCTCTACCCATGCAGCAGAAGATGCATTTAACCTCAGATTTGCGTTGTCCCAAAGCCTCCCTCCAGACGGGGACCCTCAACGACTTGCCTGAGGAGACTTCTGAGTGTGTTGGGTGATACACTCATGGTGGTAAAGGTCAAGTTGTCCAGTCTCCTGCCTATAGGATGGGTATATGATGGAGCTGGAACTTCTGGGTTTCTCTCCTGAGAAGTGAACTCTCACATGCCTCCTTATAGTCTGTAAGGTTCTTCTGGACTCGAACTTAATTCCCATTTCACTTTCTCTGGACTTTAAGAAAGACAGAGAACCAAGAGCAAGTATCCTGAATGCTTTACTCAAAGACTCTTCCGTCTCTGCTCAGCTTTGGCCACACACACTCCTGTTTTTGACGGTTGTCTTCTTGCTTTCTCTCCTTCCAGCAGAACAAGGTCTGAGTTTTCTGTTGGTAAGACAGGGGGAATAGTAGCTGTCTCACTGGGTCATTGTGAAAATCAAATGAAGGTTCTAGAGATACACCCCACCATGTACTATCATATGGCTCATTCTCAGTCGCCCCAGTTGACCCAGACTACATTTTGTTTCCCAGCCACCATGATGTCACTCAGAGATACTGCTTTTCTTCACAGCATCTCTTGAGTAAAGCCCCTGGGCTGGTGGGACATCCTCTTCTTGTTCCTGGGACCAGACAGGCCAGATGGGGCAGTTGCAGGCCACCCCACTGCTGCTCCCAAGCCATTGGGCCAGGAGACATGGACAGGATGGGACTGCTGATTCTTGGGCTCCCCTACATGGTTGCAGCAGTGTCCCTGGTCCCTGACTGTGAGGGGCCCACAGCAGGGACAAATTGCTCCTGCTCCCATGGACAGCAACCTGGATCCGAGCTTTGTCCAAAGAGTGAAGCTTGTATCCACTGGGACCCCTGAACCGCAGGGAGCGAGGGCTTCAGAGGGAGCTAGTTTTTTTTTTTTTTTTTTCCAGGTGTTAATCTTTCTCCCTTTGCATGGACTACATCAACCATAGCCCACTGGTGGAGGCCAAGGACTCTGGAGCCAGGCTGCCTGGGTGGGTACTTGCTTGCCCAGCTCTGCCACTGTGGCCTCCCTGTCTGCCTAATCTCAGCCTTCTCTGTGGCACATAGGAAGTGCCGAAAAAATATTTGCTGTGATTTCTCCAGAGTTTTGAAAAATTTGCCTAGTGGAGCTGTTTCTGCCCCCCCCCCCCCCACCTTGTCCTGATCGTCATAAATATCTGTGTTACTGGCTTGTTTTATGCTGGGTCCTGACCTGGGTGTGGGGCTCAAAGAGCTGAATGAGACCAAAACAAATCCTTGCCCTGCGGGTGACCACCGTGTGTCTGGGCCACCCACTGTACACTGGTCATTGTGATATGTGACCTGTGCTGCCACGTTGATGGTGCAACAAGACTCTAACAGGCCAAGGAGGTGTGGGGGTGTGTGTCAAAAAATGCCTCTGGGGGGGATCCCTGGGTGGCTCAGTGGTTTGGCGCCTGCCTTTGGCCCAGGGCGCGATCCTGGAGACCCGGGATCGAGTCCCACGTCAGGCTCCTGGTGCCTGGAGCCTGCTTCTCCCTCTGCCTATGTCTCTGCCTCTCTCTCTCTCTCTCTTTCTGTGACTATCATAAATAAATAAAAATTAAAAAAAAATGCCTCTGGGAAGGCTTCTTGGAGGAGGAGGACTGCAATCTGAATCCTGAAATTAAAGAGTCATAGTTGGTCAGTGTGAGGCTGTTGGGGCCAAGGCATTAAGAGTACAGGGAAGTGTGCCAGGATCCGTGGTGGTCGGAGGAGGGCACGGCCCGGGACTCAGATGTGTATTGGCTAAAGCAGCAGGTCCCTGGAGGACTGGCCATCCTGGCCCGAACAGGGAAGATGTTATCTCTTCTCCAGAATCAGATCTCTGAGTGTTAGGGGTGGGTGAGCAGGAGACAAAAGGCACCTACCTCAGTGTTGATATTATTCCTCCTTTCCAGCTGGTCTCTAGGTTCCCTTGGTGTTTTCCCCATGACCACTGTCCCTCCCTCCACTAATTTCCTACTCACCTCTGGGCTGGTGTCTCAAGACTAGAAGCCCCCAGAATACCCTGAGCCTCTCTGACTTGCTGTGGAGGGGGTGGGGTGGGGAATGGGAATTGCATGTTCCTTGAGGGACTCTGATTCAGTAGGGGCCCTGCACCTTTGTCTTTCAGAAGCTTCGCAGAGATTCTGCTGCATCCCTACACCTGAGGATCTCTGCTCCAGGGGCCTGAATGCTTATAGCATTTCCGCCACTGAGGCACTGATGGATTTTTCCCTACCTGGTCTCCTTGTGGTTACTTTCTTTTATGTTTACAGATGGCATTATTGTTGCCTGTTTGTTTGTTTGTTTGTTTGTTTGTTTGTTTTTAAGTAGGTTCCGCGCTGGGCATGGAGCCCAATGTGGGGCCCGAACTCATGATGTTAAGATCAAGACCTGAGTCTTGATCAAGATTCGGATGCTTGGGGCACCTGGGTGACTCAGTCGGTTGAGTGTCTGCCTTCAGCTCAGGTCATGATCCCCAGGGCCTTGGGATCATAGGGCTCGCTGCTCAGCAGGGAGCCTATTTCTCCCTCTCCCTCTGCTGTTCCCCCTGCTTGTGCTCCCCCCCCACCCCCCACCTCGTCAAATAAATAGAGTCTTAAAAAAAAAAGTTGGACACTTAACCAACTGAGCCACCCTGGCGCCCCCGTTGCTTGTTTTTAAACCTCTCCTTTTATTCTTCCAATGGGAATCTCTATCATCTTGTTTTGAGCTTCACTATTTTTTAAAAGATATCATTAGATAATGAAATAAGGGCATGAAGAGTAAAAGTTGTCCCAGGTCACGGAGAAGCCCAACATCTGCCTTAGAGAATCTGTGGTGTCTCCAGCCTGCTCAGAATGTCTTCTGGAGCAGAAGGCTGAAATGTCCAGAGCCCCAGATGTTTGCAGAAATGGGACAAGGATCTTTTAGACATTTGCTACCTTTTTATTAGGAGGTGGTACCTTCTTGTTTCCCTCCAGTGGTTCCAGGCCTGCACAATCACAATTGACCCCCAGAGTGGGCCCCATGGGAAGACCCTCAAGAGGGTCCTTGGCTTTGTGCAGGATAGAAATCAAATGCAAGCCAGGAGGTAATGAAAGCAGAGTTTACTGAATAGCGTAAGTGATAGGGCATAGCAGATGGAGTGTCTGAAAGACTCAGAAGGAAAGGAGACTACATCTCGTCGCTGGAGTTAGGGGTTCATACAGGAAAGGGGTCCAGGGTATGTGTTCCTTCAGGAATCTCTATAAATCACAGCAAGTGGAGGTTTTGATGCCAGCGTGGGGCAGTTTGTTTGAACTTAATGTCCTGGAACGTGTTTGGGATCTGGTTCTTCTTAGATGTTATCCAGTGTTTAGGGGGCTGGGATGAGACTCGGAAATGAATCACTCCCTTGCTTCCCCCTTGGAGTGGGAAAGTAGCTTCTTCGGTTTACCCAGATGCTAGGTGAAATAGAGAGTATGACGGGCACCTGGGTGGCTCAGTTAGGTAAGGGTCCAACTCTTGATTTCAGCTCAGGTCATGATCTCAGGGTCCTGGGATGGAGTATAGCATCTCTGTGCTCACCAGAGAGCCTGCCTGTCCCTCTCTCTCTGTCCCGCCTCCTGCTCATGCTCTCTCTCTCTCAGATAAATAATTAAAATCTCTTTAAAAAAAAAAAAAGAGAGAGAGAGAGAGAGTAAATGGGGCCTTTCGAAAATGGAGTCCCTTCTGCTTGCCTGTCTCACCACCATTGTTTCCATTTGTTCAGCCTGCTTACTTAGGCATCTGTTCTCCTGACAATATCTGTCCATAAATCTTGTTTCTGAGTACTGGGTGGCTTCGCCGAGGAAAGACGAAGCCTGCAACTGGCGACCAAACCTCCACCATGGCTACACGTGGGTGTGACCACCACCGTGCGTGCTTGCTGGTGGGCACCAACACCTGCCGCTCGGGCCACGGCTGTGCGTGGGTAGCCGTCTCCAGGGCTGCAGGGGTGGGCCGTTTGGCTGCCTTTGGAAGGAGCCCTTTCTGCAGGCTTCTGTGGTAACAATGCTATTGTAATTCTTGGTTTCCACGAAGAAAAGATTCTCATGTTATGCGTCTGGACATGCAGTAGGTGCTCACTAAGGTTTTTTTGGTTTGGTTTGGTTTGATTTGGTTTTGACTCACAGTGAATGAATGAGTGAATAATTAGAAGTCTATGTGTGGAAGAAAAGATTCAATTTACCCAGGACAGTCAGAGCATCTCCTGGATAGTGTAGGGCTGCTGGAGAAGTGCTCCTCCAGGCTGTGCCCGTAAGAGCTGATATGAAGGCAATGAATGGTTGAGTGCCACATTGCCCATCCTCAAGGCCACTTTTCCAGGCCACCAGGAACCATGTTCAGTGCTAAGGACATTAGCTTCAAGAACAGAGGAAAAAAAAAAAAAAAGAAGAAAAAAAAAAAAAAGAACAGAGGAAAGCCAGTATTGGCTGTTGGAAGAGAATGCCTCATGGAAAGGGGAACCTGAACTAGCTCTTGAAAGCTGGACAGGGCTTGTTCAGGAGGACAGAGGAGAGGGACAGGTCGGTATTCTAAAGTGTAGTTTCAGAACCAATGGCACCAGCATCACCTGAGCACTACAAGTTCTTGGGCCCAACCCCAGACCTAGGGGGACAGGAGCTTTGGGGACTGGGTGTGTGGACGACAAGCCCTGCCAGCCACCCCGATGCTTACTGAATGTGGTGAGCGCTCACCCTGCCGCCGACAGGAAGGAGTGATCTTTACAGGAGGGGGGCCCAGAGGACTCGGGAAGTGACCCGGCATATTTCAGATGAGTTCTTCTGCTAGAGGCACAGAGAGAAGACCAGAGGGGGACAGGAAGGGCGGCCAGGAGGCATCAGAGAAGCAGGCACAGGATGAGCTTGAGGTTTATGGATCTTGGCTGGATTGGCGGTAGCTCTGGGAACAGAGAGCAAAGCCAAGTGGTCCTGTGAAGGGAGAGAGGACAGCCCTGGTGACACCTTTGATCTCGTGCCCCACTTTAAGAACATCCTTTTCTTTAAAATGTTTAAAAATGTCTTGTGCCCTGTCACATTGTTATGTGCTGATCATGGAAAAATATAAGAAAGAAGAAAGGAGGGACACAGAAATCTACCATCCAGGACAACTATTGCAGATGATGTGCTACCTGCCAGCCCTTTTTCCTATGCACATTTTCTTGGTGGGGCCCGAAAGCATTCAATCTGTTTGCGTCCTGCATTTTTTTTTTTTTTTTTTTTTTTTTTGCGTCCTGCATTCTTTGCTTAACAAAACCTCATAAGCATTTCCTGATGTGCTTCCAGGCTGTCTCTTTTTATCATCCTAGGAGTGTGGGTAGGTTGGCCAGGGCAGTGCTGGTAAGGAAGGAGTCACTGAGGCCCTGAGAGAAAAGGAAACTTGGTCCATGACTTTCAGACAGTAGAGAAGACAGCTGTCATATGGCCTGGGTGCGTCAACTCACAAATTATAAGGGGGAAAAAAGGAGATGATGGGGGAGGCCGTAGATTAAGACAGACTTAGAGGACAAACGACAGGGAAGACTCAAGTCCAGTGTCCACGGGTGTACATTTGGACAAGAAAGAAAGACAAGGAAGTGTTGATTTCAGAAGTCAGCGTGTGGCATGGGGAGGGGTTGTGGAGTGGCCAGCAATGTCTCCTTTCTTGATGCGGATGCTTGCAAGATGTTGCCTTAGGATAATTAGTTAAGCTTACTTATGTTGTTTATAGCAGTTTACTTTAGCAGTTTTATTTTTTATTTTTTGAAGATTTATTTATTTGAGTGATAGTGAGAGAGAGAGAGAGAGAGGAGAGAGCAGGGGCCAGAGGGAGAAGCAGGCTTCCCGAGGAGCAGGGAGCATAACACCAGGACCCTGGGATCATGACTTGAGCCAAAGGCAGACGCTTATAACCGACTGAGCATCCAGATGCCCCAGTCAGTTTTATTATTTTGTTAAAAGGTTCAAGGAGGGATCCCTGGGTGGCGCAGCGGTTTGGCGCCTGCCTTTGGCCCAGGGCGTGATCCTGGAGACCCGGGATCAAATCCCACGTCGGGCTCCCGGTGCATGGAGCCTACTTCTCCCTCTGCCTGTGTCTCTGCCTCTCTCTCTGTGTGACTATCATAAATAAATAAAAATTAAAAAAAAAAAAAAAAAAAGGAAACCATGGCATAAAAAAAAAAAAAAAAAAAGGTTCAAGGAGAGGGATGCCTGGGTGGCTCAGCAGTTGAGTGCTTGCCTTTGGTCCAGGGCATGATCCCGGGGTCCTAGGATCCAGTCCTACGTTGGGCTCCCTACATGGAGCCTGCTTCTCCTCTACCTGTGTCTCTGCCTCTCTCTCTCTGTCTCTCATGAATAGATAAATAAAATCTTTAAAAATAAAAAATAAAAGGTTCAAGGAGGGCAGCCTGGGTGGCTCAGCGGTTTAGCGCCGCCTTCCGCCCAGGGCGTGATCCTGGAGACCCGGGATTGAGTCCCACATCGGGCTCCCTGCATGGAGCCTGCTTCTCCCTCTGCCTGTGTCTCTGCACGTCTCTCTCTCTCTCTCATAGATAGATAGATCGATCGATCGATCGATCAAGGAAAAGCAGATCTTGCCCAAGAGTCCATGTGGCAGAGCCAGGAACAGAATCCAGGCTCAGAGGTTACCCTCTGCTCTTCGATCTCCATTGTCCCCACACTATGCATTGTCTGCTCGCCCGGCTCCTGTCCCCAGCCTCCAGTCGGTCACTTGCTGCAACTGCAGATTTGTAGGCTTGGTTCTGGTTGACTTTGAGGGCCAGGCTGAGCTGTGGTTTGGGAAGAACAGTGATGGGTGGCCCTTGCCTGAAATGGGGAAACTCTGAAGTAGATCAATCAGATTAGGAGTGAAAGTGTGTCAGTCACGTCCTGCCATCATGTGTGGTGTGTGCAGGGCTGGGGGGTGGGGTGCCTCGATCAGTCTTGCTCTCTCTGGTTGGTTCAAAGACATAGACCTAAACACCCAACATCACTCACTTCTCAGAATCCCCTTCCTCAGCCTGATCCATCAGTTTCCTTGAAATACTGTTTTTTTTTTTTTTTTCTATATAAGCCCTTACATTCCCGACCCACTCACACCCACGGCCCCTCTGTCTCTGCTTCTCCTTTCCACCGACTCCTTCCCATTGCTCTGGACAAGCCCAAGGAGGCGGTGCTGGGGCCACCATGGGGCATCCCTAGAGAAGGGGACACTGGATAAGCCTTGATGATGCTAAGCATACCCTGTCTCCTGGCAAACAAATTGGAAGGCTTTTTCTGTACCTGGCCTTCCGAGGCCCGGGCCCTCTGAGGAGCCAGGACTTGGGCTTCTATCTGGACTTCTGCTTCTCTCTGCCTGGACTGGCAAGTGTCACAGAACCGGGCCAAGGCTTTAATCTTGGCAGGAGCAGAGGACACCAGTGAGGGGTGCTTACCCCAGCTCTGCTTGCTCAGGAGAAGGGACCTTTGCCCTTACCCACCCTTTCCAGAAGGATGTGGAAGGGCTTCTCTGTTGGGAATCAGTGACCCATAGTCCTTGGTCTTCCGTGGATAATTGTAATAAAGCACTCCAGGGCTTCACCCTGTCAAGGCAGAGGGGCTCCCCTTTCGTTCTAGAATAGTACTGTCTGTTAGAACTTCCTGCAATGTTGGAAATGTTCTAAAATATATCCTGTTCAATGTGACAACCAGTAGCTGAGGTGGCTCTTGAACATGTGAAATGAGGTAGGATGACTGAGGCACTGAGTTTTAAATTGTATTTTATTTTAATTAATTACAATAGAAATTTATATTGTCACCTGTGATGAGTGGCTACATTATTGAACAGTACGGTTCTAGAAGGAGTGTGTCTCCGATAAGGCCACAGTGGCCAAGCCGAGATGTATCAGAGCTGCCTGCCACCCTCTTTCCTCCGCACCCACCATCCCAGACACACATTACACATTTCAGGAAGGCCCTGGATACAATGTCCTTTTATAACAAAGTCTACTGTTTATATATTTTTATCTCAAGTGAGGCAGAGCTGCCACTGACCACAAATGTGTCCCCACACATGGCTTCTCTTCATCATCCTTGCACCATCAGAGCTATGCAGGGTGGGATGTCAGGAAACCCTGCACCTAGGAAGTGTGAATCCTGCCGTTACAGGCCTTAGAGCCCGTTCTGCTCCCTGCTTCTCCCTGTGAGGAGGGAAGAAGCCGGTATCAGCCAATGCCTGGTGTAGCCCGAGGCTGGGCACACTGGTGTGAATGAGGCCGGGTCACCAGGGTGACCTGCCCACACTCTGGCAGTTTTGATCTTACTTCCTATCTGAACATCTTGGTCTTGAGTAAGAAGCATTTTTACTTTCTGTATGAAGGTGGAGGCTGGGGGATCCCTGGGTGGCTCAGTGGTTTGGCGCCTGTCTTTGGCCCAGGGCGTGATCCTGGAGTCCCGGGATCGAGTCCCACGTCGGGCTCCCTGCGTGGAGCCTGCTTCTTCCTCTGCCTGTGTCTCTGCTTCTCTCTCTGTATCTCTCATGAATTAAAAAAAAAAAAAAAAAAAAAAAAAAATCTTAAAAAAAAAAAGAAAGAAGGTGGAGGCTGGGGGCAGTTTAGGGTTTTCTGGCTTTATATATGAATATATTCTTGAGCAAGCTGGGCAGTGGCCCCAAAGCAGCACCGGTTGTTTATCAGATGGGTTGGTGCTCTGACCACCTCACCCTTGCCTGTGTTCTCCCTGTGTCTAGCGCCCGGGAGCGCCCTGTAGTGTCTGCTGAATGAATGAGTGGGTTCCGCCTGCCAGAGCACCCGGGACAGAGCTCTTCTTAGTCTCTGTGTCTGCTTTCCTTCTGTCTTTTCTTCCTCTGCCCTGCAGTACTGGCAAGCCCTCTATCCTCCCTGCTCCCTTTCAATCCCAGGCTTTCAGATGCAGGCTTCGTATTTCAGCCCACTAACCTTTTCCTGTAGCTGTTCCCTAGAGTGTCATAACCCACCTCTTCCGAACATTCCGGAAAGTATCCTTGCACCGCCATCTCCCCGCTGCCCCGTGGCATGTGTGACTTTGCAGGCCACGTGAACAGTCCTCATCACAGGGGTGTCATTGTCCCCTGGCCTGCTCCATGCAGATGGGGACAGAGCCCCTCTGTGCAGGCAGGATTTCCTGCAGCCTGGTTGCCTGTGTGTGGAGAGCCCAAATAGCGCCCCCTTCTGTCTGCTGGTGCTACCGCTCACTGCCTCCTTGTGCCTGACTTTTCAGTTCTTTTTTTCTTTTCTTTAGAGAGAGAGCTGGTGGGAGGGCAGAGGGAGAGGGAGAGAGAAGCCTTTGCAGGCTCCACGCCCAGTGCGGAGCCCCACGCTGGCCGAGGGCCTTGCTCTCCTGACCCTGGGGTCATGACCCGCTCGGAAATCAAGAGTTAGATGCTCCACCCACCAACTGAGCCACCCACGCGCTCCTTTAGTTCTTTTCTTGTAGTAAAATGTATAGAACACAACATTTACCATTTTAACCATTTTTCAGGGGCAATTCAGTGGCATTATGTCTGTTCACACTGTTGTATAATCATCAATCACCACCATCCATTTCCAGAACTTGTTCATCATCCCAAACAGAAACTGTGTTCATCAAACAATGACTTCCTCCCCCGATCCCATCAGCCTCTGGTAACCTCTATTCTATTTTCTGTCTCTAAGAATTTGTCGGTTCTAGGTGGTAAGTCATAGAAGTGGAATCATATGGCCTTTGTCCTTTTGTGTCTGGCTTTTAGCGTGTTGTCAAGGTGCATCCGTGTCATAGCATACGACAGAGTTGCATTCCCCTTGGTGGCTGACTAAAACTCCACTTTTCCCTATGTGTACACTACATTTTTAAAAATATTTTATTTATTTATTCATGAGAGACAGAGAGAGAGAGAGAGAGAGAGAGAGAGGCAGAGACACAGGCAGAGGGAAAAGCAGGTTCCCTGAAGGGAGCCTGACATGGGACTCAATTCCAGGACCCCAGGATCAGGCCCTGGGCCAAAGGCAGGCGCTAAACCACTGAGCCACCCAGGGATCCCAATTTTGTGTTTAACTTTGTAAGAAACTACCAAACTGCCCCACCCCCTCACGGAGCACCATTTTATGTTCCCACCAGCAGTGCACCTTATTTTTTTTTTTAATTCTTAATTTTAAACTACAGAGATAATGCATGTTTATTGGAAAACTTCAAAGGATGCAGAGCAGCATGAAGTAAACAGAAGCAGAACCCCTCATGCAGCCCTACCTCTAAGTAACTGCTACTTAGTATTTGGTGTGTGTGCTCAGACATCTGCCTGTGCCTGTCCAGATATGCACATACACACTCAGACCCCTCAGCAAAACTAGCACTCTGTGAACATGGCCCGCTAACTTGGCTTTCTC
The DNA here is from genome assembly GCF_053574225.1 of Canis aureus. Lineage (NCBI taxonomy): Eukaryota > Metazoa > Chordata > Mammalia > Carnivora > Canidae > Canis > Canis aureus. Next base: position 28,568,804 of record NC_135626.1, read on the forward strand.
ATGTCATTCCATCTCAGCCCCAGAAGGTCTGCATATTTATTGGCTAGTGGGTTCTAAGAGGCAAGTGGGGGCTCTCCCCTCTGTGTTGCTCTTGTGAACTGCTCTGCACTTACTGCTTTGCACACGTGGACCCCCATCTCACCGGGTCGCAGTCTTTTGGGGGAAAATGTGAGCCATGCTTGATACTGGGGAGGCCCTGCAGCCCAGGACCACCTTCCCTACCAGGCTCAGCTTTTCCCAACTTGCTCTCCACTCCCAGGGCAGCCAAGCTAAGCTGAGCCGTGAGCTGCTTTGTGAAGGAGGGCCACCCACCTTCGGGAAGAGGCAGCCTTGGCCAGGCACGCCCTTTCCTCTGGGAATTCCCAGGAGTCAAGTAACTTAGAGCTGGATGGAGAGGTGAGCAGTGGCCTGGAGAGAGAGTCTGGGCTCTGGTGGTGTGGGGCAGGCAGGGTGGGGTTTCTTTTTGGGGCACCGAGAAGGTGCTTGTGGGCCAGCATGCAGTGCCCTAACACCCCCCACCCCCCCCCCCCCAGGAAAGACCCAGTTTAGGTTTGGCAGAAATCCACCTTTCAAGCTAAGGACCAGCCCGTCTTTTGCCAGCACCTTTTTCTGCAGAGCCCCAGGCAGCTGGTGGGAGAGTACAAAGCGGCCTGGAAAATCCATAAACTGCATAATCAGCCCCTGCATCTTGGCCGCTTGACTCTGTTTATTGCTTCCTGTCCCCGAAAGCCCTTTACAAACAGAGAGGCTTTGAGGGGGGTGAGCTGGACCCAGTGGGTGGCCTGCCCTTGCCAGCCGGCCCCAGACCAGCCCATTCCCTTGTACTTCTTGCTGCTGCCTCCAGTGGAGCTCAGGGAGGGTGGGAGCATGGGAGGGGGGTTTGCCTGAGAGTGTGAGAGGACCCCCCCCTCAAAGGAGGGTGAACCCCCAGTGAACTGTTTACTATGTAATTGCCAAAGGACAAAGACCCCATTTCTACCAGTTTCCTTGAGAGCCTGGAGGTGAAGCTCTGATGAGGTGCAGGAGGGGAGCAGGTGAAAGCCTTAGCCTCCGATTGACCCCTGCAAGGTGGGGAGGGGACCAGGGGCCCATTCCTGGGGATCTAGGGACAGCCCTGGTTCCAAGGCCTTATGGGACTTGCTCAAAACCCGGTTTATTCTTGTATTACCTTTTTTTTTTTTAAGATTGTATTTATTTATTCATGAGAGACACAGAAAGAGAGGCAAAGACATACACAGAGGGAGAAGCAGGCTTCTCGCAGGGAGTCCAATATGGGACTTGATCCCAGGAGCCCAGGATCACAACCTGGGCCAAAGGCAGACGCTCAACCACTGAGCCACCCAGACTCCCTATATTACTTTTTTAAAAGCAGGTTTTTCCCTGCTGACTGACTTTTCTCCCTTTTCTCCCTTTTTTCCTCCTGGCCTCCCTATACTTCAAACTCCCTCCCTGCAGAATTAACTAATTCACCTCGCAGCCCTTACCACCACTGCTGGGAGCCAAGATGTGACTCCTTCAGAGAAGAGCGGGCACCCTGATGCTGCCAGGGTGTCTGTGAGGGCGGTTTGCTGTCCTTTCCTTGCATCTGGGGGACAGCACGGGATGCAGGGCACCTGCGTGATTGGAGGAGGGATGCTGCTTTCTGGGAAGGGTAGGCACAGGTAGGTAGTCTCCCCAGGGCTGCCTGTTGCAGCCAGATGTGGCCCAGTCATCCCTCTCTCAGACAGGGGCCCTGTGAGGTTGGTTGGAGGCCTAAGTTCCCACCCTGCCTCTGCTGCCACACTAGTGCCTCCCTTTACTTGGCTTCCTGAGATGACCGACCACAAGGCCCTGATTTAAGAAGCTGAGGGGATGGCTTGGCCTGTAGCCTCTCTCCGTGCGGACCTGCCATGGGTTTGCTTCTGCTTTTCCGCAGGGGGCTTGTCTAAGCAGACTTCCACGTGGGACTTGTGTGTGTCTGAGCCTGTGTTTTTGGTTGTGCAACTCTGAGCCGGCCCCACCCTCCCAGCTCCTTCCTGAAAGTGAAATGTTACCGTCTTTGCTCAAGAACAAAAGCCCCAAGCTCAGCCCTGCATGTAAATGATTTTCAAGTGTGGCCATTTCCTCCCGTGGGGCGTACAGCTGAGTGTTGAGGACAAGGAGGTCCCGTTGGGGATGGGAGAAGAAGCCTGGCACTGTCCCCTCTAGGCCCAGGGCCACTATGGCAGTGAGGCAAGTGGCAGCCCTGGCTCTGCGTGGAGCGGTGCCCACTTGTTTTGTACTTCCCTGCTCTGGGGCCTGCTCCACACCGCGGGATACCTGGGGTGGGGGACCATTGCCAGGCAGACCCCACGGCCCAGCCCTTCTGGAGCCTGTTTCTCTCTTTGCCCAGGCAGAGATCAACCCCCCCTCCCCCCGTAAGTGCAGTGACAGTGCGGAAAGTGGGTGGTTGGGAGTGTGGGCTTTGGGGAAGATCTCGACTCGCCACTTCCTGGCTGTGAGACCGCAGGCAAGTTAATTCCTCTGTGCCTCAGTCTCTTCATCGACAAAAGAATCTACTTCCTACCCTGTGGGACTGTTTCGAGGAGTCCTGTAGGCAGAGCACCTCACACAGTGCCAGAGGAGTCCCCCTGCAGGGTATGCAGAGTACGTGCCCAGCCTGGAGCCTGGCTGAATGGAAAGGGCTTGCACACTCTCCCCCGGCATTGTAAACTGTGAAGAGCTGTGCACACATGTAAAGCACCATCTTTGGGCTGGTTGGCGTGCTCAGAGTGAGAAGATGATCTATTTCAGTGTCCCTAAATGAGTAGGATCAGCAGACCGTGGCTGTAACTCCCGGCTGCCTCACCCCGTGGAGGTTGGGTTTCCATCCTTGCCCTTCCTGCCCGTCCTTTCCCCTCCGTTAATTTTGCGGGAGCACACGTGGGCTCACTGTCCGCAAAGGTAGCATGAATCTGAATCCACCTTGTGTCTGTGGGCTGTGGGCCTGAGAATCTCCACAGCTCCACTGCTAAGTATGCATAGTCTTGAAGGACAAATGAACCATGTTTACCGCTAGCAAGCAATGCTTGAGCGCTCACTGGATACACTGTGTGTTAACTAGTGATCATCAAGGAACCCCAGGGACTAAGGAATGTCTAACTGCTTTTCAAAGTCCCAGCGGTTGCTGGGTGATTCCCATGCTGTTGCCTCACAGCCCTTAAGCCTGGATAACCTTGCAACCCACTTGGAGGGTGCCGTGTTTCTGGCCATACCCTCTATCAGACCTGGCCCCTCATGCCCATTCTGTGATGGGAGGAAGGGTGGGCAGGGTCCCCACATCCCAGGCTGGGTGCTTCTCCTTGAGAGAGCGGGTGCAAGTTTGGGCTTGTGGGGTGACTTGGCAGAGCTTTTGTTTGCTGACTGTTCACTAAGCCCAGGTGTGCAGACCCAGTGTTTACAGAATCCTGCTTGTCTTGGGCTGGCATGAAGCAGGTAGATGCTCAGGGAGGGAGAAGTGTTGTGGATTTGTTTAGGGCTGGAGTCAGAGATTAGATATTTTTGCAGATCAGTCAGACTGGGACTCTTTATTTTTTTAATTTTTATTTATTTATGATAGTCACAGAGAGAGAGAGAGAGAGGCAGAGACACAGGCAGAGGGAGAAGCAGGCTCCATGCACCGGGAGCCTGACGTGGGATTCGATCCAGGGTCTCCAGGATCGCGCCCTGGGCCAAAGGCAGGCGCCAAACCGCTGCGCCACCCAGGGATCCCAGACTGGGACTCTTTAATGTTCGCCTACAGTGTACACTGCTATAGGGGATGGACAGTCTGCAAAATTCAGTTCATACACCTGGGGACCATCGGGGGACTTAGGGCAGACACAGAGGAGGTCGGGGGGAGATGGCCGTGGAGATCATTTTAGTCCTCCTTGCCCATTTCTCAGATGGGAAGCTGGAGGTCCAGGAGGTAAAATGACTTGCCTAAGGTCACTGGGCTGGTTAGTGATAGCACTAAAACTAGAATCCAGGGCTTCTTATTGCATTACCCTGTGAAGTCATGGTCCTCATGCTTTACTGGGCATCAGAATGACCTGGAGAGCTTGTTAAAAAGCAGATTTCCAGGCCAGCACCCCACTCCCACCCTGAGATTCTGATTTATTTATTTTTAAAGATTTTATTTATTTATTCATGAGAGACACAGAGAGAGAGAGAGAGAGAGAGAGAGAGGCAGAGACACAGGCAGATGGAGAAGCAGGCTCCATGCAGGGAGCCCGACGTGGGACTCAATCCCAGGTCTCCAGGATCAGGCCCTGGCCTGAAGGCGGTGCCAAACCGCTGAGCCACCCAGGTCACCCGACATTCTGATTTAATAGTGAGGCAGAGAGTGTTTGTTTTTAGCAAACACCTCAGGGGTCAGGGGAGTCTCATGAAGTCTCACCACCCTCTGAAATACACTGCTTTAATGCAAAGAGTATTTGCTTCTGAGACTGATAGAAAAGCACATTAACATTTCCCAAGAGTAGGCTGGTAGCAGGAGAGGAAACGGGCAGAGATGCAAAGAACCCAGAGATGAGAGCATGGAGGTTAAACCCAGGCTTTAAAACTCTTGTGAGCAACTAGTGTGTCCAGAGACTCGACAGGCATACTGCTCTCTGCCATGTAAGGCCATGGAGGTTGGATGTGGCACAGCCCTGGACAACCTCTAGGTCACATAGGGCTCAGTAAAATGGCTCTGATACTGGTAGAAGGTGATGATTTACAAGCTAGGTGCCGGTGAGGCTTACCCAACATCATGCATGGGCAGCATGGCCCGGCACTCAGTAAATGATTATGTATGACTTCCCGGGGAGGGGGCTGAGGGACTTCATGTCCTTAGAGAGTGGACTTCTGCTGAGGATCTCATATGACAAAAGGGGTTCCGCTTCTGTGGCTAAGAAAGGCTATAAGTCTTTCCAGCCTCGGGGGACCAGGATACAGCCACCTCCTCTTGCGGAGGCACCATCATGTTGTGCCTAGGATGGTAGTGCCTCTCTCTGGCCCTAATTCACCCCCACCTCACCATGTCCTGCATCCCTGGGAGGCTTCAGTAATGGGAAAGGTGAGACTAATGAGGGCCTGTTTCTCTTTTCTAGAGGTGGAGACCAAGGGCCTAGGAGGCAAAGAAGGCTGGTTTTGGAACCCTAGGAGTTCCTGCCCTCTTCTGACTATCACAGTAGAGGGCCAGGGCTGCCAGCCCTTGCTGTCCCGAGGCCCTTCCCTGCACTCCATTCCAGGAGCTGATCCTGCAAGCAACCAGGAAGTCGGTGCCTTGGCCAGGGTGTACCGCTTCCTGGTTCTGGGCAGCTGTGCTGCCAGTCAGGTCAACCTGAACTTGCCTTTGCTGACTAGACACTGTAAAAAAACATTTTGGGTACAGATGGGGAAGAGAGAGGGCTTTGGGGCCTCCCAAGGCCTTGCCATCAGCCCAGTGAAGGGAGTGGCTTGCATAGTGGACTGTTAGTGCAATTAGTGCGTGTGGAGGATAGTGTGGCTATAATTTTTAAAACACAGCTTCCGGGCAGCCCCGGTGGCCCAGCGGTTTGGCCTGCCTTCGGCCCAGGGTGTGATCCTGGAGACCCAGGATCGAGTCCCACGTCAGGGTCCCTGCATGAAGCCTGCTTCTCTCCCTCTGCCTGTGTCTCTGCCTCTCTCTCTCTCTCTCTCTCTGTCATGAATAAATAAATCTTAAAAAAAAATAAAACACAGCTTCAGAGTTAGGTGAAGAGAGGAATGGACTGAGTACCTGCGCTGGATGACAGTGTTCAGGAAAAACCTAATGAAGGTTGTTTGTGTCCTATGGCCTTATGAGTGAATGAGTTTGAGTGAGCTGGGGCATGTTGCACACGCAGACACATGAGCTGTTTTGGAGTTGCTAGTGTATGCACCACATGGAGAGAGCACTGGCTCAGGAAGCCTGATTCAGATCCCAGCTGGGTTCAAATCACAGGCCAAGGAGCCCTGTGACCTTTGGCAACAAGCACCATCTGGAAGTGAGAACAGGAGATTTCTTCCTGCCTTACGTACCTGGCTTCTCTAAAGGGCATGTGTGGGCACATGGCTATGTGGAGGTGAGGCATTATGGACAAGTGAGGGCCTCAGGTCAGGAGGGGAAGCCTGGGGGCCTGCTTCTGGGTGCCCCAGGCTGTGGAAGGGGAGCTTGGCTGCTGCCCAGACTGAGGAGGGGCGAAAGCAAAGAGGGGATAGCAGCCTGTGGTTGGGGAAAGTAGCTGGCCTGGTAAGTGGCTCTAAACAATTCCATCTGCTGTCTGAGCTGGCCCTTCTTGCTGGGGTGGAATTTCTGATGGTGTCTTAGCTGCCAGAGGGGGAGGGCCTGGCCCTTCTGGCCACAGCTGCTCCCTGTTCTTTTGAAGCTCAGGGCCAACCACCCCCTCCCCAAGCCTCTGCTCCCCAGCCCCAGGCCTGCATTCCTCAGCTGCCAGAGGCGGCACTTCTGAGAAGGCTACTCAGCTTGAGTGCCTGTGTGGCTCCTTCGGCCCTGGGATGGCCCTGGGATCGCCTGGGAGCCTCCTGGCCCCCAGGAGGGGTGGGAGGCCTGGTCGACCCAGGCCCCAGGATATTCCAGTCCCTTCTCCCCTAGGATGCATGGCAGAGTGTGGGCAGGAATGGGGCTGCTGGCCCAGCTCCCTGCTCCGCTCGGGGCCCCAGAGCCCCCCAACCTGAAGTCCTGGAGGCCTCTGATGGGAGACCTTTGTGCTGTACAGTCCCACTTCCGGGGCTGCATTCAAGATTGTAACCCCAGGCCTGACTTGTGGGCTGGGTTCTAGACTCAGCCCCTGACAACCACATGGCCTGAGGGCCTTACTAACAGCCACCCCGGGCTGAGGGCATCTGTGTGGAGCCTGGGTGTGCCCATCGCATGAAATCCCCTGGAGGGGAACCCATCCCCAGAGGAACAGGTATCACATTCTACAGATGAGGAAACTCACTCAGAGATGCTCTACTCACCCAAGCAGTGGTGATGAGAATGCAAGCTGAGATTGGCCCAGAGCTAAAACTCTGGGCTCTAAAGACTTTTTACCCCAGACTCCGCCATTCACAATTTGTTTCCCCTCTGCAAGGAGCTTCCTGTCCAGACTTAGCCCTACTCTGCCCCAGAGGACCCCCCCATGCTGTGGTCTGACCTCTGGAACAGCTGTGGCATGGGCCACCACCTTATCCACGGCCCCTGCAAGGCCACCGGGAGAGGGGCGGGCCCTTGAGCAGGAGGGAGCATCGTGGGAGCAGTGGTGCCTAGCTCCCACTGAGGCAGGACTGGAGTGGTAGAGGCAGGAAGGATGGAGCCGGGACTGTAAGGATTACAAAAGTTCTAAAGTCCTAGAGGCTCTGTGGTTTGCTTTTTTCTTAAGACTTTTTTCTGTCACCATTCAAATTTTGTTTTTGTTTTATTTTGTTTTAATTAGAGAGACAGTATAAGGTGGAGGTTAAGAAGAGAATGGACTCTGGGGCCAGACCGTTTGGATTCAGATTTTGGTTCCATCACTGACTGTGTGACCCCACGTAAGTTATTTAAACTCTCTGGGTTGTAGTTCCCTTATCTGTAATTTTTTTTTTTTTAAATGGGTATTATAATTGCTTTACTCTGAGTCTTGGATGAGATCATGCATGCCAAGTGCTGAGACAGTGCATGGCCCATAGTTAATGCTCACAGATGTTTGCTATAATTATTATTAAAAAATAGTTCATGTCTGTCGTAGATAATATACATATGTGCAAAAGGATTAAAGAATCACTGGCATTGCTGTCATCTTGCTATTCTTTATAGGTTATTTGCTTATTTTATTTTTAAACTAATGAATGAACATGAATCCAAATTTAAAAGATATACAAAGATTTACGTGAGAAAAAGTGAGAACAGTTTCCGTGATCTGTCTCTTACAACTTGATTCTTCCCAGCAGACCATAGGATCAGTTTCTTATGAATGTCCTCTCCATACATACTGACACACACACCAAAACGTACTATATGGTAGTACAGTGACTGTCCTCACTGTGTTTTGTCTTGCATCGCTCCCCTTCGCGATAGGCCTTGGGCGTAGAGACATAGAGATGCTTCATTTTTGTTTACTGTTGTATAGTACCATTCTACATATTACACAAATTCCAAAGAAGTGGGCTTCATGGATCAGTGGGTGGGTGCACAATGTGTGCTGGCATGTGGGGCAGGGGGCAAGAGTTGGACTTCTGTTCTCAGGACCCGCCGCTGCTTGCCTTGAGCACCCCTCCCTAATCTTGGTTCCTTGGCCTGGATTCCCTGGGTGTGCTCAGATAACTAAATTGTGTGGCATCATTGACTGACCACGTGTCCCAAGGGCCCAGGGGCATCTGGGACTGTCCAGACTTGAGAGTTCAGCCCCAGACCAAGCAGGCAGGTCTGTGAAGGGACCTGCAGCCCAGCTGCCTAAAGGAGACGCCCAGGGAGGGGCCGCTGGCCCCCCTTTCCCAAGGAGCTGGACGTGAGCCAGCATGAGCTCATGCCTAGAGCCAGCCCAGCTTCACTGCCTTGCACCTGAGCTGCCAGTGGCTCCCTTCTGTGAGTTTGGGCCATTGGTTCCAAGTACACAGACACTGCTGCCAGCTCAGAGGGGCTCCCCAGGGCTATGACCCCTGGCTAGGGTATTGGGGAGCAGCACCCCTTCTGTCCACTGACATCTGATCTCCTCCCAGGCTCCTGGGCTGAGTGTCTTGGCTAAGCTGATAGAATTTGTTAAAGGAGAGAGGGATTGTTGTGGAAATAGTTTTTAAGCAACTCAGGTGGAAGTGGAAAACAGTTGGTCGTCCAGACAACTAACAACCCAGGTAGGGTGGGGAAAAGGTTTTTGTGAGGAAGCCACTGTGGTTCTTCCTTCAGGATGAGGCTTCGCCTGCAAACTTCTCCCTCTTCCCTCGCTCCCCCATCACAGGCCCCAGGACCCCCAGCCTCTATAAGGGCAGCTCTGCCCTGTGAGGACCCAGTTCAGTACACAGTTACTGAGTTCTTGCCGTGTGCCTGGGTCTGTGCTCAGCCCTAGGAATACAGAGGGGTGGTGGAGCTGGATGGATTTACAGTGTTCATTCTGGAGTCAGGCCCCCTGGGCCCAAATGTTAGGTTGGCCACTTAGCTGTGCGACCTGAACGAGTCCCTCGACTCTTCTCTGCTTCATTTTTCTACCAATAAAGTAGAAATCTAGAAATCACAGTGACAAATATGCATCTTGCAGGCCTGCAAAGAGAAGACGAAAAGAGTTAACATGCAGAAAGCACTTGGAATATGGTTGGCTCGGAAGGAAGCAGGCAACAGTGTTAGGTTATCATTATTACTATTGCCATTATCCTACCAAGCCAAAGAAATGACATGTGACTCATGCTTGAGGAGCTTCATCATGGACCTTTTCAGCCGGAATGCAGAAGTGGCTTCTCGATGGTGCCTTTTATAGCAGCCAAGCCCTGAACCGGGGCCTCAGGAGCAGAGATGAACCATGGTGTCCTTGGGACTGAGGCTCCAGGGCCAATCCTTCCGTAGGGGCGGGACCTTAGTAACTTCCTTTGAAGCCTCTTGCCCTAGGCCCTACGGCAGAGCTCCCATTGACCACAGACCTGGCCATGGAAGTTGAGGCAAGGGAGAGAAAAATGAGGAAAGCAAATGTCTTTCCTTTTCCTTTTCTTTCTTCTGCCGGTTTTTAAAAGATCTTTTTTTCTGGAAAGGGGGGTTTTTGTTCTGCCCCAGCTTTAGATTGAACTAAATGATGGGGATGGCCCAGAAGGGTCAGCGGGCAACCCAAGGTCACCCAGCAGGGCGCAGCAGAGCCGAGTCTGTCTCTCCCCATCTTCCTCTGGCTCCTCTCAGGTCCAGCCAGGCCTCCTTTCCCCGAGGGCTGTGCCCGAGAGTCCTCTCTGCCCGTCGTGCCCCAGAGGTGGGCACCCGTGTGGCTGCCCCGCCTCTCGGTCCCCCTCAGAACGAGGCTGGCTTTGTCCCGCCCCAGCAGCTGTGGTGGGTTGAGTTTTCCATTAAAGCCTTTTCCGCGCCTTGGGCAGGAGCAGGAGGCTCGGCATTTAAAGGTCACCCGGCTTTTGAAGCTGCAGCGACATTAATAGCTTGGGAAGAAAACAAGCCTGTGCAGGGGCAGGAGGACAAGGCGCCTCTGTCAGGGCTGCCCCTCCCCTCCCCGCCGGGCGCACACACGCGCACACGCACACACTCGTGCACCCACACACAGACCCTGAGAGCCTCCATCTGTCTCTTGGGCCCCCCCCTTTTTCTCTCCCCCTTTTGTGGCCTCTGCAGCTCAGAAGCCAAGATGCTCAGCCGGCCTCCCTGCGCCCTGCCCCCACGGCGTCCGAGGTGACAATTGGACAAGGATGCAGCTGCCCTTAGCCCGCAGCCTCTCCATTAGCACTGCCATTACCCACTTGAGCTTTCCCCAGGACTTAGCCATGGTTACACAAGCGTCCCAGGGGTCATATGACCTCATTCTGGCCCTGCTGGCTTTTACAGCCTGGATTCCTGATGAGACAAAGTGAGCCGGGGCCTCGTCTTCCCGTCTTCCCGCGTGGGGAGGAAAGGGCAGGCAGGGTGCATCTTGCTTGCCGGCTCTAATCACTTGGTAAAGGCTCTGTGGGCTCCACAGGACAATGATAATACCTGGATGGATTCGTGATGTCTGCTGAGGATGGGGACTGGAAATTGGTGGCGTGTGTGCCTTGTGTTTCCTACTTACAAGATAAATTATTCTGAAATTCTTCCAGTCTTGGGGTCCGAGGCCCTTGGGCTGTTTGGGTTCCTCTCCTTTTTGTCCGAGGTGGGGGTGGGGGAGAGAAGCAGCTCTGTTTGCCCTCTCCCCGGAGCCCCGGCCTGTGCCCTGAGACACCACCTAGTGGCCTGGCCTGGCGGTGCCACTGGGCTGGGCCCAGGTCTGAGGCGAGATGGACAGTGAGTCCCCTCTGCAGGGCGGGACCACAGCAATCACAGATGGATCAAAAGATCTGGTATGTCCCTTGTCCCTGGGGGATTTTCAGAGGATGGAGCCAGGGGTGTACAGAGACAGAACTGGCCTCGGGCAGTCCCTCCTCCTTCTAGAGGACAGAGGGTTGGGGAAAGGAAAGTGCTGGCAATTGGGACCTCTGGCCTCCTAACCCCACAGCTCTTCCTGAGGCTTCCTGTTCTACCTCTACCTTTCAGGGTTGGGTCCTCCCAGGGGGCAGTGGAATGTTATGTTGGATCTTGGAGGGGGGGTCAACTTCCTGATCCCTGGAGCTGACACTGGCTTGGCCAGGGGACCATCCTGCCATCAGCCTTGGGTGCCTTGTAAGTGAGGAGGCCCTCAGGCCCTCAGGCCAGGCAGCAGGAGGCTCCTGGGACCTCAACTAGGCACCGACTGCTTTGACCTCAGTTGTTTCATCTCTGAAGTGGGATAATAATGCATGCCCCTATAGAAATGATAGCTTTTTCATGAGGACTAAAGGAAACCATAGAGGAGAAGGGGCTTTGGAAATAGAAAAGTCCTCCGGCTATGCCTACCTTGCTAGGAGCCAGAGGAGGAACAGAAGGGAAGACAATCCACACACACTTCATGGTACTCCTGCCTCTTCCTTTCCTTTCTTTACGCACCTGACAAGTGTCTGTTGTCAGTGCTAGGCACTGTGGAGGCACCCTACCCCAGGGAATAAAGCATAAACCTGGCCCTCATGGAGCTTACAACTGGGTGGCAGGGATGGTCAATGACAAGGAAATAAATAATCTCTCAGGTGGTCTGTTCCATGAAGAAAACAAGGCAGGACATATGGTGAGGGGTAAGGTGAGGACCTTGGCAGGCAGGGGTGGTGCTTGCTAAGGTTATGGTTATGCTTGAGTAGAGGCCAGAAGGGAGGGAGGGAGGGAGCATGTCGATGTGTGGGGTAAGATCAGGGCCCCCGGATGCAAGTGTGCATGGCTTGCAGGTGGATGAGCAAGGATCCAGGATGTGCAGAGAGAGTGAGGTTGGGGACAGAGTGGGGTTTGCTGATGTGGGGCCGGGCAGACCACGGTGAGGCTCCAGGTTGTGTTTTGAGGATATGAGGAGCCAAGGGCATGGGTGGGTGGTGGGGGAAGGGGGTTGGAGCAGAGGAATGACAGGACCACTGTGCTGAGTTGTCTGTTGGAGGAAGGGGGGACGCAGACCCACAGGGATGGTAGCCATGGAGGTGGTGAGGTGTGGCCAGATTCTGGGATGTTTTTTTTTTTTTAAAGATTTTATTTATTTATTCACAATAGACATAGAGAGAGAGAGAGGCAGAGACACAGGCAGAGGGAGAAGCAGGTTCCATGCTAGGAGCCTGACGTGGGACTCAATCCTGGGACTCTAGGATCGCACTCTGGGCCAAAGGCAGGCGCCAAACCGCTGAGCCACCCAGGGATGGTTTTGAAGATAGGAGAGACTGGATTTGCTGTGACTGGGTGTGGAGTGTAAGAGAACTGGAGCGCTCAAGGGGACTCCCAGGCTTTGGGCCAGAGTCACATGGAGCTGCTGCTGTTCACAGAGATGAGGAAAGTGGGAGGAGCAGGGTGGGCTTTGAAGGAACCACAAAGTCTGATGACTCGTTATGTCAGAGCTGTTACCGGACATCCAAGTGGGGACAGCAGGTCAGATGTGCCCAGGTAGAGTTGAAGGGCATATTCCCAGGAGGCCTTGGGGCAAGAGAAATTTGGGAACCTGTATTCAGCGTGTAGATGGTATTTAAAGTCATGAGACTGGATAAGATTGTTCAGGCTCTAAGTGTAGCCAAGGGCCAAAGTCTGTGCCTGAGACCGCACCAACCTGTCTCCTTGGGTGTTACTAGCTCCAGGCAACCATGTAAGTTCCATCACGACATTCCTTCCAGGTGGTATTACACCTGTTCTTACAAATGAGGAAGCTGAGGTTCAGAGAAGTGAAGTGATTTCTCCAGGTCACACAGCCTTCCTGGGCCCAGTCAGAATAGGAGCCCAAGACTCTGGCGCAGACTCTCACTGCCCCCCACCCCCCCCCTCCGCCGCCCCAGGTGGACCCTACCTGGTCTTGCAGGAGACTGGCCGGGATGACCTTGGGCAAGGTCAGGAGAACAGCACTCGGGCAGCTTGCCCACCTCCCTGGGCCAGGCCAGGAGTGACTCAGGCCTTGGCTGTCTCCTCACACTGAGAGTGAGGATTGGCAGGCTGCTGTCCCCCTCCTCCCAGGCCCGGATTCCTTAGTGGGGGAAGTGGAAGGCCTGGCTCCCTGGGACCTGCGGGAGGACAGGTGTGAGATTTCTGTTTCCCAGTACCCAGGTCACTCACAGCCCAGAGTTTAGGAAAGCTTCGGAGTTGGTCTCCAAGACCCAGACATCTAACAGGCTCAACGGGTTTCATTCACTTCCTTTTTCAGAAGTGGGTCAGGGGTTATCTCCCTCCGTTGCCCAGCCAGCTCCCAGCAGCTGGGGTTCAGAGAGATGGAACGGTTTCCCCAAGGTCACAGGGCCAGCTCTGGGGCGGAGCCAACAGACACCCCTCCCCCAGTGCTGTCTAGGTCCTATCTCCTCTGCTGGAATGTCAGCCAGGCTGCGCCTAGTCTTCTGAGCCTGGGCCACAAGCAAGGCTGCATTTCTGAGGCTCCTTGGCTCCTAGCCCTCCGAGCCTGACTGGGCATTTTTGGCTCTCAGGGGGTGGGTTCCTAATTCTGGCCCTCTCTACGCACTGGCTGTGTGACTTCGTACAGGTTACCTGACTTCTCTGAACTGGCTTCCACAGCTATGCAATGGAGACGATAACATCTCTCTCTAGAGTTGTAATAAAGATGAAATGAGAAAGCGCCTGGCACAAGCTCGTAAACCTAAGTCGCCTGCCTTAATTCTTCCATGTGTTTTAAATTGCTTTTCATTTGAGCCATGCTTGTTGCAAAAGGCAGCCCGGTGTGGATGACACTGACCCCGAGGACAGCCCTTCTTCCTGCCTGCTCCCAGCTGTGCCAGTCCACCTCAGCCCTGGCCTCACACTCTGTACTTGAGCTCTGAGAAGGATGGTCCTCAAGGGGTGCGTAGCCCCACCTGCTGCTAATTATAGGCAGCTTGGTTTTTGGGTCTGTGTGTTCTTGCAGAGTCTTGTGGAGATGGTATCTCTGAACAGCCAATCCTGTTTCCTTGCACTTTCCATTAGCCTTTCTGAGCCACTTTCTCCTCATCCACAGGACGACCTGTGATGGGAAAGTCTAGGCTTTGCCACTACCAGCCATATGTCTTTGAGCCATTCTGACAAGCCTTGGGTGCCACTGTCTTCATCTGACATGTGGAGCAGGCTGTGGGGCTGGCCCGGAGTTGTCAGCCATGCCGTGTAGTGGTACACGTGTGCAGGAAAGGCTGTTTTTCCAGGCTTCACACCTGGGGTAGATGGAAGAGGAGGCGGCTTGACCTGTTGTGTCCCCGGCTGCCCAGACCAGCCAGCCTTCCCTGGGGCTTCGAGGATCAGCACTTCTTGAGGCCTGAAGGACTCACCCACCCCATCCACTCTGGGTAATGGCTTGGCCAGTGTCCCGACTGATCCTGGCGCTTTGCCAGCCTTCTGGAGGTGGTGGCAATACCATCCAGGCAGCTCACTGTGTTCCAGGCACTGTGTGGAGAATGATCTTGTTTCATGCTCATTGAAGTCCCGAAGTACAGGTGCGGGCACTGGGAACAGACAGGAGGGGACATTCCTCCAAGATCCCACAGCTGGGGCCTGGCAGAACAGGGCTGGCAGCCTGGCTCTGAACCCGTTTACTTCCTGTAGATGGTAGGGCCATGGGAATGCCTCTCAGGACCTTCATGACACAGCCTGATGGGCCAATCCAGGGGGCTGGTAAAGCAGAAAATGTGGACCCCATCATCTTCATTCTTCCTCCACCAGGGGTGGGTCAGATCCTGGCTTCTCTCTCCAAGGGTCTGACCTTGGCAAAGTGAGAGCCAAGTCCCTCAATCTTTTAATAAATTACTTGCAGGGCAGGGAGAAGGTGGCTTTACTCCAGAGAGAGTGTTAACACAAGGCACTGACCTGTGTGTGCGATGACAGCAGGACAGCAGATGGCCGCCCCGGGCACTGGCTTCTGGGGCCACGTGCCCCTGAAGTCTTTGTTAGAGGCCTCAGCAGAGGTTTCCAGAGCCCAGGACAAAGGCAGCAGCTCCAGGGTAGAGTTTTGGCAGAATCAGAGCAGCATCCTCTGACCTTCCGACGTGGCAGGGGTGGTGGAGAGGTGTGGGCATGGGGGTTGGGGTGTCTAAAGCCGGCAAGTCATACTTGGCTACCTTCCTGTGCTCATTTTCATCACAGTTCTTGGACTGATCATTTGAGGTCACCTCTCCGTGTCTCCTTGTAAAATGGCCTCTCTGGGCTGTGAGTTGCTCGTTTGGGAAGACAGGGGGTGGAAGAAGTTGGATAATAAATCATGCTTCACCCAGTCATCAACAGAATACTACTCAGGCATTAAAAATGATGAAGTAGATCTATATGTTCTGACATGAGAAGATGGCTACAATAAATTATTAAGTGGAAAAACAAGTTGCATAGAATTTATGGTTTGATCGCATCTCCATAAAATAAATTCATACATATGGTAGTGGATGCATAGAGAAAGTATCTAGATGTAGACATACCAGTGTTAATAAATGTTTTCCAGAAGCTGGGAGGGATGGGCAGCCCCGGTGGCGCACCGGTTTGGCGCCCCCTGCAGCCCAGGGCGTGATCCTGGATACCCTGGATCGAGTCCCACATCGGGCTCTCTGCATGGAGCCTGCTTCTTCCTCTGCCACCCAGGCGTCCCTGAGGTAGAGGTTTAAAGGAGGTTAGAATCTCAATATGGTGGCACTGGGGAACAATATGCAGTCTTACTTGACCTGTGCAGGGACTGACTGAAAGGGACAGAAAGAATCCATGCTTGCTCTGGATTTTGTGACCTTGGGGTGAGTGAGAGCCCATCTACCGCACCTTCCGCACTCCTCTGCTCTCCTCCTTCTTACACTATCATCTGTTTGTTTGAGATCAGGGCAAGGAAGAGCATCATGTTGATTTGCTCACATGACATAGGAACCTATGTCCGCTGTTAAGATTGACCCCATGTCCTAGAAAAGGGAAACAACAGCTTTGCACCTGTCTTGTCAGACTTAAGAAATAAATACCCTTTGATGGAATGGTCCCTTAAAGCTGCCACTTTTCTACAATTAACAAAATTACTGTAAATCTTGGGATCAGCATGAGAAAGCCAGAATTAGGTTTTTAGATATATTCAACTCTCAGTTGACCACACTAACAAAAATGTGACCTTGGCAGTGATTTACGTGCTTGGTTGTGAGTGGGCTGGACAGTTTTCTGTTGAAGATTTAATGGCAGGACGCCTGGGTGGCTCAGCAGTGGAGCTCCTGCCTTCCATCCAGGGTATGATCCTGGGGTCCCAGGATCGAGTCCCGCATCTGGCTCCCTGCATGGAACCTGCTTCCCCTCTGCCTGTGTCCCTGCCTCTCTCTCTCTCTCTCTCTCTTCTCTGTGTCTCTCATGAATAAATAAATAAATAATAAAATCTTTTAAAAAAGTAGAAGATTTACTGGCACCATCCACAAGCTGGAGGCCATGATGTTGGCATCATCAAGTTGGTAACATGGTTTGGGACGCAGAGACTGGGTAGGCTGGAGACCAGTGGCCTCAGGTCCTCGAGGCTCCTGGGCAGTAGGAGTAGTGGTTGAGACCAGTGGTTCAAATCCGAGTCCCTCCACTTCCTCGGCTTCTATGCCTCACTTTTCCTGCCTGCGAAATGGGGACACTAGCGCCCACCTCGTCGGGTTGTCAGGAGTCGGCCCGCCCAGAACACGCAGGATGGTGCCCGGCCTAAAGTAAGCCTTCGCCACGGGTGGCAATTCTGCGCTAGCACAGAACCGTGGCTGCGGGACTACTGCGGCTGGAGAGGAAGCGCCAAGAAGGGGCTGTCGCGGGCGCGCGGGCAGGGACGCCCCGACTGCCCTGGCATCCCGCCCCTGACTCTCCCCCTCTGTTTCAGGTGGGACCGTCGGCGGAGCCGGCCCCAGGATGTCCCCGGGGTGCGGATGAGCGGCTGCCCAGGCCCGGATGCCGCCGCCCCGCCAGGGCCGCTCCGCGAGGGCCGCCGCCGGCCCTGCGCCCTAGCCTCGCGCCCCGGGGCCCCGCGCGCCCCCCGCGCCCCCCGCGCCCCCCGCGCCCCCCGAGCCCCCCGAGCGAGCGGCCACGGCGCAGGGACCCGGCGGCAGGGGCTCGGCGCCCGCCGCAAACATTTTCCCGCAGCGGCTCGGCAAAATGACCAGCCTGTTCCGCCGGAGTAGCGGCGGCGGCGGGGGCGGCGGGGGCGGGGGCGGGGGCGCGGCGGGGGCGCGCGGGGCCGGGCCCGGGGGCGACGCGGCCGCCTCGCAGGAGCTCAACAACAGCCGGCCGGCCCGCCAGGTGCGCCGCCTCGAGTTCAACCAGGCCATGGACGACTTCAAGACCATGTTCCCCAACATGGATTACGACATCATCGAGTGCGTGCTGCGCGCCAACAGCGGTGCGGTGGACGCCACCATCGACCAGCTGCTGCAGATGAACCTGGAGGGCGGTGGCGGCGGCGTCTACGAGGACAGCTCAGACTCGGAGGACAGCATCCCCCCCGAGGTAGGGGCACGGCCCCAGGATTCGCCCGACGCCGTCTCACCCTCTTAGAGGACTTGGGTTGTTAGCCCTGGCTGCGTTCTAACTCATGAACAGCCCCTTTCTCGTAGGAACACCATAACCCCAGCCAGTCGGTGGCCTTTTATGGGCAGAAATCATACAGTCATTCAACAAACATTGCATACCTACGCAGTGGTGTGCCAGGCACAGTACTAGACCCCAAGTGGGGTCATCAGAATTGAGGAGCTTGCTCAAAATGCACACACTTGGGCCCTACTCCAACATACCGAGGTCCAGTTCCAGGCTGGGGCCCTCTAGCCTGTATTTTTCTAGAAAGGCTCCTTTTACACCTCTGGGTGTCCACCTTGGCCAAGTCAGACCAAGTTTCTCCCGACACAGAGCTCACAAGAGTCAGGCAGTGATAGCCAGAGGCAGTGAGTGCTATGGTAGGAGAAGTGGAAGCAGGAGAGGAAGGATGGCTTCCCAGAGGAAGAGATGGCCAAACTGAGACCCAAAGAAGAAGTGGGGAGTGAGGAAGAGGGTGTGCAGATGGAAGGAACTGCTCATGCAAAGGTTCAAAGGTGAAAGAGAGCGTGAGTCATGAGGAAGCTGGCAGCAGGACCATCTGTCAGGACCTCTGGAGCCTGCAGAGACTGAGAACTTGAGAAGGCATGGCCTTCGAGAAAGAACAGGGCTGTGTCCTTAGAGCATAGGGAGCCACCAAAGAGGAGTGACCTCAGATTTATTGGCTAAATTCCTCTGACCAAGACATGATGGAGGCAGCAGCAAGCATTGCCGAAGCAGTTTCCTCCTTTCTCAGGGAGGTCGCTGGGGGCAAAGGGACCACCCTGCTGCATCAGGGCCCATCTGGCCCCATCCAAGAGTCCAGTAAATATTTGACCCCCCTCCCCTCCAGTCTCTGCAGGACCTGCAGTGCTGGGTACAGAAGGGACACACAGAGTCTTTCCGTGATAGGGTTACTGCCTGCAGGGTTTTCTGGGACATGCGGCTATGGACGAGATGGAAGGGCCCAGTGGATGGCATTTAACTCTGCTCTTCACTGAGTCTCCAGCCTGTGACAGGCACATCTTACGTGCTTCAGATGTCTCTGTCCTTCCAGTCATATGCTCTGTGAGGTGGCATCCTTATTACCTCCATTGACAGAAAACCTAGGCCCCGATATAGCCTCAGGTTCCTTGTCAGCACAGCCCTGCAAGCATCCACTCTATGAATCAGAGGCCTCCTGCAGGGCGAAGCTACTGGCCCTTCTTCCCTTAGCCGGTGCTGCCTGGGATTTCTCCCCCTGGGTGAGATGACAATCTGCCTAATCACTATGTCATCTGCAGCACCCAGGACAGTCCAGGCCCATCACAGGCACCCCGGGAACACTCGTTGTGTGAATAAATGTTGCTCCTGCCTTTGCACAGGTTTCTTTAGTCTCTTTCCTTGGGAGACCACTCCTTCGATCTGCCTGGATTAGCCAGTGGAAGGAGTCTTAGAAAACCCAGATCCCCTCTGTGCAAAGGAGGGGTGAGTGTGTGTGTGAGCATGGGTGCTTGTTTGCAAATACATCCTTTAAGTGTGAGCTGGAAGGAAAGTATTCTGTATACTCTGACCCTTTCTACACCCTCACTGAATCTGCAGCCTGGCAAGTAGGATAGAATCGTCTTTCCTCCTTCGTCCACGGCACCCACAGGCCTGTGATCTCCACGGGGCTTCACTATCGCCTAGATAGGCCTGCACCGTGTGTGCTTCTGTTTTTCTAAGACTCGATTTCCAAATTGAGCCCCTTCTTGGCGCCCCTCCTTGGCTGTTTCCCCAAACCCCCACCTCTGGAGCTCTGCTTGGCCCGTCGGCAGGCAGTTCCTGAGCCAGCGGAAAGTGCTTCAGAAAATTTATGAGCAGCAGCTGGAATGACACTAACTGCTGACTGGAGAAAGCCCCCTCGCTGGGCGCTGATGGATGGTGGGCTGGCCCAGGGGGGGCATCCTTGCCACAGAGAAATATCTCTTGTCAGATTGGCGGCCTGGCCCCCGGCCCCCAGAACACCTGGCAGGCATCCATCACCCAGACTGAGTTGAGCCAAGGGGCCACGGAGCTGAAAACTTCAGCACCTCGAGAGCCAGAGGAACAACCTCCTTGTGGCTGGTGGGGTTGTGGGGAGAGAGGCTGAGGGAGAGGCCAGGAGCACGGCGGGTTTACTCTCCCTAGGGACTCGGGATCAGCCTTTCTGGAGCGTGCCTGGCCCGCTGCCTGCCTCCTTGGTGGTTCCTCATTCTGCTCTGGGAGCCTCTGAAGAACGTCTGCTTCCTGCAGCCCCAGGAGGCTGGTCTGAGGAGCAGGAGCGCCTGCCAGGGGAGGGGGCCTGATCTCCCTGAGTCTGGAGGCAGGCTGCTGTACAGGCCACAATCTAGGGAACCCTCCAGCAGCTTCCTTCGGGGACATGGCCCTCCCCTCCTCACCCATCACGCATACACCAGCCACGGAAGGAGAAGTTGGCATCAGGGCCCCCGTCTGGAACCCAGTCCCTCAGAGCAGCAGGGACTGAGGGGTAGGGAGTGTGGGCTGGGGGCCAGAAGCAACCTGTTCTCTGGGTGTACCCTGTAGGTACTGAGCCCTGTCCTGTGCCAGGCACCCAAGGTTCCCCAGTGAACTGGACTGGAGCTTGCAGTGTTCTCTCTCTCTCTCTTTTTCGTCTTGTGGAAATTTGGGCTAAGCAGAGCAGTGGCCCACAAAGCAGCTACATTCTTCTTTTTCTGCAAAAGCATCTGTTTAAATACTTTCCGCCTCAAAGGAAAGAACGTTAGTGCATTCCAGGGAGGGAGGCCTCCTTGGGTCAGGCTGGCTGTGTATGCACAAAGTGTGGCAGTGTGTGTGTGTGTGTGTGTGTGTGTGTATGTGTGTGTGCATGTATGCACTTGTGTGTGTGCCTGGGTGTCCCTGTGAGCCCCTGGGTGCCTGGGCATGGGTGGGCTCAGGGCAGAGAGGTGCCAATGCAGCCAAGCCCCACACAGGCTTGCAGAAGCAGTTTAGCATGACTTCTGCAAACTCACTCAGTGTTAAAATGCAGGGCCTGGGGTCTCTGGGCCCACGGACAGTCTCTGAGACCTTCTCGTGTTCTTTGGTTTTAAAGGAGATGGGAACAGAAGTGGAGAGCAGGGGATAGGGAGCAGGAAGCTAAGGTGTGGTAGGCCAGCTGGGGTGTGTCTGACCTGGTCGATGGTCACCTCCTGCCTTCCGCCCCAGACTCCTCTGGGGATCTCTGTGGAAGGATCCAGGTCAGTCAGTCCACAGAGTAGAAACTCTAGGCTTGGGCCAGGCCTTGGCTTTTCCCTGCCTCGCTTTCTGTCTTCTGGATGAAGAGAAGAGTCCAGGAGGGAGAAGCATCCTGGGTACTCCCCTTGCCACCGTCCATCCTGAGAATCCAACCAAGACATGTGGGCATTGTGCTTGAAGGATGGATCCTTGCTGTGGAGACTAAGTTGAAGACTCAGTTCCAAAAATAGCATAGGGCTTTGCCATGTCAATGAGCCTGGACCTCAGTTTCCTTGTCTATAAAATGGGAGTAATGATCCTTATGCTTCCTTGCCAAGTTGTTTGATGTTCAGGTGAGATAACTGATGTGGAAGTACTTTGAGAGAGAGCATGAATGATGTCAAAGTTATTTATCAGAAGTAACACATGTACCGAAGAGCACACGGATCATATGTGTGCGGCTCAATGACCTTTCCCCCGTGCCCAGGTCAAGAAACATCAACCCAGCCTGGAATCCCCCTGGGGTCCCTTCCCAACCTTCTGCACCCCCACAGAGATCATACTGCTCTGACTTCTAGCCCCGTGATTGGTTTTGCCTGTTTTTAAACCTTGCTAGGGTGGATAATGTTGCTCTGAACATTCTTTTGGGGACATGTGCTTTCATGCCCGTTGAGTATATGAGAATTGTAAGGTCAGAGGCAGCCATGCGTGCAGCTTCATATAAATCCAAACAGTTTGGCAAAGTGGTGGCCATATCAATTTACACTCCCACAGCGACGGAGAGTCCCTTACTACGCATCCTTGCCCATGCTTGATTTTGTCTGAATGTTATTTAAATTCAAAGGATTGTTAACATTTCTTTTTTTATTGTTTCTGATACAGATCTTGGAAAGGACTTTGGAACCTGATAGCTCTGATGAAGAACCCCCGCCTGTCTACTCCCCGCCAGCCTACCACATGCACATGTTTGACAGACCTTACCCTCTGGCTCCCCCTACTCCACCACCCCGGTGAGAACCCATCTCCCCTGGAGAGCATGGCAGTGGGGAAAGGGATCTGGGGTGGGGAATGGTGGGGGTGGGTGGGGTTGAGTACAAACACAGTGGGAAACTTGGCTGGAACCCTCAGGATATTATTCCACCAATAACTGCGGCAAGAGATATCTTAGCTAGATACCAAGAAGAACTTTCACACTGTCAGGATCCCAAGAGCAAACATTCACAGAATTCTTCCTCTTGACTAGGTGTGATGCTGAACACGATGTGGGGCACAGAGTTACATGAGGCTTGGCGCTACCTTCTGGGATCTTATAGTCAAGGCCCATGCCAGTGGGAGAAACAAACACAGAGCCTATGTACTGACAATTCCCCTCCTGAGCCTTTGGCAAACATTACTAATTGACCACCAGGCCCTTTCCTGCTCAGTTGAGACAGAACTTCCAAATCCTCTTCTACACAGCAACTCCCAGACAGTCTGCAATAATTGATGGGATGGATATTTGTTTGCCATCCCTAGTCTAGGAATGTTTTGGGGATTTTTAGGCAATGGGAGCAAGTAAGTCTTTTTCTGGGATCCTTTGATAACTGAAGGTGGAGGAATAGACTGCTAGGTTCTTGGAAACTTCTTCCACGGGAGGGACTCTAATCTGGAAGTTTAACGTGGAGCTGGTTGCCAGCTGGGTCCCTGAGGTGCTTGTTTTTCTGGGCTTCATGATGTTTGTAGTGGGGCTGCTGGAGTCTCAGAGCTGCAGTTCCTTAGAATGGCTCAGGGCTGGGGAGCTAAGGAGTTGGGTGGGGGGTGATGGTGGGACAGGGCACTTGTGCCAGTGGATTTTTCCTTCTGGGGATCTTGGGCACCTCTGGCTGTGGTGGTGGAGAACTCTGCTATGCGGGTAGGGTCAATGACAACAGCCACCATCCACCAAGTGAAGGAAACTGGTGAGGCTTTTTATGTACATCACATTCTGATCATTGAACGACTTATGAATGCACTGTTAGCATCCCCATTTTACGGATGAGGAAGCAAAGCCTAAGAGAAGTTTCATAACTTTCCCAAGACCACAGAGCTGAGCTGTGAGCTGGGGCCATTCTGATTCCAAAACCAATGTCTTCACTGCTGTGTCTTTCACCTCCCTAATGAGAAAATTCGCTGTGATTATAGCTCAGGGAGTTGATGGAAGCCTAGAAGGTTACAGGACAGAGGGAACAGTGTTTTGAGTCAGGGAAGGGAGCAAGCTCGGGTCCTTCCTTTCTTGTGGAGGCTCCAGTGGGGTGGGATGCAAGATGTATGTGGGTTGGTCTAAGTGAGGCCTTGGCAGGACTTGTAGCCTCACATGGGTCATGGAGCCCAGGGGTAAGTGATTAACCTTTGACTTTTTTTTTTTTTTTAATATTCTAAGATGATTTTGCAAAGCGTTCAGTTTGTACTAGGCAAAGTAATTCTGCCTGTTTTTCAGGAGGCAAAACTGGGGTCATAAGAGACAGAGTCTCAGGGTAAACCTGGCATGGGTACCCAGGCTGCATCCTCCCTCTTTTCCTCTGGCTGGGTGCTCAGCTGCTGTGAGGGCAGGGGCAGTGGAGCTCAGTGACGGAAGCCACAGTTGGGGCCGAGGTGACCTCAGCACTAGGTTTAGGGCCCTGACCTAGAAATGAAGGCTGTGCTGGGCCTGGGGAGGACACAGGGCAGAGAACTTGAATTACAGAATTATAGAATTCCTTCTCCTACCTCCTTCTTTCAGCTGCCCAGCTTCTGATACTTTAGGTGCTTTGGCTGTGTGGCCTCTGGCTCACTATTTAACCTCTCTGAGCTTCACTTTCCTCACCTGTGCAATGGAAATACTAATCCCCACATCAGCACTATTGTGAGGATCGAACAAAATACTATGCGTGGAGCACTTAGCACAGTCCCAGGCATGGATCAGACCTATCACCTATGGTGTACTGCTCCTTCCCACTCTGGGCTGTACACCTGGCCTCTGAGTTCTAATGTGGAACATTGAGGCCAGTGGTGAGAAGAAGCAGGGCCAGGCTCTGAGCATGTGCCCTCTTTGTCCCAGGATGGCCCTGCTAGGCCGAGGCCCACCCCTAGGTTATTTCCAGGGACTTATTCAGCCTCTCTATCCAGAACATTCATTCCCAGTATCTACTGAGTCTCTTGCAATATGCAGGTGCTGAACCATGTGTGTGATGCTCAGATGAATACAGCACTGCCTAGATCTCCCCACCATTCCCCGAGGAGATCAGAGTCCGGAGGAGGCATAGAGCTGGGGGCAAGAAAGTCTGTCTGGAGGAACTCATGTCCAAGCTACTCCCAGTGAAGCAGAGGACAGGAAGGCATTTCAGGCAAGGGAAACAGCTTGTGCAAAGGCCAAGAGGCAGGAGAGGGAGAACCATCCGGGAGCTTTGGGGGAACTCCAGAAAATATGGAATGGCCCTGAGGCTGGAGCAGTGAGCTGATCCTGAGGAGACTTTTGGGTCCTCTGAGGAGCTTTGGCCTTATCTTGCAACCGGCAGGTTTAAGCTGGGGAGTGACAGGATCAGGTTAGTGTTTTAGAATCTCCCTCTGGCTGGTGGGGCTGGTGGGGTGGTGGAGGAGGAGAAGGAATAGCAGGAGGCCCCTCTGTCCATCTGCCCACCTCCAGTCACCTGAGGGACTGCAGATGGGGTAGGGTTTGGGAACTTGCCCTGCTGAGACAAGAGAGAGGCAGGGTGATCCCAGGAGCAAGGGCCTGCAAAGTCAGAACTCTTGGGCCCAGGCTTGCTTGCGTGATCTGTGTCCCTGGACAGGGCCCGACTCCATCTGGGCCTCAGTGTCCAGTCGTTACAAAGATACTGCCTGGAAGGTTCATGTCTGAAATCCTTCTGGGGTCTGATGTTCCATGGGTAAGCCTGGGGGTCTGATGGGTTCCTGGAGCAGAGGCCCTGGGCCAGGAGAGCCCCCTAGCCTTCTCTCTGCTTCCCCTCCTCCAGCCAGCCCTTCCCTCTATCTCCGGAATGAAAGAGGTCTCTAAGACCCAGAGTTACCCCTCCGCCCAGGCCACCTGCCGTTTTCTGTTGAAATTACAGCCTTGGAAGTTTTTTATTTGCCTCTCAGCTCATTTCTGACATTCCTTTCCGACCACAATGGAGTTGCCTGGGCCGCCGGGGCTCTGAGCCACCCCCCCTCTGGCTCTTGCAGCTGCGGCTGGGCTGACCTCATCTCTGCCGGGCCAGGCCCGACCTTCCTCAGAACCTTGGGCCCAGCAGCCAGGGAAACCGGGCTGCGGAGGGGTCTCCCGCTCCTTTTTTTTTTTTTTTTTTTAAAGATTTTATTTATTTATTCATAAGAGACACACAGAGAGAGAGAGGCAGAGACACAGGCAGAGGGAGAAGCAGGCTCCATGCAGGGAGCCTGATGTGGGACTTGATCCTGGGTCTCCAGGATCACACTCTGGGCAAAGGCAGTGCTAAGCCGCTGAGCCACCCAGGCTGCCCGGGCCTCCCGCTCCTAGTCCCCCTCCCCTCTTGGGCTCAGTAACAAATGGCTAGAGGGGTCCCAGGGCAACTCCTCACTTTCCCCGGCGGCTCCGGGTGTGAGTGAGTTGGAGTGGGTACCCGTGTCCTGGGGGAAGGCCCTGGAGAGGAATTCTCTGCGCTGGGGCCAACCACGGGGTGGAGGGGGGTGGTCTGCGAGTCCCTACTTCGGGGGCATCGTGGCCCCTGCCCTCGGGAGGAATGAGGCCTCGGACAGGGACAGAGGCCCGAGCATGGTGGGGAGCTGCCTGGGACGGGCCGGCTTGCCTGGCCGCCGTTCCCTGTTCCCTCCGGGAGCCTCCCCTCACCTGCGCGGCAGCGGGTGGCCGGCGGGTTCCCGGGCTCCACCGCCGCTTGGCAGCTTGTTATCCGTCTGCCGCCCCCGCCCCCTCGCCCCGCCAGGCCACCCGCCCAGAATAGAACAGGAAAGGAAGTTATTTCCACAGTCAGCGGCAGCCCGGAAAAGCTCCCCTCCAGTGAGGGGGCGGCGGGATCCCTGGAGCTGGAGACAAATCAAAGCCGGGAGAGCGCCGCCGCACCCCCAGCCGCAGCCTTCTGTGTGTGTCATTTCCCTGATTCAGCAGAACACGTGTCCTGCGGTTGCCACGCTGCAGGCCACCGAGGAGCTGTGGGGAGCTCCTGGCTGCGCCCCAGGCTGCTCTCAGCCCGGGGATGGCAGGCCCGGCCCGCGGGGCGGGCAGGGGGGCTCGGGCCACCGCTTCTCTTCCTGTCCTCCTCGCCACCCCTGGCCGATGGCCTCAGCCGTGGCACCTCCCGCCTTAGGGAGAGCTGCTCTGAGCACCCCTGGCCGCTCGAACCCATTCCCACCTTCAGGACCCCATTCACGACCCAGCCTCGTGAGGGGCTCCCGCCCACCTCGGCAGGGAGACGGCTTCTCCATGAGGAAGCGGAGTCCGGAGTCCCAGAGGAGAGCGGGGGTGGGGGGTGGGGGGGTGGGGGTGGGTGTCAGCCTGCTGGCGGTGACTGAGCCAGACCTGGGGCCTGAATCTGCTCTGCTCTCTAGGGGTCCTGCATCCCCATGTCCCCACACCCCAACCCAGCAGAGCAGCGTTCTGGCAGGCTGGGGGTGGCAGCTTTTGTGTCTGGTCATTGGGAGCACGCCGGCTTCTCAGCAGCCAGGAGCTGGCACTGTGCTGGGTGCCCGGGATACACCTGCTGTCTGTAGAGGGCATTCACAAACATCTACAGGGAGATCCATGACGCCCAGCTGGAGCGCCATTAACAGACAGTGCTCTAGGCCTAGAGACCTTGAGGGCACAGAGTAGCTGGAGAGCCGTGTGGGTCTGGAGCAGGAGCCCAGGCCCTGGGGCCAGAGACTGAGGTTGGTAGAGGCCCGATTGGGAAGAGAGATAGAGCTCTGGACCTTTGTCCGGGAGGCCCTGGAGGCCCTGGGGAGCTTGGGAGCAGAAATGCCATTCTGAGCAGGATCCTGGTGTGATGGGCTGAGACACCCTTTCCCTCATCATTGTTACCTCTCACCCTCCAGCATCCATGTCCTGGGCTCTGGACCCGCTTCGAGCCAGAGACGCTATCGTAACTGGAACCCACCCCTGCTGGGCAACCTCCCTGATGACTTTCTCCGCATCCTGCCCCAGCAGCTGGACAGCATACAGGTAATGGGGAAAGCCCCCCAGGCAGCTGTGCTTGCCCCCAGTTTGTGCCAGCCGGTTTCGCTTCCTGATGTTTGAGTCCAGGCTGAGCTATTTCTGTTGCCCTGGGTTTGCAGGGAAAGAATGCTGAACCGAAAGCCTCATTTCCTGCCTGGGCCTGGAGGTTTCCTGTTCCACCCAGGGAAGGTGACAGCCCTGAGGAGTCTGTGGCTACAGCCATCACCCCAGGCTGGAGGGAGGTGGGCACAGGGGCAGCCGGTGGCAGAGGGTCCGGGCACCTCCCCACCCTCCTATGGGATAGTTTCTTCCCCTGCTGTTGGCATGGCCCTTGCAAGAAGGAGGCTTCACCCTGACACAGCTAGGACAGGGAGAGTTTTGAGTTTCAGCATCCACGTGGAGCTAGCCAAGCTATTGGGCGGCTTGCAGATCACTTTTCAGGACTGTTCAGGTTGTAGATGGGGGCTGGGATGGCCCACAGGTAGAAAGAGGAGTCTGGCCTGCTAAGTTGGACTTTGACTGACCACTAGAGCCCAGTGGCAGGTGCAGGCCCCAGGGTGTGGCCGGAGGATCCTGGGAAAGGACACGTGTGAGCCCAGTATGCATGGAGGTTTGTGCAGCATGTGCCATTGTGAGGAGCTGTTCAGAGTGCTTGCTTCCCTCCTTAGGGTAACCCTGGGGCCTCCAAGCCTGGGAGCAGAGAGGGAGGCCTACCCCTTGTGGCTGGGCCTGGGTCCCGGGACCAGGAGAACCGCTGGAAGCAGTACCTGGAGGACGAGAGGATTGCGCTCTTCCTGCAGAACGAGGAGTTCATGAAGGAGCTGCAGCGTAACCGGGACTTCCTCCTGGCCCTGGAGAGAGGTGGTGTACTGAGTGGGGTCCCTGTGACCACCTCTTTGTGGCTGGGGAAGGGGGCTGGAGTCAGCTGGAGCCTTGGGGCACAGAGGGAGCAGTGATCTGGTGGCCTCTGTCCTGTTGATACATGCCCCCTACCAGGTTATCCTGTGGGAGCCTCAGAATTCTGCCAACAGGGACACGACTCACCAGCCAATCCTTCTCTCTGGTTGATCTTAGGCACCCCTTATTTTTTTAAAGATTGATTAATTAATTGATTAATTAATTTGAGAGAGAGTGTATGCATGCGTGCAGAGGGAGGAACAAAGGGAGAGGTAGAGAGAATTCCAAGCAGACTCCCCGTCGAGCATGGAGCCCAGACTGTGGGGCTAGATCCCACAACCCCAAGATCATGACCTGGGTGGAAAGAGTCAGATCAAGAGTCAGACACTGAATCAACAGAGCCACCCAGGAACCCCAGGGCTTTTCCTTTTTTTTTGGGGGGGGGGGCTTTTCCTTTTAAATGAAGAATTGGACTGTGTGATCTCAGGGTCCTTCTAATTGTTATGTTCTGTTATTGCAGGTGTTTGTCAGGGCTGTAGTTTCTATGGCACAGCTGGTTCTTTGAGGGCCGATAGATGCGTGTGCACGTATTTTGTGTGTGTTGTGTGAGATGTGGGGGCTCAGCCTCTATCAGCCCCCTGCATCTCCACCCAGGGTGCCTCCGGAAGAGAGCTCATGTCCTGACTGGAATGTGGTCCTTTTCCAGATCGTTTGAAATACGAGTCCCAGAAATCCAAATCCAGCAGCAGCATGGCTGTGGGAAATGACTTGGGCTTTCCTCCTCCTGCCCCAGGTAACCTTGCCTTCCTGGGAGAGCGGCCTGGAGGGCAGAGAGGCTCACACCCCAGCTGTGCTTTGCATATCTGAGTTTGGGGGTTGGGTGGGGAAACAGGCTGGGAGGGTTCTGAGCCCACCACCTTGCTTACTTCCAGTGACGGCCCCTCTGCTTAGCAGACCTGGCTCCTTGGGGTCCCCCTGGGATTGACTTACAGGTGGCTAAACTACTCAGAAAGTGCCAGGAGCATGGGCAGGAAGAGGACATGCCACAGCACAAATGTTCCACAATGGGTAGGCTCAAGGAGGATTCAGAGACTTCCAAGGCTTGATCTCTGCCCTGGGGGAGCTTATGGTCTTGTGCGGAATGCAAGAGAACCATCCCAGAAATGGGTAGAACAAACCAGCAAAGCTGGGGACACACCGATTATAGTAAATGCTCATAGTAGGGAGAAGGGCAGGGCAGGGTTCATTCATTCATTATCTGAGGGTGTATCTGCCATGGCTGGTGGCTGGGCCCCACCCTAGTGCTGGAGGAAGAGAATTTTGAGCTTTGTGTACAAGATGGTGAGAAGCAAGAATTGCCTCAAAAGAGTGCAGGCCCCTCCAGGAGCCCTAGCCCCTGAAGGAGGGCGAGGAACAGACAGCAGGCTATTGGGATGTATGCACAAGGGTTGAGCTGGAGCTGGGAACATGGGCAGAGAGGTCCAGGAGGCCCAGGTTCCATACTTGATAGTAGGACCCTGTCCCCGTGTCCCTGTGTGTGCCTCAAGGCCCCTAGCCAGCCAGTGCCTCCATCCATGCTTAGGCTGCCCACTGCAGAGAAGACAGCAGTAGTAGCTTTTGCCCAAAGCAGACCTTACATCACCCAGTGGAGTGGGGTGAGGAGCAGAAGGACAGCGAGCTCAGCTGATCCCAGCTCAAAGAGAGAAAATCCTGTGGAACTGACTCATAAGCAACAGGCTTGGAGCTTAGGCCCTACCAGATGTGCATCTGGGAGTTTTAACGACAGTCTCTCACCCTTGATCCTGAATGAACTAGACACACCAGGGCTGCTGAGATGGATCATAATAACCCACAGGGGACTTAGCAGGCAAGGTGACTTGGGATTAGCCGAGTTGCAGGCTGGACAGCAGGGGCTTTAGGAGGGCAGTAGGAGATGTAAGTGGGTGCTGAGTGAGCCGAGAGACTCCGGGTAGCCAGTTGGGGTTTGACTTTGGAACTAGTGCTATTCTCATTCCCACTTAATGTCTAATGAGTCAGAAACTTCATGTCTGGAGGGAATAATGGAGGGGCTGACTCAGGCAGGAATGAGAAGGGAGGAAAGCCTGGGTGGCTCAGTCGCTCAGTGGCTGAGCATCTTCCTTAGGCTCGGGACATGATCCAGGGGTCCTGGGATCGAGTCCCACATTGGGCTCCCTGCAAGGAGCCTGCTTCTCCCTCTGCCTCTGTCTCTGTCTCTCTGTGTGTGTGTGTCTCATGTGAATAAATAAATAAATAAAATCTTTTTTAAAAAAAAAAAAAAAAAAAAAAGGAGAAGGGAATCACCATTAGTGCAAAGGCCTGCTCTTTTGCCTGCACCTCCTTTCCATTCCCTTATTAACTCTCAGACTGGGTTGGGTGCAGGCTAGCCCCTGTGTGCTGGTGAATATTTAATGGCCAATTCAGTATGTCGGGGAAGCCCCAGTGCCTTGCGTTGGGTGACTTCTATGATGTAAATACCCCCACCACAACTGATTTCAAGCCAGCAGCATGACTTCATGGAATGCGGAGTTGTGAGAGAAGCGGATGGTTGGAAGTGTGTGTGAGCCAGCTCTCCGAGCATACACAAAAGAGCCAAGTAAGGTTAAGTGGAGAAAGAAGTCCTCCCCAAATCCCTAGTGTCTTCCTTTCTTAGAGCTCTTTCTTTGTTTCTGTCTTTTCTTTTTTTAAAGATTTGTTTATTTATTTATTTATTTAAAATGTTTCTTTCTTTTTTTTTTTTTTAAGATTTTATTTATTCATGAGAGCCGTACACACACAGAGAGAGAAGCAGAGGCACGGGCAGAGGGAGAAGCAGGCTCCATGCAGGGAGCCTGACGTGGGACTCGATCCCGGAGCCCCAGGATCACACCCCAGGGCTGAAGGCTAAACCGCTGCGCCACCGGGGCTGCCCAAGATTTATTTATTCATTCATGAGAGACACAGAGAGAGGCAGAGACACGGGCAGAGGGAGAAGCAGGCTCCCTGTGGGGAGCCTGATGTGGGACTAGATCCCAGGACCCCAGGATCACGACCTGAGCCAAAGGCAGACACTCAAACACTAAACCACCCAGGCGCCCCAAAGCTCTTTCTTGGTTAGGGAAGAAGCCTGATCTTTGCCCCATTCCTCAAAAGGAAAAGTTAGGCTGAACCCCTGTCCTGTGGTGACGGCCCTGACATGTTGCCCCCCTTCTCCCCGGAGGGCCTTTGGGCAGCCCCTCTCCCTCTCCAGCCTGCCCTCAGAAGTGTCTTCCCCTTTCAGGAACCAGTGATGCCAATCCTGCTGTGTCTGAAGATGCCTTATTCAGGGACAAGTTGAAACATATGGGGAAATGTGAGTCCAGCCTATGCCCTTTCCTCATCTCTTCTAAGACAGGCCTTGTGGCCTCATAGGAGGGAGGTAGCCACCAGGAGCTTTTTAACGTAGCTGACTCTTGGTGAACCAAAGTGACATTTTAATCGCACAGGCTGGCTCCCTCAGCCTTCCTGCCTCTCTTCTCTCTGCAGCTGAGTCTGGCTACAAATTAAGTTTTAAATCCTCTTGAGCCAGCTGTCTGCCGAAAAATAATAATGTGCTGCACCCACCCCACTCCCACCCCAGTTTTAGAGTTCACAGCCTTTGGTGGCTTGAAGGCACTTGGCCAGGCCTGATGAGTGGGGAGGCCCGTGCTAAGCCCCCTTTCTGTGGGCAGGAGGCCCGAGGGGTTGGTGACCTCTCCCACAAAGTCCTGCCAACCAGGACACACCTACCACCACCCCCACCCCTCCTCCCCCCACACACAAGTGTGAATGAGGCTGCCATCCTTCCAGGCTCCATTTCAGGGAAAATCTCGGATTAGTCATGGAAATCCCAGAACCAACTCTGGAGGTGGTGAAGGGGGCGGGGGAGGCGGCGGGAAAGACAGCCAAGAGGCTCGCTCGCCCGCTCGCTGTCTCTCGCAGCTGGGGCAGGAATACCCGGATCTCGGATCTCGGCCGCCTGCCGGGGCCTGCCGGCCCCCCCTCGGTGGCCTCTGCTGCCCCTGCAGGGCTAGCCTGCTATGGCAGCCTCCCCGCTGCCACCCACCCCTCCCTTGCCACCGCATTCCTGTGGCCCGCCGCCTGCTCCCACCCCGGGGGCGGCCCTGCGGCTGCGGCTGCGGCTCACGGGTCTCTCTGCCCCAGCCACCCGGAGGAAGTTGTTCGAGCTGGCCAGGGCCTTCTCCGAGAAGACCAGGATGAGGAAGTCAAAGAGGAAACACTTGTCCAAGCACCAGTCGTATCCTTTCTGGCCTGGCTCGGGGGCGCTGAGGGCGCTGACCCCCTGGCCCAGCTCGAGGCTGTGCCCTCCCCTCCCCAGGGCTGCGGCTGCCCCTGGCCTGGAGCACCATGACCAGGCTGGGAGCAGGCCAGCATCTCCACTTCCTTCCGTGGGCTCCTCCCTGCCCAGTTGTCCCACGACATCTCCACTTTCTCATTGGGCTAATCTGCTCTTGAGAGAAAACGTGGTTCTTCCACTGAGCTCAGCAAACCCTTCCCTAATATCTTGAGTTGAGTTGATGCATAGATCTTGCTGCCTTCCCATTTCAAGCACATTGGGCCCTGCCTTCTCACTTTCAGGGCCTTGAGTAAAAATAAGGTTCTGCACGTTTTCACACAGACTCCCCATCGATGCTTGTCAAATAGGGCCCAGAATATTTGAAGCTGAACCCCAAAGGGGAATAGGGAGGAAGTCCCTTCTCCATCCTCAGTGATGGGAGCTGGGTGAGAAAGTCAGGGCCTGGCTGCTCACCAGACCCCAAGGAAAGGAGGCTTTGGAGAGCACTGGGGGCTAAGGCTGGTACTGTAGAAGAGTACTGGCTGGTACTGTCCTGAGCTTGGAGTGGGTGGTGGAGGGCCAGAGACAGGGAGTGGTAGACCTAGGAGGACGATGGCAGTGCCCACCCATCTCTGAGACAGTTTTCCTGAATGGCCCGGCAGGCTGGGAGCTGCAGTGTCAACGGCTAATCTTCTGGACGACATGGAGGGCCACACTTGTGGTGAGGCTAGGAGGGCAGGGGAGCATGAGCTGTAAATCGCTTGTGACTGGTGACTCTCCAAGAGGAGGGTCTGGGTATTTTGTGGGTGGACCCAACCTGGGGGACACATCGTGGGTAGGTGGGCAAGTGACCTGAAGAAATGGGTCCTCCTACTTGGTTTATATTGCCTCTCCCTTCCTTCCACACCCAGAAGGGGGCCCCAGCCGCACCTCCACCTAGATCTCTGCCTGGAGCACAAAGTGTCAGGTGCTGTTTCTGGGGACTCTTCTCTGAGGTGGGAGGGGGCAGACAGACCTACCCACGTGGAGAGGCCTCACCTCAAGAACCAAGTGCTGTGCAGTTTCAGTCTCTGTGCCCAAAGAACTTTCAGCGTTCATCTAGTCCCTCCCAAAGGCCATGTGGGTTGGGAGACACTGCCTTAGACCCTAGCAGGCCCAGAGCTGAACCTCATCCTCATGCCTCAGAGGCCCTTTGGTGGTCAGGAGACATCCAGAAACAAGGACTAGGAGGGTCTTAGAGGCCATATGGAGGGTATAGCTCCCCCACCCATTCTACAGATGAGGAAGCTGAGGAAAGAACTTGTCCAGGAGCTCAGTGATGGAACCAGGCCAGCATCCAGTTGTCCTAACCCCACACTCTGCTCCGGTGCCTCTGGGCACACCCACACATCCCTGCCCCACTGCAGGATCAGGAGGTGCCCCAGCAAACAAGGGGGATGGAGAGAATTGGGTCAGCCTGGGGGACCTGCCTGAGTGAGGTCCTGCGTGGTGGAGGATGAGGCAACTTCCCTCTGCTTTTCAGATGAAGACTTCCGTGGAAGGAGGCAGGAGGTGCCCAAGGCGGAGGAAGCCCTAAGGGAAGGACAGTAAGAGGTAAGGCCTAGAGCTACAGCTGACCAGAGACTGCCCGAGGCTGGGCCTGCTGTGCCCCGGACCCCAGCTGTCCTCCCAGGGATCCAGAGGCATTGGGTGCAGGCATCTAGATGGCATAGATCCTGGTTTTCTTCCCTGTTCTTGTGGCAGGGGACACAGTCTTCTGCATGGAAGCTAGTCTTTTGCGTTTCCTTTCACTTTTTGGTTATTTATTCATTTAGCAAAGTAATCACACCTGCCTGTACCAGACCCTGGAACAGGAGGGGAAAAAGTCAGGTTTGACCTTAATAGTTTACAGCTTGTTTGAAAGACAGTCCAGGACACACACTACACAGTCAGAAGATGACTTGGGAAAAGTTGAACCGGCCTCACCAGCCCTGTGCTCACATAGACTGTCCCGTTGCTGGCTTGGGGTGGGTGACATAAAGAAACAGTCTCTCTCAAGGCAGCTGTTTCTGGCTAGAGCCCTGGGCCCTCAGGCTGCTTCTCCTCCTCTTCTGTGCATCCCTGGGGGCAAATCAGGGAGTGTCATCACCCCTTCAGGGCTCAGTGGAACCTATTCCCGTGCCAGCCCCCCTCCATCAGAGGATTGCCTGTCAACGCTTCCTCAATCTGCTGTCCCCATGGCTAGCATCTACAGGGCTTTCTCAAGTTGACCATGTGGCAAGGGTGGCACTGTCTCGCAGTATGAAGAAGTGGCTTGCTGCCCTTAGGATAGTTGTAATGGAGCTGGATCAACCAGCCTGAGCACCCAGCCTTCACACCCCTTCTGGGTGACTGCCTCCCACATCCCCCAGTACGGGGAAGCTCAGGCCTTCCTCAGGCACGGAGCTATACCCACGATTCCCACTGGTCCAGAATACCCAAATACAGCCAGTGTGGGGAAAGAACCCCCCTCCCACTCCGTTGTTGCCATTCCATCCCCTTTGCGCTGCCCCCATCCCTGGAAAACCTGTCTGGTCCAAAGCCGCCCCCACATCAGGACCTTGCCATCATTATTCCTCTCCCAAGCCATCCAGCTTTTCCCTTTCCAGTTCCTTCCTCAAGTCTACACCCTTCTCCTCCTCCCCATCTTAAAAACCCAAGAGGTTTCACCACTTTCCTTCATTGACCAACTTATGGAAAAAGTGGCATCCTCTTTCACCTGTTGCAGGCTGGCAGTCCTTCCACCACCCCCAGATTGATTCAGGAAGGTCACCTGCCAGGTCCAGGTCCTAACGTTCTGCATCCTCCCATGCTCCTTTCTGCACGCCGTGCCCACCGTTTTCTTGAAACTGCCCCCTCTCCCCATTCCTGTGGCCCAGGAGTCCTGGGTCTTCTTCCTCTCTGCTGCTCCCCGATCCCTGCTGCTCCTCGCTGCTCTTCCCAGTCCCCGAGTCCCAGCGCTCCCGGGAGCTCTGCCCTGGACTTTCTCACTCCCACTGTCTGGCACTTCACCACTGCTTTTACAGCAACAGCAAGTCTTCTGTGCGGTGGGTCCTAACTCTGACCTCCTCTCTCAGTCCACCAAATCCACTCCGCATCCCTGGGTGCCCATGATCAGATCGTCTTTCCAGCCCTGGGTCTAAAGTTGCTGGAAGCCAGACTGCAACTTCTCTGGACTTCCCCATTTCATTTCTCCTGTCCCTTTCACCCCTTCACTGGTAGACTCTCATTGCCTGGTTCACAGCTGTTAGTCTCTTCATTGCCCCCACTCTGGTCACCCGTCACCAGGATGCCACTCCTCTGCACTCCTTCCCTTGCTGTTTGAGTGGGCCCTCCTCAGCCTGGTGTGTGGAGCCCACCAAATTCTGACCCCAATTGGTTTCCTGCTCCCACAGGTCCCTTTGGAGTGGCTCATCATAGTTAATGCTGCATCCCAGAATGGGCTGGCCACTTCCCCACCCTGAGCCCCTCCTGTACACTTGCTTCTGCCTGGAATTCCAGCCCCCCTCTCCATCTCTAGCTGCCACAGGCCCTGTTACTGCTGTTCTAGGAACTTAGATTGGGGGTGGGGGGAGCAGGACATGACCTCAGGCAGAGTTCCAAGGCTGGCATAGAGTCCTTGGAAGAAGGAGAGAGCACCTGTCTTTGGTACCTTCTGCCCGAAACCTCTGCGGGGACCGCTGACAAGTAAAGACCACCTGGCTGCATTGAAAACGATTTCTATCTCTTTTCCCTACCAGATGCCAGCAGTTCCTCCTTGCTGGAGATGGTCTGACCTGGTGGAGGCAGCCGGAGAGCCAAACCGGCCCCCAGCTGAAGGGCCCAGCTGCCGCCGGACAGATGGCGCTGAGGACTGAGGCCTGGTGATTCTCCGGCCACGTTCCAGCCCTACCACTGCTACTGTCACTGCCACTTTCCATGGGACTTAGAACTTCGGAGTTTTGTGCTGTGATTGGATAAAGGACCTGGGGTCCTAGGGGCAGCAGCCCATCATAGCCCCTTTTGTAGCCAGGCTGTTCTATGGGCAATGGGTGGAAATGCAGGAACCACCACCACCGTGCCCCCTCTCCCTTCTTTAAAAATCCCAGAAAAAAGGCAAAGGTTGGAGCACCCAAAAGGGCAGGATGGTGGAACCCCTGCCCCCATCCTTTCCCCAACTGTCCTTCTGGGCCACGGACACTACCTGACCCCCCCTGTCCCCACCCCCAGCTCCCTTCTGGGCACCTTGGGCCCTTTATTCCCATGGCTTCCTGCATCTCAGCCTTTCCCCCATGGCTGCGGACCCTTGGTACAACCCCTGGACGGAGCCCCAGGTGGGAGAGCACTGGGCAGTTACTCAGGCCCCTTCAGAGGAGTGACGAGCCACTAGGGAGAGCTGGCTGCTGGGCACCCTGCCGGGGCCCCTCCAACTGCCTCTGTTAGGGGCTGGCACGGCCCCCAGCAGGGATGGGGAGGGTGGCCATCCCAGAGCTGGAGCACTGGCTAGGCAGGAGTATTCTCCACGATGGCAGAAGACAGAAGCCAGTCACCCAACAGCGGGGGCTCACAGGGGGCTCTAAGTGGAAGTCCTACTGTCACTAAGGGTGGGCAGCAGCAGGTTCTGAGGTGACCCTTGAGAAAGCACAGGACTGAGGAGCAAAGGTGATGAGGCTGCTAGTCTGGGGTAGGGGGGTGCCTGGGGCAGAAGGGCTTGCTGGGTGCCTCTTGCTGAGAACAAGAAGGTGGATGATCTACAGAGGCACGCTCCGGTTCAAGAGCCTTACTGGGCACCAACCACTGCCAGTGGGAGGGCGGCTGGCCCAGTCTCTGCGGCCAGCCTCGGAGATGGGAACGCGTTGACCTCCGGGGAGAGCTGGGGAGCCTGGGCGGGCACGAGGTGTCCCCCCCCCGGCCTCCGCAGTGGGGCACCAGCCCACTCCAAACGCGCAGGATGCGGGGTGTGGGGATTGGGAGCGCCTGGCCTTGGCGGGGCCTGGTGGCCACACGTCACCCCGAGGTAATGCGGGCACGCGGCCGCGGTCGCACCTCCCTGCAGAGGCCCGGGCCCACTCGCTGGCCCAGCTTCCCCGGCGCGCTCCGGAGAGGCGGCCCCGGCCCCGGGAGAGGCAGCAGGGCTGGGGCTGGGGCTGGGGCTCCCCCGGAGGGCCGCGGAGCCTGCCTAAGTTTGGCAGCAGCGCGGGGCCTGGGGTGCTGGCGCGGCGCCACCCGCCGTCCGCTGCTCCCCCTGACCTGGCCCGTGGCCCCCCCAGACTGTCTGGACCCTGGGGGCAGAGGAGAGGCCTCTGGGCTGTGGCCCGGACCCCTCCCAGCGCCTGGCGGGGAAGCCCCAGCCCCAAGTCTGTGCGTGTTGCTTTGTTAGTTGTTTCTTCTCCTATGTGTGGGTTTTTTTTCTTGGAGCTGTTTCATAGGAATTCCTGTAATAAAGACTTGGTGTTCTCTTGGTGCTCTGATGTGGCCGGCGGTGTGGGCTGGACCCTTCTCTTCTCTTCTTGCCCTGGGAAGGGCTTGCCGCCGCCCCCCAGTCCGGGTCACTCCCGAGGACCACGCGCCTCGCCCCCTGCCTCCCCGCCACCCTGTGAACCAGTTAACCCGCAGCCAAGTGTAAGGCCCCAAGGGCTCAGCCCCGCCTGCAGTGCACTCAGGAGGTGACACCTGCGACCCACACAGCAACCTGGCCGACCTGCTGGCTTTGTTCAGTGCAGTCTCCTTCCTGTTTGCCCAGGGAAAGTAAACCGCTAGCTGCGAGGCAAAGGAAAACAGCAAGGGGAAAGCCAGTCTGTTGAGAAAGCCCCAGTCCATCACTTCCCCAGATAAACAGAAAGCTTCTGGAGTAACCCTGACGGGAGGCTGCAGGAGTGTTGCCGTGTCAGACTTCCAAAGGCTGGCAGAGATCTTCCCATGCAAGTGCCTCTAGCTTTCCCTACTCCTCAGCTCTGCTGGACTACCTCCCGTGCCAGGGAACTCACTTCCAGAAGGGGAAGCTGGTGCCGCTTCCAGACAGGGCAGTTCTCAAGGTTAAAGAGTTCTTCCTCATGCTGAGCCCAAAGGCCTTCCTGTGGCTTCTGCCCACACATTTTGTTTCTGGGCTCCCAGTCGCCCAGGCCGAGGCCACTGCTTCTTCCCCCTGATGCCATGCTTGAGCACAGTGTCTGGAGGAACAATGCAGGTTCCTCCTGCCCTCCTTATAAAGAGCTTCTCTCTCACCGCCAGACTGAGGTGGGACAGCTGGTGCCGCTCTTTCCATGCATACTGTTTGCATGTGGGCACACCAAGCTTATTCTTTAAGATTTTATTTATTTATTCATGAGAGACAGAGAGAGACAGAGAGACAGGCAGAGGGAGAAGCAGGCTCCATGCAGGGAGCTTGATGTGGGACTTGATCCCAGGACTCCAGGATCAGGCCCTGGGCCGAAGGCAGGCACTAAACCGCTGAGCCACCCAGGGATTCCCTCAAGCTTATTCTTTAACTTAACCCTACTCTGTGCATTTTTTACAAGATTTTATTTTTAAGTAATCTCTATACCCAGCATGGGGCTTGAACTTAAAATCCAGAGATCAAGAATCATATGCTCTACTTGACTGAGTCAGCCAAGCACCCTGGCCCTATGCATTTCTTTATTGATAAGTATGTAATCCCCAGAGGATAGTGCTGACACCTGGGGACTTGTTAGGAATGCCAAGTCTTTGCCCTACCCTCGATATACAGACCCAGACACACAGAGAGTGTAGCCCAGCAATCTGATTCTAGTGTTTGGGAGCCACAGCACCAGGTCACTACCTAGTACTGGCTGCACAGAATGACCTGAGTTTTTTTTTTTTTTTTTAACATTTTATTTATTTATTCATGAGAGGCAGAGACACAGGCAGAGAGAGAGGCAGGCTCCATGCAAGAAGCCCGATGCAGGACTGGATCCTGGGAATCTGGGATCAGGCCCTGTGCAAAGGCAGGTGCTCAACCGCTGAGCCACCCAGGCGTCCCTGACCTGAGTGTTTAAAAAAAAAAAAATCCTGATGCTCAGTACCCCAGACCAATTAAATCAACAACCATAGAGTGATTTATTTAAAGCTCCTTAGGTAATTCAAGGGATGCCTGGGTGGCTCAGCGGTTGAGTGCCTGCCTTTGACTCAGGGCATGATCCTGTGGTCCAGAGATCGAGGCCCACATTGGGCTCTCTGCATGGAGCCTGCTTCTCCCTGCCAGTGTCTCTGCCTCTCTCTGGGTCTCTCATGAATAAATAAATAAATAAAATCTTTAAAAAAATAAAATTAAAAAAAGCTCCTCAGGTAATTCAAATTTGCAATCAAATTTGAGGACCGGCATACTGGGAAGTCTGGTAGGTGTTTCATACTAGCTCAATTAATCTTACCCAACAATGGCCACTTTACGGATGATGAAATGACATTTCAGAAAGGTTAAGTAACTCGCAAGATTACAGAGCTGGCAAGGTGTGAAGCCAGAAACGGGGCCCTGGGCTGCCTGACTCCAAAACCTCTGTTCTATGCTCTCTACCCCTGCTGCTCAAAGTGTGCACATCCACCTGCAGTATCAGTGTCACCTGGGGCCCTACTCCGGATCTACCAAATCTGAAACTGCAGTATTTTAACATGCCCTCCAGATGATTCTGATACACGCCAAGTTTAAGAAGCACAGTTCTACAACCTTACTACTCAAAATTTGGTCTACGTACCAGCAGTATTTGTATCATCCGGAGCTTGATAGAAACAAAGAATTTCAGGATCTACCCTAGATCTACTGGACTAGAATATCCATTTTAATAAACTCATCAGGGTACTTGAATGCACTATGAGGCTGGAGAAACACAACTCTAGAGCACTGGTTCTCAAACTTGCTATACATGGAATTATTATTTTTTTTTTTTTAAGTAATCTCTACATCCAACATGGGGCTCAAACTTACGATCCTGAGATCAAGTTTTACACTCTTCCAACTAACCCAGCCAGGTGCCCCATATTGGAATTATTTCTTAAATTTGTGTCTCATTCTCAAAGATTCTGATTTTATTGGTTTGGGATTTAGATTGTAAATCTGGGAATCCGATTGTAAAAGCTCCTCAGGTGATTCTAATATGCAGCAAAGTTTGAGAATCATTCACCTTTTTGTCTTTTAGTGTAGCTGACTGAAGGGGACTATAACCAGAGAGGGGATGTGGGGAGAGAAGGCAAAGAGCTTCCCAGATCCAACAGGAAGAGGATGAGGCACAGCAGATGAAGCTTCTGCTCCATGATGAGTCCCTCCATGTTGAACAGTGTCCTCCCAGAACCTAGGAGGGAGTTGGGCTGGGCCAGATGACCCCCTTATCCATCTGCCCTCAGCTGCCAGGCTTATCTGCAGAGGTTGGGCTCCTGGTATCCACAAGATAATGCTTGGAGATTTACCTCCCGCAAAAATGCTGAGCTGGGCTATCTGGAGTTCTGGTCCAGCCAGTGCCCCTCCCACTTTGTACGCTTCAGTGTCTCCAGGGCTCAGCCCCAATTTGAAAGGAGATCATGGGTCTGGGGAATGCTGTGCCCAGAAGAACTGATCTGGTTATAACCATGCTGGGGGTTCAACCCTCCCCCTCTTCTCTCGAGGCACCTGGTAAGGAGTTGAGGTTGGAGGAAAGACAGGAGGAGGAGAATCTGGTTTGAAGAAGGCAGAAGGCAGGCAAAGTATAGGATGATGAAGATGATAGCTGCTTACTGAGTGCTTACTGTATGCAACTCTTCTGGGTGCTTTAAAAACATCATTTTACCTAATCCTCACAACTGTTATATGAAATCAGCATTATTACTTCCATTTCACTGATCAGGAAACTGAGGTGCAGAGATGTGAAGGTCTTTACTCAACATGACCCTCAGTAAGTAGTAGTACTTACTACCCAGGCAGCCAAACTCCCAAGTTGGTACCTAAACACTAAGCTACATATTGGGGTGGGGGAACAGGTGGGGTTTT